>NC_136732.1:18194000-19394000 GCF_936440315.1 Barbus barbus
ATATTTCTAGGAGATCACTTGTACATTTACAGGGGTCTTTAAATTCAGTTTTATAAAACTCGTTTTAAAGGGATAATTCACCCAAAAATGAAAATTGTCATGAATTACTCACTCTCGTGTCGTTCCAAACCTGCAAGAACATCGTTCATCTTGTTAACACAAATTAAGATATTTTTGATGAAATCTGAGAACTTTCTGACCCTCCATAGACAGCAATGTAATTGAAATGTTCCCAGACCCAGCAAGGTAGGAACAACATGGATAAAATAGTCCATATGACATCAGAGTTTCAACCTCAATTTTACGAAGCTACAAGAATACTTTTTGTACGCAAAGAAAACCAAAATAACGACTTTACTCAACAATTCTTCTCCTAAATCATGTCTTCTGTCATTATCTAGAGTACCTCTGACCTTGAACATGCATGTGTGTAGCTGTACTGAAGAATATGACAATGTTTAAGTTTTTCATATTTTAGTATGCTGTAAATATATACACTATATACATTCAGTACATAGATTTTACTAGTATCAGCTCAATGTGTAATCTGTCTTTCTTTAAAGACATTATTACTGTCTCAGCAAAATCTAATATCACTTAACCTGTGTGTATGCATTAATATGTTGGTACTGATTTCATTATTTTTTTTTAAAAACATATTTTGAACATTTTAAACAAGCAGCTCTTGAGATTGTGTTGGTTTGTTCTTAATAGACAGTATTATTTTAATTAAAAAGCCTTGAAACCCTGCAGATATCCTGATTTTTCTCATTAAGCAGCGCACTCACCTTTGGTCTTGTTTCAGTCTCGGGAGCAGCTTCAGCTCCTGCAGCTCAGGTCAACCCCTTCCAGGTGAACCAGCCACAGCCACCCACCCTCAACCAGATGAGAGTCAGTCCCATGATGGGCCTGAGCGGACAGGGCGTCAGCATGGCCCAGAGAAGCAACGAGCCCTTGCCTCTGTCCTCAATGCCCCCAGCCAGCTCCGTCTCAATGGTACCCATGGCCAGCATGGCTCCTCTCGGACCCGTGGGCCAGATGCCAAACATGGGGATCCCAGCCTCCATGTCCATGCCCCAGCCGCTCATGAGCGGAGGGCTGCCGCCAACAGGTGTAGCAACACAAGCCGGCGGCACAACCAACCCCTTCTTATTGTGAGGAACATAATTTGCCTCCTCAACCCACATGATTCTCTCTCTCATCCCCGTTCCTATGGCATAGACAACGTAGTCGGTTATGTTCCCCCAAACCTGTGTGCTATTTTGAGACTTTTGGGAGTAGCAGTGGTGTTTACAGGTTTTACACTGGCAGGCGATTCCCTTCCTCTCCTGTCAGAAATTGGTACCATACGACGATTTGCTATTGTTTTCAAAATTTCCTCAAAAATTACCATCAGCGATACAGCATCTAGGAGATTTTCTTCCCGGGAGTAACCTTCCTGTTTTTTAACTTTTTTTGATGGCTTACTTTTCTTATCAGAGGCTTGAAACTTGGAGTACTGGTTCGTCTTAATTTTTCTAATTTCTAGTCTTTGAAAGCAGCGTGCTAGATAAAGCTAACCCTTTTAATCAAAGCAGCCTGTACGTTCTACGCAGTGCATATACACTATGTGTATTTACAGTACGCTTGAGTAGACAGTTTAGAGGACTCTCTATCAGTTTACATGGAAATGATTTTGATGTTCTAAGCAGGGATTTTGCACATGCTCTGATTTATCTTCTTTTGACTGTCGGCCCACCGTTAGTCCTTAGCGCAAGAAGCGATGGGAAACCGTTCACTAAGACACGAGCAAAGCCGAGGACTAGGAGGGAGTCTGCGAACTGCATGTGTGAATGGTTTCAAACCTGATGCATTGAAAGATGAACTTCATACTGAAGTGGAGAGTTGATCTTTCTTCCTTTTCTTTTGTAATGCATGAAGGGGAGTTGGTTTGCATATCATAAATACAGCTCAACTTTTATACCGAAGCCTGTTTTTTACTGCTTTACAATCCTGAGACGTTGTTTATTGGGTGAATGGGTTCTTTCGATTCAGTACGGCTCACTATTTGCACAGCACAGCTCCATATTCGACAGCTAATCCATACTAATGATTAGTATTCATTCGCTTCTCTGTGAGTATCCAACAATCTGAAATGTGATCATTTCAGTAATGTTTTTATTTTTAATTTATGTATGCGTGCGTATGGAAGGAGCAAAGGGAAACCGGGAGGAATTGGGTGTTGGTAAATCTTCATCAGGTCCTAATGCATCTTACTGTTATAACCGACAGCTGTATCACTAATCACAGCTTCCTAATGCAATCTGTTCATGTACGTCGGGAAAAAAAACCAAGCGTGCATCAGAGCTTGCCGTTAACAAAATCCTCAGTTCTGTATTCGAAGCTAACTTGCTTATAGTGTTACACGAATGAGTGGACATGCTAAAACAGGTTATAGTGTGGGAAGAGTCTTTTAATAGATTGTATGATTGATTCCTTTGTTTGTTTGTTGAATATGTGGTATACATGTATGTTTGGGGTCATATGCATCTTTCTACAGCTAGAAACCTGTGGTTGATTTGCATTGTTCTGTATTCATAAATTTATTTTGGCCATGGTTTTATCATTAAATGAGATTTAGACCAGACTATGAATTGTTTATCACAATTAGCAGTCCATTTAAGTGAGAACGCCTAGACTTTGGTGTTTTGTGTGGCTTGCTGTGTCTACACTTTTAATTCAGCCAGTTAAGCACAAGATGGCAATGTTTGCCACCAATAGTAGTTACCAAAGTGACTTTGCTTGTCCTTTTTAAATGCAGAGCTGCGGTCGTTTCCTAACTGACTACACATTTATCTCTCTTCAGTTGTTCCCCAGTTATTATCATTATTATCCCTGCTTTTAAAAAAAATAAAAATGATTACAGCTAGAGTATTGACACTACGGTTTCTCTCATCTGTGAGCTAGTGACCTCTGCTGGAAATGTTGTGGTAGTCCTGCCCACATGCAACCTTGTAGCAGAGCCTGGGTGTGTTTTGGTCAATAATCTGCAGGCATACTCAGGCAGTTTCGGGGGTGGGGGTGGCTAAGACAGCTTTAAGTTGTATGTAATGCGCTTTTGATGGCCGTGATGGTTAAGGCAGGCACTGATCCTGCTAAACAAGACTCCCTGCTAATGAACATCACTGTACTCGATTATCCAGACTAGTTTTACTTTTGAATCCATACGATATCTAGCTCATTTAGTCTCGACCATCTTGTTTTGCTGTTACCGTATATCACCCGTTCTTCTGTTATGTACTCATTATGCATTTATTGTGGAGGACTAACCTTGTGAACATACATAACATTTTATTTTTCCATGTTATTTTGTCTGTGTATTTACCAAACTGTCTCATATTACTGGGAGCAGGCTGCTTTTATGGATATGTGCTCAATTTGTTGGCATTATAACTGTATAATATAATTTATCATCTGTTCTATTGTAACATATTGTTGTGTACCTTATTTCTGTGTAATGGTTTTTATAGGAAAGTCACAGGAGGAGTGTAATGCTTTATTGCCATCCAAACAGCAGCAAGTGATAAAGGACCTGTAGCTGCAGTGGTAAAACAAATAAATTGTATCAATGACTTTTGATCTGTCTGTACATGCTGTCAGTAAACACCACATCGCATCTTATTGTGGCTCCAGAGCCAGTGTTATTTTAGCATCATTAAGATACTGTTACGGTTTTAATAGGGCTGCAAAACTAATAATCGCATGTGACTAATAACATTAAAAATAAAAGTTTGCTTACATGCTGTGTGTGTACTGTGTATATTTGTTTATATATAAATACACGTGTGTGTGTATATATTTTATATATATATATTTATACTTGTATATAATTTATATATACTTGTGTATAATTTATATATATATATATATATATATAATATACAAATCTAACATGTTTCCTTAATATATACATGTATGTGTATTTATATATACATAAATATACGCAGTACACACAAATATAGAACGTAAACAACTTATTTTGAATGCGATTAATCACAATTAATCGTTTTGCAGCTCTAGGTTTTATTAATATTTAGAATTTATTTTTAAAGTTTTAGTAATTTTGTTGTGGTTTTATTATTTTGATTAGTTTAGAGTTTTTCACGTAAACATCAATTTTTATTTTGAATGCGATTAATCACGGTTAATCGGTTTTTTTATCAGTTTAGAATTTTTTTTATTTTTAAAGCTTTGGTAATTTTGTTGTGGTTTTATGATTCTCATTAGTTCTAGTAAAGTTTTTCGTTTTATTTTATTATATCAAGTTAAAGTGAAAAATGTTGCCTTGGCAATTAGCTGACATAAAATAAGCTTACTTTTTCACATTTCATTTCAGTAATGTTTATTTCAGTTAACTTAAATGTTTTTGTAGTTTTATTTCAAGATAATAACCCTGGTCAAAGGTTAATCATATTTGGTGTTTAGGTTTAAAACAGGCAAAGATGGAATCTGCAGATTAGAATTGGAATTCAAATTATGCAAATCAAATATGAACCAAATTAACTTCTACAAACACACAAGATCAGTTTATTTAAAAACATACAAAACTGATATCACATGTATAGTTACAAAGCAATGAAAGCGACTTGAAAATGGACCAAGATTACAAAAAGGTACAAAAATATCCTGAAAATGGCTATTAGAGCTGTTGAGATGTTCTTGTCAGTCCTGTAGCAGCTGAATGCTCTGATGTACTTTTATAACCCAGTTTCTTCATGTCTTTAGACACAATGTTGAACTGTAGTGTAACAAAACCTTGTGAGCGCACCCTCGTAACTGCAAACAGACAAAATTGCATCAGTTATGGTTTGTAAGTACACTTGATTGCAGAAGAACAATTTCTGAGGACATACACCTTGGTTTGAGGTGATAAACATCCACTGGAATGTCATATTTCATTTTGAGTCAAGGGTTAAATAAAAGCTTACCTTCTCTTCCCTCTCCTTGGGCAACAACCTTGGGATCTGTGAACTCTGGACGCCTTCCCATCAGCCAGCTGAGCACAAGATATAACATGTTAGATATAGAGTCTGATGAAAACAAATGTTTGAGTTACAATTTACCTTCTCATTTGAAACGCACATTTAACTGAAACGTCTTGAGAACAAAAGGGAAGGGCAAAAGCAAATTAAATTCAGATCAGAACCAAAAGCAGTTGCATTATTAATTTGGGGAACTTTAATGTTCTGCTGTATGTCTACATGTGAATGCAAATGAATGAGGTAACTTTGGATTAATTATGAGAAATGTTACAACCTTGTGAACTTCTGAAGTCTTGATGTAGATTCAGGAACGAACATGGGAATGGTCTTGGTGTGTCTGGACAGAGAGCATTCGCATGTAATTGCGCATTTTACAGATTTTAAGCTTGCATTATGACAATCTTCGAGTAACTCACTTTCCAGGTGTAAACGGGATGTGTGCAGCTCCATAACCTCTCACAACATCATTTCCGAAAGTGTCGGGGCCATACACACTGACCACAATCTGGGGCCCTAAATAAAATAAAAAGATAGATGATACTTAGAAATATATATTGTGGGCACAATTATTAAGATGCATTACAATCTTCAGAATAATATTCCTTTATCAGATCAGGGTTTATGCAGGTTTTATGAAGGTACATTTAAAGCTTTTTACTACCTTTTTAAGACCAAGTTAATGTAAGGAATAAATTGAAGGGAACACAGTATGTCAGTGTTCTTTGAATGTAAATGTCTAGGAAGCACACAATATTAAATTTATTTGTATTATTTTTGCAGTAGAGGCATTATTTAATTCCTTAGCTTCATGAATTTAAGATTTTAAGAATTTAAGGCCTTAAATTGCGGAAGGGTGAATTAAAACTATTTGTAACAAACTCCATACAACTGATTCTGACACAATCAAAACGTGCTTCACTTACAGCCAAATGGGTTCGTGCTTTTGAACGTGATGTCCAGAGGGAAGTTCCACACCAAACTCTGAGATCCTCTACCTTTTGAAGTTATTTGAGAAATCCCCTCTTCCAAGCCCTTCAGATTGTGGGGAAAATATACAAACTTACTACTGTGGAATATATAAGAATACAAAAGCGTATAGCCTATAGGGAAAGCAGGGGCAACTAAATAATAATAATATATATACTGATATAGATATCCTGCTTTGATTCTCTATTGTAAGACAAAAGGAAGTGAAGCAGGTTGATTTCACTCACAGATGTGGGCGCCCAGTCGTGTCCATAAACAAAACAATACTTGCAGTAAAGATCGTCATATTCCGGGAACTTTAAACAGAATACGACATGTAAGTAATCCCATTAACCCACTTTAATAACAGGCTTTGCACACAGTTTACTGCATTACACAGATCCTCTAAAAATCACTGTTAACTTACATCGGCTGCTTCGATTTGCCCATTAACCATGAGAAGAAAAACAGCTGGGTTGTTTGAAGTCATTTCCACACCATTAACACCCTGGACAACATCTAAATCACACCAAACCACTCTCGCTACCCTGAAATATCCGTTCGGATGTAAAATTAATGGATTATCGTTGTCAACATCCTTCTGGCTGCTATGGACGCTTTCAGTACGGCAGGCAATACAGTCCAAAATAGCGAAAATGAAAATGCGTTTTAAAATTCCACTCCGCTTGGTTGTTGTCATGGACATGAAATTGTCAACTTTTTTGGTTTTCCGGATTTATGGATGAAGACTTACAGTTTTTCCTGTGTGGAAATTGGCTGTTTGGTTTTCGCTCAAGACACAAAAGCTTCAAAAAGCTTTGGCCTTTGCACAATAACCATGGGTTTATATTGACAGAGCATATTAAGGCTAAACACGTCCATAGATTCACTACAAATCAAAACTGTAGGCACACGGCACAATATTTATTATTATTTTCCACATAATAGATAGGCATACGAAATGTCTGTAAGAACTGACAAAAAAACAATAGAACCCTGCCCAAAACACAATAGTTCATTTAATGGATTTAATGGTTATAATGGGGATTGTATTGGTTTTAATGGAAACTATAATGGTGTCTACTGGTATGTGATGGATTCTGTTGGTGGGATGTTAAATCCTGTTGGAAAAATGCCCAAAACACACTACAAAAATGATTTTTTTTTTTAATGGGTTTACTGGAAAAAGCTAATGGTTTATAATGGTATTTTAATGGAAACCATTGGAAGTTCTGTGATGGTTTTTATTGAGCTTCTATTGTTTTTTTCTATTTTTGTTTTTTTATCTTTCCATAATTACATGCCAGCCATTCCCATTTTCTTATGGTAATATTTCACACACCTTACACCTTACAGGAACGAACGTAACAATGTTTGTATGTGTTACCAGGTCTGCCACGGTCTGCTTATCTGAACACTGTCTGCTTATCCCCCTTTTTTTTTGTTTGTTTTTATAAATCCAGAAAAAAATTATAAACAAAAAAAATCCTAGAAAAAAAGAAGAAATAACCTGATTAAATAAAGATGCTTTGTATTATTATTGTTTTTTTTTGTTTGTTTTTTGTTTTTTATCATTTTGACATTTAACATCTCTCTCTTTATATATATATTAAAATTCTTTAAAAAAAAGTGAATAGTGAAATGAATATATTTTTAGACGCATTTTTTGAATAAGCAGCACTGAGACATCTATGGTGTGAAGAAGCTGCATTTAATAAACACGGCATCCACATCTATGCCAATAGATGTCAGTATAAATCCCAACAGCAGCTAAAATAACAACACATTAACCAATCTATAATGGCAAATAATTTTTGTTTCAGCTTAGCAGAATGGACAACCATCTCAAGAAATTGGTAAGATACTAAATAACTCTCTTACTCTGTCTGTTAATTGAAAATTCACTCTGTGCTTATTTTGTTCTGATTACATTTTCTCTTGTGCAAAGCTCTCAGCTTGAGGGAAGCTAAGTGAGCCCTCGAAACAGATACCAAGACCTTGAAACTGAAAAAAAGTGAGATATCCATGAAACAGAGCAAAAATGGAAAACCCCATGAGAGACAACATGTTATAGTCTATCAATATAAACCCATTAATTGAATTTAGGGCTCAGTCCTTGGTTTTAGTCCTACACCTCAGTAAACTCAGATTCAAGCTTTTTAACCTAGATGAAGACCTGCCTGTCACTTTTTGGCCCAACGATGTCCCAGTTTGAGCTGCCCTCATCTGTTGCCAATTTTCCCTCTCTGGGACCAGGTCTTTGACTTACAGTCACTATTTATAGCATTAGACGTCTGTACTACTTACAAGTCCTCTATGGGACCTGTGTCTCCCTTTTTAGGCCTGAAATAAAGACTCATTCAGTCATTTCCGTGGGGCATGTTTTGTTTTTTTTCTTCATACCCAACCCATGTGGCTTTTAGGTTTAGCGTATTGTTCTTGTCCTTCATTAATTGCATAGCACAGATGCTTAGTTGTGAAATCTATTTAATCTATTTCTGTACCTCAGATCACAACAGTTTGGGATTTAGCTTTGTCCATCTGATTGACATTTTTTGTTTGGTTGACATTTGCTAGTGTCACCAAAATATGCAGCAACTGTCCACACCATAGCAAATGTCATGGAAAGGTCATGTGCCCTTGGGCTGTAGTTTGGAGGGTCTGGTTGGTGGTCTGAAAGATGATCTTGTGTTTTCTTAAAGACAAGTGTTCTTTATTGTTTAGTCTTGAAGATGACAGAGAGCTTATAATAGCTTGGCTTTATCTAGTGACGTGGTACTTTTTAATTCTGTAAGAAAAAAAGAAAAAAAAAAATTATATATATATATATATATATATATATATATATAAATATATAGGTATATATATATATAAATATATAGGTATATATATATATATATATATATATATATATATATATATATATATATATATATATATATATATACGTATATATATAAGGTATTTGGTTATGACCATAATGGAGTGGAAGAAACATCCACTTAATGCCATTATGCCTCTGCGTTATAAAGGCCTAAAAGCTCATAAATATATAATATTGTTTAATAGAATGACTTTTAGATTTTTATGTAGGCTACTGAACTTGCCATCCTGTGGAATAGTCAGTTCCTGACCTGCATTTGAAAATACCAGGTCACTGTTTCTCCGACTGGAAAGCTAAGCTGAGACACAACCTGAATGTACGTCATGTAAAATTGTTATCGATTTATGTCCTTCCCTCCAAACTCCAATCATGGTCAAAAGCAGAATGCCATTTATTATGAAGGCTAATCATTAATATTGCCTCTCCATTAGCTGGAGTGCAGCTCTGTGACAGCATAATGGCCTGTGTCAGACAGATGAGTGGGTCACTGTGGATCTGCACGTGTCAAATTACTGTGGCCCGCTCTTGTGGCAGGGATCAAGGCTCTTTCATTTTGACCACTCCCTAAGTTTGCTTGAAATATAAATCTTTCCCACCCATGCTTTTAGGATTTTTCCATTTGATGAATAATAAAAGAATTAAAGTTCTTTTGGGAGCACATAAATGGTTTTGTCTCTGGCATTACCGTAACTGGTGATTGATCTGAAGTTGGACAGGAAACGATAGCATAGGAAGGGTGTGAACTTACACTGACACTCAAAAGATTATTATTATTATTATTATTGAATTAATTATTTTATTCAACATGGACACATTGATCAAAAGTGACAGCAAAGACATTTATAATTATTACAGAACAATTACAAAAAATATACAACGGTTTCTATGAAATATTAACAGTTCAAAAATATTACGGTGAAGTTTATTAATGTTTTCAACATTCATAATAAGGAGAAATGTTTCTTGAGCATAAAATCAGCATATTAGAATGATTCTGAAAGATCATGTGGCACTGAAGACTGCAGTAATGATGCTGAAAATTCAGCTTTGCCATCACAATGGACAATAGCAATTTTAAATAGTAATAATATTTCACAGTATTACTGTTTTTACTGCATTTTCAGCAAATAAATGTAGCCTTAGTGAGCATTAGAGACTGGATGCTTGCTTTAATCAGTGGTTTTGAATCTTTTTTTAAGGTTGGGGACCATTTGTACTATAAAAGATGATTACATTTGGGTAGACATATGCACACTGTCAGTTACATTATTGACATAGGACAACCAAGAACTCTCACAAATTAATCATAATTTAATGTTGGCAATTTTTGCCGATTACAAATTACAATGCTAATTTTTTTATTTGTTTAAATCAACCTACCATTTTACAAACCATTTGGAAATCATTTGTGAACCATAGTTGAACTGAATTATTTAATCAGACAGTTTAGGGACTTATTATTCCTAGTATTACTTTATTTGTGCAATTTTGTTTAATTTACATGCTTTCAGACTTCTAACTCTCACCCACTCAGGAGAAGATCTGCAGACTCTCACACGCAATTTTGTGTCATTAAAGATGACATTTCCAATTTTTGCTAAACTTGCAGGAGATGCAGATAAATTTTGTAATTATTTTGTTTTCTTTGTAGAAACGGTCTGCAATGAGAAAAGTGACTATGAAACTAATATGTCTGGCATTTAATAAAATGAAGAAAGAAGTTGAAGGATTTGAAGGTAAGGGAGGTTCACACACTGAGGAAGAGGCCTCTGACTCCATACAATAAATTTAACGGCACATTCCTGTGCAGACCTCATTTAACTGATGTCCATTTAAATGAAAGCCTGATCTGTAAATTTCCTGTCCGTTCCTGATGACATTTATGCTAGGCCTACTGCACTGCTGCCCAGGAGCTCATATGACCTCAGATTACTTGAATAATTTGTGGCATAACATTATGTTCTCAGCAATGATTAGTGATCAGTGACCTGAGATTAACCTCAGATACTAATAACATTATTGTTTAGGTGCTTTGCACTAATGTGTGATGATTATGCACATTTATTTCACCAAATTAGATTTTTTTCTTAATTTTTTAAAGCTTTCATAAAAATTCATTGTTCATAATAAAAATAATACATTATAGTTATGAAGCAAAATAATAATACTAAAGAAATTAATCAAAATAATAATATTAATAAAATTAAAATGTATAGTATAAAAATATATGAAAAATAATATGTTAGTAACTTTAATATTATTATGCATATAATATAGCATTTATTAATCGTATTTTACACAATACATTTATGTACACAATATATTTTTATTTTGTTGTTACAAACATAACTATATATTATGCGTTATATATAAAAAAAAAAAGCAAAGTTTTACTAATATTTAATTTTATGAGATTATGTGTTATATACAGCATGTAATGTTTTTGTATATTTAAACTGATAAAATGCTGTTGTGGAAGTGTACCAACAAGCATTTATTAAAGGGGTCATCGGATGCAAAATTCCCTTTTAAAGTTGTTTGAACATAAATGTGTGTTGGAAGTGTGTGTACACATCCATCCTATAATGATAAAAATGCACCCAGTGTTTTTTTTAAATCCCTATTTTAAAATCCCCTGTCAGAATTACGTAGTTCTGTACAGACCCCTCCCACGAAAGTTGATTGACAAGACCGTCTTACCTTAGACCCGCCCTGAGTGAGCTGAGAGCTGTCCGGCATTGTGTCGACTCCAGTGCTGGGGAAGACAAGATGTCTCTGATTAAGCGATTGAGGTGTTTTGTTGTTGAATGTAATAATGAATATAGCAGTCGTCAATTACTCCTGACATCTGAGCCACTGAAGACTCAGAGGATTAAAGTTACTTTCGTTTTGAAGGGAATGCTATGATCCCCGATCTGCCTAACTCGTTTATGTTCACGCAAATCATTCGTGATCCAGCTTCATCTACAGAAGAAGTGAGTATAAGGGTTTTTTTTATGAATCTTTGCAAATTGCCTTGCCTAATAATGTGCTAGTTAGCCAGTTTCACGGCTGAAGTTTACAGTCTGTTCGTCACCCCACGGAAGAGAGGGGCGGGTCAGTAGAGCTCATTAGCATTTAAAGCAACATGGACTAGAATGGCTTGCTGAAAACAGAGCTGTTTTTGACAGGGTAAAGAACGTGTTTTTTTACACTACCATTGAGAAATTTTAACCAAAGTATGTTTTAGACTTTTCAGACCCTAAAGAATCATATCAACTTCTGTAAAATGGGTATCCGATGACCCCTTTAATATTGAAAAATTGCTTATGAATAAACATTACTGCAGCAGATATTTAGCCCTAAAGTTGCTGAAACAACCGTGGCCTGTTTTCAAGAAGTGTATAATATAAGAAATTGTAGGCAGAATCCCATAGGCGATGAAATCCATATTTCAGGAACTGCAGAGCCTACACTGAACATGGCCTGTCTTCTTTGAAGCCTGGATTCAAGGAGAATCTGCTTTGAGGCTGCAGTTGATTTTGTGAGATTTTTCTCTGCATCTCAGACATTCCCAGGGAAAGCAAGAGCTGATAAAATGTAAAAAAAAAACTGTAACTTGAATGCAATGTAAGTCGCTTTGGATAAAAGCGTTTGCTAAATGCGTAAATGTAAAATGTAAATGTAGACAGGTCTCAGCTTTTTTCCAGTTTTGAACACTGGGTATACTGTGCTAGCCGCTATTAAGCATTCGCTATAGTGAAGTGCTGGCATGAGAAGGAGTTTGTGAGACTCGCAAGCAGACCGCTCTGTCCTGCAGCATTTTGCCATTGTTAGATAAGACCTCTGAAGAGAATCTGCAAGAGAAAATGAATCACAGCACCCATAATCTGAATTGCAAGTGCTGGTTTTGTAAAGAAACGGATCATTTGCTGTAGTATAGTGGCAGCGTGCATTATTTATGTGCATCTTTGTGTGTGCTCTCACAGCAATAATGCTTTCAGCATAGTCCCTGGTGAAAACAAACGCTGTCAGCATCTACTCCTCTCCTCTTCTCCACACCTCACACTGTTACTAAAAAGCCACTGCAAACATATCCATCTCTCACTCAGTGTTTATCTCCTATAGTACCTGGACTCAGCTGCGGTTCATTCATTTTCAGGTGGGGTTTACAAAAGTGGCTTTAATGTGTTTTTCTTTTATTGTTGAAGCATGCTCACTCACTAGAGTTAAACAATTCTATTGAAGATCCATGAAAAAGGGTGTGTTGCTATCATCGTAATAGGAGCAGCATGAAAAACAGCACTGAATAAAGATGAAAAGTGAACAACGGGGGGGAGCTTTTACTGGAAGAGTAAATATTTCTGTGAAAAGCCAATAATTATTTTCAAAGGAACGAGGCTGCATCACATCTCAATTTTACAGAACACAATCTAAAGACACATGCGGTTTTAAATACAACAATCGCCTCTGAGAGGACAATCTTATTAATCTTATATAAATTAAAGCGATTGGAATCCTTTTGAAAAACTGAGTTTGCAAGTGGAATGGTTATATAACGGGTCCATTTCAGACAGCCGGTAACAGGGTCAATGCTTTGACATGTCCAGATCGCGGCAGAAAAGAACATGGAGGCAGGTGAGTCTAGAGGAAGGGGTGGGAGTTTTGATGCCAGAGAGTTTTGATTGAAGTCTGCCGTATGACTCATGTGACTGTTATTTCAAAGATTTCATTCACAGTTGTATATTCGCAACGTGTGATGAAGAGAGTTGGAGGCTGCCAAGCTGCAGTGTCTGGGCTGTGTGAAAACGTATTGCAGTTGACAAAGGAAATCAATCTCTGTCCCTTGTAGATGTCTTAACTCGCACTTGAAATTAAATGCCTGTTGTTCTCCAGTTCTTCCAGCAGAACTTGGTGACCTTGGTAATGTCTTAAAGGAAAAGTTCACCAAAATGAAAATACTGTCATCGTTTATCGTATTTTTTTTCTGTTTAACATGTTTATTTTATTCCCCTGTCTCACAGGAAAACAGAACTATTTTACAAGGTGGCAATATTGACTTTTTAGGAAAAACTATCATGGTCCCCTACACATAGCTGCCAGTGGGGCATAAGCAGACTGTACAAAAAACACATTAATGAGATATACAGATGATACAAATTAGTCACCAATTTACCAAAACATTACAAATTACCATGAGATTGTGTTTGAATTTCATTGAATTGACAAAGACTTTTGACAAATTCTATAAAATATTCAATTTGAACCAAATGAACTTGCATGTGATGTGTGGCCTGTAGCTTTGGCACATTTAGCCCTTCCACAAACTACAACTATTGAGTGTTGTCTCACATGTTTGTTTTCGTTTCCTTTGAGTAAGTACTTCATCCAGGTATTCAAAGTACACTAAACCCTTCTGTGTACTTTCAATGAAGGGACAGAAATCTGTCAGGTTTCATTATAAATATATTCCTTAGTAATTTGAACTTTAAAAGTGTTACGGGTTTGGAACAACAAGAGGGTTTGTAACTTTTTCTTTTTTTTCCTTTTTCTGTGCTATCTCTTTAACCTCTCTGTTGTTTAGCACCAGATTCACTGAAGGTGTTATGCACGTTAGATAAAGACAGAAATGCTTCCCCAAAAACTTGGCTTATTGAAATTTGAATGGTGCAATTTCTGAACTTGCGGGCTGGGTTCTGAGCATGAGGTTGCAAATCTGTAATGAGCCACATTTACATATAAAGGAGGCGTGTTTGTGCAGTACAGAAAGACAATGACTTAATTTAAATATTAATGGAGTAGCACTATTTCTATACATTAGCATGGGGTTGAACTGAATTACGGGTGGTGGTTCGTGAATACGATGCATAACCATTTTCTCCACTTTTTGACATTTCTGAATTCCCATCCAGCGCCTTTTGGGATCAAATTTGGAATATTTTATATATTTAATGTTTTTACGATGTAGCAGTGTCATTTTGGTACAGTGCAAAGAAAACATTGTAGCTGACTATGTAAAATTATGAATTTAGGACCAACCTTTTCCAACAGGGTTTTGTTCAGTGAACAAATAGTCATTATCTAACTACCTAATTAATATGCAAAACCTAAGCTGCTATAAAGTTTATAACACCGCCTTTCAGATCTTTTCTACTTTCATCAACAGTTCAGTGAATTTGCCCCTAAGGCTTTTTCTTGTCTTTTTGCATCATAACAGGAAGTGAAGCGAAAGCTCACTGAAACCATTGATTCACATCTGTTAATGTTGTGGTTTGGGAGACTGAGAAGAGAAACATGTCTGATGTGGATGTCTTTGTTAGTTCTTAAGGTCCTCTCACGGGAAGAGCGAATAACTGTGACAAACCATACTTGCCTGCCGTCTTTGCCGCTTTCTCTTATGCGTATTACAGCTGGGATTTAGACGACGCTTCCAATATTCCAATATCCGCTCTTTATTTGGATCCGTTCGAGATTCGTATAAATAATCGCTAATCTTAAGGGTAAAGACATTCAAAACGCCTGTGTGATCGCTGATCTAGAGCGCCAGTGTTTTCATAGCACCAGGTTCCATTACAGAGAGGATGTTAATGCTTTCATACAGAACCATCTTGTTGCATAGCAACTAACTTATCAGACTACCCCCAACCTCCCCCTCCCATGCTAGTTCAACTACAACCTGAAAAAAAAAATCTTTACCAAGAGCTTTTCTTTAAAGAGAAGAATTGAATGGCATTTGCTACACAAATTTCAGTGGGAAAGAAAAAAATGTTGGTTCAACTCGGCAATGGCTTTTTCCCCACTGAATCCATCAGAGCCCACTTCAAAGCAATCCACAAAAAATGCCAATAAGCGTCTGTGCAGGCTGCCTCTGCACTACAGAGGGACAGCGATGGAAAGACAGAGAGAAATCAGCCATTTCGAATTCAGATTTTATTGCAGCTGATAAGAAACAACACTTCTCTTTTTACCGTGACCCAAAGCTAAACTGGTATAAAAACCTTCCAGATATTTTTTCACTCTGCTTTGCTGAGATTCTCAGTGGAGCATCAGCGCTATGAATTCTGCATGTTGGGATAATCAGTGTTGCGCTGTCATACTCCTTTCCTCCCCCTCCATGGCCTAATTTGAAAATATATCCTCTGCACTCTACCTTCATTTTCTAAGCAACTGCAGTACACCAGCGCATCGTTTGTAAATACGGTCCGCGTTGAGCTTCAGGTCTATAGGGGTTATGCTCCTCTTGTTTGTGTAGCATACTGCAACTCTGCACTGCTCTAATTGCTGTTTTAAATCAGCCGAGGCATTTGTACTGTTCACCTCCCTTTGGCAAACCGGTTTTGTCACTCAATCCAGCATGTTCAGGAATGGAAATAAGGACAGTTCTTCTCTGCCAAGTGAAATGCAGCAGGCTTTCTTTTAACCTCCAAATATAATTTCGAAGAGTAGTTTAGTTGGATTGCATTCCTAGACTTGCATATTATTTTGTGGGCATGGTGTAGTTTGGCGGTTAAAGCTCTGGGTTTAAAACCTGTAAGGGACAATCCATGATATTATCATCATGTGCAATTGAGCAAGACACCCAGGTTGCTCCAGGGCGACTGTCCTTGTGACTCTGGATAATTTATCAAGTTAAGTTCTTCATTTTTCAGGTTCACTGGTTCAGTGTACAGTGTAGTTTTTACTTTGTGTTTCCCCCCAGATGGAAAAGTCATAGATAGAAACATAAAAATGTACAGAAGAGAGTTAGAAGGAGAAAAAATATACAATATAACTGTAAATGAGCATCTGTATGTACACATATACAAACAGCGAGTTGGCAGTGCATTCTTGAAGAAAATATGGGTTAGAAAATGACGGAATCACTCATTTATTCTCCACCAGCATGTTTACGCGGACCAAAAAAGTATGTTAGTAATCAGATTGATGGATCAACTGGACTGAAAAGCCTTCAAGTAAACACCTCGATCGATCCAAATAAAAACTCAGAAGGTGTGGTGTAGAGATGAAATAAGTGAAGTGACATACGGCCAAGTATGGTGACCCATACTCGGAATTCGTGCTCTGCATTTAACCCATCCAACGTGCACACACACAGCAGTGAATACACACACACCGTGAACATACACCCGGAGCAGTGGGCAGCCATTTATGCTGCGGTGCCCAGGGAGCAGTTGGGGGTTCGGTGCCTTGCTCAAGGGCACCTCAGTCGTGGTATTAGCGCTGGACATTCACTCCCCCCACCTACAATCCCTGCCGGCCCGAGACTCGAACCCACAACCTTTGGATTACAAGTCCGACTCTCTAACCATTAGGCCACGACTTCCCCAAAAATAATAATTTTAACAATAAAAATTGATTGATTAAAAATATGATTAAAAATAATCATATTAACAGAAAAAAAAAATTAAGCATATAAATGCCTGTCCAAATATTTTTGATTAAAAAATGCTGTGATGGCTATGTTTGCATATGTTTTGTGTTTTGCTCAGAATATATGTATTGCATATCATGTGAATAAATTTATAAGCTGAATTGCAAAAGTTAGGTTTAATATAATCAGAAAATTCAGAATCTAAAACTGGATTGCATTCATTTTGAATTGATGAAAATTATTGCATGTACACACAGATCTTTGAATGTGAGGGTGGAATGGCAAGTAGGACACCAGCTAGTAGTACAATAAAAAAATACACTTGCATGTTGCCACAGTATAGTAGTTATATCTGAAGTGATGCAAATAATTTAAAGGGGTCATGAACTGAGAAATCAAAATTCACTTGATCTTTTGACATAAAAGAGGTCATTGTATGATTAAAGTTCAGAGTTTCAGGACTCAAAACTTTCTCGTTAGTCTAAAAACAGCTTATATTGAAGCCAATCTGCAAAAACGACAACTTGTGGAATGTGCCACTTTATGATGAAATAGTGTGGATAAACACCTCCTCCGCAAAAGAAAATCAACGCCTGCTTCTACATCGCTGCCTGTTTAGCCCCGCTCACCGATTTTGCTCGTAGTAGGTAAATAACAGAATCCAAACGACCACGTCAGTAAGAACTTGGTCCTTTGTTCCCTTAACGTGGATTCGTTTACAAACAAGGCACAAGTCAACACGGGATTTTCAGAAAGACTGAAACTGAAAGACTATATTGGATCCAACAGTAATGTCGCACACAAGTGTGAGTAACTGTTTTCATTACGCGATCACTATTGCTTTGTCTGTTATTACAGATCATTTGATATAGTATTTATGCATTTTTTAACCTAAATGAGTCTACAATCCGTCACATCTATTAAAACAGAATGTTCTGATGAGGGGGTTAAAAACAGGACAGAAAATAGCCTATTGCTTCCAAATTATGTTTTTTGCAATTGGCATGCTGACTGCAGGAATGTCCAGCAGAGCTGTTGCCCGTGAATTGAATGTTCATTTCTCTACCATAAGCCGTCTCTAAAGGCGTTTCAGAGAATTTGGCAGTACATCCAACCGGCCTCACAACCGCAGACCACGTGTAACCACACCAGCCCAGGACCTCCACATCCAGCATCTTCACCTCCAAGATCGTCTGAGACCAGCCACCAGGACAGCTGCTGCAACATTTGGTTTGCATAACCAAAGAATTTCTGCACAAACTGTCAGAAACCGTCTCAGGGAAGCTTATCTGCATGCTCGTCGTCCTCATCGGGGTCTTGATCTGACTGTAGTTTGCCGTTGTAACCGACTTGAGTGGGCAAATGCTCACATTCAATGGCGTCTGGCACTTTGGAGAGGTGTTCTCTTCACAGATGAATCTCGGTTTTCACTGTACAGGGCAGATGGCAGACAGCGTGTATGGTGTCGTGTGGGTGAGCGATTTGCTGATGTCAACGTTGTAGATCGAGTGGCCCATGGTGGCGGTGGGGTTATGGTATGGGCAGGCGTATGTTATGGACAACGAACACAGGTGCATTTTATTGATGGCATTTTGAATGCACAGAGATACCGTGATGAGATCCTGAGGCCCACTGTGGTGCCATTCACCCACGACCATCACCTCATGTTGCAGCATGATAATGCACGGCCCCATGTTACAAGGATCTGTACACAATTCCTGGAAGCTGAAAACATCCCAGTTCTTGCATGGCCAGCATACTCACCGAACATATCACCCATTGAGCATGTTTGGAATGCTCTGGATCGGCGTATACGACAGCGTGTTCCAGTTCCTGCCAATATCCAGCAACTTCACACAGCCATTGAAGAGGAGTGGACAACCTGATCAACTCTATGCGAAGGAGATGTGTTGCACTGCGTGAGGAAAATGGTGGTCACACCAGATACTGACTGGTTTTCGGACCCCCTCGGATCCCCCCAATACATTAAAACTGCACATTTTAGAGTGGCCTTTTATTGTAGCCAGCCTAAGGCACACCTGTGCAATAATCATGCTGTCTAATCAGCATCTTGATATGCCACACCTGTGAGGTGGATGGATTATCTCGGCAAAGGAGACGTGCTCACTAACACAAATTTAGACAGATTTGTGAACAATATTTGAGAGAAATAGATCTTTTGTGTACATAGGAAAAGTCTTAGATCTTTGAGTTCAGCTCATGACAAATGGGGGCAAAAACAAAAGACTTGCTTTTATAATTTTGTTCAGTGTAGTTTATTAATATAAACATACAATAATTTTAGTTCCAAAAAAGGTAAATGGTTTGTGTAAACCATACTACCACAAAAAATGCAGTAGAAGTGTGTGATGTACTGTTGCCCTACAGTCATACAGTAGTGAAATAGTAAGAAACAATGTACACTCAGTCTTTGTAGTGCCACAATAAAAGCCTTAGCTGAATGATAAATTAGTAATTAGTACAGCATTAGGTCTGTGAATGGCTTGAGTGCTAGTTTTGGACAAAGACTGATTCGTAATAGACTTAATTATGGTGAACTCCGTACAAGGTGACACCTCAGAGCAGAAATGGACACTTCTACCCAATCAAACCCTCCCCCTCCGGTACACACATCCTCCACAGCACAACTTTAACTGAGCATGACAAGTACATAGCAGTCCCAGTGAATCCAATCCTCTCACGCTATCAGTTATTCTTAATGCTTGCGTATAAATATGCAGGTGTTGTCATTTCCTTCTTCCTTGTCAGATAAATGATCCTGTAATCCATATGGAAGTGGTGTTGTGTAATGTATTTTGTGCATGTGATTCCATTCATTTGCATTATTTATTTCAGAATAAGTGAGACGTGTGATAACAGTGTACTACCACTCCAACAGCGCCTCGAGTTTCAGAGTGCCGTGCCCAGGATCCTCACCGTCTGGCTTCCAGCCTTTGGCTAGTTCCAAGCACCACTGACTGTGCGTGTCATATTATGTAAGGTCACAGCATAGAACAAAAAGCGCAGTGACACTGGCTCCAATGTTAAATCATTTTACGGTTAGCTTTTTAACACGTCTGTAAGTAAATAAAATTTAAACTCCATCCAAGTGCCTAACATGCTCTACATTCTGACAGGTCTTCTATACGAATGATTTATGTATACAGTACCAACAGCTACTTAAACATCCTCAGAGAGGCAGTTTCACCTTGAGTGCATACAGGTTCATAAATAAAAGAGGGTTTGTTGTTGGGATTCTAACCCAGGGTTTGTATGTGACCTTAAGTAACACTGTAAAAGCAGAAAATCCCAAGTAGGGCTCGCTGCAGTCCACAAAATCCAGGGGGCGTGGTTGGATCCACATCTCGGGGGTGGAGATTGGTAGGTTTAGGGGTGGAGATGGGGTGGGTTTAGGGATCAGGGGGTGGGGATGGGTAGGTTTAGGTGTATGTAAGGTGGGAGGAGTTGGATCTGGATCCAACCACGCCCCCTGGATCTTGTGGGCTGCAGCGAGACGCTCCTCGAAAATCCTCATACCACCCACTCTAGACCTTTGATATCAGCTCAGCACCTGTACCGGTCATTGATTTATCTAGTTAATAGAAATGAAGTAATATTGACGTTTGATCTCTCATGAGATTGACAACATGTTACTGATGTATTGTTCCATAGGGAAGCAGATGAGGATGTGTCTGTCAACTGTTATCTTCTGTAATAATGATTAATTGGGGAGTGTGTGAAGGGATATGCATATGATGAAGGCGTAGATCACCTCAAAAATAAAAAGTCCTGCATTATTTACCCATGTTGTTCATTGCATTTGTCTTTTTTTTCTGTGAAACACAAAAGGTATCATTTTGAAGAAGCGTCCAAGCTTCAGAAAGAGCTGAGAACTGTCACAAAATATCTGTTAATGTATTAAAAAATGATCCATATGACCAAGTTTTTGTCTGTCTGGGAAACCATCGTACAATGTAATTCACTGAAAATCTTGATGTCTACCTAAGATTGCATGAGAATAGCAATGTCTGGTTTGTGAATGAACGGTTAATTTTGGTAACACTTTAGAATAGGGAACACTTATTCACTATTCACTATTATGACTTTTCCCTTAGTAAATTCCTAATTAGCTGCTTATTAATAGTTAGTAAGGTAGTTGTTAAGTTTAGTTATTGGGTAGGATTAGGGATGTAGCATAAGGTCATGTAGAATAAGGCATTAATATGTGCTTAATTACTACTAATAAACGGCTAATATTCTAGTAATATGCATGCTAATAAGCAACTAGTTAAGAGACCCTAAAATAAAGTGTTACTCTAATTTTTATTTATTTTAAAAAAGCCTTTATTTTTATATCATCATCATCATCTTCTTCTTATTAACAGACAAAAACACAATTATAGAATAATACAAATATTTTCAATTTTAGTTTTAGTAAATATGTGCTTTTGACATTTTTATTAGTTTTATCTATTCAGCTGTAATTATTTCAGTTTTAGTAATTTTTTGAGCTTTAGAATGTACATTTTTAAGTTTTTCATTTAATATTTTATTTTAGATTTACTTAATGAAAACTATTTTTAATAGTTTTAGATTTAGTTAACAATAACAACACTGGTTTTTCAATGAGTCATCTGATCTGGTTCTTGAGTTAAATTCACTGACACAGCAGTTCACATTTCACACGAGAAGATCATTTTCAGTGAATTATGATACATTTTGATCTGTTTCTTACACAAATCTACTGTAAAACTTGAAAGACTTCAAAGACTTGAAATATAGTGCAGAAGTCATATGGACCACTTTTATGATAATTTTATGGTGCTTTTGTGATGCTTATAAACACCAGTCAACTGTAACAGCATGGAAAGACTGACCAACTATTCTTCAAAATTCTTCTTTTGTGTTCCACATTGTGAGAGGTTGAGTAAATAATAAAACGAATTGTGAAGAGGTGAACTATTCCTTTAAAGGTGTGGGCACGTTTACTGTTGGTCAGACAAAAGTTTTGCATTTTTGCATTTTCCGAATGAGATTTTGCAATGGGTTCAAGTTGGTCATGCAAAATTTGCAGTGTTCACCATCAGAAAGCTACTTGGTTACTATTGGTACTATTGTTTTTTTTTGCCCATGAAATTTTGTGGAGAAGCACTGCTACAATAAGATAATTCCCCAAATTTCCAAGGATAATTTCTATTTTCTGTACCGTTGATATCAGCATCCAGTTGTTAAGTTATCTAGAAAAGCAGTTACTGGAAATAGAGTAATGCTGATATTTGCTCTCTGAAGAGATTGCCAACATGTTACCAATGTAATGTTCCATAGGGAGCTGGATGACAATGCGTCTGTCAACTCTTATCATCTGATATCTCATTAAGGTCTTTTGAACACCACCTGCTCCTTTGAGCTCCATTGGGTGAGGTTTTGCAACGGCAGAGATTCTCCAGTGTGGCACGATTGAAGGGAGGGAGAGGTGGTGTTAACAGGGCCCTGTGCTTCACAAGCCTCTAACCCCAGCACACCCACGCACTGTCTTCTCGTATCTGACAGGCAATGGCTTCTCTCACTGTGATAAGAATCCTTCTCCATCGCTGTCTCCTGCTGCAAGCACAAACCATGGAAACCCTGTAAATAAACAGAGCCATTGTATTCTCCATAAAATCAGGAATCAATCTGTTTTCATGTACATTTACAGACATTCTTATTAAAGCATGCGCTTCGTGCAGAGGAATATGTATTTTTTTCCAGTGCTTATGTAAATAGTTGCAGTAATGATGATCGAGCAGGCTAAATGTATTCACATATTCATTCCCAGTTGGAGTTTAAATAAAAGATGAATCTTCACAATCGGGAGGAAAGGGAGAGCCTTTAAGCATTCCAGCAAATGCTGCACTCACGTGCCGCTGGAACTGCAGGGGTGGGAATGAACGAGGGGGCTGCCTGACCCATATTGGGTCTGAATGATGTAAAACAAAAAAAAAGTCAGGGGCAGCATTGTGCACGGAGGAAAGGAATAATTTCCTGTGGAAATGCGCAAACTCATGCTTATTGCTGTCTCTCGTGCTCCGTGTCATCACAATCTGATAAAATATTTAATCTATGACATGTTTCTGCTGGTGCAACAAGAGTGCAGCATTTGATGGCATCCTAGCATCTCCCATTTTGGACTCTTGCTTGCGCAAAAGCTGTATAAAGGAAGGTTAGCAGCAGATATCACGTGTTTAAATGTGTTGGTGGTTTGATGACTGATGGTCTTTGTATTGCCTGTGACATTTCTCGGTATTTCCCACGTCACAGTGTTTTATCCAGGTACAAACATAAAGAAAAGACAACAGTTGCAATTGTAATCTGCTCTATTGAGATTCCGTATTGATTTTTCTTCATGCATCACATGCACGCACTATTTGTTGCATAACGTAACTGCAATATGCAATATGTAAAACTAGGTTTAAATATATAACAATATGTAAAATGTTAAATCTATAAAATTTCTATATATTAAAATATATTGAATTAAAACATACAAATATTACATATTAAATATATTAAAATATAAAAATTACATTGCATATAAATACCCCAAAATTCGATGATAAATACTTTTATATTCAAATATATTTGTTTGTATGTTCTTTTTATTTCATATATTTAAATATTAATAAATATTTTCAATGATTATTTAAAATAAAAACAAATATTTAACATCTTATTTTTGAGTATTTATATTTAAATACTTTTATTTAAACTTTAGTAGTATTTAAATAAATATTAAATTCATGGTTACAATTCATTTTAAGGTCCAGTTCTCGCTATTAACCATTAATTATGACTTTTGCCTCCATAAACTCTTAATTTTCTGCTTATTAATAGTAGAAATTAAAGTAGTTGTTAAATTTAGGTATTGCGTCGGATTAGGGATGTAGAATCTGGTCATGTAGAATAAGAGCTTTATAAATTCTAATAAACAGCCAATATGTTAATAGGCATGTTAATAAGCAACTAGTTAATAGTGAAAATAGGTCCCTATACTAAAGTGTTACCAAATTCATTTGGTATTAATAAATATACAGTATTACATATTCAATACAAAGTTTGAGAGGAAATTTTGTTAGCAGTGTTCTCCGTCTTGACCCTAACTTTCCATTTGGAGGTGGGGGGGGGGGGGGGGGGGGGGCTTATGTTATGTAAAATTATACAGCTCATGTTGTCGTAGCACTTTGTATCCTAGATACAGCAATCCTGATAAACATTGATTTCCTTTGTCAGCTATATCCAACATGCCTATCTGACACACTCATCTATTACATCTGTCACACCAGAAAGGCTATAACATATCCTTTCGTATATATTTTCCGAAACATAATAATATATGCAAAAAGGTAAGGTATATCAAGGACAAAGGTTGCTAAGCAACTTGCTTTCACCTGTCCTGCTTCACCGTAGCACAGTCACAATTTAGCAGGCAGCCTGGCTGAGTATTATTGCACCTTTTCTCCTGTAACTGTAGCTCTCACTGCTGTTAAACTCTCAACGACATTAGAGCGGCGTTCTCCACACCACTCCACGCTCACTCGTGTCCACAGCAGATCAGACGGCACTCTGTCGAGGACACACTTCCAGCTTGAATCTATACTTTAAAGCTGGATAGTTTATAGAAAATAGCTAGATTTTGAACACAAAGCATCGGTTGAAAGGAAGTATGGTGATGCAGTATTCCCATAATGCTCGGTGGAAATTTGCAGACGTGTACATCAGAGAATACTAATTTAAGCAAAGTGAAGAATATTTCACTTCAGTTGTGGTGTAGTGACAGGCAACTACTCATGGCAACGGCATACTGTCCAGCGCATTATAGACAGGCTGATATACTATGTTTGCTAATCACATTCAGGGTCATGAAGTTCACAAACTGGCCTTTAAAGAGACTGTTACCTTTCTGTGTGTGTTACTGAGGGCTGACCTCTTCCTTTTCCAATAACAGTGTGTTATGAGAGGTCTGAGGGCTGGATAATGTTCACTGTGATCGATGGCTCAGATGGTACTTGCTAGGTAGATTACTTACAAACTGTAGTCTGTTACTGATTCCAAATTACATGACATAAAATTGTAGGTAGTAACGTAATCCATTACATTACACTTTTCAGATAATATATCAAACTACTTTTTGATTACTTTTAGATTACTTTTGACCTAACTTGTTTATTACACTGATTTGAATAGGATAATGTTGTACCATATTGATATAAAAAACAAAGAGAAAGAAAATATATTCCATTTGTTGTTCTTAAAGGGGTAGTTCACCCAAAATTTTAATTTCTGTCATTAATTACTCACATTCATGTTGTTCCAAACCCGTAAGATCTTTGTTCATCTTCGGAATGGAAGAGAAGAAATTGATTAATTAAATTTTGTTTTCTTTGCGCACAAAAAGTATTCTCGCAGCTTCATGAAATTCAGATGAACCTCTGATGTCACATGGACTATTTTAAGGATGTCCTTATACTGTGTTTCTGGGCCTTGAACGTGGTAGTTGTATTGCTGTCTATGCAAGGTCAGAAAGCTCTCGGATTTCATCAGAAATATCTTAATTTGTGTTCTGAAGATGAACGAAGGTCTTACAGGTTTGGAACGATATGAGGGTGAGTAATTAATGACAGTATTTTCAGAGGGGTAAAAATTACTTTACTCAAGTGAAGGTACAGATACTCAGTGAAAATTTTACTCAATTAAAAGTACAAGTATCTGGCCAAAAACATACTTGAGTAAAAGTAAAAAAAGTACAACTTTAAATTGTACTCAAGTATTAAAAAAGTAGAAGTACTTTCTTATCTGGCAGACATTCAAATGTTTGGTTAAAGGCAGAAAAGGAAACAAATTGCAATGGCACAGGTCAAACACACATATCTAGTGAAACAACAACAATTAAAATGCAGCACAGCTGAAAATAATAATAATACAGGGAAAGGTATGCAAACTAAGAGTTTTAGAAAAAAATTAATGAGGAGAGTCATATAATTAAAACACACAACATTTACGTTTTGAAAGGCCACTTTTTTTGTGTTGTCTATTCAACGTCACTGTCTAAAAGGATAATTAATCTTTTAATTGTTTATTTGGGGCATTTAGAGTTTTTTCTCAGCAAATAATGATAATTATTTGTGACTAATTAGATTAATTAATGAGCAAATCATGTAATGGGGGAAGTCGTGGCCTAATGGTTAGCAAGTCGGACTTGTAACCCAAAGGTCGCAGGTTCAAGTCTCAGGTCTGGCAGGGATTGTAGGTGGGGGGAGTAAATAACCAGTGCTCTATCCACCCTCAATACCACGACTGAGGTGCCCTTGAGCAAGGTACCGAACCCCCAACTGCTCCCCGGGCGCCACAGCATTGGCTTCCGGCTGTGTGTGTGCACTTTGGATGGGATAAATGCAGAGCACTAGTTCTAAGTATGGGTTACCATACTTGGCCACATGTCATGTCACTTTAAGTATTAAGATGAAAAAAAAAGAAAATCCATTGCTCCTGCTCAATTTGTCATATAATGACATATTATAAATACAACGTATCCACTGCCTGGTAAGAAAATCACTAAACATGAACTACATTTAATTGAACTACATTTAATTTAATTTATTAACACTTTTGGAGATTTTTAATTAATTAAAATAGTCTTACAAAAATATTAATTGTATTTAAATTCTCATCACTGATCTTATTGCACTCAATCTTGTGCATTCAGCTAATATATTACACAGCTAATGGCTCTATCAAAACATAACCAATAATGAATGAAACATTTTTTGGGAAAACGCAACTTTGCTGTCTCAATATGCTTCCTCAATGATCATTGGTTCTCACATCAGGCATGCACGTTTGAGCTTGCATTTACCATATTTAATGGGCATAAGATAAAATAAAAATGTAATGTACTTTTCAAGATTAAATAAAATTGTGAGTAAAAAGTACAGTTCCCTTTCAGTCGCTCACGTTCGACGTAACGTCGACGTGACGACGTAATCGGGATCACTTCAGAGAGCCCTATCCACTTCGAGTATCTACAGAACAAGCCAATGAACGTTGGCGTGCGTGAACGCGCCACGCACCCCCGCCTCGCCGCGCGGGTATAAACCGGAAGCGGGCGCACGCACACATTGTCTTTCGCTTCAGAGCCGAGCTTTCACTTCCGAACTCTACAGTAAGACTGCAGAATAAGAAGAGGACTCTCCTGGTGTTGGTGTGACGGCGCGATCAGCGGTGGCCGCGAGCATTGCAGCTCACAACTGCTGTTTTCACAGCACTATTGTGCTGTGTGTGTGTCGGTCCGGTGGGCGTTTCCGCGTGTGTTCATTCACACCGCGGCTACCCCTGGGTGCCTCAGCACTAGAGAGTTATTTTCTATTTTTTGTGTTCACTAAAAGAGCAACACAAGCGTGACCCTGCGTCTTTTTCAAGATGTCATTCCGCTTGTGCGTTTCTGGATGCAGTCGTTCCCTGGCGCCAGCAGATGGCCACAGTAGTTGCCTCTCGTGTTTGGGCATTCAACACGCTGAGGCGGCTTTTGTGGATAGTTCGTGTTCCCATTGCGGGAATATGACTATCTCAGCGCTTAGATCGAGACTCGTTTACCTCAAGGGAGGTGCAGTCCCCTCGCCTATGCCCCGATCTAGTGTTTATTCTGCCCCGCAGTATGGACCTACTTCGGTGCATGACCAGGGTGATCTGAGGATTACCGTGAGGGCTTCCCCCGTCGAGTCAACCTCCGCGGGCCCCTCATGCCTCACAAGCGCTGCTGCCATTGGAGTCCCTTAGTGAGCGTCTTGGTCCTTCTCCGGAACGACCGGCCGTTTCCTTTGGGGCTCCTCCTGACGACCAGATGTCGATCGCAGCATCGGAGGGGGAGCTTCAGTCCTCTGGAGATGATGACTCGGCTGCGTTACCCCCCTCGGGGCGTGTGGTGTCCGAGCCGGATCCAGAATGGGCGGCTATGCTTTCCCGGGCCGCCGAGAAGGTTGGGCTTGTGTGGAACCCTCCACCACGTCCCGAACCGTCTCGGTTGGACGATTGGTTTCTCGGGGCGGGCCGTGCTGGTTCTCAGTGCACCGCCCCGGTACCTTTCTTTCCGGAGGTGCATAAGGAGCTTTCTAGGACGTGGAAGGCACCGTATAGTGCCCGAAGCCGTTCTAGTGGCTCCTCCCCCCTCGCCACCCTCGACGGCGGGGCAGCTGAGGGGTACGTGGATATCCCTCCGGTGGAGCGGGCCGTCGCGATGCAACTGTGCGTCCGCTTCCTCTTGGCGGGGTAATCCGCGCCTCCCGTCCAGGGCCTGTAGGTTCTCGTCCGGTCTAACGGCGAGGGCTTACAAGGCCTGTGGACAGGCTGCTTCCGCTCCCTCCATGCCATGGCGCTCTTGCAGGTCCACCAGGCCCAGGCGCTCATGGATATGAACGAGGGTGGTTCTGACCCAGAGCTCCTTCGGGAGCTCCGTGTGGCAACCGACCTCGCCCTCCGGGCGACGAAGGAAACTGCACGTTCAGTCGGTCAGGCGATGTCCACCTTGGTGGTCCAGGAGCGCCACCTTTGGCTCAACCTGGCGGATATGAGGGACGCCGATAAATATCGGTTCCTGGATGCCCCTCTTTCCCAGGTTGGGTTGTTCGGCGACGTGGTCGAGAGCTTTGCCCAGCAGTTCTCGGTCGCACAGAAGCAGACGGAGGCCATCCGGCACATTCTGCCCCAACGGACCGCTGCTGCTTCCTCCCGTCCGCCGGCCGCAGATCCTCCGTCTACTCGTCGCCGAGGTCGGCCTTCTGCGGCGTCCTCCGCTCCCGCTAAGCCCCAGCAGCAGCAACCATCCAGGCCTCAGCACGGAGCAAGCTGTAGGAAGCCGACCCCGCTGCCAAACCAGGGGGCAAGCGACGGTGCAAACGTCCCTGAGACGGGCGGCCCAGAGGTGGATCAAGTTGCTCTTCAGGAAATGGCGAGGGCGCCACTCCTTCCTCCGGTGGAGGGCCGGGTGGAGAATCTTTCGTTTCCTTTCCTTTTGT
The DNA here is from genome assembly GCF_936440315.1 of Barbus barbus. Classification (NCBI taxonomy): domain Eukaryota; kingdom Metazoa; phylum Chordata; class Actinopteri; order Cypriniformes; family Cyprinidae; genus Barbus; species Barbus barbus. The sequence goes on from NC_136732.1 coordinate 18,223,266, forward strand.
TCCGCCCACATTCCCAAAGAAAGAGCAATTTCTGAAACCTCTGGGCCCCAAGAGGGCGTGCTTGGCAGTCGACGACGCCACCATGCCTTGTCACTCCCGAGCCCCTCTTTCATCGCCAGCGGGCAGCAGTGGCCGTGTCCTGGACGCACTGACGCCTCCGCACACTCTCTCTGCCCTTCGACGGAAGCAGGTATGTGCTGCTCCACACACTCAGACCCCACTTCGGGCCGCTGTGCCGTCTGAGTCAGGTCCCTGCATTCCGCCGCGCTGCCCCACCCCGGGTACGTCTGTGGTGCCCTTGGTCCCGCTTGCTCGGTCCCTGGGAGCGTGGGTAGCGCTTCCCAGCCCGTCTCGCTGGCTCATCCGTACCATCAGACTCGGCTATGCGATTCAGTTCGCCCGGCGCCCCCCTGCTTTCAGGGGCATTCTGTTCACCCGTGTTCTGGCAGACAGTGCCCCTGTGCTCAGGGCAGAGATCGCAGTCCTACTGGCGAAGGACGCGATCGAGCCGGTCCCTCCAGCCGATATGAAGACCGGCTTCTACAGCCCGTACTTCATTGTACCCAAGAAAGGTGGTGGGTTACGGCCAATCTTGGACCTGCGCGTCCTGAACCGGTCCCTTCACAGGCTACCGTTCAAGATGCTTACGCAGAAACGCATTTTCAAATGCATCCGTCCCCAGGATTGGTTTGCAGCGATCGACCTGAAGGACGCGTACTTTCATGTCTCGATTCTCCCTCGACACAGACCGTTTCTTCGTTTTGCGTTCGAGGGACGGGCATATCAGTACAAGGTCTTACCCTTCGGGCTTGCCCTGTCGCCCCGCGTCTTCACGAAAGTCACGGAGGCGGCCATTGCTCCCTTGTGCGAGTGGGGTGTTCGCGTTCTCAACTACCTCGACGACTGGCTTATTCTAGCCCAGTCGAGAGAGCAGTTGTGCGAACACAGGGACATGGTGCTCAGCCACCTAGGGCTTCGGGTCAACTGGGAAAAGAGCAAACTCACCCCCGGGCAGAGGATCTCTTTTCTCGGTATGGAGTTGGACTCGGTCAACATGACAGCGCGCCTCACCGAGGCCCGTGTCCAGTCAGTGTTGAGCTGCGTGAGCACGCTCAGACGCAGAACAGCGGCACCACTGAAACTCTTTCAGAGGCTCCTGGGGCATATGGCATCTGGAGCCGCGGTTATGCCGCTCGGATTGCTTCATATGAGGCCGCTCCAACACTGGCTCCACGATCGAGTCCCGAGATGGGCGTGGCAGAGCGGCTCGTGCCGGGTTCAAGTGACTCCGCACTGTCGCCAAACTCTCAGCTTGTGGTCGGACCCTTCATTCCTGCGGGTAGGTGTTCCCCTGGAACAAGTGTCCAGGCACTCTGTGGTCTCCACGGATGCCTCTGCCACCGGCTGGGGGGCCACGTTCGACGGGCATGCAGCTTCAGGTCTGTGGACGGGACCTCAACTGCATTGGCACATCAACTGCCTCGAGTTGTTAGCAGTACGTCTTGCGCTGAGCCGCTTCAAACCGCTGCTACTAGGCAAGCACGTACTAGTCCGTTCGGACAGCACTGCGACCGTTGCGTACATCAACCGCCAAGGTGGTCTACGCTCCCGCCGCATGTCACAACTCGCCCGCCATCTCCTCCTCTGGAGTCAGAAGCATCTGAGGTCGCTTCGTGCCGTTTTTATTCCGGGCCTGCTCAACCGTGCAGCCGACGAGCTCTCACGGCAGCAGGTGCTACCGGGAGAATGGCGACTCCATCCCCAGGTGGTCCAGCTGATGTTCAGGCGCTTCGGGACCGCACAGGTAGATCTGTTTGCCTCCCCGGACACGTCTCATTGCCAGTTGTTCTATTCTCTGACCGAGGGGACCCTCGGCACGGATGCTCTGGCACACAGCTGGCCCCGGGGCCTACGCAAGTATGCGTTCCCCCCAGTGAGCCTTCTTGCACAGGCCTTGTGCAAAGTCAGGGAGGACGAGGAGCAGGTCTTGCTAGTTGCGCCGTATTGGCCCAACCGGACCTGGTTCCCGGAACTAGTGCTCCTCGCGACAGCCCCTCCCTGGCCCATTCCTCTGAGAGAAGACCTGCTCTCTCAGAGACGGGGCACCCTGTGGCACCCGCGCCCAGACCTCTGGAAACTCCATGTCTGGTCCCTGGACGGGACGCGGAGGTTCTAGGTGACCTACCCCCTGCGGTAGTTGACACCATCACTTCCGCTAGAGCCCCCTCTACGAGGCACCTCTATGCGTTGAAGTGGAACCTGTTCGTTGACTGGTGCTCCTCTCACGAGGAGAACCCCCGATCTTGCTCCATCAGAGCCGTGCTTTCCTTCCTGCAAGATGGGCTGGAGCGAAGGCTGTCTCCCTCCACCCTTAAAGTGTATGTTGCCGCCATTGCTGCACATCACGATGCGGTTGATGGTAAGTCTCTTGGGAAGCACGACCTGATCGTCAGGTTCCTGAGGGGAGCGAGGAGACTGAATCCTCCTCGCCCACTCTCTATACCCTCTTGGGATTTGTCTCTGGTCCTTTCGGCACTTCAGAGACCACCCTTTGAACCTCTGCAGTCAGCTGAGTTAAAAATTCTGTCCTGTAAGACAGTACTCCTGGTTGCATTGGCCTCTATCAAGAGGGTAGGGGACCTGCATGCATTTTCGGTCGACGAATCGTGCCTAGAATTCGGCCCGGGTAACTCTCACGTCATCCTGAGACCCCGGCCCGGATACGTGCCCAAGGTTCCTACCACTCCCTTCCGGGACCAGGTAGTGAACCTGCAAGAGCTGCCTTCGGAGGAGGCAGACCCAGCCCTGGCTTTTCTCTGTCCCGTTCGCGCTCTGCGTCTGTACGTGGACAGAACGCAAAGCCTCAGAACCTCAGATCAGCTCTTCGTCTGTTACGGAGGCCAGCAGAAAGGGAAGGCTGTCTCCAAGCAGAGGATGGCCCACTGGATAGTGGATGCCATCGCCTTGGCTTACGGAGTCCAAGGCGTGCCCTGCCCACCTGGGTTGAAAGCCCACTCCACTAGGGGTGTCGCTTCTTCCTGGGCGCTGGCACACGGCGCCTCTCTGACAGACATCTGTAGAGCTGCGGGCTGGACGACACCTAACACGTTCGCTAAGTTTTATAGCTTACGTGTTGAGCCGGTTTCTTCCTGTGAGCTCGCTTCTTCTAGCCGGTAACACCGAAGCTCCCGCTTAGTGTCGGCTTGCTGCGCCACTCCCTTCCTAGGAATGGATACGTGCGCTTTTTACTCCAGTCGAGTTCGCCACTTGGCGAACCCTGTGAGTTCCTCCGCACCCCTTCGGCAGTCGGACGTTGCGGAACGTCCGGCGCCAGGCCTAGTGCTCGTATGCTTGTGTAACTTGGGCTAGGCCGGGTTCCATATGTGCGTCCCCTGCGGTGATCCCATATGTGTATTCCTCCACGACCAGCTCCCTGCGGTGAGCCCGTGTCTTCCCTTGGCAGAGTCTGCTCTGCCGTCACTGTCCGGTGTGTCTCCCCCCCCTTCGGGTGGAGCCACCCCAGTGACATTCCATATGTTGCACTGCCCCCTCGGCCAGTCCATATGTGTATTTTCCACATGTTACCTCCCTTCGGGCAGGATGTGGCTCCGCAGCGTTCTTTTCCCTGGAAAGGTACGCTTTCCCAGTGTTATTAAAAGTTCACTGTGTGGGGGTAATGGAACAGCAGTTGAGCTCCCTCTACACAGGTCTTCCGCCCCAGCAGTTGGGGGGCTGAGAGTCTTGCGTAGGGCGCTGGATGTGGCAGCAACCGTGGCGTTTTCCATGGGATCCCAATTACGTCGTCACGTCGACGTTACGTCGAACGTGAGCGACTGAAAGGGAACGTCTCGGTTACTGATGTAACCCTCGTTCCCTGAAAGAGGAAACGGGAGACGTAACGTCCCGTCGCCACTGTTCGGCTCCTCAGCGAAAAACAATGTGTGCGTGCGCCCGCTTCCGGTTTATACCCGCGCGGCGGGGCGGGTCCGCTTGACGCGTTCACGCACGCCAACGTTCATTGGCTTGTTCTGTAGATACTCGAAGTGGATAGGGCTCTCTGAAGTGATCCCGATTACGTCGTCACGTCGACGTTACGTCTCCCGTTCCCTCCTTCAGGGAACGAGGGTTACATCAGTAACCGAGACGTTTTTTTCTTCAGAAATGTAATTAAGTAAAAGTACAAGTAGTCAGTTTAAACTGTACTGTAAAGTACAAATTGCCCAAAATAATACTTAAATACAGTAATCAAGTAAAATTACTCAAGTATTTCACACCTCTGAATATTTTCATTTTTAGGTGAACTATCCCTTTAACAACATGAAGTGCATTAAACCTTATATTAAAGAAGTTTAAAGAAAAGCTAATAATTAAGCTAATACACTTAATAAAAATGATATATTACCTGCATGTCATGTGGCCATGTGCAAAGTCTGTAGTCATGTAATCAATAATAAAGTAACTGTAGTCTGATTACGAGTATATTAAAATATGATATAATTACTACTTAATTTTTTTGGAACCTTATTATATAATCTAGATTACATGTAATCAGTTACCACCCAGCACTGGTAATTGCATACCTCATCTGAGGTCGATATGAAATTTGAAAATGCATTCATGGCTATGATTGAAATGTAGAATTTGTGAAATTGACAATACGCATAGTGATATGCTCATATGCGTGTGCAGTGAAAAAATTGATGCAAAATGCATCAGGAAAAGTGCGTAAACAGAAATGGCGATGATATTGTTTTGACAGCATTATGCTTTATCAAAGATTTCAATAACGTATCATAAGCGACCCAATTGTTGAACCTGTCAAAACTGTTCTTGCAGATAATGCAGCAAGATAAAAGCTGTCCCTCAAAGAACAGCTTGAATACTCCCCTCCTCCACAGGCTCAAGCCAAACGGCGTGTTTACATAAAGAAATGCGTGTTTTTCTCACTGATCTCTTTGCACAGACACCTCACAGTCTGTGAAATCTCCAAGCCCTGACAGCTCAGGAAGGCAAAGCAGATCAGAGTTCGCCATATCCCTCTCTCAAATCACCCAGAGTGGACACGGCGCACATGCACAAACAGGAAACCACTGGTTTTATTGCGCTTTAGAGAGACGAGAAATCTCTCGGCTGCTGTACGCTGTGGTAACCTTGGTGATCATCCTCCGCGGAGGCTCAAATAGGCCAAGCTTGATCTCTCTGTAATGACGATTGTTGGACGCTCTTGGGCAAGTGGCCCACAAACAGGGGCAGTCCACTGAGTCAACAGCTGATACACCAACCGCAAGACCAGATGCCTGCTTAACTCTGCCAACATAACAGATGCATTTAGTACATATGATCATTGTCGCTGCCTCACAGTGAGTGCGGCACTTCAGAATGGACCTCAAAAGAAAAACTTTAGCTGGATGAATGCATTTAAGATGGTCTATCTGAATTCTGGCTTCATTTTTAAAGGTTTATTTTATTTACTTGTGAGAAATGGGAAATTATCTCATCCCATCCAACACATCATCTGTTTGAACTGTTACCCTCAGGTCGGCGATAAAGGACAATAAAAGCCAAAACAAACAGATTGAAAAACAGCACATATCCTAGGGCTGTTGCAATACTAAATGAACACTGAATGTAATGTCTCTTGTGGGCAATATTCCATCTTGTTTCAATCTGAACTCTATTACTATTCTCAGTGGTGTATTCAAAAACTGCTGCAACTGTGATGGATATGTAATACATATATTTATCTATTTTTACAAATATACACATATTGATCTTTTATTTATTTATTTATTTTTTGTATTTGTTTTTAAATATAAATCTTATTTTTACATTGATACAGGATTGACAATAAAGATTCAGCCCAAAGTCGAACCTGGGTGTCTGTGAGCACAACAGCTCCCTGTGTGTTTGTTACTATGAGCACTGTTGGGGAAAGTTACTTTTAAAAGTAATGCATTGCAATATTTCTTTACTCCCTAAAAAAGTAACTAATTACGTTACTTAGTTACTTTTTATGGAAAGTAATGCGTTACGTTACTTTTGCGTTACTTTCACGTTACTTTTTAAATATGAGCAGGGCTTGATTGTTTTTAATATAAGAAGTTCTATTAAAGCAAATGAAAAAGCCCTTTCACACCAAAAAGTGTAATGAATAAACCTCAGGCTGAAGGAAAAGGAAATTCACGTCTGTATAGTAGAACACAGGAGAAGAAAGTTCAACACTCTTCAGCGATAATAATAAAAAAAAAAACATTAAGGACAATTGTTAGTTTATCTAGTAATTTTTGCTTATTAGTATGGTTGGACTAGATCATCAAAGGTCAGCAGCAAAGACACTGATTAATAAAATGGAATTAGATACATTTGTGTTGTTTAACATATTTAATTATTGCAGGTTTGCGTCATATTCTGAGTTTGCATTTCACTGTTTTAAATTTTAAATCAGTTTTTTGCGGGTGGGATGAATTAATGCACATTCACATTTAGTACTGAACTACAGTAACATCATGTGCACACACAACGCCTCTGTACTTCCTATTTCTCCCAATATGGGGACAGGAGACTTGTCAGTCAATAAATGGGAAAACAAAGTAACTGGTGTTACTTTTTTGAAAGAGTAATCTGATTACGTAACTCGCGTTACTTGTAATGTGTTACCCCCAACACTGATTATGAGTAGCACACAAGCATAACCCTAAATGTACAACACTAAACATATTTAATATTAATATATTACAGAAAAGTATTTCAAATACTTTTATATATATTTATAAATATATTTAAATGGAAATTGAATGGAATCCCAATATGTTTATATATTTAAATTGAGGAATGGGTTCTCAGTATTTATTTATTTAAAGTGACAAATGGGATTGCAACATGGCCAGGCCAGACTTGAAACCCGCAAGTGCAAATGCTCCTTAATATGAGTAGGGGTAGGCGATATGACCAAAATCTTACCATGACATGAGAAATTTTATTTTACTGTAACGATGCATATCACAATATAGTTATTTTTTATTTAAATAAGAATTTGATGCCATAGAAATGTCATAATTCTAATCACCAGTGACAATATCACAAAAAACTAATACTAGCCTAAATTTGAAAAAGAAAGGAAAACTCAAGCTCATTGAAGACAAGTAAACAGTCAGTGATGAAATACGAATAAGAAACTAATTACAAGCAATATAGGACAAAAATCTACAGCAGAACAAATAAAAAGAAATGTTACATACATTGTTATTAAGTAATCTATAAATATATATATAAATAAAACTACATATTCTTCACTGTCTAAATTAAATATATATTTATTCGGTAACATTTTCTTTTAAGGTGTCCTTGTTACACGTTACATGTACTTACTATTATAATAACACGTAATTATGCATATTTACATGGAACTAACCCTAAGCCAAACCCTAATCCTAACCCTAACCATATAATAAGTATATGTAGTTAATTAATATTAGTCAGTACTTAAATGTGTAATTAGACTGTAACAATTAAGGACACTTTAAAATAAAGAGTAGAGTGAGATATTTTCTCTATTTTGTTGTTTGATTAAGCAGGAATATTAGACTGCAGTCACTTTAAGAGCTGCCCGGATCCAATATACTACGTGTTTTTTTTCTCAGCTGTTAGCGTTCACTTAAGACCTAAATTACTGTATTTACTTGGTTACTTGCAGACATGGGCATTTAAACAGATACTCTTGTGTATTTAACCATTCAAGTCCTATAAAGCAAATAGTTACATATAATTATTACATATATTTGTAAATACTGAATAAACATGTATAAATATATTTACATTTAGGAATGGAATCACAATATATTTAAATTGAGTCATGGGATCGCAACATGGAGTGGGAATGGGATTGCAAACCTGGGTGCCCTCGAGCAGATCAACTAACCATATGTTGTGCGTTTGACTAACAAGCATCCATAACCATAAATAAACAACACTACAAATATTTATATCACATATATTTCAATATATTGAATAAAAAAAGTAAAAAAAAGTGTTATATTTAAATTATCCAATATTTAAATTATGGAATGAAATCGCAGTATGATCCAGCAAGACGAGACTCGAAACCTGTGTGCCTGTGAACACAACAACTCCCTGTGTGTCATGAGTATGAGTAACACGCAAACATTAACACACTGATAAAAACTGATAAAAGTCCCATTCTACCCGTCATGCTGTGCTGTAGTTTCATGCATGCAATTTCCACTCATCCACCATCTAAATGTGAGTGTCATCATTGCAAATGTATTGCATCACTCGGTCGAGTAGTTTTCACGCGAAACTTACACCTTGTGTGATGCATTCACACACTGAGCGAGCACAGAACCAGAAATCAGAAGGTTTACAGAGGTCTTTACCTCACAAAGAAATCCATTAGAAAGCCCTGCTGCTGTAAGTAGGTACAAGCCGTGGGTTACATTGCTGACCGCAGTGGTATGTGTCTCTGGTGGACACGGCTCTCTAAATGAGCAGGTAGAATGGGGGAATGGGGTTGAAAACCTCTACAAATGACCTGTATTGCATGATTTGCTGATAGCATAGTTTATGTGGACATATTGTCAGCATAGTTTGGAGGCAGTTTCTTTAGACAATTGGGTGTTTATTCAACTTTGGTGACTTATTTTGTAGGGGTTGAGCACCCCCCCCCCCCCCCCCTTTATTTACACTTTTTTCCATTCACAGATTTCTATAACTAATAAATATTGATAATATTTTAAATGTGTTTGAGGAAACCTCTAATGCTCACCAAGGCTGGATTTATTTGATTAAAAATACAGTAAAAACAGTTGTGAATATTATTATAATTTATAATATAAGAAATATAACAAATTGTGAAATATTATCATTTAAAATAACTGATTTCTATTTTAATGTATATTTAAAATGTAAATTATTTCTGTGATTGTAAATCTTCAGAAATCATTCAAATATCAATAAAATGTGATTGGCTCTAAAATCCATTAATGTGATTGGCTGCATTCTCTGTCTAGATATATGCCGGTTATATTATTTAATAAATAACTGCTGCCATGAAGACTTGGAAATGCACACAAACACCTGCTTTCATGGGTGTTATTAGCACATTGTTAATTGTGGCAGGTAAACAATATCAATTTTTGTAAACAAGGCGTAATCTATAATGAGCATAATTTACATGAAAAAGAATGACAATGCCTTAATTTAAATGCTCACAACTCATTGCTGTTTCAGCGCATTTAGCGTCTGGTTAATCTGGATAGTGGCTTCTTATAGATTTTTGTGCTGCTATACGCAACTGTTCAGTGAATTTGCCTCTCCCAAATTCTCAAATTGTCATTATCACTAAGTCCTGTGCTGGAGCTCAGGGCTTGTCATTTTGGCATACATGCACATATGTTTAATGTCAATTCCTCTGCATGTCACTGCTTTTCTGGTAATTCACGCAGCTTCATAGAGGCTCCATTAGAGGACAAAAAGTGCATTTGTAGTAATGCCTTTTCCCCGTCTGCATCAGGAGAGGATTTTAACAAGCTGACATGGGATCCTGCCAGTTGTCTGGGAAACCCTTTTGATCTGTGGTGCATATTACAGACATGCACTGGAAGCTGCTGTCGAGTGTGCGTTACATGGAGCTGCAAGTCTGCGTCATAAATCACTGTGTCTCCTTGTCATGATATGAGCCGGGCATAAAATTATCTTGTAAAGTGTTTAAAGGAAGTATAGTGTTGTCCTTTCTCATTACACAGACACTAGACTCGTTCCCAATCCAGGAAACGGCAATCACTCACTCTTGGCAGACAGTGTCTGCTGACAGGCTTGTACGCATTATTTAGATGAGATGAATAGCAGCTTTGTGGTTCCCTCTTAACTTGGACAGTTAAATTCTGTGACAAGGGTGGCTCCAGATTTTGGTCAGTCCGATGGACATATAACATGTAATTTTTCATGTCATTGGCTGGTGAAATTGAGACAGTAGAATAGTTCTTCTGATACTGAAAAGAAAACTGTATAATTTTCTCTCTATCATGTCATTCCACTTTGTTTGTTTTTTTTCGTCATACAATAAAAAGTCTTTCATACTAAAAAAAAAGAGAATGATTTGGTTTCAATTTCCGGAGACTGATAAGAGAGAATAATCTCTGGGGTTTGTTTCATGGAGACGGCATGGTGCCTTTTACATTGTGTTTAGCAAACAACTCAGTTAATGCAGTCGGGCCTGTCTGACACAAGTTTAATGAGCATGTTTTCACAAAGAAAGCCCCACTGGAGATCTCAAAGCCTTGGATTACCGCTCAGCACAGTTACTGATTTGCAAATGCTGTCCAACCCTGGCAATGTGAACTGCTGTGACAGAGGGAAGAGGTGACTCATGTGGTCTTCTGACAGATTAATTTTACAATGATTAAGCAAGTCAAATGCTGTGGATCTCGCCCATAATATTGTATTTAAATAGATTTAGCTGTTCTTGCACAGTAATTGTGCAACCATTGACGATCGCTTTGTGTCTGGATCTATTAAGTTATTTAAAAATACATTAAACATTTAAATCATACAGTTTCTGAAAATCTTTGGCATACGTGCATTAGCCTTCATATGACTGCTCAAAAATATATTTGAAACAGTTTTGGTTTAATATATTATTAAAACTCAATGTTGTAACATGCAGGGAGTCGTTATGTTACGTGACAAAGACATTGTTAATATAGTTTTGATATTTTGATATTTTTATGGAATGGCAGATATTTTTGGAACGTTAAAAAAATCATATATTCATGAAATATAAATTGACTTAGAGGGTATACCACATTTTGGATATTCAATAAGACTGGGAATGGTTAAAATATGGTCAAATAAACAATAACACATACTTTTGTTCAAACTTTTGAGGTAAGTAAGATTTTTGATGTTTTAGAATACATTTTAAATTTTAAATTTTCAGCATCATTACTCCAGTCTTCAGTGTCACATGATCCTTCAGAAATCATTCTAACACACTGATTCGCTGCTCTAAAACATTTCTCATTATTATCAATGGTTAAAAGAACAGTCAAATCATGCTGACCACAAACTTTTGAAGAGTGGAGTAAATATATATTTAATTAATGGGTCACATGATTAATGCAAGCTCATATCACTTTATCGCTTTTGTCAAGATAATAATTTCCGGTTCCATCCCTAATGGAAAATACATTAATCAAATTCACAGTGGTATTAAAGGTCCAGAAGCTCATGGATAAACACTGCACTCTTCCTGACCTTCTTACTGACAATCTAAAGGGCAAACCAATGGGTGACCCTTTCCTGGTTTGGTTTGGACGTTAGATTACAAGAGGACAGTGATGCAGTATTAGTGGCCTACCCCAAACCCTGAGAACTCATTCCAGGTCCTACTACTACATGACAGTTCATGATTTAGTTCATGATTTGGTACCATCATAAGAGTGCCATAGCTGGGGTCAGCTCCTTATCAATTTCCACCAGCTCCCCCACAGCCTTGTGTAAAGATTCATGATAGCTCACGCAGTGCCAGTAAATCTGAAATAGGCTTTATGGGGAGTATAAATATGCCTCTGCTGTTGAATGTTTCGCCTTTGCCCCTCCTGCTCTTTGGGGGAAATTAGGTGCTGATGTCAAAGGTCAAGAGCGGGCATCTTATGTGCAAATGACATCATGTCTAACTATTCTGCCTGAAAGAAAAGCATCCTGTACAAATTAGTGCCAGCTTTATCTGCAACAAAAAGAAGAAAGGAAATAATATTTACAAAATTTTGAGGTAATATAGGAATGATGCAATATTAAGAGTTGGGTTAAAAGGAAAAAAAGGTTTAAGTCGGAAAGAAGTTAAAATTGACACAATCTGTTTTGTGAATCGGTGTTATCGATCTTATCATGAATAATTCATCGATGCATACGTTTCATTTTTTGACTCCCAGTTGTGAGTGCAACATCTCAAAATCCAGTCAACAACCAATGGATAGAAGAAAGACACCATCTAATATTTTGTCTTTTTTGGATAACTTTTGTTTCATTTGTCACAATATGGAAGAAAAGATCTTACATTTCATCACAACTTCAAGAATTCACAAACTATGTCAAGAGTCTAATGAATAAATAATAAGAATAATTTATTTGTAAAATCAGCTATAAACTCATGAGATTTACAACTGGTGGATTTGTTTTAATATTTTTAATGTAATATAGATACATAATATGGACTTTATTTTGCTATGTATGATTATATGGTTAGTTGGATTTTATTGAACACAAACGGGAGGGGAGCGTTCAATCAAACTCTGCAGTATTTTGGTGCAAATTCATCTGTCACTTGGTAGAAGCAGCCAAATCATATAGATGCCAGCATGAACAGGTTGTGTGACATGCCCTCATCCTTAAACATTTAACAAAACCAGACTAGATTAAATATGGGTTGGTTGTCACTTGATCCTCAGTGTCAAATCTGGCTCATAAAGCAAAACCTCTGCCTAGAGAACTACTGGCTATGGGTTTTATTCCAGTTTGTTATTCCAGCCTCAGCTTGTTAGTGAATCAGTGAAGGCCATTCTCATTACCACTGTTTTTCTACCCACAGATGCTTGAAATGTTCTTGCATTTCATCCTCAAAAAATTGAACGTAATCACTCTGTCCACAGATGTTTGCATTGCAACTTTATTGTTGATATGTCTGGAAGATCAGTTATCTCTTTCTGTTCTGGAGGATTAAAGGATTCAGGAAGATCAAAACAAAAGAAAATCTGCATGATGTCTGTGTAAAGAAGTTTCTCATTATATTCTGCAAAGTTTTTTTTTCTTTACACTGTAACTTAGTATTATTATCTGTGTTAAACTGGCTCTGGACCCACAAGCCATGTTCAGATTGTCGCAGTAAAGAAAATAAGTTGAAGAAAACATGCAGCTCAATCCTCATTTAAGGAAGAAGAAAACAGGCTGTTATACTAAATATCAGCACTGTTGGAGAACCCCTGATTAAGCAGATTAGAAAAAGGAATTGATGCCCATTGGATTACTTATTTCTGTCCCATCAATAGCTTTAATAAAAGATCTACCGTCTTAAGTCGGCCTCCCTGTATTTGTAAGCACAACAGAAAGTGGTGACCGTGTCCAGGTGGCTCCTCAACCACCAGGATAATGAGATTGCGAAGCCTGGTGAAATGAAACTAGAGGGTTAAAGCAGCTTTACAGTTTGGAATGTGCAGCTGCTATTCAGAAGATAGCAGTGACACAACACGTTTGAGTGCCTGAAGGAGCCGAGTGTGACGAACACCTGATAGAACATTTGGATAAGAGCAATATTTGAGTACCTCCTGAATGAGTGAATAATGGGAGGTAGAAAGAAGAAGGCCCTTGAAATATGCAGTTCAAATCAAGCTGAATCTCCTCTCTGAAAGGTCTTGAAAAGAAAAATAGACCTGTTACAGTACCAGAGACAGTGCTTGCAAACATTGACTGTGCAAGAACCAGTAAAAGCTAATAGAATCCTTTTAACTGAATTGCGATGCTGAAAGAGAAGGAACGGAGGAGCAACTGGGGGTGGGACAGGATTTACCATCCCACCCAAGGGATGATTGACAGGTCGATAGTGCTGCTTGCATCCCCCCGTCTGTGAGCACGCGTCAGATTCTCTCACCACAGATATTGGAGCAGCTTTAGTTGACACAGCACAGCTGATGGATGCTCACCAAACTGTGCAAACCCCTTGGCCCCAGCAATCATCAAATCCATTTCAGTGTAATTTAAGATGCACACCTGTTTCCAGACTTGTCAATAGATCTATGGTCTTTATCTTCCTCAATTAAACAAGTGATGGTGTAAAGTTTGACATCTCAGTAAGTCATTATAGACTAGCAATTAACTGTTCCTTAATACAAACTGTTTCTTATTACAAAATGAAATATGTAATACTGAGAATGCAAAATTAGAAATAAAAAATAGTATGTACATATAATATATAATATAATGTAATTTTTTATGTCATATAATCATATACATAATAAATACAGACATCATTATTATCTTAAAAAGCTAAAGTTTTTGGATAGGCACATGAAATGATGCCTTGGCTTCATCTCTTATGTCTGATGTTAATGTGAATTTCTGCAGTAGCTGGGCTCATGTGATATTCATTAAAAGCATTTTTTTTTTCAAATTATGTTTTGCTGTGCTCATTTACAATATAACTTGAGCGTGGAAGGAAAGCATGTCTCGCCCACTGCCTCTCAATTATGCATTCAGTCCATATATATTTCACTGCTGTTGTACAGCACACGTGCAACCTAAATCCAGAAAAACCCCAGTGCTGTTATCAGTAGGGAGCACATGCTTACCCCGAGCTTAAGAGGTCATTCTCCTCAGAGCAACGTATTGATTATCTGTGTGAAATAATTGATGTATCGGTGGTGATTTTCTTCAAAATTACACATAATTTGCTGAGAGTCTAGATACTATGGAAACAGTGATACTTTATGGTGTGAAATGCATTCTCAGAGATTTTTTTGAAGACATGTTGGGGTTACAGAACGTCTAACCCTTTTGCAGGCAGTATTGATTTATACTGAAACAATGGCTTATTATTCAGAACCAGGAAAGCATGCAGGGATTATTAAAGATACTGTGCAGAAACATATGAACCTATCAGATATTTATTAAATGTAAGAGCACTTTGAATACATTTTTAATGCCATATTTGACCAGCCTATAGCCAACTCTTATGAAATGTTAAAAACAACAAAATCCTCATCAGTCAATAGTAGTATTATCATTTTTAATGTTTTATTTTCTTGTAAAAATAGATAATTATCTTATTCTTGGGACACTGGGAAAAAAAACATGTGCCCACCTTAGACTCTCAGAAATAAAAAGTGTAAAATTTTACCTTTAGGGGTACAACATCTTGTCACTGGGGCAGTACCCTCAAAGTGACACTTTTTACCCCTAAAGAAATGACAAAGGTATGTCTTTGAGTGCACTGCCCCAGTGATGATGTTGTACACCTAAAGGTACAACTATTTTAGTTTATGCAATAATAGCAGCATTTCTGATAGTAAGTATCAAGGTTTTTTTTAACAAGCAATATATATTTTTTTAATTTTCTCTTGTTTTTTTGTTTTGTCTTTATTTTCTAATTTTTTTGTTAACACCAGCAGATATTTAAAAGCATTTTTTAAAAATCAGCTAATATAATAGTCATTCTTTATCCTGAAGTCTTCTTTTCATCTGCTTTGAGTTCAACCAGCTTCTGATGATTTTATTATATTTTATTATTATTATTTAATACATTTTATTAAGTGTTATTTAATAAATATTTAATACAATGGCTCTATTTTCTGTCACAACTGAAATGTCAGCTCCAACACATATTTTTAAGTGTTTTGCCTCTCTTTAAATAGATTCTAGTAGCAACAAAAACAAAATGGTAATGTGCATTTAATACATATGTGATTGGGAAAATAGTTATTTTGTCGCCAACATAAAATTGTCTGACTGCGGTGACAATTCAATAGGTGGAGCTGAAAAATAGACTCAAATTCATTGGCGTAAATGCTAGATTTTTGATAAATATTTGACAGAGTTTTGGTATCTGACAGCGTTGACACATATTGAGTGACTGGCAAGAGAAAAACACGCATTTTATGAGAAGCAGAGGCTTGAACCCAAACAAAGCAAAGGTGAGTATCTCTGAACACATTGAACAGATTAATTTCTTTATGCGTACACTTTTATTATTTTCCCTGAAGCTATTATGTGTATAGCCTACAATTATCATCAGTGTAATTTTACAAGGTTTAGTTTCCATCTAAGCGTGTTTTCAGCATGTCTAAAGATATCCAATCTTAATAAAAAGATAAAAGAGGACATCAGGTGTGAAGTAATGCGGGTAAAGCCAAAGGAAGCGTCACGTGCTCGCGCGCTCTGCTCACTAGAAGTTTGGCGTGTCACATCAAGAGAGAATCCCGACCAACACAGATGCGCCAAACCCTTTCGCAGTTTTTTCTTTGGATAATGGCTTTTCTTGCTTCACATCTGAGATACTCTGACATGTTTTGGGATAAATCTCTCAAGATTTGTTCATTTTAAAGAAAATCGAAGGACTTACTCATCGTTAAGAGGCAGAAACTGCATTTGAAGAAGACAAATGGATCGCAGCGAGTCTCTTACCAGAATGGATTTTTCTGCGGAACACTGAAAGTAAAGGAGATGCTTATGGGAACCTCCAATTCCTTATCTATAAGGTAACTTATTTGTTTTGTTTTGTAAGTTGTGCTTAAAATCAATTTCCGTCACAGTCTGTAGAAAAAAATAGAAATAGAAGCCTACTGTAGGCAGATATAAATATTCAGCATTATTTTTCACGGCAGCTATGCGCAGATTTGTTTAGATATAATTTTCAAAACGTTTTTAAGCAACTTAATGACTATATGTAAAGATCCATGACCACTTTTATTGTTATATATGTAAAACTAGGAAATTATGATGAAGCTTGATATTGATTTATCTGATGCATCTGACAAGCGCTTATCTCTTCACTGTACAAAACCGTGACAATCAACTATCCTTCATGTAATAGCCTACATCGTATGGCAAGCCGATTTAACATTTAACCCTATGCACTAATATTTTATCAAACATATTAGTTTTTAATTATTAGTGATTTTTTACTAGTCACTATTTCACTAATAATTATTTATTTGATGCTAGGGGAGAGCAGGGCACAAAGTAACACTTTTTGACTTTTTCAAATTGTGTAAATCCACATGGGGTTCAGAGTATATATTTTTTTTTATCCACAGTAATTTCACACTTGTCTAGTATAAATATCTTGCTTTGTTTCATAATTACAGTTTATATGTTTTTCTTTATTTACCCTCAAAAATTGGAAGTGAAATGTGACAGCATGCCCCATAGGTGGGATACATTGTAACATCCGAGGGGCACATTGTAACATGACCATATGACAGCTTAAAATGTTATCTGATCTCATGAAAAAAAAAACATATACAAGACAAACTAAAATATTTTGTCAATAAAATAAAATAATGATTTATTTCAAATAAAATAATGGCGATTTTTAAGAATGAAAAATAATCCGATTTTTGAGTTTGACAATGAACATGCACATATACGAGCCAAAATGCTTTACATGTCTTGAAATAATAATTCCTGAACATTAAAAATTGACTGTCTGACAGTCTTTATTCACCTGTTTCTCGTCGTTTCTCATTAAAATTTATTGAAGTAAATAGTGTGAATTACATCGCTAATGTCATAGAATAGCACGGCAAGGCACATTGTAACGCAGTGTTACAACGTACCCCATCTGCGCAATTGGAATTTAAAACTGGTTACTGTCTTCTGCTTATTAGCGAAGCATTAAAAATCTAAACTGATAAATAACAGATTGGAGATTAAAATAATAGCAGATTTGTCTCATTTTAAGTGAGCAATAAAAACTGAGATGAAAAATTTACTTAAGCCAGAAATATAATTTTTCTATGGTAAAATAAATGTTCAGCGATATCTTCAAAAGACTTTTGAATTTTGGTGCACTTTTTTCTCTATATAATGTTGATATGGTAACTAGTAAATACTGTAAATTTGGTTATGCTAACACGTGTGGAAATATTTAAACCACGTGTGTTACAACTAACCCTGTGTTACTTTGTGTCCCTCGCTCCTCTATACTTATTTATTAAATATTAGCACTTATTTCAATAGTGACAATCTGTTCAAGTGGTCACTACATATGTAATGACTAGTCAGATGGTTATGTTACGGTTCGATTAAAAATGTTTTAGCAGAACTATAAGACAAATAAGAAATGTTACTAGTTACATTTATGATAGTGTTTCAGGTAATAGTATCAAATAAATTTGTGCTAGTAAAGCTAGTAAAGCTAATGACTACAAATATGTACTAGTACCTAATAGAAGTAAAATGCTACCAGCAACTACGATTATACATACTAGTTATGAATAGTTGTATAGTTGACATCTATAACTATAGATCTCTCTAGAATTCAGTGGCAACCATTTGTTACCATTGTACAGAGAAATAGTTACTTATTACTGTTGAGATAGTGACTACTAGCAAATGAAAAAGTCCTATTTTTTTAACTGAATAGCTAATAGTCGCTGCTCTGATAAGTACCCATATCTAATTAATAGTTAATACTGAAATTAAAGAAGATAATAGTTACTGTTAGATCATTACTAGTATTCCAAAATAAATACTGGGAACATAAAAACAGATGCTAGTTAGTATAAAGGAATAATTGTTAAATCAGCTTGCCATACAGTCATTGTTCATTGGACATATTTGTTCTGTTAACTGTAGGATACCATTGTCAGACGCTTTATCATGACTGATGGCGAGGGGAGAGAACACTTTCATTACTTGGAGAGAGGAGAGGTAAGAGTTCCCATTTCAGCCCTGTACCGGGTGCCCGGTCCCAGTGAGGAAATCGGAGATGATGAGGAAAAGAGCAGCACATGGATCCCCGTCCACGAGAGCTCTCAGGCACAGGGGTCCGGGGCCCGGGACCCCACTCCGGATTTGGTCTCGGATGAGGAGGAGCAGCCCCCCTATCCGGCGCTCGCGCCCGTGGTGTTCTTCTGCATCAAACAGACCACTCGTCCACGGAGCTGGTGTCTCAGGATGGTTTGCAACCCATATCCTTTAAATAATGCTCCATCTACTATTTAGAAGTCAAATATGTGGTTTTTGAAGAGTATGCCGACGACTGCGGCATTAATCATGCGCAATAATTGATCAGTTCCTATTTTGTTCTTCTTGGACCTGACAGGACTTCGGTATCAATTAAGATCTTTAGGTGTATGCTGAATGGCTGGCTGGTTGCCGTGGCAGCTTGCAGCTTCCTGCGTGTATTTTGACAGGAAACTTCAGCAAATAAGAGCTGATCTTGTTCTCCCACCGGTATAGGCTCCCAAAGATGCGTCCTTTTGGCAGTGTTGCAATTAAGAGCACTATTTTATAAATAGCTTCATTAGCTGTAGGGGAGGCTCAAGCTCTCTGCTGAAGTGATGCACAAAATGCAGCCTGGCACTTCGTAGATATTGCTTTATGATCTAGATTATATACAATGCTTATGATTTCTAGTTTTTAATGATGAATTGGACTTGCTGGCCTCATTTTTGCACTGCACTTCCTTCCATTTTGTGGTTTGGTTTTGCTGCTTAGCCATAAAGCAAATTACTTTTCGGTTGTAATTGTTTTCATATTACATTTATGATGGCCACATTGTGGTCTGAAGTGCATTATGTATTTCATCACTTTTTGATTGAAAGCTGTAAAGTAAGCAATTAGATTAGTGTAGATATACACTTAATGGATTTGTTGTCATGTGGTTCTGCTACAGAAAGCGCTCTGTGGGATATTTGGAGGATATGGAAAATCTCACTGCAATTTGTATTATTTCCGTGATTGTTTTGTGAACTACTTAGTGTCGCATGCAAATGCATTTTCCGTTGAAATCTTCTTTATGTGAGTTGTTTATATTTTTCATGGTGGGGCACTTTGCATATAATGCATATAAATGGCAGCTTCCGTTGCTCAAATGTCTGTTGGATTATTATAATCACCATTAGGATCTATGCACCAAGCAGTTCTGTGTGCAACATTACAGAAATGCCAATGTGCCTCACTGCATCATTCCACTGATTATTTAGACAAAAGTACTGAACAACTGAAACTGAAATATCGAGAGCATCAGCCCCCCCCCCCAATCAAGGCACAATAGGCAATTTCAAAAATTAAAATTTTTAAAACTGCTGGTTATTTGTTTTATTATTCTTAAGTTTGGGTCATTTATATTCTTCTGTCTTTCGATCTCTTTTCTCCTTTACTGACCTTTCTAACCAAAAAAGTGAGTTTTTTTTTGTGTGGCTGTTATTAGGGAAGTTTAATGTGCTAGCATTAGTGTAGCCGTGCAGAATGAAGGCTACAAATAAGCATGCTTGTCAGATGAAAGTATGTATCATCTTTATTTTGATTAGTCACACATGAGCTCTCCCGCCCTCAGACACGTGTTGCGAGGCCATAACACTTATTTATTGAGGTGATGATTAATCAGTATTCTGACATATTGTAGACATCAATGGCAGAACTGGGACTGTGTGTGTGTGTGTGTGTGTGTCGTTTTTTTTTTTAAATCGATGCCAACTCTTCTCCAGAAAATTGGTTTGAAATATTAAATTAATTAAACATGATTCCACTTATATAGTATATTATCATTATTGCCATTTTTTTTTTTTGCTAAATGTCAGCCTGAATAGTTCAAAAGAGCTGCTCTCAAAACACACAATTGAATTTGCAATCCTGATTGCAGGGGCACTTTAAGCAGTAAGGTATAAATGTCTTTTTGTGAATTCAGATATAGATCATGTGTGCAATGTTCATGTTGCCATGTGAGTATCCTGTTGAGACGTACACCTGGACCACAATGACAACATTCAGTCTGTTCAGAGCAGGCATTTTGCCATGTGCGTCTGCATGGCTGCACCCAAAGTCACATACTCTTGAGTAGGTACTTCTTTTGAATTTCTGAAAATATGTTCTTTATAGTATGAATGTGTGTAGCATGAAGGCCGTCCAGACTGCATCAGTTATGTGATCTACAAGTGCCAGTTGCATCACATCACAGGGATAGTAAAGTGTCCATCAGAATCTTACAGGAACTAGTAAGTTATATACAGATACTTTTCATCTTCTCTTTTATGAATACTGTGAATTCGGATATACTGCTCTTTTCACATTGTTTTATCACCTACTATATAGTAGGGAAGCATGCAATTTCAGGTGGGGAATGTATTAAATGGATAGTTTAATACATACTCAAAAATCTAAATTCTGTCATGTTGTTCTAAATCTGTATGGCTTTCTTCCTTTTGTGGAACACAAAGATTTTTGGAATAATGCTTTCACTGTTTTTATACAATAAAAAGTCAATGGGGTCCAAAACAATACTACTTTTGCTTTTTTTAACTGTCTCTTTAAGAAAAGATGTGCTAATTGAGAAAGACTGTTTAACTGGGTGCAATTGGATTAAAACTAGATTAATTTCATGAGCTTCCATGTTTATGAGGAAACGAATATCATCAAGAGGGTTCACAGTGTTGTAATTGAAATAATCCCAGATTTTGCTCAGCATCATACAAGGTACAGATTACCAAAAAAACAACAATGATGGCTATCGGTATCATTTACTCTATTATCAGGAAATGTTTTCCTGTACACTAGCACAAAGCCAGCTTGTCTTGCTGCAAGTTTTTATATTTTTTCGCTTAGAGCAACTTCTCACCATTAAATGGAAGCATGTGTTCACGGTGTGGATCATTCGGTTTGACGGTGAAGCTCGGCACTGTGGGATAGGTCATGGGGTTGCGCATCACAAAAGAAAAAGAAAGTCTGTGATAGCAGAGAAGGGGTGAGAGACAGAGAAAACAGAGAGATTGCGGTCTCTCAGCATGTTCTTGTTTTTGAAACCCCACTCAGGGCACAACACAGACAGGAGCAAATGCACTTATAGCTTCAAATCATGAGCCTGAAATTTACTGAAATGAAGCCTGAAATCAGAGTGGACGTTTGGAGATCTAATGCTGATTTGGTTGAAGACAGCAGAGTCTTATGGGAGCCGGTGCTTGTGTAACCTCTAGTCTTTGAATGTAGCTATAGGAAAGGAAGCTGAATGATTTATTGGTCTTGGACATATGGAGAAGAGGAGTCACAGCCAAAGCATGCTGATTAGAGGAGCGTTTGAGGATGAATATCAGTTCAGATGGATTTCTGTATATCCTTAGGCCTGCAGCTCGTAGAGTGTTTAGCGCTATGGTGTGGAACTAACAAGGCCCGTACAAATCTGCTGTTGACGTCTTCTCGCTGTTTTATGACTTCAAATGTACAGAAGCGATATGGACTTCTGTGCCTTTAAAGGACAGCCTGTACACACGGCGCAAATTTATGAAGTGTTTTGGATCTGCAGTACACGCAAGCTTCATGGATCAGGTCACAAATGTAAACATTGATGCAAGTTTAAACTTTCATACTGATCCTCAGGGGTGGTAAAAGCTCTGGATGGCATTTTTATGATGCAGTGTGTTTGCGTCTAGATAATGATAATGGGTCTAAGGCTTAACAATGACAGAACAACACTTATTCGTGCCAAAGTCACTGAGGGGCAACGATCTGGATGTGTAGTTTGGACTTGCCTTCAAGATTACAAATGATACAGCAGGTGGCAGCCTGTTCCCCAAAAGCAATTTGGACAGGTTTCACATGTTGGGGTTAGGATGGCCGATACTGTAGCTTCAGACTGCTTTTAAAATGCTGCTTGCTGGAACATCAGTCTCTCGAGTGATTTAAGGCTTCTTTATTTAAAAACAGAGACAGAGTGTAAGAAAACGTATCTTAGCAAGAATGTGTGCAGAATTTTAATCAAAGTAAAATGCAGAACTGCTGTAATCAGAGCTAATCAGTGCTCATCAATTTAATCAACAAACTAAAGATGTTAATTGAACTGTATTGATGATGAAAATATGGTGAGAAAAAAATAAGATATTAGCAATGCAGTAGCAGTTAAAAAAGAAACGTATAAAGAACTGCTTTCTTTAGTTGAGAGCTGGTAAACTGAATCGCTTGCTAGCTGGTTAGCACACTCAAACACATTCCTGTAAGAGATTAATCAGCTATATTTGCACAGACAATGAACCAAATGGAGTCACAGCCTTTGCTAACAAAGATGTTAGCGGTTATGCTAACATGACTAGCACCCACTTATCACATCACATAATTAATAATCAAGAGCCAAGTTTTATTATGCCCACAACTTTTCTTTCCTCTGTCCATTATCAAATATGAAAATCCTGTTGACAACGAAAGCAGATTTGAGTATTTATTAGCCTAAAGTTTAGCTGTTAATCTGCTTCCTTTTATACTGTTACGAAAATGAACCATGGTTTTATACAACAAATGAACCCAAAAAAACGATGGTTACTATATAATTAAACCATGGTAACCACAAATTAATCGTGGTCTTGCTACACTAACATTTAACCATGGTATTTGTAGTAAAACTGGCTAAACAAATAGTAATCAATGTAGCTACCATAAAACATGGTTTCTACACTTTTACTATAATAAAACCATGGTTCATTTTCATAGGGGTATGCCAATGTAATTTGTAATATCATGTTTATGTTGTGGATATTTTATATATTGATTTATATACTTTATATAAATTTGGTGCATTTCACTGAGCTAAATAACCAGCTAGCAATTGTTCTGCCATTCATCTAAAGTAAATCAATCCCTGCTATGACTAGCACCTACTTAAAGGGTTACTCCACCCCAAAATGAAAATTTTGTCATTAATCACTACATGTCGTTCCAAACCCGTAAAAGCTTCATCTTTGGAACACAATTTAAGATATTTTGGATGAAAAACGGGGGGCTTGTGACTGTTCCATTGACTGCCAAGTAATTACCACTGTCAAGGCCCATAAAAGTATGAAAAGCATCGTCAGGATAGTCACCATAGCGCCATTTTGGAGATTATCCACTGAAAGCAAGCAACGTACGCTCTTCTGTATCAGCCGCAACACAAGGATAAGTTTTCTACATGTATTTACGCTTTGATTTGAATGAAAATAGTGCATCCTTGTGTTGCGGCTGACAAAGAAGAGCGTACGCAGTTTGTATTCAGTGGATAATCTCCAAACGAACAAAGCGGGTTTCGAATGACATGGGGGTAAGTGATTAATGACAAAATTTTCATTTTGGGGTGTAGTAACCCGTTAACCTGCTTTTTAGTAAATCATGGCATCTATCACATAATTAATTCATTAGCAAAGCATAGCCTAAAGTCCACCTGTGCATTCAGTTCTTATATTATGTTTGTTTATGGATATTGTACAATCGCTTGTGTATAGGATGTGAACTGAATAACCATCTAGCAAAAAGGTTCACTTTATTGGCATTTTTCTAAGGTAGATAAGTTCCTATTATGACTACCATCTCCTTACCTGCCTTTTATCAAATCAAGACGCATATCACATCACATAATTAATATTTATGAGTCAAGCATATAGATTTTAATATATCCTCTTGATTAAGAATATGCAAATCCTAATGACTAGGAAAAACCGTTTGAGTATTTAATAGCCTGTTGCATATTTTATTAACATATTTATGAGTGCGCTTGTAGCACTGGTTCCACAACAAGACAAAATCCTCCCTACTCATTCACTCAATGTATATCCTACATGTCACAGTCTCCAAGGTGTTGTTGATCTCAGCGATTATTGATTTGGTCATGTAAGGTGTGGTGCAATAGACTTTATTCTCAACAGACTGTTATAAACAAAAGGCAGAGAAGCAAAGGGCATAATTGAAAAACTAAGTTGCAATCGATTTTGAAGGCTGCCATGGACGGGTCCCTCTGGTGAACCTCAAATCCACCTGGCTCTGTGAAGTGTTTATACGGGGTGAGAACTGAAAGGATGATCTTTGAGTGGCTGGTGGGAGGTGGCCGTTTAGGTCGCAATGGACCTCCCTGGGGAGCGGCGGCCAGCTGGGACCCGCTCCATTTGAGGGGGACGGATGTATTCCAGGCTCATGAAAGAGCCAACGGTGCCATGGAAAAATTTCCCACCTGTGGAATCGAAAGCAAAACCATGGTTTTCTCAATAGCACTCCTGCTTTTTATTATCTGTCGGGACGTTTCTGTATTTGAGTTTCTATAAGTCTCGCTTATAATGCCAGTTGTGACAGGAGCCACTTCTGAAGCATTCGTTCCCAAATCCCAGCATGCTGTCGAGCCGGGCTCCTCTCTGACAGAAATGTTTCACTATTGTGTTGATTCAGCTGCTATCTCACACTTTGAATGTAGACCACACACAAATGACAGTGTGTTAAAAGCTTTGGATCAGGTGTTGATGCGAGTTTGAAATGTACATTGAGAGTGACAATTGGACACAAGGAGGGCAAGGCTCAGTTGATTGAAAATGACAATAAGGCATTGTTTTATGTTTCTGGTTCAGAAGATGTTAAATGCACTCGAGAGTAAATTTTGATGTGAATTGAGTTTTGTTGTTACATTGTCATCCTTCTCCTTTTGTTTGTTTTGGGATTTCTGTGTGGATAATTAATAATGCCCTTTTTATGCAAGAGATTTCTTTAAGAGACTTGACTATGGTGTCAAGCTTATGAAAATAATATGAATTTTTAAAGATGTCTCTGTATGTTTTGGAGTCGCTTTGTGCGGCATTAAATCTACTGCCAGAGATATCAGAGTTCAAACAGGATGAAAAGTAGTGTATGCTGATCTTTCCTCTTGTGATGAAATATCTGCGCATCTGATATAATTTCCTTTGGCCTTATGCAGAAATTAAATTATTTACGATTGCTACACTGCTTATATGAGAAGGAATGATTTGGTTGGATGTGCAACATATTGGTCTCCTTCAATTCTGCACTTTAGCATCTTTCTCTTATTTGCATCAAAATTACATCAACCTCATGTTGTTCCAAACCTGTATGAATTTCTTTCTTATATCAAACATAAAAGAAGATATTTGAAAAAAATTTTCAGTCAGTGAAAGTCCCCTAGTAAAAAAAAATAATTTTATTTCAAACAAAGTATAGGTATAATCTATAAACAAAGTATAATCTATTAACACATTTACTGACATAACATACTTACTGATATAAAAATTATAATTTTGAGTACTACTTTTGCAGAATGCACATTTCATAATATTAAAGGGATACTCCACCCCAAAATGAAAATTTTGTCATTAATCACTTACCCCCATTAGGGCTGTCAAAAAAAAAAAAAAAAAAAAAAATACAATTTCGAATATTTAATTTAATTTTATATAATTTAAAATAAAAATCCACATTCGAATGCAAAAACGCTGCAATCGAATTTGAAATGTTTGTCAGGCAGCCTTATATGTGGCACACAAGATGCTATGAAGATGTAGGTGTCGTTGCATTTTAATGCTTTTTTTAGTCTATCCAGTTGAACCCACTGGATGCAGTGCTGCTCATTCAAAATATAGTGGAAAAAGAGGACATCAATGTGGAGATTATGTTGTTTATGTCAAAACTGAAACCAAGCCGTTCACGCAGAATGCATTTTATCGCATTTTCTATAGGGACATCTATCACCGTTGCACTCGCGTCTCGCACAAGAGAGCGGCATGTTTAGAAAGCCATGTAAAATTAATGTAAGTTCAACTTTTAAAAAACATGTCTCGAGAATTTATGGCGGTTTTTCTGCATCCCACTGCACCTCATGTTTTTAAATGAAAAAAGTAGGCTACTCTTTGTGATTGGTTTTCGGTATTAAACTGTACATACTTACATGATGCTTGTTGTTTCTAATTGTTTAAGCAGCGTAATTAATTACATATGGTTTATAAACAGTATTTTAAACATTATGCACTTTTTTCAAAGATAGTCTTGTTTTTTATTGCTTTGAAGAAACGTGCATTAGTAAGGTAATATTTTGCTCGATGCACCCTCCAAAAGCTTCCCCCCCCCCAACAGAAATGTTGTCTTTTAAATTTGAATATAATTCGAATTTTGATAATATTTTAGTACAAAATTTTTATTAAGTTTTTCAGCCAATTTGACAGCCCTAACCCCCATGTCGTTCCAAACCCGTAAAAACTTTGTTCGTCTTCGGAACACAATTTAAGATGTTCTGGACGAAAACCGGGAGGCTTGTGTGTCCCATATCCGCTGGACGCAAGCAGCGTACGCTCTTGTGTGTCAGCCACACACCGGATGCGCTGTTTTCATTCAAATCAAAGTGTAAACAAACGTAGAAGACTTATTCTTGTGGCACGGCTGACACACAAGAGCCTACGCTGCTGGCATCCAGCAGATATTCTCCAAAATGGCGCTACGCTGAATCAGAGGACACGAATTGTTGAATAAAGTCGTTGTTTTGTTTTCTTTGCACAGAAAAAGTGTTTGCGTCGCTTCATTAAATTCAGATTGAACCACTGATGGCAGATGGACTATTCTGACGATGCTTTTCGTACTTTTCTGGACCTTGACTGTACAATTTACTATGCAGTCAATGGGACAGTCACAAGCCTCCCGGTTTTCATCAAAAATATCTTAAACTGTGTTTAAATATCTTAATCTGAAGACAAACGAAGCTTTTACGGGTTTGGAACGACATGGGGGTAAGTGATTAATGACAAAATTTTCATTTTGCAGTGGAGTAACCCTTCAAGCCTACAAGGTGTTTTAATGTCACTATTGATGAGGACCGTATGATCTTTGAATAATATCGGTCTTTAAATGCAAGATATTCCTTTTTCACTAGAGTCAAAAGAGTCCCCATTTTGTTTTGGACCCCATTGGCTTTCATTGTATGGATGAAAACAATAGAAACATTCCTCAAAATATTTGAGCAAATGTCAGAATGTAAATTTTTTTGGGTGAAATATCCTTTTAAAATAAGTCATAGGTTGAAAAGAAGTGCATTTTCTTATTCGTTTAAGAAAAGGCCCAGTGATTTCGTAGTCAAATGGAAACTATGAGTAATGTTCTTTGTTGGGCACCGTTCCCCACATCTTCACACCTGCCTCAACCGGTCTTGCTGTTTTATGTAAGCTACAGCTCCTGCTTGGCTGTCAATCATGTGAGTTTGTGCACCGCATTCTCTGTGCACGATGAAAGCAGAAACTGATGAATAAATAAAAACTGCAGTGCAAAAACTGGTGCTAACGGCAAGGTCTTTGTCCGCCACACTGAGGTTGTCATGGCAATGTGGACCAATAGTTTATATGGGGCTTATGAGGCATGTTCACAGCACAGCAGCCTATTTTGCCGCATGACAGAAAGACAATGTCCGTTTTGGATTTAGATCTAATTTAAAACAGAGCTTTTATGGGATGACACATTGATATGTGAAATTCAGGGCATCCCATTACAGCGAAAACTTTCAGATTGTGCAAACGCGCAGTATTTGCACTGGAATTAGATAGTTTCATAAAAGGTAAGTTGGGAGGGGCATGTGGGTGGCACTTTGGGCTTTCACTGCATTAAAGTATGAGGGGATTTCTCTGAGGAGAAGCACTTACTAGGAACTACCTGGTTGCCAGGCAACAGACGAGCTCATGCCTCATACTTCAAGAGAAAGTACAGCACCCCTTCATCCCGAAAGCATGGGCTTTGCTGAGTCAATATTATACATTATTAATGACCTGGGTTATGAGATGGCGTGGAGAGGGGGCAAAGGGGAATTGGGGTGGGAGAGGAAAAGAAAATTCCATTTGGAACAATTTATACCTGCTGTGTTCATTTTTGTCGGTCAAGCAAACAATAAACTGCGGTAGATCCTTCAGATCTGAAGTCTTAAGGGCTCACAAAGGGTCTCTGGAATCGTGTTCTGTACCTCAGTTTAATCATTGATGTGATAATGTGCTGTCAGGTGTTTTACTCCAAATGCTAGTTATCAGAATTTAGACTTACCACTTTTTCAGCAGCCTTGATTCCAGAGGTATTTTCCGATTCGTTTTCTCCATAGGGATGTCAGGTAATTTCTTAATAAAGAGTTTAAGTCATGCATCAAATCAACCAATTCTGAAATGGATCACAGTACAAATGTTGAATAAGCGTAAAAAGACAAAGTTGCAAGAATGCATTCTTAATACCTTTTATGATCTACGTATCCCATGAAGCATTGTGAAGCATTGGAAATAAAGCATTTGTTTCAAGAACAACTGTACAAAATAATATATTTAGAAACTGAATAGTTAAAGCCAAAATAATATATTTGAAATATACTACAAAATATTAAAATATATACAACTATATAAGTAGTTTAACCTCGATTAAATTCAAAACGCTTCAGGGGATTTGGAGGCCATTGCTAAGCTGTTTTGGCGTGGTTTTTGTTTTATTTTGTGTAGGGCTGAATGATTAATTGCATTTGCGATAATATCGCGATATGAAAAAACTTGATTTTTCAACCACAGAGGCTGCGATTACACGTGACATGCGAGAGTAAAGAGGTGTGTTCGACTTGAAGATCGATCGGTGTATGACATCGGTGTAGCTCTCGCGGTACTTTGACAACACAAACCAATCAGTCTAGCAGCGCTGCTTCAAGTCGAACGCATCTAAGCAGTCTTCAGAGGAAGCATCAAGTTGACACGCTACAGTGTTGCCATGTCCGCGGTTTGTCTCCAAAAATGTGATATTTAGCCCCTGAAATGCGAATCTTACCAGGGGAACTCCTCCAAAAAACATGTATTTTATCCCCCCCGGAATGCTATTTTTACCGGTGGACCCCCCTCGAAATGCGATTGGGCTAGTTTTGTGTAGCAATTGGGCGGGTTTTGTTGTGAAAACCTGGCGAGCCTTACACCCTACGCGTGGAAATGTTTGAAAGCGTATATATGAACGTACTTCAGAAAAGAGTAGTACGCAGCTCATGTAGAACCGCCAGGTCGTGACCACCCTCGTGCAGGTCTTTCAGGGCTTTGGCCTGGTGGACCTGCAATAACGCCATGGCATGGAGGGCAGAAGCCGCCTCCCCACAGGCTCTATAAGCACTGCCAGTTAGACCTGACGAATACTTACAGGCCCGTGAGGGGAGACACGGGTCACCCCGCAGGCTGGTAGCGGCTGTTGGACATAGTTGCATGGCCACAGACCGCTCCACCGATGCAGCGATCGACATCTGGTCGTCAGAGGGGGCACCGAAGGAAACACCTGGTGCACCCCGTCCAGCAGAGAGCCCAGCATGCTCCTTCGGCAGCTCTACCGGCTGCGGAGGGCTTGAGGGGTGAGGAGCTCCACTTGGGGATGCCCTCACCGTGATCCTCAAATCACCTCAGACTCCACCCGATGCAGCGTCACCCCGGGTGCCAGGACGAACGCTGGATCGCGGCAGAGGCAGAGGGACTCCACCATGTTTGACATAACGGAGTCTATTACGCAACTCCGAGATGGTCATGTCCCCACAAGAAGAACATGAACCATCAACGAAAGCTTCCTCAGCGTGCTGAATGCCCAGACACGTGAGGCAGCAATCGTGACTGTCCTGAAGCGTCAGGAAATGACCACACCCAGAAACGCACGGGTGATAAGACATCTTTAAAAAGACGCGATCACCCGTGTTACTCTTTTAGAGAAATTGCTCTTTCAGAGAAATGCTCTTTTAGTGCTGAAGCACGCAGGGGAGCTGGCCACCGCACAATCTTTTTCTCCCGTCCAACGTGACCACCGCTGCTGCGCCATCACGCCCGCACTCGCTCGCAGAAACACTCTCTGGAAGGGGAGAGCAGTAGCTTCACCACTACCGCTCGGCTCCGAAGCAAAAGGATGCATTAATGCAGTGCACTTGCTGCCTCTTATGCTCACGCTGCGATTAGCGGCAGCTGGATGCAATGATCGCATGCCAATGTCCATTGGCTTGTTTAGTTACACTCGAAGTGGATTGGTCTCTCTGGCGAGATCCCAATTTCGTCGTCATCCGACGTGACTCGGAGTGACCGACTGAAAGGGAACCAATTTTGACCTTGAGCAAGGCACTTGACCCAAGGGTACCCCAGGGAGAAAGTCTCTACATTACTTGACTAGATCTTGTTAAGTAATTCCAGTAATCCTAGTCCTGCTGTAGTAAATATAATTTGAATTTTTTTCTTGAAGTTTTATGTTCGTTCCAAAGTGTTGTTTTAATGCAACATGTAATTGCTTTTGACCTTGTAAATTAACATACTGCTTCAGTGAAGCAAATCCAACATTTAGCCAGAAATCTGTGTAGTTTGGCTCACCAGATATGAAATATGATGCAGCACTTATGCAGGGTAAGCATCCCCACAGAGAGACTTGTAATGGCTGGCATTTTGTGGTAACTCGATGGTGTTTAAATTGCCATTTAAAAGCACATTAGCTAATGTCAATGATGTAATGAAAAAAATGTTGATACTCATTAGCCTTCCCACTAGGCCAGATGGAGCTTTATTATTACTGTATAAAAGAACTCACATTTGTCAGCTCAGTCTACCATGATTCACTTGTATATGATAAAAAGCTTTTTGAAATGGCCCAAAACCAACCAGCGTTTGTACAATAAATGGCTTATTTTAGCTGAAGTGGCTTCTAAGTTGCTGATAGCAATATATTTGAAGAGGCAGATGCAGTCGTCTTATCTGTGGAAGCGCTTGAGAGAGCTGTGCTAATGTTTCGAGTAGCCATGAGGTAAAGCTGCATGCCACAGAGCATATATTAGCTTATCTGACAGGACGCCTACGCTTATGCCCCTGATCTTGTTTGTTCCATTTCATGGCCCTGAAGTTAGTCCAGTGCTAACACTTCCTGTCTTGACCGTGTGCTGCCCATGTCTTTGTTTTGCACAGAGAGACGTCCAAAGTTAATGATCCGTCATTATATGCAACAAGGAAAACTTGACTATTTCTATCTGACCTCCATGGCCATATGTCTCTCTTGTTATGCTCTAAAGATATCAGATATTACTACCTTGTATTTTAAAGTACAGTGTTAAAAAAGTTGTTCATGGAACTTAAAAAAATTAAAGCAACAATTCGCATGGCTTTTTTATGGAAACCCATTTCTGACACACATGAAAGAAAAAAAAAACCATGCTTTGGTAAATCAATTATGACACAAGTCGAAGTTGAAATAAAAAATCAAAATTAGAAAGTTGAAATTATGACATACTAAGTCATGATAATGAGATAAAGATGAAATTATGACATGAGTCAAAATATCATATACTAAGTATATAATTATGAGAATAAAAGTCAAAATTATGAAAGTCATTTAATTCCATTAGTTACATTTTTATGGATGGATTATGTGGTGGAAATGGGCTTCCATACTTTTTTGAGTTCATTTTTAGTAGATATCTTAAAATGTCAAAAGTTGTGATGATCTGCCATAATTAGAACAATAATTAAGATAACAACTATTTAGATTAACAAATATTTAGATAGATTTAGTATTTAGATAGATTTAGATAGATTTAGATAGATAAATTGTCTAATTATTTAGTATTTAGATAATATTTAGATAGATTTAGATAGATAAATTGTCATATTTACACGAAAATGTATACAAACCAGAGAAACACATAAATATAATTAAATTTCATGTTTGAATTTGTTTGAATTTACATTTTTAATTATATTTTATGTTATAGAGCATGTTGGACAGGGCCAAGGGGTAAATGGGATTGAACCAGAACGTTTAGTGGTTGAACTCTTTGAAAAAACAAATATATTAAATTTAGCTGCTTTGCTTGTTTATTTCATATTTAAAATCTGGATTTATTGTTGTAGTTTTTTGAAAGTTGTATGTTGGAAAACATACTAAAATCAAAACTACAATAAATATTTTTTCAACATTATATACGGGATCTCAGACTCAAGTTTTACAGGGTAGAGTCTCTAGATTATATCAGTTACACGTGGCACCACAGCAGTGGACGTTTGTTAACTTGATTATGAGGGCAGAAAAGAAATACCCTGTGAAGCCATGTCACAATTCATCTTAGCGGTGCGAGTAACAGAAATGTCCTATGGCAGTGGGGCTATTTTAATACAGCTGTCATATTTGCTCATATTTAACGATGTGCTTGCTGTGCCTCCCTGTGCTTTACCTTATTATTAGCAGAACTATCTCTATCTGAGTCTTCTGCACCTCCGTGTGCCACAATCAAATTAGAGCGTATGACCTTACCATTATGTATAAATAGCTCACATTTGGCCTATTCATAATCACAGGTTAATGACGAATGGGAGATAC
The DNA here is from genome assembly GCF_936440315.1 of Barbus barbus. Taxonomy (NCBI): domain Eukaryota; kingdom Metazoa; phylum Chordata; class Actinopteri; order Cypriniformes; family Cyprinidae; genus Barbus; species Barbus barbus. Next base: position 18,256,104 of record NC_136732.1, read on the forward strand.
TTTAGAGATTTATGGAGGTTGACTTTAAAATCAAGACTCTGAGAGGCCACACTGGTGGACGGTCCTTAGCTGGAACCCTTACAGTACTAGACGGACCTATAGCGTTACTCACCCGGTTTACAACGAGACCACCCGGGGGGCTTCAGAAAACACAGACAAACGGCTCAGGCTGCTTGTTTTGCAGTTGCTCGGCATCAAGGCTGTATTTACACACGTGTGTTTGTTGTTTTTCATTTGGCGCGGCTGGATGTTTGCATAACGGTCAGGATTCAATTCCTAATTAGGTAAATTATCAGAGCGTGTTAGCGTGTTCTAAATGCAAAATGCCAAGGTATCAGAAAATAAATCTTCCCTTACTCTAAACGCCACATTCTTTTGTCTATGCTGAGTATAGAGTGTTACTGTTTGTAAGCATTCCTCCCCCAAGCGCTCTGGCAGACTGTCCAAATACAACCGCCTGTACCGACAGACCTGCCCCAGGAAGAAAGGATGAGGGTTTCCATGAAGCTCTGCATACATGCGACTTTCACACAGCTGCTGAAATATGACGTGCCCTCATGTGTTGTTTATGATTCTCGATTTAAGCCCACCTTATTCACTTACCTTTCAAGAGCTCTCTCAAGTTTAGAGTGTATGTCATGCTCAGTTTAGACTTACATAATTGAGAGGAGTCATCTGAAGGCCAGTGCTCGAAACTTGTGAAACTCTATGAGAGAAGACAGAGGAACATTCCCACTGTGTTTATATCCTGTGAAGTACAGATTGTTAATCCTCACTGTGAAGAATCACTCCGTTAGGGCCAAATGTTTATGTATTTGTATTGTTTTACATGGACGACTGTGAAAAAGGCATTGACGGATTGGATTGTGTGCTGGGAGAGTTTGCGAAAAGTGACAATTAGGACTGATTTATCTTTACGTTCTTTTGAGTAGCCGTTCTCCACGGTTTGATTAGCTTGTAATTGAATCCGTTAAAATTAATGAGAAGCTTGAATGATTGTTCATAGTTGCAGTGACGACTGGATTGTAGCCCAGACGGGCCCCTGATAGTCCTGGATTGCTTTGAACACGCTCTTTATGAATTCTTCCCGATACTCCTGTCATTAAAGGAATCTTGGCAGCAGATTTCAGGGTGAAGGGGAAAATAGTGTAAGAGGCATGTGCAGAAGGATTCAGCAGGTCAGTCTTTGTGAAAACAGATGTTTATCAGGTACAGATTTTCCTTGTGGGCTAAAAAGCTAAGTTGGATGAAATAAAGCTTGATCACTGTTGTTGTTTTTCTTTTTAACATAGGCATAGAGCAAGATGTAAAAGTAAAGATTATATATATATATATATATACTGGCTTACTCACCTAGACTATTTTGAATTTTTTTGTAGTTTCGTTGCCCTTCTTGCATTTTTATTGACATCAGGGTCTGATGTCTAATGCCTGCAATGTGTTAAAATTGGCTTCAGTAACTAAAACTGAGTGACTTACCAGTTGTCGGTAACAAGTACATTTCAGATGGTGACATGCTCTTTTCAAGGACATAAAATATTATATAAAATCTAAAATAATGCAAAATACAGTATTGCATCATCTTTGTCTTTTTTCTTTTTTTTGGAAAAAAAAGTTTCAGTTTTAGTTATAGTTTTAGTATAGTTTTAGTTCAGTTTTAGTTACTGAAAAATTGGCTTCAGTAACTAAAACTGAATGACTCACCAGTTGTCGATAACTTTATAAGCACAAAATACAATGTTCATAAATTGTAGAGAAGGGTAACAAGTACATTTCAAGGACATAAAATAATATATAAAATAATGCAAAATACAGTATTACATCATCTTGGTCTTTTTCTTTTTTTTTCAAGTCTCTTTCAAAGCTGCATTTGGTGAAATATTTTTACAATTTACAATTTTTCTATGTTTTAAAATGGAAGGTTTTAAAAATACAGCATTTATTTGAAATAGATATCCTTTGCAACATTTGAAATGTCTTACACTCTAAATATGCTGGGTTAAATACAACCCAGTGCTATAGAAATATATAAAGGTTGTTATAAATGGTTGTTAAACTATGTTGATGAAAGGTGTGGCAAAAAGTTAATTTTGGACCCTGTAGAGATATTAGATGCCTTTGAAAAATTGACAGTATTAGGATAGGAATACAAGGAGGATATGAAAACAGTGTGGTGTCAAGAGGGAACAGAATCAGAAAATGTCTAAAGCTGGACTCAAACTTTTATCACCCATATGAGCACCATGGCTAAATGCGTTACACTTACTGCTAGGCTGTTTCTCCAACGACTTTTTGTTTTGTGGATGCTGCTGCCTTTATCTTAAAATACTCCAAATAGTGCCTATCGCTCTGAAGAAGAATCTAGTCTATTCTGGGATGACCTGTGCCTCTAGACGCAGAGCAATGAGCCGCTTCTCCACAGACAGCACTTCCTGTTCTTCCAGGTATTAAAAAATGCTGGCATTATTGAGATCCCAATTCTGCCATATAAGGTTCGGTAAGTAATGGAACTCAGAGACGGCTTCCAAAACACTCACAGTACAACCTTGGGATTCGTGATAATGGAAATTCCCTTTGGAGACGGAGCAGAATGCTTTCATCCGTGTTCTGTCCCAAGCATGATGTGCAGTACTCTGCTGTGTGTCAGCTCTCATATCTCAAACGCTGCCTCAGTTATGATAAGATATACACACCTGTCAGAAACAAAGTGTTGTCACTTGTGTTGTCCTAAGATGACTATGTTTTATCGTGGATGCATTTCTGTGCCTTTGTGTTGACTTACACATTGTCGACCTGTAATGGTTATGGAAGTGTTGTTGGGGGTAGAAAGATAGGTGCACTTACGGAGCACTGAAATGAAAAAAGGAATGGCTGGAAACCCCTAGATACTCCTCATTTAATATAATAATGTGCAGCACAGTGGAACATCTGAGCAGCACCATTTCTTCTGCCGAGGAAATGTAATTAAGAGGCCAGACTTTGCTGCCATGGCTTCTCACACACTCACAGCTCTATTTCATGCTCAGGTAGTCAAAAGCATTTGTTTTCTGATGGTTAGGGCCAGTTGGGTAATGAACACATCACATCATTTCCACTCTTGGCGCTGTTTAGGAGGTGTTGTTTATGTTTATGTTGTTGTAATTATCCAGAGGACACAATAAGTTAAATGAAGTACACAAGTTTGTTGTAACTTCCCTTGCTCAGAGGGTAATTTGACTTTGGTAATGTATGCATCATTACATGTTGCAGTGGCTTGGAAGATTCTGTGAAAACACTTGGAATGCCTACGTGTATATTCTTTTTACGGAATATGACATGAAAGTCCTTTAGTTTTGTGTGCCACTCAACACAATGTCAGAGGGCCCTTCTGCTCACTACTTCCTGCTGTGCTTTAAAGGGCTTGAGAGGAGTACTTGGTAGGGATTCTCATTTGTCTCATTTTGTTGTCCGTCGAGGCGTGGAGTGGAGTGAAATCTCAGGCAGCTCGTAATGTGAGTGTCTTTACTCTCTAAGGACATTAAAGATGAAGAGTTTTATGAACAGTAACATCCTGAGAACATTCTGCTCAAGCCCATATTTAGGCATTAGAATAAAACCACAAAATTGTGTAACGGGAATTTATTATACTACAAAAATCCTGTTCTTTATCCTACTTCTGTGCTGTATTCTTGCAGTAAAAAAAAAAAAAAGTTATCCATAAAACAAGATTAAAATTGACTTGCTATTTCCACAGAACAAAATTGCATAAGATATTAAAACTTATTTTCGGAGAAAATAATACTTTTTTTCACCTTATGCAAATATGTGATTTACTTCTTTTCTAACAGCCATTATACAGTAATGAATTCTTGTTCATTTTTCAGATGGTATAGTAAAGATAATACATGTTATACTTTTGGAGCATTTTAATTGTCCCCTTGAAGTCCAATAACTACACTGATCATGTTAGTGATCCTTATAACCTTTAAAAAATAACCTTTCAGACTCCTATATGCAAATTATTTCTGTTTTGATTATCTGACAAAGCAAATCCATTTACATATAGGAACCTGTTTTTGTGCAAGTTGTGTGAAGTTGACTTGGTAATCTTAGTAATTACTGAGAAAAATTATATTATATATGTTGAATATACATTACCATAGTGTCACGGATTGGTGTGCTAAAAAAAGCACACAACGAAGGAGTATAATCCAAGAGAGTTTTTTAATAATCCACAGGAGAAAACAAGCACAACCAAACACAAATCAAATCAATAGCAGACAAAGGCACAGCGGAGAACACAGGGCAACAAACTAGGCAGGAGAACAGAAACACAGAAAACTAAACCAAAACAGAATATAAATGTGACACATAGCTATTACAGGAATTTAAAAAAAATGGATGCTGCATTAATTGTTAAACAACAAATATTAATCAGAAATTAGCATGTAATTTTTCCTCTATTCTATTCTATTGAATATAAATTAGTTTAGCTATTACGGGAATTAAAAAAAAAAACTTGCTACAGTAATTATTTTTAACATGTTAAACAACAAATATTATTCACAGAAACTAGTGTGTTATTTCTCTTCTCTTCCCTTCCCTTCCCTTCCCTTATATTATATTATATTATATTATATTATATTATATTATAATGAATATACATAAAAAAATGGACACTGCATTAATTATTTTTAATATGTTAAACAACAAATAATCTGAAATTAGCATGATATTTTTCTTCTATTCTATTCTATTCTATTCTATTCTATTCTATCAATTAAATTATATTATGAAGCTGTTACGTAAATATGGATAGCCATATGTGCTCATGGTTGTGAAGTTAATGCATGTTAAAAGAGCTAGGTTAATTCGAGTTCATTGTACTGTATGTCTACGTCGTGCAACTTTTATTTCTTAAGAGCAGGGGAAATCCTGTTGTCCATGGTACAGTATGTCAGCTTTGAATAATGCAGTAATAGTGTGTAGTAATGAACATAACGTGTGTATGTGTTGAATCATAGCCACAGCACTATGAGTCCCTTATCCGTGTAGCGCGGGAGGGCTGTGTGTCTTCCAGCTGCTGCTCTGTGCTACTCTCTGACAGGCTTGTCAGGCTACGGACACCAGCAGCTCTAATGGTGATGGGGGAATTCTCCGCTCCCCTGGAACCTCAAAGAAAGCTGCCTTAATTGGACCCTAGGCAAGCGTAGCCAGATCTGCCCTGATTCAAACGCGCCAAATCCGGCACCGCTACCGCAGTCTGTGAAGCTTGTAACCAAGGCAACGTTGGGATAAAAGTTAGCGCATACACAGACTCAGCTTTGGCCATGATAGTAACGAGTTCTGCTTTAGCTGCAGGCCATTTCTGAAGTTCACCTGGGCTTGTGCACGATTAGTCAGACCGTCGAGAGCTGCTTGCAATACACTAGCGTGTGTCGCCACGTCTGCTGTGGACGCATGCCAGAGAAGAGCCTGTAATGAGTCAACTCACAGTGGATCACAAACTCCAGATCAGCCACAATTTTTTTTTTTACCTCTAATAAAGGGCAAAAAAAGCGCCAGATCTCAGCCAAGAGGCCTGCCTGTCTCTATTTGTTCTGGAAGTGTTCATGCTCAGATGAAATATGCATAAACAACTCCTCAAGTGCTGTTTCGTTTTAGGTCCTAAAGGGACGAGCTTTGGATTAGGAGGCTCCTCACAGCATCCTCCTCAGTCTGCCTGTGTCCTTACTTGGAGGACAACGTGAGAACAGGAAGTGAGAAAATATCACTTTCTGAGAAGTATGGGGGCTGCTCTGAAATGCTTCACTGGCAAGTTAAATCTGGTTGACAGAGGGAGATATATTTGCAGCACCTCTGTGAATGGATCCGGCAGCAAACTATTAACACCCTGCGAGGCTATGGCAGCCCTCAGCTCATAGACGGGATGAATCTGAAAATGAAGCTTTCTGCAGGCCCTTCAAGATGCATTTTGCACTTGAAAAGGTGTAAGCGACCCAGTGGTAGTGTGAAAGATCAGGACCGTGAACACAGCAATCAATAGCGGCCCCCTTTCAATCACTGAGATGGTAGTTTTTTAACAGCACTTCATAGCATGTCATGTGAGAGAACTTTCACAGGCCATCATATAATTTTAAAAATGTCCTGATAATTTACTCACCCCCATGTCATCCAAAATGTTTGTGTCTTTCTTTCTTCAGTCAAAAAAAAATTAAGGTTTTTGAGGTAAACATTCCTGGATTTTTCTCCATATAGTGGACTTCAATGGGAGCCAATGGGTTGAAGGTAGGGCTGTGCAATTAATCGCCTGTGATTATGAACGCGATATTGCGTAGCTTGTTAGTGAACTACGGCTCTGTGTATTAAATGCTGCTCCATCTGAAAGCACGTGAAGGAGATTTACTTCTAATCACGGAACCGGCTTTACTGACAAGATGCGAATGACAATTGCATGCGATTAATTGCACAGCCCTAGTTGAAGGTCCAAATTGCAGTTTCAATGCAGCTTCAAAGGGCTCTACACGATCCCAGTCGAGGAAAAAGGGTCTTGTCTAATGAAACGATTGGTCATTTTCTAAAAAAAAATCTTTCACTGGTTCTGCAGTGCGCATGTGCAAATTCACGCATTCATATTGGAAAGGTCAGTTAGGTTAGTTCTTCCACTTCTGGTTCAAAAAGCTAGAGTTGGGCAAAACACTCCTTTTTCTCCTCCAACTTCAAAATCATCCAACATCCTTGTTTTACCTTTTGTAAAGGGTGTTTGCTTTTCTTTGCATTTTCGCTTTATAAACACTGGGACGGTATTTCTGCCTACGTCACGCGTGAACTTTCCAACTTGATTACATAAAGCGTGAGGTCAAGCTAGTGCAAGATGAGTATTTAAAGTACATACAGTATTTATAAATTTTTTTAGATAATGGATGATCGTTTAGATAGATAAAACCCTTTTTCCTCGGCTGGGATTTGAAGCTCCACTGAAAATTATGCAGAAAATTCTGCAATTTGGACCTTTAACCCGTTGAAGTCCACAATATGGAGAAAAATCCTGGAATGTTTTCCTCAAAAACCTTAATTTCTTTTCAACTGAAGAAAGAAACACACAAACATCTTGGATGACATAGGAATGAGTAAATTAACAGTAAATTTTAATTCAGGAGTGAACTAATCCTTTAATGGTGGTTCACGTTGCAAGCTTTTCCCTTGTTATTCAATAAAAGTGCCATAAAATCAAGTGTGCAGCATTCTGTGTTTTTGCTTGTATTGAGTTACATATTTATGCTTTTATATTTTCAGTAAGGCACTAAAGGGAACAACAAACAAATGCAGTGAAGTGGAAATGATTAGGCCAGCTAAAAGCTGTTGAGTAATGAATGCAGCAGTATACGTCTTGCACTGTGAGTATTATGGCATACACTGTTGGCTGAAAAAGAAAAATAAGTTGATACATATTAATTGGTGCTGAACAAGGCGGTGTAAAATGCCTAGAGAGAGAATTTCCATTCATCTCAATGGCAGTTGTGGCCCCTTTGGAAGCATAGAATTTGTAATCTCATCAGTGTCATGTGACTAATCACTCTGGGGCTATGGGCAAATGATGTCATGGAAACACTGATTGGCTGATGGCATCAGTAAAAAAAACTCTTTGTTAGCGGCAGTGCCGAGTGAAAAAGTAGTAGAAGATTTAGGAATTGTGTAAGTACATTTCACACTTGAGAACCCTCCAAAAATACGTGGACATTGGTGAAATGTCTACTTTAATAAAATTAAATATTTATAACTTGTATGTTGCTTGCAATACTTTTTCATCAGAATATACTGTAGGGCGACATTTAAAAGGCTGTTAATGGAGAAATATTCTTTTTGAAGTCAAATGGTGTATCTATCTGGGCTGCTTTTCTCAAAAGCATCGTAAGCCCAAGTTCATCGTAGCTCCATTGGTTTCCATGGGTCTATGATGTACTTAAGCTTACATTGCTTTTGGGAAATGCAGCCCAGGATGGGCTAACTGTGCTGTGCTAACTATGCTAACTCCTTGTCAAATTATTACATCAGTCAAAATGCATCAGTGGTCATTATAATAAAGCACATAATAGAGTGCTGTCAGATTAGAAATATTGGTCACACATTTTATTTTAAGATCCAATTCTTGCTATTAACAAACTATTAACTATAACTTTTGCCTCAATAAACTCATAATTTGCTGCTTATTAATAGTTAGTAAGGTAATTATTAAGTTAAGGTATTGGGTAGGATTAGGGATATAGAATATAGTCATGAAGAATATGTGCTTTATAACTACAATGTGTTAAAGGGGTCATATGACGTTGCTAAAAAGAACAATATTTGGTGTTATGCAATGTGTTTTTGCAATGTGGTTCAAAGTAAAAAAAACACATTATTTTCCACATACCTTATATTATTGTTGCTCCTCTATGCCCCGCCTTTCTGAAACAAGCCGATTTTTTTCAAAGCTCATCGTCTGAAAAGCGAGGTGTGCTCTGATTGGCCAGCTATCCAGTGCATTGTGATTGGCTGAATTCCTCAAGCATTGTGACGGAAATGTTACGCCCCTCACCGTATTGTGATGGCGTTTCCTGGCGCTACGAGACTAAAACAATAAAACCCATTACAAACGAGGCATTTGTTGCATCCAGTGGGGACATAATTACTGATTATAACTGTCTTTTCATGCTTCGTGTTGCATTGCGCCGTGTAAATATTACCAAGTCTGCATTTGTGATCGGAGAAAAACAATCAACAAGCACTACTCTACACAGCTCGAAACTCGAATCGTCAGTAGCAGAAACGTACTTACAGGCTCAGTCAGAAGCCCAGACTGTCCTTGCAAAGTTGGAATTGCCCAACTTTATAGAAACAGCCTTTGAGCAAGCCAGCATTGTAGGCTACTCTCCTGCCAGGTTCAGAAAATAGTCCTCCGTAAATTGCGCCACACACATTCAAATATTTGTGTTGTACTGCTCTGGAACAGTTGTAAATACAATGTAACCACTAGTTTTGCTTTCACAGCGTCTCCAGGACATGGCTCTGGCGGCAGCAACAATACTACAGGGAGAGTAAAAATCATGCCCTCTTTCTTTGCGTAAACATTTGGGCGGTGTTATGCAAATCTCCCCACACCGTGACGTAGACATGTGGGGGCGTGTTTAAATTAGCCGTTTTAGGAGGGCGTGGACAAGTCTTAACTTTTATAAAGAATATCTCTTTGGTTTTGAGACTTTAGTCTTTGCAACTTCAGGGATCTTATCTATGCACAAACAGCTTATAACACTCCAAAGAGAAAGGAAAACTTGAAATCGCATCATATGACCCCTTTAATATTAGGCATGCTAATAAGCAACTAGTTAATAGCGAGAATTGGTCCCTATACTATTGTTACTGAAATATTAACTTTTTTAGTTTTACCTGCTCTGTGCAATTTTGTTTTGGTGAGACTTGCATAACCACCCTAGTGAAAAATAAATATACTTAAATGTATTTGAAATACATTTATTTCATGCTAAGTATGCTACAAATGCATTTTCATATTTATGTACTTAATAAAATGTCCTGCAATTGTACTTTTAGTATACTAAACTGGTATCCTTAAAGTCTTCTAAATTGGAACAACTAATTTTGTACTTAATGCACTTTAATTGTGCAGACGTAGTGCTAAAGTTAATTAAAGATTAAAGATATACTTAGTGTATTTTACTGTGCTAAAGTGGAACTACTGCAAGTATACTTCACGTACACGTTAAATATTTTGCATTTAAAGTCCGATATTATTCAAAGATTATACAATCCTCTTCAAAAGTTTTAGACTTTTTAGACTTAATATTAAGAATATTGTGCACAAGTAGTATGCCAAGTAAAGTTTAATTATATTTTTTTTTATCAGTAAGTCTCGAGCAATATGTCAGTAAATATGTTAATAGATTTGAACTATACTTAGTATGAAATAAATGTATTTTAAATATATAGCTTTTTTACTAGGGCATTGACGGATAAATTAACAGATTCTCAACCAGCTTTGTATGGTTACAGTGTGAGTAGTATATGTAAATGAACACTGTGTGCTCTTTTTCCATGTTATCTTCACCCAAATACGCCCATTTCTTTGTCAGCAAATGTTTATCGACATGTCATAAAATACGTACGACTTTTGAGAGCTCCAGGGCTTTTGTTAAAACTACAGATCAAACTTTAGCATTTTTTGTATTTCTACCCACGAATAGTCAGGTTAACAGCAGGGCGGCTCCAAAAGCAAAAGTGAATTATGGGAGTTTTTGGCATAATCCGTTTTCTGTATTCATGTAGCTCCATTTTTATATGTTTTTTGGTGTTTCTACTGCATAGACAGCCAAGTTTTATTAAAATCCCATCTTGCCAGCAATGAATTGCCCCTTTAAGCAGGTACTTCAAGCTCCTGTGGTAGGAAAATTCATTATTGCCGAAATTACATACAGGTCAGGGCGCATGAAACATTTAGTTTTTTTATCAGATTTTTTATAAATGATTAATCACTCTAAATTAGTAGGTTCATATGACAGTTAAATTATTATTCAATGGCTTGGCCTGCGGACAAATGTTTCATATTTGAAAGAACCATTTTTTTTTTTTTTTTTTTTTTTGGAGAGGTGCACAAAGACGTGTCCGCTCTGATTACTCACAAGCTGTTTGCATCGGCCTGACAGGACTGACCTTTCAGAGTACTACACTGATATTTTGTGCCGCAGGGAGTCCATTTGCTGGGGGGTGGGAGATGGATGAGGTTGAAGAGAGAAAATGTAAATGTTGTCAAGATTGATGTGCTCCTTGTTTGACAGCTGAAATGGGAGAGGAGTGGGCCGTCTAGGCATCCATCACGCTCTGCACACGCTTGCGTACCTGTGACTAACTGAGAGTACCTGTGAGAACTGGCTCAGTGCAGCACACACACCAGCGAGAACACAAAGACATCACCCGAGTACATCACGACACACTGCACCTGTTCTGGGAACATTAGTGCTCAGTGATGCTACACCTTATGCAATGACCATCACTATTCCAGCACAGCGAACAACACAGCTGGCTACAGTACCTCACCGTAACAAATCAGACATGCATAATTACAAAAAAAAATAATAATAATTTTTATATATATATAATTTATCGTAAATACACTCTCATATGGGATCAAAATATTTTAATTCCTTTTTTTATTATTATTAACTACCTAGTGGAAAAATAAATATACTAAAATGTATTTTAAATACATTTATTTCATGCTACTATTGGAACAACTCATTTTGTGCTTAATGCACTTAAATTGTGCAGAATTAGTGCTGAATAGTGGTATTGAATTGACTCGGCTTAAGGTGTTCATTGGCATAAGTGAAGTGAAGTGACATTCAGCCAAGTATGGTGACCCATACTTGGAATTCGTGCTCTGCATTTAACCCATCCATCGTGCACACACACAGCAGTGAACACACACACACCGTGAACACACACCCGGAGCAGTGGGCAGCCATTTATGTTGTGGCGCCCGGGGAGCAGTTGGGGGTTCGGTGCCTTGCTCAAGGGCACCTCAGTCGTGGTATTGAGGGTGGAGAGAGCGCTGGACATTCACTCCCCCCACCTACAATTCCTGCCGGCCGGAGAATCGAACCCGCAACCTTTGGATTACGAGTCCGACTCTCTAACCATTAGGCCACGACTTCCCCCATAAAATTTGCACGTTGCTTGTGTGATATCCATTGGCTCGCCTTTATGGTTTAAAACAGAAATATTTCCAATATTGTGACGTATCAACCACCCCCTCGATGTCACTGGTGCTGAAGTCCAACTAAAGAAATACTGAAGTTTATTTGATTGTGCTAAAGTGGAACTATTGCAAGTGTACTTCAGGTACACTAAATATCTTGCATTTAAAGACAATTAAAATCACATTTTAGGCTTAATAGCATTGTGCTCAAGTAGTACTCCAAAAAAGTTTAATTATACTTTTTAAATCAATAAGTCTCGAGTGATATATCAGTAAATATGTTAATGAGTTATAAAAAAATATTCTAAATATATAACTTTTTTACTAGGGTTGTTAATTTTTAAAGAAATGTATACTTTTATACAGCAAAGATTCTGTCTTTAAAGTGAAAACAAAGACATTAATAATGTTACAAATATATCTAATTTGAATTAATGCTTTATTTTGAACCCTCTATTCCTGACAAAAATGTACCATGGGTTCCACAAAAAGCAGCACAACTGTTTTCAACATTGATAATAACAAATGTTTCTTGAACACCAATTCATATTGATTTCATCAGCATATTGATTTCTGAAGAATCATGTGACTCTGAAGACATTTGAAAACATATTGAAATAGAAAATTTTAAATTGTAATAATATTTCACATTATTTTTGGTTTGCTGTTTTTTAATCAAATAAATGTAGCCTTGGTGAGCATTCGAGACTTCTTTAAAAAAAAATACATAAGAATACATCTTCCCAAACCCAAATGGTTGTAATATACACATACATACACACATATATATATATGTATACAAAGACAATCTACTGTCCTCAGGAGACTTTGACACAGAATTCCAGATGCTACACAGCAAGATGCAAACCTCTGACCAGCACCAAAAATAGAAAGGCAAGATTAGAGTCTGCAAAAAAGAACAAAGGTGAGCCAGAAGAGATTTGGAACTGTGTTTATGGACCGATGAGACAAAGATGAACCTGTGATGGGAAAGCAAAAGTGTGGAGAAAAAAAGGGAACTACAAATGATCCCAAGCATACAGCCTCATCTGTAAAGCAGGGTGGAGGTGGTGTCATGGCATGGGCATGCATGGCTGTCTCTGGAACAGGCCCTCTCAACTTTACTGATGACTTAATGTATGATGACAGTAGCAGAATGAATTTGGAAGGGTACAAAACCATCTTGCCTACCAATATTCAAGAAAATGCCACCAGATTCATTGGGAAGTGCTTCATATTGCATCAGGACAATGACCCAAAACAGCCTGCCAGTTCAGTCAAGGAATTTATAAGGGCAAAGAAATGGATATTCATATTCATCTTTTAATCATATTTGTAAATGTCTTGACTCCACAGCCAACAGAGCAATTTTGTCTTTACTGTTCCAATACTTATGGAGGGCACTGTATATTAGGGGTGTGCTCAAAATATCGATTCTTAGATACATACCGATATAATAAAAAAAGATACAGTATCGATATTCTAGCCCTTAGTATCGATACTCCGCCCAGCCATTAGGGGGCGCAGCGGCGCCCGCGAGTTTAAAAAAAACTCATGGAAAATGTTAAAGCAAGATGTAGCATTTAAGTGATTTCATAGTGAAATATGTTATGGCAGTACATGGTGTCACAAAAAAGAATTATAAGAAGATTTAATAAGAAGTTAAGAATAATAAGAAGAAGATTTTGTGCTTGTGTGAGCTCAGACTGTACCCTTGGAAAGTTAAATGTTGACTTGTGGTAATTTCCAGATTAATACAATTTGTGTACAATTAATCAGAGCACTTAAAGTTGCAAATATTTAAGCAAAATGCACTTTGTTATAATGCACTTTTGTCTTCAATAAATTGAAGAAAAATGCAGAGTTCTGTTTGTTGAGTAAATGTGTTCAGCATTAACTAATCGGCTCTGGCCCATGTATTTTTATTGAATCGTATCGAATCGTGTCACATTGTATCAAATCGTATCGAATCGTGACCTGTGTCGAGGTATGTATCGTATCGCCAGGTTCTCCAAGGTATACAGCCCTACTGTATATGTATATATGTATGTATGTGTGTATATATATCTATATATATATATATATATATGTACATGTATGTATGTATATATACACACCCACACTCTGTTACAGTTTGGTATACGGAGCAAAACGCACAAGGAATAAAGTTCAAAAGAGTTCTTTTAATAATCCACAGGGTAGCAAGTAGATCCAAACATAAATCAAACGATAGCAGACATATATATATATATATATATATATATATATATAATATATACTACAGCCAGTGTGTTAATAATAGGCATGCTAATAAGGAACTTGTTTATAGTGAGAATTGGCCCCTAAACAAAAGTGTCACTGCTTTCAAAAACAGTTTGGTGTTGAAACTCTCATCCCACGTTTTATCCCCATAGAATTATCCCCATTTTTAAGTAATAGAAAATAACACTTCAAAATGTAAAGATACATACAAAAATTTCTTCAGTTTTCATTTCAGAAATCTGGTCACCTTAATAAATATACTGAGCACGAGGCAGACAGTACTGAGAAAGCAGCGCCAGCTTTTGAATAAGAATGTCAAAGAGCAAAAGAGATTAGCAGGGTTAGCACAGATATACACAGAACATTCACACGCTTTTCTCTGCCCAGACTGAGCTTCTCTGTGTCAGAGCGGCGTTATCTAACCATGTGCCAGATCTCCACAGGTGATCCTCTCTGGATCTCAGGTCCTGTGCATGGTGCCGCTGAGTGTGGAGGTGGCATTGGCACCGTCGCTCTGCCACACACCCATAATTAGCCTTGCAAACTGCATGACCAAACTTGACCACCCATACTATTTTGTGTGGTCTTTATTGGATGCAATGTCTTGGGGAAAAACAAGGTTTTGTTACACCATCGTACAGGAAGTTTCTATTTGGCTGCATAGTGCTAGCATTGCATAATGTCTGCCACAGTGCAGTCGCTACAGAGGACGAGCGTGTCTATCAGGATTCGAGATTACAGTGCAACAGCCGTGTCACTTTAAACGTATACTGGTTTCATACAGTCATGAATTTGCATAAGCCTTAGAGGATGCTTTCAGGATTTTTTGTATTGTGAATTTTTGTACAGAAACCGATTGTACTAGATTAATTTGAATCTGCTCTGTGTGAGTTTATCGGTCTGTGTGAGTTTATCTACCTTAAAGGTTTTACACACCGGAGGACTCCTGCTGCTAAAATGCAAATGAAAACTCTTGTGTGATTCTGAATATGTTAATGGTAATCCTGGAATATGTTAATAGTAATCCTTGAGCACCTCTTGTAGGGTGTTGTGTGAACTGGCTTTGTGACGGCTATGATGAGTTTTAAGATCCTGCGTGATGCTGGAAAAGTGGCTTTGGTCACACACAAACGCGGGTTAGTCCATCAAGTGGGGATGACAATATGCAGTGACGCACTTTTGGAGTCCTGTCAATAGAGTAATCAGAAAAATAGAGCCCGGGGAAACCCTGTCTGTTTGAATGCATGGCAGTGTCTGTCTTTGCTTTAAGGCTGCAGGATATGACACCCATGTGTCTTGGCCTCTGTCATTGAAAGAATGTGACAAAACACAGACAACTGAACACGTCACATACTCAGAGCTAATGCTTTACTTCATCTGTGCCTAAAGGGGGAAATCAAATCATAATCTTTCCCGTTGCTGTCAAATAAAGGATGACAAACAATATTATCAATTAGCAGCTGGGCAAATTCAGTTTGTAAAAAATCAGTGTCAATTAATGTTGCCCAGAGCCATGTGTAGCAGTAATATTGCTTAGATTAATAAGGACATACTGCTATGTTGATGCTTAGTGTTTAATAATGTGTTTTATAACTGTAAAACTGTCCGAAGATTAACAATATAAATCTGAATAAATTATATAATTATAATTATAATTAATTATACATGTTGTTTTAATGACAGAGGCCAACACATGTGTGTCTTATCCTGCAGCTCAAAGCAAAGACGGACACTGTCATACATTCAAATCAACAATTATTATGCTTATTTATTATGCTTATTTTACCTCATTTCTTTCACAAATTAACAGTACCCTTGAGAATTGCATTTAAAGTCATGTACAAAATCAGATAAATAATTTAGCAACACCAGTAGACCAATATTTTTAAATGTAATGAATATCAATTAAGATTTATTTTGCTCAGTGCAATGAGTAGCAGTAGTTTAGTAAGTACATGCTGCTATGTTACTACCTAGTGTTTAATAATGTGTATCACAGTGAAAAGTCGTCCTAAACAATATAAAGCTAAAGAAATTTTATATAAATGTTCACAATATTTTTTTCTGTTTGTTTGTTTATATGATTATTTTACATTACATTATATGATATTATTATAACATATTGTCATATAGGTTAATTATATTTAGTGACACCAGTAGCCTAAAAAAAGGTGCAAAACTTTATTTTACATGGAGCAGGTTGACTCACATGACTATCTGACTGCCACTCTGTAACATCTTGTAATTGGTCACTTTCACACACTGGAAAAAAATGAATAATGTTTGAAAGTGAACAGATGTAACACTTTCAAACGAATAATTAAAAACATTCATGTTCATGTGAGGATGCATCCACTCTTCTAGGAGTCATTTGACTGCCATATCGACCAGCACAACATAAAAATTTCTGAGCGAGCCTTTTAACTAATCATAAACACTTTAACACTTGAACGCAGTGATGAAACGAGTTTAACATTTTATTGCAAGCATCAAAGTAAAAGACAGAGACGTGTCTGTGCTGACAAGCTCAGCATGAACATGGAATTCGTCTTCAGCATTCTGACAGAGTTAATAGTATCAGCATTTTCTGTTTAGTCTTTCTCTTTGTTTTTTGAGACAGCTTAAATTGTCTCTTTTAACATCGTGACAAATTATGTAATCATGTTCTAATGGAGTGTATTGCCTCCCCCCAGTCCACAGCCGAGAAGTTCTGTGCTGCCGTCAGGAAAACTAAGTGTGTTGCTGAACACTTACTCGCGCACATGCCGACAGCATCTTCCAGTCATGACACATTCGTGACCAGCATGTAACTATGTAATTTGACAGTCTAGGCCATGAGAAAAGTAAATGCTTTGTGCAGTAGTCACAGGGACGTATCATAGTCACATTTTACTTGCACACGGATTCCATATCTTCATATTAGCCCATCATATTGCTGCTTTGGTGCAATGAACTAATAACCTGAGATAAAGTGGCTGGGCAAAGAGATGGAGATAAAACACATCTATGATGTACTGGAGGCTGTTTGAGCACAAATATTTGATAAAGGCTGTAAGTTATTTATTAACCTTGTTTCATGGCGCCTTGGAACCCACATCATTCTGAGGCTCATTACAGCAGAGCTGTGCTGCAGTAGATTGACTGTAGAGACGGCAGATAGTCCACCCACAGAACCAGACCTGAGACTTTTGTGCATTTTGACATGCCTTGTAACAAAGCAGTGGTGCCTTTCTTTTTGTTTTGTTTGTTTCACAAGCTGAGGGAGTACCCAAGCATACACTTATCTTTTTACTTATCCACTTTTTATTGATTGATTGATTGATTTTTTTTATTTTACTTGTCTTAGTTGGTGCGCTAGGCAAGATAACACATGACTAAAAGTGGAAAAACATCAAAGCAGTTGACTGTGTATGTAGGATGTGTTAGTCTAGTAGTTTGTAGTAGAGTTGGTATATAGCTAGTAAACAGTTAGAATAAAGAGGGCCCCTAAAGACCCTCATGACGTGTCGAGGCTGAAACTTAAATGATCAGATAATTTGACAGCTATCAATAAAAAGGATATTAAAGGACTTTTTTTTAAATCCTATATTATATTTTTTCTTGTTTACACTTGTTACTTCTTGTAGCATTAAGATTCATTAAATCGAATTCATTAATTTTAAACTACAATTTAAAAATATTTTTGCCTTTGCTTGACCTCTTGTGTCATTGTTCCACTGTCGTGGTATGCATTTAAACATTTTAATAACTACATTCTCAGAAATAAAGGTAGAAAAGCTGTCACTGGAACGGTATACCTTTTCAAAAGGTACATGTTTGTACCTATAGAGTCCATTTTGGTACCTAATAGGTACAAAAGTGTTCCTTTTGTAAAAATACCACCCCAGAGACAGCTTTTCTACCTTTATTTCTGAGAGTATACTTCTGTGTTCCATAGGAAAAGGTGGGTAGGAAAAGGAGTGAATTAGATTGAATTTAGACATGTGACTGATCGATTTCTACCACAGTGTTTCAGAGAATCACTTCTTGCTATAATAAGGCAGCTTAATTATCAAAGATACCAGTTTTGTTTTATCACAGGCTGCATTCAAAATCCACTCAAAAATCGGAGGGGGCACGTACCCTCTCAGTTGGAATGATCATGATGCTTCTGCCCAAGTGGGGTGTCTTTTTTTATCAGCTCGGCTTGAAACTCAACTCACTGCGGGCACCGGTCTCCCTCAGCAGTCTCCAGAGCCTGAAAGGGTTGCGCGCAGGGTGATGATACCTTTATTTGAAAGCCCACGCCGGTTGCTCTGTCCTCTCTTCCTCTGGTGTGGCTTACAGCTGGGATTGACCACAGAAACCCATTCATCCCGACAGGCATAAAAGCATGAGATCTTGCCCGGGACATCAAGGCAGAACAGTATAGAGAATGTCAGCTGTGTAACACAGCTGCTCTTAGACACTTGGGAGGGGAAAATTCAGCATTTTACATCCATATTTCCTGCTGTATGCACGCGTGTATGCATTTTCACACATGTGAGCTCCTTGTAGAGAGAGGGGATTTGTTGGCTTAATTAGATCTAGGATGTATCATTGCTAAGTCAGAGGTTGGGGCAGTGCATTAAGGAAAGCAAATCATCGCAAATTACACTCTTAAAGCTGTACAACGAAGGAGAAATGAAGGAGAAAGTTTTGGCAGACTCCGTAGCCTGGGTTTCATTATCTGTACGAGTACAGTCGTAGATCTGGACACCATTTTGGAGAGTATGAAGGAGTGTGAGACGTGACAGTGTAACAGACGCAGGCAAGTGTGCTGGTGCGTGTAAACCTCACTCCCTTGATCTCAAAGAAGTGGCGCTCTGGCGACTGACGCTAGGGGCCGTGGCCTTTAGCCTCCTCGTTAGAGCGCCCGCCTCCCGCGCCGGAGACCGTGGTTCGAATCCCGCTCGGAGCGAGGCTAAGTAGAACCGGTTACATTGGTGCCGTTGACCCGGACAGGAGTGAGGTTTAGGGGGGTGAGTGTAACAGACGCAGGCAAGTGTGCTGGTGCATGTAAACCTCACTCCCTTGATCTCAAAGAAGTGGCGCTCTGGCGACTGACGCTAGGGGCCGTGGCCTTTAGCCTCCTCGTTAGAGCGCCCGCCTCCCGCGCCGGAGACCGCGGTTCGAATCCCGCTCGGAGCGAGGCGAAGTAGAACCGGTTACAACAGCACCTGCCAAACGTCTCTCCTGTGCAATCGACACATGTGTGCATCCACTGGAAGAGAAACCCCATCCACGCTTCGTGATTAATACAGTCTGAGTATCCACAAACCGTTATCCTCTTCTCCCTTGAGGCATATGTAACTGAACGGCCAAAAAAAAGAAAAAAAAGTTCTGCAGTTGTGAAAAGGCAGGAGTTAGACTGCGTCGCATCGACACAGACTTTGTGGATCTGTCAAGGTGCTAAAATACGCAGGGGAGCTTTCGAACAGCTCAAAAGATACGTGGGTGTTTTAACGGACTGTGGAAACGGAATTTCTCATTCAAGCAGATGCACAGTCACATATCTCCATGGCAACCAGGAGTCTTGCTAATTGCGTGTCTATGTGATTCCCATCCACTGCGCTAGTGCTGGTGGGAGAACTTACTGCACAAGCGTAGCCTCGGACCAATCGGTTTCTGAGCTGAAGATGCGCTGGTATTGATCGAGTGTGTCTGTTTAAATATTTATTTACTGAATGAAACTTTTGAAGAAGCTGTTGGGGCACTTAGTTTTAAAGATTAATGCATGTTATATTTACACGACCTTTAGCATTAAAGGTGCCATAGAATGCATTGATACAGTATTTTAAATTGTTCTCTGATATCTACACAGAAGGTATATGGCTTAGGTAAGGGCAAAAAATCTCCAGAAACGATTTTACATGTCCATTTACAACCCTAGGATTTCCCCCTAGAATGAAATGGTCTGTTATTGGCTTATTTGGCAGGGTCATGAATAATAATGAGCTCTGCTCTGATTGGCTGTTTCACAGTGCTGCTCAATGTTGAGCTCTGCTGTGATTGGCTGTTTCACAGTACGGCTCATCAGCAAGAAGGAAGCACAGGGAGGAAAATATATATTTAAATACTTTCTCTCGCAGTTATATCGTCGGGTAATTATGCTGTATATAAAACGCGGGCATCAGGGAGCCGTTATTAATATGCGAGGCATTGAAACTGCTTTTGAACGATCCATCGATCGCGTTATAGTTTCACTTTCAAGAGACGCGATCACACAAACTATGTTTACATTATGGAGCAACAGTACTTACCACACATTTCACAAGATCAGATGCTTGTCAGTGGTGCTCAGGATCTGTAAGTCATTCGCCATCATCCTCATCTCTCCTTACTGAGAGTGAAATCTTATGTACTGTAACAGGCTACCGCTAGCAAGGAGCTAACCATGTCCCTTTAGTGGCTCGCGTTATTTGCTTTCTGTGCCTTTCTGAATACAGACACCAACCCATCCCTGCACTTCACACCCCCTGCACGGCCTGGAACATAAAATTTATTTTGTTATTTTCGCTGTTGTCCGCGCTTGTTTATTTACAATACCTGCAGAGCTTCTGATGGTTCGGCCGGCTTAGAACAAGGGCGGGTTTATGCAAATGTTGGGGGCGTAGTGATCCCGACTGTTGCGTCACAGTCGGTGTTATGTTCTGATTCGCCTGTTTTTCAGTGGTCTTTTTTAATCACGAGATTTACATATGAAGGAGGAAACTATGGTGTTTGAGGCTCACTGTATGTCATTTCCATGTACAGAACTGTTATTATTTAAATATGCCCGGGTAAAGACAGTTTTTCATTCTATGGCACCTTTAAGCAAAGCATGGAAGTTAATGGAAGAGTGTTGATGTGATTCGTTCAAGTTGGAAACATAAGCAGAAGTAGAACTGTGAACAGTAAACCCACATAAATACATCTGAATTCATAATGCTGAAAAATATTCATTTCTATCATTTATTTACACATGGTAAGCTATCAAAAACTAAATATTTGCAAGTCGTGAAAGTAAAGTGAATATCTTATTGTCTGTTAGTTGTTCCGTACATCACTCCTTTAAAGAAACAGTTCAGCAAAAAAATGAAAATTTGCTGAAGATTTACTCTCCCTGAGGCCAAGAAGTTTGTTTCATCATCACAAAAGATTTGGAGAAACTTAGAATTACATCACTTGCTCACCAGTGGATCCTCTGCAGTGAATGGCTGCAGTCAAAATTAGAGTCCAAACAGCTGGTAAAAACACAACAATAATCCACAAGTACACTCAAAAAAATGATTTGTTGGACTTACATAAAAAAAGAGTGTCAAGTGGTTCCACGCAAGTGTGTTGAGTAGTTTCTACAAGTAATAATACAGTTGAATGAACTAAAGAAATTCAGGTAAAGTTGACACAATTTTCAGATGTGTCACTAATGCATTTTAGTTATGTTTATTTTATTTAGTAATATTATGTTAGAATTACGAACTTTCAATATGTAAGGTTAACACTTTATTTAGTTTTAAGTATTTGCTCTACAAGTGCAAAACTTAAATAATCAATCAAACACATTTTTAGAAACAAAATTAATTTATTTTCTTTGCAAGGTTTTGCAATATACAACTGCTAAAACCCATAAAACAATTTAAATTTCACAGGTCCTTTGAAACAAATACACTAAAACATCAATAATTTAACAGTAAACATTCTTTACAAGGTCTTTTAAAGTGCAACTGGCTTCAAGAATTTGTAATGATCTTACTTAGAAAAATTAAATACATGGAATGTCTGTTGAAATTAGGCAGCATGCCCTAAAATACTGCAAAATTCCATTTCTGATATTTTTGATCTTTAGAATCAACAGTAAAAGTAACATTCAAACTGTCCTCTATTTTTGCAAACAACAACAAACAGCTTAAATAACAATTTGTTTCAGAAAAAAAAAAAAGGTAAAAACAACATTTTGGTCAATACTGAACATTCTTACAACTTCCTTCATATATTGCAATAAAAACATTTCTAAGAAATATAAAAAGGATTTTTTTCAAGACAGGCAGCCTGTCAAAAAATGCTACAGTGCTCAATTTCTGATATTTCAAATATCCAATATTTAAGCCATTATTAAAAAAAATAAATAAATTTAAACTGGCCTCTTTTAGAAAACAACCACAAATGGCTTGATAACAGTTTGTCTCAAAAAGACAGAAAAAAAAAAAAACTAAGAATGTTTACTATTGACCAAAATGTTGTTCTTTTACTTTTTGCAACTGCCTTCAAATATTGTAATACATTTTACTTAGAAAAATAAAAGGAAAGTTTGTTCAAGACAGACAGCATGTCACCAAATGCTACAGTGCTCAATTTTTGATATCTGAAATCGTTTGTCATTGGTAATGATAAGATTGAAACTGACCTCTAATCTTTGTAAATAACTGCAAACAATTTTAACTTCAGTTAAAGCTGCAGAACTCCATTTCAAATTGTGGCGCCATCAACAAAGATAACATTAAAACTGGCACATAATTTTAAAACCAGAAACAATTTAAATGTCAAAAAAAAAAAAAATTAAAAAAAAAGCATCTTCACTTCTTTCATTTGTCCAGAATGATGTACTGGTTCAACCAACAAGTTTGTTCTTGAGAACCTGTATTTTCTGTGACAGTTTCTGTCCGTCAAGTCCCAGCAACACTTTTTGGAAAAACTCAAAAGTGTACTTCAGGTCTGAAGGATAACTGAGATTCAAGCTGTACGTATATGACTCCCAAAAGAAGAGCACAGGCCTTGGTGACGTCGCCAAGGTTCTGAAGCACTTTCACTCCCTCAACAATCAGTCCAACATCTGAAGGTGGGTCACAGGCTTCTGCATCTTCAGGTCTGATTATGTAGATTCCAACTACAGTATTGGCCATGTCTCTCTCTGAATTTTCAAAGTCTGTGTCCTACAAAACACAAAAACAGTAACACTGTTCAGTCAGTTTAATTGCATCAAAAATACAGGTTGTAAATTTAGAGAATTTAGAAAATGTTGTATCTACTGTACATTCCTTAATGTTTCACATGACTTACAAAACTACTCTAAGGTGTTTGTTAGGGTTGTCAAAAGTACAGGCTTCTGGACTGAAATTAAAAAATGTGAAGAAACCAGCTTTTTTTCCCCAAAGGAAATCACTATGTGTCAGAGTTTTCATGTGCTCAACAGATGTGACTGTAATTGGCAACAGTGATAATTGCTTAATGTGGTTCCTTAATATATCTGCTTAGAAAAATCTGCTGAGAGATACGTCACTACCATGTGTGAACGTAATCTGTGTAAGAACTCGGTCAAGAGTGTGAAGCAATGATTGTAGCCAATCAGAGTCATCTGTCGAGCATGTGAACACTATGGCCAATCAGCGCTGTTTGAGAATCTGCTCAACAGTGGTCAAAATTCCCACATCACAATTTTTTTTTTATTTCAGTACTGAATGGTACCGAAGTTGGCACTTTTGACAACCCGAGTTAAATATACTTTGCGTATTAATATTTCATGACAATATTATATATATATATATATATATATATATATATATATATATATACACATACATACATACACTTTAAATATTCACTGCCTGAGAACACTTACTGCATACTCCTTCATGAGGTTTTCATAGTCTTCATTAAGATACACAGAAAGTGCTCTGAGAATACAGGCTCTCCGAGTTGAGATGGTATCATTCTGTAGAAGAGTAGAGACAAAGTATAGACAATGATAAATCACCATAATAAAGTGGAAATTATTTACAAACATCATTAATAAATAAACAAACCTCATCGATGGTAGCCATCAGTTTGCCAATTTTACGTCCTGCAACTCCTCCTTTTTTCCGGTAACGTAGATGCTGGCCAGCTTGCTTGTGTAACTTAACCATCCAATTTTGACATAAAAGTTGGATTTAGTGGGCCGGTACTGATTCGACTGAACTCAGCAGCAATCTGCAGATTTAAGACACAAGATTATAGTAAGGATAGTTGTCATGTTTAAAAATATATTCAGTGCCATTCATTGACATCTGAACACTTAGCATTTAGCCTAACTCTGCATGGACATGAATAAAGCACAATTAGATTGAATTCGATAAATTAATTACTATTTGTTTCACCACTTAAAATTATGAAATAAATAAATAGTTATTCCATCATATTTACCTCATGTTCACAAAACAGTGCTGGCCATCTGCTTTTGAAGTCAACAATTAAGATGGCTGTGTAGCGCATTCCACGCTTTAAATCTACAGGGACACTCGGAGTAAGTGCACGGAAAACGATTACCGCGACCATAACGTCCATGCGCTAATCGATAGTGTTTCAACAACTGTGATCTGGTCGAGACTGTTATTTTGCAGTCCTTGCACTGCCACATGCTTGCTTTGAGGAACACGCCTAACTGGCTAAAAGACTCAAACGCTCCGAAATACACCGATAACTTAAATTAACATAACTATGTGAACACTCGCAACACTTTTTCCTGGCGATATTTAACAGGATGGTAAAGAATTATGAAATATTCATACCTGACAAAATCACCATCTTCTTCTCCTCCTCCTTGTACTTCGCGCGTTCGTCTGTCTTCCGTCCCGTTGCTCCGCCTCCAGGTGAGCAGCTACGGTATCCGCAAAGATCCAAATTCATCGGGTTTTGCGTTTTACTCTACAATGTTAAGTTGGCCAGTCAAACTCTTACTAAGTAAAGCCAACAGTACTAAATTTCTGTAGAAATAACATAGTTAACTTGTGTTAATTTAGTTACTTTTATGTTTTATGTACTTTGAACAAGGGTGGGTGTAGTAAAACTAACAATAGTGAAAGTTCATTTTTTTGAGTGTAATCCACACGACTCCAGTCCATCAATTCATATTTTATGAAGTAAAAAGCTGTTTGTTTATAAGAAACAAATCCATCACTATGACATTTTAACCATCACTTCTCAAAAAAAATCCATTATCCATAATCCATAATAATGCTTCTTCCAGTGAAAAAGACGTTACAAAAAATCCACTGATATATTTGTTTCGGACTCTTTTGTACTGTTTTCACTTGTAAATGGTGTTTGAACTGTGCATAATTCTCTCCTGATTCAGACAATGACTTTTTCAATGGGTGAACAATATTATGGATTTTAGCTGGAAGAAACAGTTTGAAATGTTTTGATGGATTTGTTTCTTATAAACATGCAACTCTTCACTTCGTAAGATGTTAATTGATAGACTAGAGTCGTGTGGATTATTGTGATGTTTTTATCAGCTGTTTGCACTCTCATTCTGACGGCACCCATTCATTGCAGAGGATCCATTGGTAAGCAAGTGATGTAGTGCTAAATTTCTCTAAATCTGTTCTGATGAAGAAACAAAATCATCTGCAACTTAAACTGCCGGAGTATAAGTACATTTTCAGCAAATGTTTCAGCATTTCTAGGTGAACAATTCTTAATATGTAAGATTAAAATAACTTGCAGAATCATTCATTATAATTCACTACAGACTTGCTTTTTTTTTTTTTACTGATTTCTATATATAGATTATGGATCTATTATATAAATCATCTATATTATAGATCACTGTTCTCGCCATGTTTCAAAATGACATGCTTCTTCCACAACACATTTTGGCAACTTGTGTATCTAGAATTCAGAGTTCTAGATACTCTAGATGTAATAGTTCTAGATATTAGAGTTTCCCACTTGAAAATATGACTTCATTTGGTCATTCATGTGTAGTTACAAATATACCAACTCCAACTGAAGAGCACATTGGTTCCTGCTTTTAGTACCCTGGGTGCCATTTTCTCTAAATGTTGCTTGTTTATGAAAAGTATCAGCTGATGATGGGAGATTATAGTGTACGTGGGCTGTAATATTTGTGATTGATATCTGCACCTGCTTCTTTTTTTCATCATTTGTAGTGTCATTCTGTATTATGCAAACTGGTCCATGGCACAGTGCTGCTTCTGAAATGCTTGCATTAATGGTGCACAATAATTAGTCTGTCCTTTCCATCTCTGAACCATTTGTAATTATGTTACATAAGTTGCTAATTTCCACACACAAATCAGGCAAAAGGGACATGGAAATATTGTTTATCATCAGCAGATGTGGGACAAAATATAGAGAGTACTTTCATCTCCCACAGACTTTCTACACCACTGTTGTGCCTGTCCCACTTTTAAAAGACTCTTAAAGTGCACAAGCCAGAATGTGACAAATATTTTGTCTGGCTAAAATTCAATCTACTGCGCAAAATTAATCCCACTCTCTCTTTCAGAGGGGTTACATTTATAGTCAGAGAAGCTGGTTCCAGAGGAAATCGTAGTGTGCAAAAAATTTTATTGCTAATCTATGACTCTATCCACTCCCTTCAAAATCTCTTGACAGGCAGTTGCAGATGTAGATATGAAGTATTAACTACCGTATTGACCCGAATATAAGACGACCCTGATTATAAGACAACCCCCCTTTTTCCAGATGTACCTTTTGGGAAAAGGCTTTTTGAAAACCAAATCTTGTGTTTTACTGAGAGAAAAAAATTAAAAAAATTATTAATTGCATATTTTTCCTATTTCATTTTTTTTGTTTTGAAAGTATGGTAAATACTTGTAGAATGTACCAACAATCACGTTTAAAAATATTCACTTTTTGATATACCATAAAAATAACAGGTAGCCCATCTGAATTATTTAACAGTTAGTCTATCCATCTCATAGTAACCTACCAAAGTTTTACTAACAGTAGAAGTGAAATCTTATTGTAGTCTTAAAATCTGAGTACTGTCTTACGCAATCACTTACAGAGGAAGTTTGGTCCCATCAAACTAACATGACAGTCACGACTCATGCCGCTGTAAGCATTTTCTTTTTCTTTTGTTTTCACTCGCGATCTTCTAACATTATTACAACACACATTACATATTTCATGGCACACTCGTTTTACACATATTTGTCGCCACCTATTGTTGTGGGTGTATTATTGACATGTCAAAGTCTAGACCCTGAATATAAGATGACCGCGTTTTTTCAGATGCATTTCCAAGAAAAAAACATTGCCTTATATTCGGGTCAATACGGTATTTTACAAATTTATTTATTATCAGGATCAGTATCATCAAAGATCTTGGCAAACACACCCTGCCCAACGGCCTATCATGGATAAACAGAACAGAACCAAATATAACAGGGATCATTAATGTTCCCCTCTCGGAGAACCTTGGTTATATGCATAACGTTTTAATATATTTACTGTAGGAAATTTACAAAATATATTAATGGAACATGATCTTTACTTAAAATCCTAATGATTTTTGGCATAAATGAAAAATCGACCCATACAATGTATTGTTGGCTATTGCTACAAATATACCCGTGTGACCTTATGACTGGTTTTGTGGTCCAGGGTCACATATAGGGATGCCATAATAGGCGTTGTATTCCTATAGATAGATGTGGATCAGCTGAGAGTCAGCTGCTGCAAGCTTGATTGACATGACCTGTCAGAACCAATGCTACGCCTGATTTGAGCATTTGCATTGGTCACCAATTCATTTCTTATGCAAGTGACTGTATAATGAAAAAGTCACTCAATGTTAAAATTGTTTAATTATTAAATATAACAAAGATTATTCAATTATTTATTCATTTATTTATCTGAACTAAGGAATTTTCTAGCCATGCTTTTCCATATAATTAAAGTAAATAAAGACTGGGGGTGACAGGCTTAAAAATGACTAAAAACCTCCATAAATGTATCAAAATATTAATCCATGTGACTTGTGTGTTAAATTCCAGGTCTTACATGTCATACATTCGATGGATTTGAGATGGATCCTTGCTGTAAATAAGGGGTTCCAATTGGTCTGAATGATTTGTTGATTCTTGGTTTAACTCAGTGATTCAATGGTCCAGTTGCAGAGGTTAACAACTCACTGGAAGATTTTAAGTGATTAATGACTTAAATGTCAGTCTGTTAATCAAACAATGCTATTGTACAGCTTTAAATGACTTGAAATATCACTTTTATTGTGCTTTTGTGTCCTTTATGAACTTGCTTGAGAACGCTTGAGAAGAGCGACCTGTATGGTCTTCAGAGTGAAGTCAAGAAAGTCATACAGGTTTGAAACATGAAAGTGTTTAAATGATGACATCCCTGATGATATATCTCTTTAAAATTTTGTTTCAAACCACCCCACCACTTTTTAAAAATATGATGTCCATGCTCACGCCATTATTCGGTTGTGGAGATTCTTATCTCTGCATTTATTGTCTTTTTGAACAGAGCACTGACAGATGAACAGTATGAAGGACATTAGACAGTAAAGCACTTAGGGTGCAGAAGATTATAGGCCTGTTATGTGAAATCACAGCGTTGGAGATATCACACTCTATTGTTTACACTGTATAGAAATCATTTGTTAATTTAAGTATTAATACAGGCGAGCTGCAGGGTCTGCAGATGATAATAGACAAATAACCAATGAACTTGTTGAATACTTCCAGCAGGGATAAGGGTGCCAATAATGGAGGATGTTTTCCTTGTTTAATGCAACAAACAACATAAACCACATGACGCTTATACAGAGCAGTGTTTGTAGTTATGTGTGTGTAATGGATACTATAATGGAGCAACAGAAGATAGACACATTAAAGACAAGAGCACTGTAATATCTCTTAAGGTGCTTAGCTCTCCATCTTGGATGTTTTTTGGGTCTAGACTAATCCAATATTAGACAGCATAGGTTTATAAGAAGGGAAGCAACTGAACACTTATGCGTCATCCCCGAGGCGGACAAGTGTTCCTGTGGAGACAACCAAAGAGGAAACAAATCTGATTATTTCTCTGTGGCTCCTCCTTATATCTTTTCTTCTCTTGTATGAGAGGGGGATAATTTCAGCCATGTTCTTTTCCTTGCTGCAGAAAGCATGAGGTTGGGGCATTTAAAAATACAGATAAGTGAGTCGGATCAAAGAAAATTTTAAATGTTTCAATACTTACTGACTGTTTACAGCTTGTTCGCTACAGTCTATGTTTGTGTGGACATCTTTAAAACCACTTCATTATAATCCTGATGGCAAGTATTGAACAATATTCATGGCTTTTCATTTTAAATACCGTAGATATACTGTATTGGCATTAGCTGAAATAGCAGATTTTGAATGCTAAATTGGATTACAATAGACTGTCATATATACAGAAATATATAGATTTGCTTATTTACAGGGTTGGACAGAGATTTTCTTTTTCGAGTACACTCACTATGATATAATTACTGAATTTATCTTGCTATTTAAACCTAACTTTGCCAAAATCTCAGCTAACAGGCCTGAGAATGGTTTTCTCAAAGTTATCAACAAACATCCCTCCAATAATGTTAATAAAACATTTGTCTTTAATAATGTTCTCTAAACTTTAGCACAAAAATGTAAAAGTTATTTACACCTTGTTCATGGAACAAGTTGTTGTTTAAATGTGAATGTTCTTGTAATGTTTGTATAAGCAACAAAAACATTTTTAACACATTAAAAAACTGGCGTTTTGAACGTTCAGAGAACATTAAGAAATAATGTTTTCGTAACTTAATGGTAACATTATAAAATGTCCTTAGATGGTAGGAAATATGTTAATTCAACAGTACAGTACTCACAGTATGATTATTTTTAAAAAGTAGTAAAATAATAAAAGTAAATAGTAACGGATTTGTTTATTTAAAAAAAAGGTTGAGTCAGAAACGTTCTTCGGCTTTTATAACTATAATCACATTAATGCAAGATTAAGCAACTGTTTTCAAAAGGATTGCCAGTGAATGTATATTTCATTTAGCTTATAACAATGAAAGCGAAGCCACATTTAAGAATTTCCTGGGATTTCCTTTTTTTATGTTAGTAGTGCCTCACACCATTTGCTGCTTACTGCTTCCAGTTTTATTTCATATATTTCTTGTCAATCAATGTCAGCGACATTCATTTACGCAATAAATTCATCTTGCGCAGAAGACATAAAACAGCAGCACTGCATCTTCTCACTCTCTCTAGTGGTAGTAGTCTAGGTGGGCTGGATCTCAGATGCCGATCTAGGACTTTAATAATAAAGTGTCAGTCTGTGATACCACTCTCTGTTCCTGTATAAATCATTTCTCTGTTGGTGTGTCACACCGCAGATGGCCTGTCCCAGTCAACGGCTGTTCCTGCTGTTACCAAGCAACCAAAAAACTATAAAACGGTGTCGTCGAAAAGCCTTTTTCATAAGCAGTGTAATCAGTGCAATCAACAAGAAGTATGTTGGCTGTCTCTGTTGTCTCGGTTCCTGATAGCCTTTTTCATTTGCTGCACAAAAAGGGGCATCATGCACCTATTTTTTGTATTAATTTTTTTTAGGTGGCACAAGTGGCACTCCTAAAGATAAGACATGTCCAAATGAGAAATAAATAGTAGTGATTTACATAAGAGTAATACACAAAAGTATAGTGATACAGATTTTATTAACACATTTTATTCAGCAGAGATGGAATAGCGATCAGAACTGACAGTAAAGACTTTTACATTTTTAGACACTTTTAGAATTTGGATATGCATTGTGCCTCTGCTTCACTGTACAATTTATTTGTTATTTTAGAAGTGCACTTGTGTGCCAAACACCAGTCGCTGTCCACTTGCAGTGTCCATGAAGTTTGAACATTGGAAAAACTCAATAACCTTTTATTTAACGTCACCGTTGTCTGTTTCTTCTCCCGTTTGGCAGGGGAGTAATAATCCAGATTACTATGCACACAGCTGGCAGCAGCTGCAATGGTTCATCTGAAATAAACGGCATCTCAGCTCAAGGACACAGTGGAGGGGCACCACACGGGGCTTGTTTAATTGCCGCTGCATGTCCTCTGTAAACAGACTTTGGTTTAGCGGAGAGGACGACCGGTACGTTAACGGAGCCAGCGGTCGACTCGGGGGTCTGCTATAATTCCAGATGCTTGACTATTCCTGGATAGCCCAGGGCTCTCGCACACGTCACACATATGCGTTGAGTGCTCTGACTTTCACCTTGGCCTGCTCTCTAGATCATTCTCACTGATGTGAATCTACACATGATGTATATAGGTGTAGAGTAGCACATGCCCAAAGGGAACGTCACGATAGCTTCAGCACTGCACGTAACGATTTCAATTCTCTATTGGAAAAATGAGAAATGTAAACCTTTCGTGAATAATATTCCCTGACTCATTCAGCTGAATGCTTTACCATGGGCGATTTTATTCTACCAATAAGAATGAAATCTTATTGGTAGAATAAAAGCACTTCTTTCAGGGAATGATGGTCTGGACATTTTTGCACAGCCTTTGCGTATAATATGATTTTTGTAATCCGATATTGTTATGCTGGATAGTAATTGATTTTTAAAGACTGAAAATGTTATTCCAAGAATCATGGGCGCTGTGGTAATTGATCTGTTTTTGTCCGTATAGGAAGGTCTTTTATTTAGTTGAAGATGTTTTCAAAAGGGGTTGCCAGGTTTTGTAACTTATTGACCCTGTGGACAGCTGTTTTGAAAAGTGTGTAGTGGGCAGCACTGGTTGAATTTTGCAGTGGTTTCTGTAAAAGGTTTGACATGAGAAATCTAAATCGTCTTGATCTTTTGGCATATATGGGGTCTTAGTACGATTAAAACATCCTGCAAGTTTCATAGCTTATGACGTCCTCCTCATTATAAACAAAGTATTTATTTAATCAAGCTCTAAAAACGGCTTGTTTGGATCCGAGGTGAAAAATGACATCTTTGCATAAACACTGCCTCCAGAACAAGACATCAACGAATAGTCTTCTTCTCACCATAGGCCCCGCCCACTGGCGTTCAGTTGTTTAACGGCTTGACACTTGATTCCGCTGAAGGCGAGTGTCGTGTAATGTCAAAAGAAGTAGAAATTTCAATTACTGTCGCTATCTTGCTAAACTGGATACAGTATAGATGTGCATTCGCTTTCTGTCACAGTCCACACGCTTGAGTCTGTCGTTAATTTTTAATTTGTTATTAAAGTGTTAATTATTTTTTTTTTTTTTTTTAATGGACGATCGTTTCTCTAGATACGACCCTTATTTCCCGGCTGTGGATTGTTTGAGTCCTTTGAAACGGCATTGAAACTGGACTTTGACCATCAACCCATTGATCCTTATTGAAGTCCACTATATAGAGAAAAATCCTGGAATGTTTTCCTCGAAAAATTTATTTATTTTTAAATGAAAGAAGAAAGAAAGACATGAACATCTTGGATGACATGGAAGTGAGTAAATTATCAGGAAAGTTTAATTCAGGAGTGAACTAATCCTTTAATACCTAATTTAACGAATAATGCATGAATTGACCTTTTGCCCTTATCGCACGCTGCACTATACAAGCTGTATCAGTGCAATTTGTAAAGAAACTTAAGTTCTGTGTCACTTTACTATGTTAGGAGTGACTTTACCTGTCAATCAAATGAGGTGACCGCTATTTTCTGCACACAAAAGCATTCACGGATTCTGGTTCACCGGTGGCTGATAATTTGAGTTTGTCTTTGCTCCTGGGACCGTTTCACCTTAATGTTCCTGCGGATGAAAGTATTTAGCAGCACGTTATGGAGACTAAGAGGAGTGATGATGGTTTGGATGTGATCAGCAGGTTTTCTTGCAGTACAGCTGGCCTGGTGCTGTTCTCAGATCCGTTGGATCTGTCGTGGGAATTCAGCCACCTGACAATGATAAATGCCTCGTCTCTTGCAACTGCATTCTATAAACCTTTTACTTATCCAGGTCTATGATCATTAAAAGCCACTCAGCTTGTGGAATCTGGTACTTTGTCATACTCCAAGCGGAAAGAGCCAGCTTAGAAGGAGTTTCTGTTCTAGTTTATGCTGGTTTATGATGGCTTATACTGGTTACTGCTGACATCTGGCAGTTGGCTAATTCCACCGCTGGAGAAACGGATAATAAAGAGGTCAGACCTTCAGCAGTATTTAATGTAAAGGATTAATGATGTTAAGTGGTGGTGAATGGAGAGCACAGGAAATGAGAATGAGATTATTTTATTTCTAAGAAGCCGCTTACAATATCACAGCCTGATACATCCACTGAAGCAGGAAGACTTGTATTGTATTTAAAGGCCGGGAATTCCCTCCCATCATTATAGTGTCATAGTTCATGAATAGAATGCCGAATCAGTGTTTTCAGGGCATGGGATCTGCTGTCTCCATTAACGTCTCCCCAAAGTCCCTTTAAGGCAAGTCATTTCCAGCGGCCATCTTGCTAATGACCTTGGTGGCTATTTTCTATGTAGGTAATAGACATACATGTACAGCTCCTATCTACTTGAATGGAGGTAAGGGAGGCAGTGCCTCTTCAAAATATTGGATGAGAAAAAAAATTGCAGTACAAAAATAAAACAACACCACTATTACAAAATATAACGTATAAATCACTCTTTTTCTAAAGAAACATTGTTCAACAGTGACACCAGTGGGTGAAGTTACAGCGGGAGTTCGTGTCTCTCCTCCCCTGAGCCCACTGAGTTTTAACAGACCCCCCCTAAGCGTGTCGTGACTTTGGTGGGGGGTAATTGAGAATGAATGGGGGAAAGTCATGTCAGAGGAGGCAATGCCTCCATCGCGATATGATTGAATATGACTGGTTATGTTCAGCTGTGATTGGTTCATTCATGTGATGAATCCCACCTCCCGCATTCGCAAATCAGTCTGAACGAACAATATAATGGTGTTAATGGGAAGACTTAAAAACTAAGTAAACAATTCACACACTTATAACCACTGTTACATCAAAGTAAGACTTAAAATGACACGAAAACATAATCTGTGGGAGGTTTTAGTGAGTAATCAGCTTTATGAAATATAAGGTAAATCTCCGTGTCTGTGACCAATATTTACAGAACTTAGATGACTAATGATCCGAAAAATTCAAAAACACTAACTTGATGAGATTCATACGTGGCTTTAATAAATAGAATATTGATTAGTATATTCTTAATGAAAAAATATAAAATAGTTTTTTTTTTTTTTTCTTGTTTATTTAACCAAGAAAGCAATACTGTTTTAATTGGTTATCAAGTTGCATTTTTCCTCAGTATGATATTTCATCCTGTCCTTTTTTAATAACTTAATGACATTAAAGGACCATAATGACATTATGCAGGGAATGACCATGTTTGTTGGAAAAACAATAGCTCATACATGAATAAATATATAGCAATGGATTGTAATCTATTCTGTGATGTTTTTTGGTATCCTGTTTGACAAAAAGATGGTGGGAAAATGGCTAAAAAGTATCTGCATTAATTTCCAGTTGTCACCCTCATGTAAGCTACTGTAACTCTCATTCTCTTTAACTTCAGCTCATTATTTACATCCTATTTGGCACCCTGTCAATGTTTTTGCCATTGTGTAAATCAAGTTAAACTCGATAATTAATAAGCCTTAAGTGCCTGAGTTTGACCAGAGAATAATTCAATTGGTACATTTTTGAATAAATATGCTTCTCAGAATTACAACACAAGCATATTCTTTGTATTCATATACTGTAAGTCACAGAGTTCAAAAGGTACTGCATAACAGGAAGAGCACAACAATATTGTGTCTGTCCCTAGGGTTTAGACCCTCTGACCCTACTGGAGAATATTATTACAGACTGCCTTGATTGAATTTGCTCTCTGCTAATGAACACACAGCAGAGGGGAGAACTGCGTCTCCACTTGTGATGAGTTGGCTGAATCAGAAGAACCCGGTCACCCTGGTGTCAGTGGGGTCCATTAGTCTAGGTGACAGGCTGTGACGGTCCTCTTGGCTTAATCAATGTGATGGCTTCATTAATCCTTTTCTCCTAAGATAGCAACAAGCAAATAATCCAATTGTTAGCAGTGACACTGAATAGTGAGACTTCCCGTTTCTGTTGCTCGGAGTCCTTTTTTTGAAATCATCATGATACTGCCAAGTAAAGGTGAAACCAGCGCCCAGAGAAAGCCCATTTGTTATTTTGAAGGGTTTCACAGAAAAGGAAACCTCACTTCAAGCTTTAACATTGTAGGATATTTTTATTAATGTTACAGTTCGACTCACAACTGCAACAAAAGAAGGCTATCACAAATGAAATAAGTTTCAAAAAATATATTTATTATACGTTTCTAGGGGAAAAACGAAAGGAAATAAAGAAAACAATAAAAAAACGCCCAAAGTTCTCAATATGGCCACAGAATAAATCAGCGAGGATCTGTTGGAGGAGAAGTTCTAAGCCAAGGATACCTGCCACCTGTGCCCATTCCTGCAAAAGCAAGGAAAAAAACAACAGAACAACTCCACACATGACCGCTGGTTAGTAAAACAGACTAAGTATCCGCAGCCCAACAGGTGTTCCCAATCACAAGCAGACAACTGCTAATGACAAACAGGAAACAAGACAAATATCAATACACGGCAAAAACATAACATTAATAAAAACAAATGTTTTTTCTGTGTTTATTCCTTTTACTCTGCCAATATTAAAGCATTAATCTTTTTGTTTGAGACAAAGGTTTTTCGGTTGCACTTTATTTTACAATATGTGTGCTTACATCTGCTTACACCGTTCTTGTGTATTTACCTAAGAAAGTACTGGTAATATAAGGTAACTAAATGGGGTAGGGTTAGGATAAGGGGTAGGGTTAGGGTTAGGGTTAGTACTTAGTTATTACCTAGTTATTGTAATTACATAAGTAGTACATATGTACATGAGGAACAGGACTGTAAAATAAAGTGCTACCGGTTTTTCTGTTGTGAACAAATCTATTTGGTCAGTATTTTCTCTTCATATTAATATATAGATTTTAAACTCACTGACATTGCATCTAATTTTACTCAAAAATTACAAACCAAATATTCAATCATTTCATATTTAAACTGTCACTTTTGAAATGTGAGACTAAATTTGGAATAGCGTATGTACATTAAGAGTAATGTATCCAAAGTTTGGTGTAACAATGTAATATACAGTTCACTGAACGAATCTCTTTTTTTGTGAACAGATTCAAAATATTTGATTCACTGGGAAAAATCAAAAGTGAAGCAAAAATAACTCACCTCTGCCAGAACAATCTTTTCTGTATTTTTTTACCAAACTGTCATGCTGTTATTATATCAGCAGCGATCAGAGAATAGAAATAAAGGAACTGCTGCTGATAATCTGAACAGCAGTGCCAAAAACCCACATTAGCACCTAGAATGTGTAAAAGAACACCTCTGTTAATTATGTCTTATTACTATTGCTTTAATTGCCAACTAAATGCCTTATTTATTCAGCAACACGATGCCAACTGCTAGAATAACAGGGATTTAAGCTCAAAGTGTGATTTCCAAACTCAATAGTTTTCCAGTGAGTCATGCATTTGCATGTTAGTGGGTTTCAATCAGGGCGGTAGTTGCGGCTTCCACAGAAAAGCGATGCTGAAGGTTTGTTCTAACACACAGACACGTTTTACAATGCAGCCATATGGCAGATGTTCACAAGAGAGCGTGATAAAGGAACCAGTCAGCCATGGCTGTGTCCCACTTAGTTGGCAGGATGAGTACTTCAAGGATAGACAATCTCTTGCACAAACACCGTTCCATCTAGCCATCAAAGTCGTGCAACTTTCCTGTGATGTTGCAGAAAGCCCAATAAATTACTGCCATAAGCCCCATTACTAGAGCTGATCTGAAAACAATAACTGGAGGCTTTGGGTGAAGAAACTCAGACGAGCCAAGTTTTCTGTGTTGTTGCTGTTTAGATAATGAGTAAAAATAGTGTAATGCCCTGTTCACAGTGATTGCAGTTTTATCACTGCAGGTCACCAGGTCGCTGTATTTTTGGTCGCTAGTAGGCATTCATGCTGCTGGATGGCCTAATACCCATAGCTTTTGAAAGTATGATCACATAGGAAATCAGTTGATGGTAAAAAATAAATAAATCAGTTTTGACAAGGAATCAGTTCTTGCTGCTAAAATTCAGGGAAAGTGTTTGTAAACTATATGGCGGTGAGTAATGCATCATATCATGAACAACGATTATCAATAAATGAATCAGACTCACAGACAGTTAAATCATATTGCTGTATGTGGGCAGAGACCAATCATATAGAAGAGTGTAATCACTCAAAATAACATTATGTAAATTGCTAAAATTAACCTTTGCCAGAAGCGCACATTTGTTATTTCTCTACAAGGAAAAATGGACCAGAATTATTGATGACTTATCTTGCAC
Organism: Barbus barbus; assembly: GCF_936440315.1. Classification (NCBI taxonomy): domain Eukaryota; kingdom Metazoa; phylum Chordata; class Actinopteri; order Cypriniformes; family Cyprinidae; genus Barbus; species Barbus barbus. The sequence goes on from NC_136732.1 coordinate 18,293,352, forward strand.
TTCACAGGTTTTTGTCAGATGAGATGCACTCTAGTATAAGAATGCAATACAGTTTTTGCTCACACTTTATTTTAAGGTCCAATTTTCACTATTAACAAACTATTAACCATGACTTTTGCCTCAAACTAATTACTGCTTATTAATAGTTAGTAAGGTAGTTGTTAAGTTTAGGTATTGGGTAGGATTAGGGATATAGAATATAGTCATGCAAAATATGTGCTTTATAAGTACTAATAAACAGTCAATATGTTAATAATAGGCATGCTATAAGCAACTAGTTAACAGTGAGAAGTGGTCCCTATACTAAATTGTTGCCCAGTTTTAACTAAAGAATGTCATACTTTTAATCAGCAAGGACGCTTTAAATTGATCAAAAGTGACTTTTACATCTATTTAAAATAAACTCTTCTTTTAAACTTTTTATTCAACAAATAATCCAGAAAAAAGTATCAGTTTCCACAAATAATATTAAGCAGCAACTGTTTTCAACTGATAATTAGAATAATTATTTAAAAGCATCAAATCAGCATATTAGAATGATTTCTGAAGAGTTGTGACACTAGACTGAAGTAATGATGCTGAGGAATAAATTGTATTTGAAATATTTTCAATTAGAAACTATTTTAGCATGTTATTTTGAATTATAATATTCCACAATATTGCATTTTTGCTGTATTTTTGATCAAATAAATGCAGCACTGGTGATCACAACAGACTTAAATATAAGAATGTAGTAAAAGAGAAGAATGGTGAAATATTGATGGAGTAGGCTGATGGAAGGAAAACAATTTTTTCAGTCTTTACAATGGTTGGGTTTCCATGACATTTTGCCTCCCCCCTTCAGTTGGCTCGACTGGTGGTTGGAAAAATCTTATTTTAGTAGTAATGCATTTCCATTTACCTTTTAAGAGGATGGATAGACCGTAGAGCCGGAAAACTGGCTAGTTCCTTTCATGAGAACAGACCATTATTTATAAAGTGACAGATTATCAATTTAAGCCGCTCAGACTGTAGACCGTGAGTGGGAACTGTAGCGTGTCTTTCACCATGAGTTACCCTAACTGCTCTGTGTGCCCTTCAGGTCTCTTAACCTCTGGCATAACTTATTAAACTCCACTCCATTTCCCGCCTTTCCCTGGAGAGTCTAAACATCTTTGAGCAAGTCAGAAAGGCCTGTGAAGTGGGATTTGGGACCTGGGTCTGCTTTGAAGCACGACTGAGACTTGATCTTCGGCCCAGCATCTAAGAAACACTAATCAAAGCATTCCACATCCTGATTTATCACGGCCCCAGGGTGGCCACTGTCCATCTTGGGAAATCATGTCCAAGCCTAATTTTCTCCATTGTGTGCTAGCTGAACAGAAAATCTTCAAAGAGTGTTTTTAGAGATTTAGAGTGTTTTTTCCCTTCCGTTCTTTCTTCTATACACCTTTTTTGTTGTTTGTGACGCTCCGACAGAGGCTTGATGACTTAAAAATCCTCAGGGTTCATCATCAGCACCTGATTTCAGTCACTGCTCCATTGTGAGGGAATACAACATTACGACGCCCACAATCCAAAGCTCTGTGATGGCTTGTGGAAATGAGCGTTATTCAAATTTCTCATTTGTGTGTTGCATAGCAAGTGCCCATCATTTGCCACATTTAGATGAGCAGACCTGCATAAAACATGATTCGCGAAGCCCTTGGTGTAACAAGGCTGTCATTTCAACCCTAAGAAAGCTGATTGTCTCCTTGAAGGTTTTAAGCTCAGATGTATTAAAGATTGTGTATGAGTCGGGCCAGATGATTAGAGATGATCTTGAGAACATGGCATCTGCAAGGGCTTGTGGGTGTTGTTGGTGCTGATTTGTGCCGTGCGTGATGTGTGACGGCCGCTGGTCATGATGGACACTTTGCTCGGACAGCGCCGACAGAGGTGCTAATGGGTCATGCTTGGTGACAGCGGCAGTAGCCGCTTGTTTCGGCCTCGTTGCTGACAGCTCTTATGCCATCTGACATCTCAGACAGCGCTGGAACCAATAGTCGTGCAGCTGAAACAGACATAACCCTGTTCCTGTTGTACTCTCTAAATATTTCAGCAGTTAAGCAGTGAGAAGAACATTTTATCCCTGCTTGGATGCTTGACAAGGCTGCTATGGCTGTATATTTTATTGATGTCTTAAGCATCAGTCCTCCATCCACCGGTGATAAAATGATGGAAAAGTTTTACTGTTGCTCATTTACAAATGAGCCTCTTATACACTGCTGTAGGGGGTCAATACAATTTTTTTTAGTTTGTTTGTTTTTGAAAGAAATGAATTCTTTAATTTAGCAAGGATGCATTGAATTGATTGGTAGTGACAGGAAAGATATTTATAGTATAATTTTAAATGCTGTTATTTTGAGCTTTCTATTCATTTAAGAATCCTGAAAGAAAATCATAGTCTTCACACAAATATTAAGCATTACAATTGTTTTTAACATTGATAATAATAATAAATGTTTAATGAGCAGCAAATCAACATATGAATAGATGATAAAAAAATAATGACTGCTGTAAATTCAGCTTTGCTATCAAAGGAATAAATGCATTCATAAATTGTGTCTTTTAAAAGTAATGAAAATTGTTATTTTAATGATGTTGCTACGATATTTCACAATATTAATGTTTTTAATGACTTTTTGATCAAATAAATGCACCCTTTGTGAGCATGAGAATCTTTTTCAAAAACTGTGTGTAACATTGATTTCACAAAATGCAAGCTTTTTTTCTTGAAACTTAGCTTAAACCCTTTCTTTTCATTAGTGCTTGTGGTTTGATCAACTTTAAAGACACCTCCAGACCTCTAACAAATGTTTTTTTTTTTTTTTTCATTTAAATTTTTGTGTTTTGGCCTTGAGGAAACCTAACAACTAAAATTAAAAGAGAAAAAAAAGGAAAACTTAATTTATTTTGACTGTGAATAATCATGTTTTAGAAGTTTAATTAAAATTCATTCAGAAGGAAGGAATGTTTTGCAATAATGTCCTTGAATTTTTTTGTTTGCTCTGCATTGTTAAACTCATTTGCTCTGAGCTAAGTATAAGGGATAGACAAAATCAATATTTGTGTTTATTATTTATATATCTTTATGTTTTGTGGAGTAACAGCGCTTTGCAATTGACAGAACACCATCCAGAAACAATGACTCTATGATCTCTGTGATATATTCCCTTGACTCTTGCGCACATGGTTTGAGCATGTGAGCATGCTGGTGATTCTGTTGAACTGTGTGACTCTGGGCATGTTCCAGCCATGTGAGGACCTCAAGTGCCAGTCTGAGTGGTGTGTCGTCCTACAGGTAAGTCTCGCTCCATTATGCAATGAGAGAAAGCTTGTAATGTGATAATGTTTCTTCAAACGTCAGTCCAAAATACAGTATTCCATAAAAGCATTTAAATACTTCAAACTGGAGGTATTTTATTACATTAACATCAAACCATCAAATGCTGCTAGAGCTTTTCTCAGTACTAATTTCACTTCTCTGATGCATTACTTCAAAACAAACTAGTTTCAAGGTGATTTTTTTTGTGAATTTATGAAGTTCAAGCAGGTGTACTTGCAGAATACTAGGCATGCTTCATCACATGTTCCACTATGCTCCATGTTTCTTTTTATCATTTGAAAGCTAACAAATATTTTTTGTTGGTTTGCATGGCATTCATGCATTTTAAGAGTGGATCACAGTTGTAATAGTTAAGGTAAATCTGATATTAAAACCATAAAAACAGTTTCATTACTAGAAATAAATTAAATATTAACTGAAGTGAAAGAAAATATTAAAAAGAAAATATATAGATGTAAAAAAAAATAACTCAATTACTGTAAGATTAAAATGGAAAATATTAAAGTAATTAATTAAATTTATAACTAAAAATAATTTAAAATGAATAAAAAATATTAATAGTATCTCAATAAAAATAAAATAAAATTGGTGTGGATCAGATCTCCAAGTGCTAAAAAGTCCTAAAATGATTCCTTGTCCTATATTTTATTTGTTTATTTTATTATTTTTGTGTCCGATATCTGTTTTTAGGACTGTCTCAGCACAGAGTTGGCGTTTCGCCCATGTTATGTGGCACGGACCGGTTTAGGGGTCACTGGAACCTTTGCCAGATATCAGAGACTGAGGCATTTTTCTGTAGTTTTGTAATTCTCTGTAATCCTGCCCACGCTCCCACCAAAGTGAACTGGGTTTTATATGGTACTGTGGGAAATTTTTATGTCCAGAAGAACCTGACATCAGCATCAGCAGAATTTAGGAGATCGGGTCGGCTGAGGCCAGAGCTGAAAATACTACACAAAATGAATCATAGCTGATCTTCTCACTCTTTCCCTGTAAACTGCTGAAATGGTGCCCAAATTTATATATGCACATTTAAAGTTCTCTGCCCATTTTTCATTTTTCCAGCGACAGGAACAGGAACAGGAACAGGAATCTGTACAGAGCACATAAATGGACATAGTGATGGGGAAATAAGAGACAGGAAGAAAAATTATACAAAATTTTGCATTCACCCAAAAAACTTTGTATTCACCTGAAAAAAAATTTGTGATGCAAATAATATGAGGTGGGAGGAAAATCTATATTTCAATGCTTTTGTGTGTGAACTCGAGGTTTCTTGGGGTAAATGTAATACTTTTGTCAAAAATATTGGTCACATTTTAGTTTGGGGACCAATTCTCACTGTTAACTATGACTTTTAATCAATAAACTCCTAATTTGCTGCTTATTAATAGTTAGTAAGGTAGTAGTTAAATTTAGGTATGATACATCTGCAAAAGACTGCAATGTTTTTCGAGGGAATGCACATTTTCTAGTCGAAAAGCAGTACTTTTGAGAGAGAACACTAGCATTTTGCAAGAATATGCCAATTTTTTTATTTTTAGGGGAATGCAAATTTTTCTAAGATTTAGTTTTTTGGGGAAAAGGGATTAAGAGAGCGAATAGAGAGCGAAAGCAGCATTTATTGAGGGAAGCAAATGCAAAAGCATATATACAGTGTTGGGGAGTAACTAGTTACATGTACCGGAGTTACGTAATTTAATAACAAAATAAATGTAACTATAATCTGTTACAGTTGCTGAAAAAAGTTTTAAAATTAAAAAAATTTAATTAAATTACACTTACTGAAATTTTAACTATTATAAAGGGGGTTACATCTGATTATTTTCATACACATACGGATTTGATTGATTTCTTTCCCAAATTGTATCGACTGCTCTAAAATATGAGACACTGATGTTTCAGGAGTTTAGGACACATGCTTATTTGACTGTTTAAATGTTTTCTTCCTATTTTGTGTATATGCTTTATTTAAAAAAAATAATAAAATAAATACATTTTTCCCAAGGCATTGTTAGATGCCAGTGTTTCATGTTATTACTAAACAGTATCATAGCTATTAAATGATTTCTTGTTATGATTTTAAATCTGTATTTAATCTCAAAGTAAAAAGAAGTGCTAAAGTCTGATTTTGTGGTGGCTGTGCTTTAAAATGTAATTAATATAATCTGAGTGATGAAGGATTCTGAAAGTCTGACAGTAATCAGTGTTGAGTACTACTGTAAGGATTATCCTGCCTGGTTTAAATGTTTCAAAATGATAAACAGTTGAAAACATTTGTTAGACATTTAGAAAAGTAGTCAAAAGGTAATCAAATGTAATCAGTTACATTACTTTAATATAATTTAAATTATACTACCTATTACATTTTAAATAAGGTAACTTGTAATATGTAGCCTATTACATTTCCAAAGTAACCTTCACAACACTGTTGATATTTAATTGTGTAAATGTAGTCAAATCTGTCCTACTGTGTGATTATATTAATGTGATCTGTGTCCACAGGTGTTTGATGACTGCATCTTCGCCTTCTTTGCTGTGGAGATGGTCATCAAAATGATAGCCCTGGGGATTTTTGGATCAAAGTGTTATCTTGGTGACACATGGAACCGCCTGGACTTTTTCATTGTCATGGCGGGGTGAGGAATCCGCCTTTTTTCTCACTTGTCACTCATGCATTTAACCATTATCACCACGGTAAAGCTGGTCAAGAGGGACCCACCACTCGATTTACACGCCATATATTAGGAAATAGAATTACTGTGAGATTTCCCAGCGTGCTGATTCATTTACCATTTAAAAAAACATTCCCCTTGTTGTTTAAAATTACCTTTAAATTGACAAGAGTGATGAATGCATGAAGACTTCTCTTTTAAAACCTCTTTTCTTTCATTATCCTCATGTAAGATCGGCAGAAAGAAAGGTTATAGAGATTGACCTTTAGTGTCTGATGCTTGCTATGTTTCCTCTGCTCTGCTTTCTTCAGGATGATGGAGTATTCACTGGACGGTCATAACGCCAGTCTGTCAGCCATCCGGACTGTGCGAGTGCTCAGGCCCCTGCGAGCCATCAACAGAGTGCCTAGTAAGTGTCTGTCATGCTGGGAAATCCAGATAAAATGGGGTATTTTTGGTGATTAATTGGTTTGAGATGGTTTATGTGCTTTAAGCCTCTGGTGGTGTTCGGGTCATTTTGACCCAGAGAGGATTTTCTTTTTCCCAAAAAATAATGTTATCTCACTGGGCTAAAGCTTGGCTAAAACTGACCTTGTTCACACAGTGTATAACTTCCAAAAATATTTTCCACCTTGTTACACTTGTGGTGTTCACAGTCAATAATGACCAACCTACAAAAAAGTTTATAAAATTCTCGTTATGCTATTATCACCATATATTGGATTCAATCTGGCAGCTTGATTTCTTTCAGTTAGGACAGATTTTGTATTTCTTTTTGGAACTGATTGATCATAGGCCTCATTGATCTTAAAAAATTAGCACCGTTTATCACACGATTGTCCTTTTAAACAGGAATTTTATTTTGAAATGCTTTTATCTTGTGATAAATGGAACAAAGCCACACTTCCCGGTCAAAAATGAAAACAAAAGTGCTATAGGGTTTTCAACATAGCACAAGGATTAAACATATTTATCAACCAGGGTAAAGGGGTCATGAACTGAGAAATCAAAATGAAATCCCTTGATCTTTTCACAAAAACAGAAGGTCATTGTGCTAAGTGTCAGAACTCAGAACTTTCTCGTTAGTCTAAAAACATCTTACAGTATATTGAAGCCAATCTGCCAAAAAGACAGAAGGTCAACACCTGCTTCTAAATCACTGCCTGTTTAGCCCCGCCCCCCCAATTTGCGCACGACCGCACATAGTAGGTATGACAAGAGCACAATTCGATGCAGGATTTTCAGAAAGATTGAAACTAAAAGACAATGATGTCCTGACTATATTGGATCCGATGTCGCACCATACAAGTGTGAGTTACTATTTTCATTACTTGATCACTATTGCTTTGTCTCTTCTTACAGATCTTTTGATATGTACTGAGTGTTTATGCATTTTTAACCTAAATCACAGCATCCAATCTGTGAAGGATGTACGCTGTCAAACATACACAACTATTAGCCAGTCACAGCAATGGGCGTTTACTTCTGAGTCTACAATTTGCCAAGTCTATTCAAACAGAGCTTTCTGATGAGTGCGTTAAAACAGGACAGAAAATAGCCTATTACTTTTCAATTAAATGTGTATATGTTTTTGATGTAAAAATCCCGAGAACATCCTGAGTGGACCTCAGAGAACAGTACAAAATAAAAAAACAAAGGCAGTTCATGGCCCCTTTAAGTCAACTATGTCACATTGGCTGAGCTGCTGGGGATCCATTGAATATTCTCACGATTAGTCACATGTCAATTACGGATCAGCGGATTGGCTTAAAATGTGGCATATTTCAAATCGTACATTTCCAGGAAAAAAAAATTCAAAATTTTCTTGCCGGCATCAAACCAGCTACTATGTTCCAAAAACCAGCTTCAACAACCTAAAGGTTGCTTGATCTTTAGTTGTGGATGTTGCCTGCCACTCAAAAGATGTTATTATGTGTCCTTTCATCTGTGATGAAAGGAGAAAACAGCTGCCTGATCTATGACTTGTGAAGCAGAGATTGTCTCAGCCAATCACGTGATGAGACTGTGTGCAGGAAAGACAACTTACAGAACACACTAGTCCATAAATTACCCAGCAGAACATGTCCCACAAACTGAGAGAGGCATATTTCTTCCAGTAATGAGCCTTTGTATGGTGAACTGACAATTATATTTGATCTCTAGATCCTTTTCTATAAGAAAAACAATGAGTTAACGTGTCTCATAAGTCAAATGGCCATATAAAGTTACCATAGTCTCCCCTCTCATTACTGTCAACAGATTTCTATACAGACAAAGGTCTGCTCAAAACGTTTGTTCTTTCTTTCTGCATTTGATTAATAATACAGTAAACAGTAACGTTGTAAATTAATGTTTTCTATTGCAATACATTTTCAATTGTAAGTTATTTCTGTGCTGGCCATTATTACAGTCTTCAGTGTCACACGATCCTTTAGAAATGATTCTAATATGCTGATTTTGTGAAGAAATACTCAAGAAATACATTTTATTATTATCAATGTTAAAAACAGTTGTGCTGCTTAATATGTTTGCAGAAACAAAATAAAAGCATTCCCTAATATTTGAAATCTAAATGTTTTGTAAAATTATAAATGTCTTTACTTTCTCTTTTGTTCGATTTAATGAATCTTTGCTGAATCAAAGTACTAATTTCTTGAAAACATACACAGTATATGTACATAGATTTGTATATGTAGATGTAGGTAGAGTATATAGAAGTGTATGAAGTGAATTTCTCATTTGTTTTGTAGCATTTTTGGAGAGCAAACATTTTAGTGCATCAGTGAATTTCGACAGCCATACACTCTAAAAAAATGTTGGGTTAAATACAACCCAGCGCTGGGTAAAATATGGACAAACCCAGCGATTAGGTTACTGCCCAGAAGGTAGGGTTAAACATTTAAACCAACTGTTGGTTGAAAACAACCCAGCATGTGTTCTGTCTAATATTTACACAGCACTGGGCTGTATTTAACCCAGCTTTTTTTTAGAGTGTAGAAATGGCAGATTCCCTGATTAGTGCACTTACTACTAAACTAGGAGATGGATTGAGACACACCCCTGGAGCGAGTTGGAGATTTAAAGTATGAGTAAGTCTGCTCCACCACATCAGCTTTAATGACTCTGCTGTTGGCCAGATGGAGGACGAGATATCGTGATTTATTTGTCTCGGTGGAGTGTTGCCGCCAGCAGAAGTGCTTTTAGTATGGAATGATATTACGATTCTCTGGAGTGAATTGTGGATGTTAGTTGGAGTGTATGTGTGCGTCTATGTTATTTTGTTATTGCTGACATGCCATTTCACACCTGAAGCTGTAATTCAAATACCAAGCTAGAAATGTTTGGCAGAGTGATTCTCTATCTCTCATCTATCTGTTTACACAAGAGCGAGTATCTTCATCCACTTCCACTATGTGACCACACGTATCTCTAGGGGGCTCATTAAAATGTCCGAGCGATGCTGTGGCTCCACACTGTCTTTGGTGGGAGGGATGCAGGCCATCGAGGGGATATCCACACTCAGACAGGCCCATTTAAGGCGTCTTCTCTCCATATCCTACACTTTAATTACATCAGCCTCACACACCCACCTCAAACACATTAGTCACTCGGATCCACCGGATGCATCACTCCTCTCTGGGGGCACTTCTCACGATGTTTGCTGATGTTTTTATGCTTTTGCAGTGTTTTTCGCCATTGTTGTGTCGCCTCAAGAAAGCAGAGTTATGGAAAGGACTGATTAATCTGAAATAAGTATGAGTATCTGTATGTAACAAGGCATTCATTCTGCTTGAGATATTCTGAACGCTGATGCTCTCAGGCTTATCCATTCTGACAGTTTTAGTATGTCATTGAACACAGTTCACACCGGTCTGTCTTGATCACTAAGCCATGTGACAGTGACACCGCTGATTTACATATGCATCCATGACTGTTATTTTGCTCTTTGGTTTGTTTTCTAAGACTACCAATTGATTAAAATATTTTTGCGATGCATTTCACGTAATCTCACAAAAATGCATAGCGATTTTATAGCAAATTCGATTTTCCTCAAACTGATTAAAAAACAGGAAATGCAAACACTGAATTCAATCAAAATCTGTATATCTTTAAATAATAAAATAACTTTATGGACTCCCCACACCCTGTCACATGCTTTATAGAATTTAGAAAAATTCTTTCCTGCTGCCCTCTACCAACATAGGCTCATTGGAAAACATGCTTCTACCTACATTTTTGCTAAATTTTCAGCTGAAACAAACACTGGTGGCAATAAAACACCAGCAACATGTATTCCTTTTCACACGAATTATGATTACAAGGGTAGATGAAAAATGAATGAAGACTTGTTTCCTGGCACAATTTGTAAACTGATACATTGGTATAGTAAACTTGCTCGTTAGCCCAAGCAACGAAATATCATTTTGCACAAATGTTGCCACAGACACTTTTTTACAGTTATCCTGGGTTGCCTCTGATGGTCTTCTCGTTAATTCTTGTCCAAATGACATTTCACTTCTACAGCCAGGAATATTTTATAATTTAAATATAAACATTTATAATTTTTATATTGATTCACGATAATACTTTTTTAATCAATATTAATATATTCTAGCAAAAAAGAGTGCAAAGAGTTGTTTTTAGCAATACCATTGAAAAGTATAAAGCAGTTATAGTCAGATTTAATGTGTTAACTGTTAAAAATAACAGCATTAGTAGTCTAATTCATTGAATCACATACAATAATGAGATCATTTTGACAGCCATATTTGTATTCTTTAGAATACTATCATTTTTAACTTGTTGAAAGTTCTGATGTGAGTTTATATTAGCATGTGAAACACATTCATTAAGCTTTTCCTATTATGGTAGTTCTCAGTTGAACACTAGAATTCTTTATCCACTCAAAATATGAGGGTTTCATGCCTGTGTGAACCTTGCTTCCACAATGCTACTGTAGGCTGTTGTCAGGGCCTTGTTGGGTGGTTGATAAAGTGGTCTGAGTGATTGTTAGCACATTGCTATGTGGTTTCTAGGGTCTTGCTGTATGGTTGTTATGGTGTTCTGAGTGGTGGTTAGCTTGTATCAGTGGTAGTGGAAACCTGCAGTGAGAGATAATGGGAATGGGTATTTGTTCAGTGGTTTAAGTCTTATTTTTCTATTAAAGTCTGACTCAATCCCTGTGGTCCATCAGCAGTCCTTTTTAAATTATGCAATTTCTGTGCTCTGTCAAGCATTATGACAAGTGGGACCGATTTGGGTTAAAGGTGTCGTTCTATAACCTAAGATTTGCCATTTCACTATATACACTGCTAAAAGGAATTCTTAAGAAAACTTAAAGAGTCGATGTAACTTGATTTATTCAGATTTTGGGGTTTTCTCAACTACTGTCGTACAATTTGCCTTAAGTAAGATTAGTTTGTCAATTTTAATTTGTTCATTCACTAAATGCTAAATGACTAATTCTGACAACAAATTAATCAAGGCAACTACAGATTTTTTTGTTCAACAAATTTTCAATTAAGGAACCAAAACTGATCTATGGTTTTGGTAGCCAAAGGACACTTAATATCTGAAATGAACTGTGTTCTCTTTGTTTATGAAAGCACTATCACCTTAAAAAGCAAAAGTATCTGAGATATATTGACTAATTTGGGGAATTCTGTTGGTCTAACATGTTTTATGTACTTTCAAGTAATTCACATTTCAGTATTTGTCTCCTGCGAAGTTGAAAACTTGTTTTTCTTTCTATCTGTCTTTCTTTCTCTTTCTGAAAATTCCTTCAAATATGTTATGAAAATGTCTATGTCAACTTGGCAATTGGTAGATTCTAATACAAATACAACACCGTTATTGGTCAACAATTATCAGTCAAGTATGATAATCTTAAAATATTATCTCATTAATCCATATATTTGTCTGTCAGGTATTTATACTGGTAATTAAAAAAATAAGCATGTTATGCAAACCCCCCAAAAAACGCAGTGTATATACAGGTCCTTTTCAAAAAATTAGCATATTGTGATAAAGTTCATTATTTTCTGTAATGTACTGATAAACATTAGACTTTCATATATTTTAGATTCATTACAACACAACTGAAGTAGTTCAAGCCTTTTATTGTTTTAATATTGATGATTTTGGCATACAGCTCATGAAAACCCAAAATTCCCATCTCAAAAAATTAGCATATTTCATCCGACCAATAAAAGAATGGCCATTATGTTCATTTATGCACTCAATACTTGGTCGGGAATCCTTTTGCAGAAATGACTGCTTCAATGCGGCGTAGCATGGAGGCAATGTGGCACTGCTGAGGTGTTATGGAGGTCCAGGATGCTTCGATAGCGGCCTTAAGCTCATCCAGAGTGTTGGGTCTTGCGTCTCTCAACTTTCTCTTCACAATATCCCACAGATTCTCTATGGGGTTCAGGTCAGGAGAGTTGGCAGGCCAATTGAGCACAGTAATACCATGGTCAGGAAACCATTTACCAGTGGTTTTGGCACTGTGAGCAGGTGCCAGGTCGTGCTGAAAAATGAAATCTTCATCTCCATAAAGCTTTTCAGCAGATGGAAGCATGAAGTGCTCCAAAATCTCCTGATAGCTAGCTGCATTGACCCTGCCCTTGATAAAACACAGTGGACCAACACCAGCATCACTGACTGTGGGTACTTGACACTGGACTTCAGGCATTTTGGCATTTCCCTCTCCCCAGTCTTCCTCCAGACTCTGGCACCTTGATTTCCGAATGACATGCAAAATTTGCTTTCATCCGAAAAAAGTACTTTGGACCACTGAGCAACAGTCCAGTGCTGCTTCTCTGTTCAAAAGTGGCTTGACCTGGGGAATGCGGCACCTGTAGCCCATTTCCTGCACACGCCTGTACACGGTGGCTCTGGATGTTTCTACTCCAGACTCAGTCCACTGCTTCCGTAGGTCCCCCAGGGTCTGGAATCGGTCCTTCTCCACAATCTTCTTCAGGGTCCGGTCACCTCTTCTCGTTGTGCTGCGTTTTCTGCCACACTTTTTCCTTCCCACAGACTTCCCACTGAGGTGCCTTGATACAGCACTCTGGGAACAGCCTATTCGTTCAGAAATTTCTTTCTGTGTCTTACCCTCTTGCTTGAGGGTGTCAATGATGGCCTTCTGGACAGCAGTCAGGTCGGCAGTCTTACCCATGATTGCGGTTTTGAGTAATGAACCAGGCTGGGAGTTTTTAAAAGCCTCAGGAATCTTTTGCAGGTGTTTAGAGTTAATTAGTTGATTCAGATGATTAGGTTAATAGCTCGTTTAGAGAACCTTTTCATGATATGCTAATTTTTTGAGATAGGAATTTTGGGTTTTCATGAGCTGTATGCCAAAATCATCAATATTAAAACAATAAAAGGCTTGAACTACTTCAGTTGTGTTGTAATGAATCTAAAATATATGAAAGTCTAATGTTTATCAGTACATTACAGAAAATAATGAACTTTATCACAATATGCTAATTTTTTGAAAAGGACCTGTAGTAATCACATAACGACGATAACAGTATTACGTCTGTTTTTCTGTATTTCAGGTATGAGGATACTGGTGACTCTGCTTCTTGATACTCTGCCTATGTTAGGCAACGTCCTCCTGCTGTGCTTTTTTGTCTTCTTTATATTTGGCATTGTCGGGGTGCAGCTGTGGGCTGGACTTCTTAGGAATCGGTGTTTCATGCCAGATAACATGAAAGCGTAAGTACAGTCCTGCTCTTATCTAACTGGCAGCTTTCTTCCCCTCTTCTCCTCCTTTACCCTCTCTCCGCTGGGAGCATGTCAGAGCTGCTGATATGATCCAAAGTGGCAGCCAACTGTTGCCAGAAGCAATGGCATTTCAGCTGCTGACAGTCTTGTAAACAGAACATTGCACCTTGGCATAAAATCAGTGTTGAGCATTGGTCCTCGAGCTCTGAAGGTACACACACCTCCAACAAAGGTATATGGGTAAAAGCATATTAAATGAAAAAAAGCCTTGAGAGGCTTTGATAAGTGCAGACTGCAGTCATCAAAATGAGTTGAATTATAAGTCATATATTTTGATGTAAAGGGACAAATTACTGCTCTCAGAATGCATGTGTTTTGATGCTAGAGCAACAACATTTTCACCTGCCAGGTATTTAGAAATATGAGCCAGTGAAATGCCCCCATTGAAGTGTTTTTATGAAAGTTATTTTATTGAGTATAAAATTGTATTACATTATATTGACCTGGATCAGCCTTGTTTACATACATACAGTTGATTTAATTTTTTGTGTCACTTAGCAGTACCATTTGTGGCATGATATTCCCAAACTCACTGTGGCTCTCTTTGATATTTGTTGTTTTAATAAAAAATGTTTAACCATCATGTTCTGTTTTGAATTAAATTTTGCTGGGGGCTCCAGGTACCCCAGTTGTGAAATTTCCCTTTAAAACTAAATTCTGACCTGATTATAACATATTAGACAGATGGATCAATGATGAGTAAGAGTTTCCATGATAAAGAAAAGGAAACATCTTTAAAAAACTAGTTTAAAACATATTCTTGGTTTTCAAAAACATTTGTACCATTTTCAAACTTAAATTGAATGACCCTAAATAAAGAATAATGTCATGTGGTGTAACCATAATAAACTGTAATTTCCTCACGTCTTGAGTACATGTGAGTGTTTACATTAATATCATTATTTTCAAAAAAAGATTAATAGAAATTTATAGATATCCAGTTTTAGGGGAGTGGCACCACTTGACATTTTACATCATCCTTGCCTTGTCATAAAAAGGGCCATCAAATTATCTGGTATTTTAAGACAATACTGACCTTGACACAGTCACGGGGGGTCCTCTCATGTAAATGACTCATGTAGAGATAAGGAAGACGCTGTGTGGTCTCTGAGCATATAATGTGTGTCTGTTTTAGTAAGTAAATGCCATATATTCCACATTGTTTTCCATGTGTTTCCACAGTCTTTATAATCTGTCACACATGAGTCCATACTACATGAATGAAGAAGGTGAGGACAACCCCTTCATCTGCTCCTCCAATAAGGACAACGGCATGCTGCGCTGTCGTCAGGTGCCCCCCCTCAAGAAGAGTGCTGAGTGCACTTTAAATACATCTGCCTACTCTGGCCCGTATGGGACAGGCAACAGCAGCTGTGTTAACTGGAACCAGTTTTACAGTGAGTGTAAGCCCGGGGAGCTCAACCCGCACAAAGGGGCAGTGAACTTCGATAATATTGGATATGCCTGGATTGCGATATTCCAGGTAAGTTCCTCTTGGAATGTTGTTTGTAATCCAGATGTCGCTGATGGTCTTTTTGTTGAGCGCTGGGGTACGGAAATGCATTAGTATGCATCATTGTTCTTTTCCCTAAAGTCAAAGGCCCAAGTTATTCCAAAGATAGATGAGGATTTTCATCTTGAAAGGACAAAGTCTTGTTAAGCACGCCCCAACCACACCAAATAATTGAATCTTCTCTGAGCAAATGTCTGTTTTAGTAATTTCTGGCCCTTGCTCGGGAGGAGCTCTGCAAAGTGATGAGATTTTTCGATGGGAATGTGATATCTTATATCGCAGCCTGTGGAAATTAAATCAGAACAGATAAAGCTTCTCGTCGCATATTAACTCGTCTGTACTTTCAATCAATCCTCATCAGCAGAGTTGAATCACCACAGACGGACTAGTGGTACAAACCCTGTTTAAGTGTATTTAATATGCGCAGTCATGCCCTACATACAATGAGACCTGTGCTCCATTCTGTTGGAAATGAGTGTTGGTCTCATTTGTCCAATCGTTAAAAGTGGATCAGTCACGTGGTGTCCCTTTTGGCTGGGATATAATAATGGTACAAGATATGCAATTATAAAAGACAGCCTGCAGGGTTTTCACCTGTGTCAACATTAGATCTTAATAGGACTTGGATTGTACTCCTAAGACGACACCTCCGGGAGCAGGTTATTCTAAAATAATGTGTCTTCACCTATTGGCACTTTTTTGGTCAGCTAGACCTTTTTTCTTTTTGTTCTATAGCGGTTACTACAAAATGGAAACTTTATACCATGCCATGGTATGCATATTTTTTTATTCCTTTTTAAGCTGTCCCAGATCCAGACTTTCAGTCTTAAAAAAAGAAAATACATTATAAAAATATAGCTTTTGTTAATAATATTTTAGTGTATCATAATTAAACAATTATTTTGTGAAAATTTATGTCATTTTCTACACAAATTATTAGCCTTTTGTAATAATTTAATGTACTTGGTGAGAAGCATGTTTGAAATGAAATCAGAATATTTTTGTGGATAATTTCAGATCAGGTAATTTTTTAAATTATGTTAAAAGTTTGAAAATAGTAGTTAATTGACCCTTCGCCGGGTGTTTGATTGACAGGTGATCTGATCAGTCATTATGCCAAATCTGCCATTTTTGTCCGACAAACAAATCAGACAGGAGAGTAGATTAATGTCGGTGGACTTGAACTTGAAAAACGGTGTACTGACGTCTTTCCATGGTTGAAACAAAATACCTTCTGATGTTCATTCATGTTTATTTTGCACTATAATTAGTAAAGAGGAAGAGATGATCAGTTAATGTGCCGCTTGAACTGAGATGCTACAGCGATCTGTCACGACACATTAAAAAGCCACAAAACGGTATTTATAGTTTGTAACCAGCTGAAAACAATCCAACTCGCAAGTTTTTGTTAGTCTGACATCCGTTAAAAAACTAAACCCAACTGGACTCTTAAGCGATATCTTAAAATTATGCTTTATATGGCTGTAAAATAAATCCATAATAAATCATTTAAAAATGTGTGTCTAGCAGTAGTTGCATTAACAAAATGTAAATGTGGATAAGTTTTGAATCAGCAGTTTTAAAGCCAACTGTGTGGATGCACTGCGGAAATCGAAAAAGAAGACTCGTGTTTTTTGTTTGTATGTTAACAACAGAAATGTATCTCTTTAAATACCAAAATGTCTATTTTCTAGAAGCAGACAATGAATCTAGTAAACAGCATAGAAAGAACTGGGGTTCAAACATGAGGTCTAATGCTAAATGATACAGCTGGATGAGAATGAAATGCAGTGCTGCAGGCGCAGGGCTTCCAAAACAAATGACTTAATGCTAACAGACTTAACCCTGCTCTACTACTTTTACTGCGATCAAACTAACAATAAAACCTCTGGCATCACTCTGTGCCATGAACTGTAAGACTCTGCTGTATTTCTGTCTGATTTATGTTATTAGTACTTTGTGTTCAATGGAGAGTTTTATCTCCTAAACTTTTCAAAAAGAATCCGTAGATGATGGGAAGAAGCAGTACAATTACAAGAGAGCTTTAGTGTCTAATACTTTGTGTTCAAGATACAAATTAGAGACGTCTTTGATCTGAGTGTCTAAACTAAGCTAATTGTTTGAAACTTTACTCCAGGTTAAGGCGCATTAGCAGTGCTCTACATTTGAATGTTTAACTCATTTATCATTTATTATTCAAAAACCTGCAGAAAAACAATATGCTAAACTTGCGAGGCTTTTCATTCCCCAGACGAACTCTCAAAACTCAGTGTTTGAGCCACCGGCCATCTGCACAGTTAGAAATGTGAGCCAAGCACCTGAGACTGCTATTCTTCTTGGCCAAGATCAAGATAATGATCATTTGGATCTTCTGTCTCACAGCATTTTATCTTCATTTGATCTCAATTTCTCTTCTGTTTTTGCAGGTTATTACTTTGGAAGGATGGGTGGACATCATGTATTACGTTATGGATGCCCACTCCTTTTACAATTTTATATATTTTATATTGCTTATTATAGTAAGTATACTCTAATTGAAAGTATTTAATGTTTTCAGCCTGTTTCACACACCGCATACATGAGTAGAGCAGCAGCATAACTGCACCAGCAGGCAAGTGCAACATGCAGAGTCATTTCTGAGAACTTAATATCAGGGTCAAACATTATTCACTCTTTAATTCAATTTATGGGTTTAAAATGAAGTGCTACATCCCTCAGGAATTTAAATTGGAATTACAGGAAGTGGAATTTACCGAATTACAATTCAGACAGATCTGGTATTCAAGGAAATATAGCCCTCAGCCCTGCTCTATACATTTGTTAAATATAAAATAAAATATACGTACAGTAAATTTATATAGGTGACATTAGAAATAGATCTGTTTGTCAGTGTGCCATATTTAAAATTCAGAATTGAGAATGCCTTTCAAATTACAGCTTGATTCCTGAATTTAGGAAAAATATACCTAAAAATACACTACCATTTAAAAGTTTGGGGTAGATCAAATTTAATTAATTTTAATTCATATTTGTATTCAGCAAGGATGGATTAAATTGATTTAAACTGACATTTATTTGGTTGCAAAAGATTTAATTAATGCTGTTCTTTGAACCTTCTATTAATCAAAGAATCATGAAAAAAATAATAGTTTCCACAAAAATATTAAGTATCACAACTGTTTTTGACATTGTTAATAATAAGAAATGTTTCTTGATTAGCAAGTCAGCATATTAGAATAACTACTTAAGGATCATATTACACTGAAGACTGGAGAAGTGAAGCTGAAAATTCAGCTTTACCATCACATTTTTAAATTATATTACATTTTAAAATATATTAAAATCGAAATTTTAAATTATAACAATATTTCAGAATATAATGGTAGTGTATTCAGTATGCACCAATTACATGTACGGTGTAAAACAGGCATTAAAGAGTTTCTTTAAAGACTTCTTACATTAGATCATGATGATAAACTAAAGTGGCTTTTGTGTGTCTCAGGTGGGTTCCTTCTTCATGATCAACCTGTGCCTGGTTGTAATAGCAACCCAGTTCTCAGAAACAAAGCAGCGTGAGAACCAGCTGATGCAGGAGCAGCGAGCACGTTACCTCTCCAACGACAGCACCCTCGCCAGCTACTCTGAGCCAGGGAGCTGCTACGAGGAGATGCTCAGGTACATCAGCCACCTGTACCGCAAGGTGAAGCGCCGTGTTTCCCGCATCTACAGCAGCTGGCAGAGCAAGCGCAGAAAGAAGGTGAACCCCAACAGCGGGCTGAGTGGGGGAGGAGGAGGCGGCGGCGGGGGGGTCAATGGTCACAGCAGGCACAGGGGTGGCGGACACTGGGTTCGCTCCATCCACGACCTCATCCAACAGCACCAACGACAGCACTGTCACCTCAGCAATGGCAGCCCCAGTCCTGTGACCACTACGGGGCCCGGCGAGGCTCTGGAAATGAGGTCCATCGCAACGAGGCCACAATTGACCGTGTCCTCACAGCCAACCGCCATGCACAATCTTTCTTCCAGGACTCAGTCAGTGCACAGCATTTATCAAGGTGACTTTCAGGAGGCCCCACAAGGGCGAACGAGCACCGCTGTGGGTGTGTCGGCGCTCGGGCGACTAAATGGCGGAATGAATTATCCGACCATCTTGCCCTCCCTCATTTGCAGCTATACAGGCAGCAGTTCTGCAGGGAAAGGAAGGAGGGAGTCAGATGGAAACACAGGATGTGATGAGATTGATCCTTTTGAGAAGCTGCACCAGCTCATGGGAGAACATAGTGAGTTTTTCATAGCCATTGTTTCCACTTCATATCAGGTCCGGTTGTAGTCACCTCACATAGCCTGTTTCAGGATAATGAAAGGCGTTCTGAGAAGTGATTGTTAGGCAGCCCTTTACCAATGTGACAGAAAATCAATAGGCTACTTCAAATGTTAAAGTCATTAACACAATCTTTAAAGGAATGAGGCGACTGCCAGCACTCCACTAGCGACTGTGGCTATCAAGCCTTTTGAAATCTTATGCCAACATTTGACTCCTCTTGTCAGACGGATAGACAGTAAGCTTAGTCTGTGATTGGAGGGAAAAGATCATTTGGTTTCCAATGATCTCATCTGCTGGGGTTTCTAGTTAAGCAATAAACAGAAACCCAAATATAAAAATACTCATTCTAAACCTATATAACTTAATTTTTACCACAGCTTTTATTTAATTCTCCTTCGCATACATTCAATTATGTGGTCTTAGGACATCAGTGATGCCAAATGTCACTTGTTGGATATCTATAGCTACAACTTTTTTAAGTAAAACATTTTCATTTGAAAACTTAAATGGAAATATTCTCTCAAAATGTTATGCACTAGACTGAGGTGAATTTTCTGAAGTCAAAATGCACATTAAAGACGTTTTATTTATTTATTTATTTATTTTTATATATCTTTATTTTGTATAAACAATGATGGGCTTTGGACTTTTTGAGCACAGAAAATGAAAATGCTGGACATGGAACAATGAGGAGTTAACTTTTTTCTTTTTTACTCCATGAAAGAAGATCAGAAGTTATACAGTGCCCTCCAAAAGTATTGGAACAGTAAAGACAAAATTGCTCTGTTGGCTGTGGAGTCAAGACATTTACAAATATGATTAAAAGATGAATATGAGACAAAACTACAGAATGTCACATTTTATTATTGGGTGATTCAACACAGATGTTTTACCAGCTAAGAAGTTCAGCACTTGTAGAGTTTCATCCCTCTATCTGATGGGAGCATAAGTATTGGAACAGTTGCCTCACAGGTCTTTCTAAGCGACTGGCTGTGTCCTGTTGCATTAATTCTTCAGATATTAAATGCAGGGAATGTGTCGTATCAATTATATCCATTACTTCTGTATTCTGAATCTTGTATTCGATGATGACACACACAAACCAGGATGAAGATGAGGAATTTGGATGCTAAAAGAAAAGAGGAAGTCAGTTAGAGCTCTAGCAAAAAAAAAGGGCGTGGAAAAATCAAGAGTTTGGAAACCACCAGCAACCAACAAAGACCTGATCGGCTGAGAAAACTACAGTAGTTGATGACAGACAAATCATAAAAGCTGTGAAAATGAATCCTAAAAGACGTGTCTGTAAAATCACCAACAACTTCCAGAAAGCTGGGGTGATGCTCTGACAATCTACTGTCCTCAGGAGACTTTGACACAGAATTACAGATGCTACACAGCAAGATGCAAACCTCTGACCAGCACCAAAAATAGAAAGGCAAGATTAGAGTTTTCAAAAAAGCACAAAGGTGAGCCAGAAGAGATTTGGAACTGTGTTTATGGACCGATGAGACAAAGATGAACCTGTGATGGGAAAGTGATGGGAAAGCAAAAATGTGGAGAAAAAATATGCTTTACAGATGAGCATACAGTCTCATCTGTAAAGCATGGTGGAGGTGGTGTCGTGGCATGGGCATGCATGGCTGTCTCTGGAACAGGCCCTCTCAACTTTACTGATGACTTAATGTATGATGACAGTAGCAGAATGAATTTGGAAGGGTACAAAACCATCTTGCCTACCAATATTCAAGAAAATGTCTCCAGATTCATTGAGAAGTGCTTCATATTGCATCAGGAAAATGACCCAAAACACCCTGCCAGTTCAGTCAAGGTATTTATAAGAGTGTAACGCGCGTTGGTTCTATATGCGAGCTTCACAGTTCTTACCGCGCGTTGGCTCGTGGGTTCTTGGCTTTGTTCCAAGGAGGACAGAGAGCTCGGAAGTCATAACACTTGGTTTATTAAACAGTAGAGGTGAACATCATGGATTAGCCACATCCGATTACACGGTGCGCGTCAACTCTTTCTCAACGCTCACACCAACTGCTCGCTAAACTATTATCTCTCGCGAGCCTAATCGCGGATCTCTGTTCTCGCGATATTACCTCTACGTCTTATTTAAAGTTACAGAACATTCATTTTAACCTTAAATTTCACTCCCTACATAATACTCCCTTACCCAAAAAGAAATGTCCTCATTTCTATAACACAACCCGTATACTAATATAGCACCAAACAAAATGTATACATCTGTAACATTGAAAACACATTACCCAAAAATCTGTATCAAAAGGGGCCAAAATTTACAAAACATGTTTACCAAAAAAAACGATATAAATCACATAGGCCCATAAGGAAGCAGTATTTCAAGAAACTCTGCATTAACATTCCCTTTTGTGACATACATTAACCCCGTACGTAAAACAAGTACAGTGAACATTCAGAAAATCAATAAAGTGCAAAATCCTTCAAACGGGAAGGCAATCGACGTGTCCTGGGAAGGACGTTCCGAGTGGACACTGGAGTATCAGGTGCTTCAGAAACACCTGTTGACAGTCCAGCTTCAGGTGTGCCCAGTGTTGGAATCAACAGTCCAGAGTTCGAGCCCTGCACATTTTCCATAGGGCAGGAAGGTTGTAGGGTTCCAGGCGGTTGCAATTGGGGGTGAGACAACCGTGGTGGTTCCAATGGAACCTGAGGTGCGGGAAATCCCGGTGGCACAGGTGTAATGTGGGGTGGGAGGAGTCCAGACAAAGTGGTCAGAGTGTTCGGTTGAACAGGGGAAGAAGGGGAGGTATGGGTATGGGTGTTCTTTGGGTCAGTAATGTACGGTTTCATGCGATTGTAATGAATGATTTTTGCTTTTGCATGAGGTCGAGAGGCGTCTCTCACTTCAAAGTTAACAGGGGTGGAACTACCAAAGGGGCATATTGGTCGCAAAACCTCATACGGGCCCACCCAACGTGGATACAGTTTGTTGTGGCGGTGGGCAGGATCATCCACTAAAACCATGTCACCACTGTTATACGGAGTGTATTTCAAATGACGATCATAGTTCAGGCGTTGTTGGTCTTGAGCCTTGTCCCGGAAAGCAGTGGCAGCACGATAAGCACAGGTCAGTCTCTTACGCAATTTATTCGCATATGCTGCTGGTGTGCCCGCTGTTGCTGAACTGGAAGCGTTATTGTCCTGAAGTAGTGTGTTCAAGGGAACGCGGGCTTCCCGGCCATGAGCCAGAAAGAAGGGTGTCAATCCTGTGCTTGTGTGCTTAGTGGTGTTGTAAGCCAATGCAACCTGCGGGAGGTGCTCATCCCACTCTGTACCAGAATCAAAAAGATGTTTGGAAAGTTCATCTTTTAGAGTGCGATTAAAGCGTTCAACTGCACCGTCACACTGAGCATGATATGGGGACGTCCGGAGCTTCTTGATTGACAACAAGTTACAAAGGTGCTTTATGAGGTCAGATTCAAACTGTCTGCCCTGATCCGAGTGTAGGGCCTCAGGAACACCATGCTGTGGAATGTAGTGGTCAAAGATGCAACCTGCCACTGAGACAGCTGTCTGATCTTTTAATGGATAGAGATTGACAAACTTGGTGTACAGGTCCATCATTACTAGTACATAGCGGTTACCTTTGGTTGAAATAGGCAACCCTGTTATGTCTGCGGCCACTATTTGGAATGGACGATCAGGAGAGATAGGAATGAGTGGCGCCTGTGGTCGGGGCACAGGAGAACGCCGCGACTGGCAAGCTGTACATTGGGAGCAATGTCTGGCGATGTCTTTAGACATATAAGGCCAGTAAAAGGACCGCGTTGCTCTATCCAATGTTTTGGTCAGACCATAGTGACCCACTGACGGGTGTCCATGGACATGGCTGAGTATTTCAGGAATCAGTGCTGTAGGAATGACCACCTGCAAGGTATTATCACCAAAAGAGTTGCGTAGGTGTCTGCATAAGACACCATTGTCAATGATGAGGCGACTAAACTGCGTCCACAGCTTTCTGAGGTATGGGGAAGCATCACGTAGCCTCCATAAGGGTGGTCTATGCCCTGCTTCTATCCAAGAGAAAACAACAACTAAATCTGAATCCGACCTTTGTTTTTCCATCACATCCCACTCACTTTGGATTAGAACGAGATTTGATGTTACGTGACTTAAAGTAGGTGTGGGCAACAGATCATTTTTATTCATGCTCAATGTTTGGGTGTAGGTTGACACTGGCTTTGCTTGCAAAGGTATTGACATGGTCTGAGTTGCTACCGAAAAGGTGGACACATCACCCTGAGAGCAACTATCAGATTCCACAGGAGTAGTGTCTGGTCGCCTAGACATGGCGTCTGCATTAAGGTGTTTAGCGCCATCGCGGTGAATGACACGCCAATCATAGATGTCCAATTCTATGGCCCAACGAGCTCGTCTACCTGTAGGGTCATGATCTACAGGAAGTTTCTTAAGACCCACCAGAGGCTTATGATCCGTAATTATAGTGAACGGGTGACAAGCCAGGTAGTGTCGGAAGTGGCGAACCGACCACACAATGGCATACAACTCTCGATCGAAAGTAGACCATTTTCTTTCTGAAGCAGACAGCACATGACTGGCATATGCTACGACATGCTCTTTTCCTTCCACCTGTTGTGAAAGAACTGAGCCCACAGAATAAAGGGAAGCATCCGTGTAAAGGAGGAAAGGAGCTGAAAAATTTGGAAAAACCATAATTGGCGATGAAGTCAGAGCCTGTTTCAGTACATTGAAAGCTTCACTTGCTTCAGCTGACCAAGAGAATGATACTCCCTTATGTGTAAGATGGTACAAGGGTTCAGCCGTGTGTGCGAAGTGTCTAATAAATCGACGGTAATAGGAACACAGACCGAGAAAAGCTCTGACCTGTGTGGCTGATTTTGGGACTGGCCATGTCTTAACCTTATCTATGTTAGATGGGTCTGGCTCAACACCGGCACTGGAAACACGGTGGCCCAGAAAAGTAACAGAAGGAAGTGCTAGATGACACTTTGATGGCTTAAGTTTTAGGCCGGCTGTACGGAATCGCTGGAAAACTTCACGTAAGTGCTGTAAGTGTTGAGGGAAATCTGCACTGTAGACGATAATATCGTCTAAGTAGATCAAACAAACACTCCAGTGCAGACCCCGAAGCACAAGTTCCATTAAGCGCTGAAAACTGGGCGGGGCATTGGAGATGCCCATTGGCATCATACGGAATTGATATAGCCCAGTCCCAGTAGAGAAAGCAGTCTTTTCTTTGTCATTCGGGTTAAGTGGTATCTGCCAGTAACCAGCAGTCAAATCGATAGTGCTAAACACTCTAGCTCCAGAAAGCCTGTCAAGGGTATCATCCACCCGAGGAAGAGGATGTGAGTCTTTAATTGTAACATCATTGAGGCGTCTGTAATCGACACAGAACCGATGTGTGCCATCCTTTTTCCGAACAAGCACAACTGGAGCTGACCATGGACTATGAGACTCCTCAATGATGTTGTGTTCCAAAAGCTTTGACACCTCTTGTTGCAGTACAGCCTGAGTAGCCGGTGATGTTCTATATGGGCGCAATTTTATTGGAGCAGCATCACCAGTATTAATGCTATGTGAAATCAAATTAGTTTTGCCATAGTCATGGGAATGAGAGCTAAAAATGTCAGCAAAGTCTGTCAGCAAGTTCTTGAGCTGTGCCCGTTCTTCAGGATTTAACTCTGTATCCTCCAAATGCACTTCAGGCATTGGATGGACAGCTTCTGTAGAAGTAGTCACGGCTGAGACTAACGTATAATCATCATGTGTATCGCCAGTGACTGAGAAAAGCTGACCTAATGGGCATCCAGCATCAAGAGAGACTTGTTCATTTGTCGGGTTAACAACTCGAACCATGCCCCTCCCTTTGTGAATGGAGGTCAGCGTTCGAGCGACGCCTAAGGTCACAACTGGAGGAGGCTGTGGTTCCAGTATAGCCACATATGTGTCAGTGAAAGGATCCGCTACACCATTCTCTTTGACAGAAATTGGGATTACCATCTCTGACATAGGTGGGACAGTCACCTGAGCGACATTGACTGCAGAACTTTGTACTGGAATCAGTGACTGGGGTGGTGAAAGAGGCACTGAGGTATTATATAGTTGTAAACGTGCATTTGGTATGTCAACTGTAACGTTGTGCTCAATTAGAAAATCCCATCCTATGAGAAAAGGATGAGTAGCGGTACGTACTACATGGAATACATGGGAAAATGTGACATCCCCAATATGTATGGGAGCTGTCACAGAGCCAAGTATATCCAGTAACTGTCCAGTTACTGATGACGCTAAAACAAATGACTTGCTGATAGGTTGAGTAGACAAAGCTGGAATGGATTTACGACAGTCATCAGTAATGAGCGACAGACCTGACCCCGTGTCTACCAAAGCATGAAGTTCAGCACCAGCTACTGCAATTTGAATAAACGGTGTGGGTGGAGTAGAGTTATAAGCAACTGAATCAGAGTGGACCCTTATTGGGGATGAAGCTGGCATTTGGTCCCCAATGACAGCTTCTACTCGTTTCCCCGCTGTGGTGAGAAAGGGGCTTTCTCTCTGTGAGACTGAGAGAAGTGTACATGGCGCGTGGGGGAGGTAAAATACCTCTGTGAACTATAGGAATGGGGGGGGGGTGGCGATGGAGAGCTATGTCTACGATAACTGGAATGTCTGTACTGTGGACTGGGCGAGGGTGAGCGAGCATAATGGGCTCCATGTTCACGATCGAGATGAGGCCGGCGCTCCCGTGAAAGTGAGCGGTCAGACCTGGAGTTCTCATAACGATATCTGTGGGGGATGTATTGATCCAATTGTGTGGTGTGAGGGGGGTATGACTCACGACTACGGGAAGAATTAGAGCAGCTACAATGTCTTTGATAAGAGATGTCATCACTTGGGGGAGGCTGATCATGTTCGGAGTGTCCACGGTGGTGCTGTGAAGAACGACATTCGTCCCGATGGTGTCGCTGTCGACCTCTCTGTGCATGTTGTGCAGTACAGCAGCAGTCTCGATGACGATGATGGTCATCCAAGCCAGGCTGGCGATGGCGTGCTGTGATGTCGCAGTCCACGGCTGCACAGGTTTGATGTGAAGAGTGTGTGGAAGATGTCACCTCGTCCTGAAGACTGGAAATCCGCTGCGAAAGCTGGTCCACGCGTTCATCCGTCCGTCGTAGATGAGACTGACGTAAGACATGCAAGTCAGTTCGGAGTTCAGCTATGGCTGATGCTAGGTCAGTGATGTGGGTTGCTGTCACTGTGTTAGCTGATGGTTGTTGATGCACCATCACAGGCATAACAGTTGAAGGGTTAGCAATACTGATGGCCAACTGAGCACGTTCACATTGAGTGGCTACTCTCAAAGCACTGTCCAAAGTCACAGCGCCATGCTCATGGATTTTGAGTTGAAGCGATGGGTCTAAACCGGTCACAAATCTACGAAAAATTTCACAATTCCGTGCTGCTACATCATATTGTGGAAATGCTTCAGTCACTAAATTTGTGAGCTCGGCAGCATAGACTTGAAGAGGTTCTTGTGGTTTACGGGGACGTGCATTCAAAAACGTCTGAAATGTGGCCAAAAATGTGGTACGGCCAAAAACAGTGGTCAAACTGGCTTTAGTTAACTCATAGTCAGCTTTCACTTCAGTTGGGAGAGACTGCCAATATGCAAATGCCGGGCCAGTAAGCTTCGCAGGGAGAAGTTTGGCTTTATCAGGGGATACAGCTGAGACATTAAGTGCAACTTCAAATCTCTGTATCCATGCACTAAAAGGCTCTGTACCGTCACCCGAAAAAGGATGAGGAAGGTCAATTTTAAATGGCAGATGTGGGTTTACTGCGTCTGCAACATGTCTGTCTCCCTGTATTGCAGCTGCGTCATTTTCGTCGTCCGCCATTTTGTGTAAGAGAGAGCGCACGTAATCCGAACTTGCAAAAAAAAAGAGCGCGTGAAAAACTATACAAAAATAGTATCAACGTCTCTGCAGGTTAAGGTGGCGATATTCACATCGTTCAATACGAAAAAAACAAGTGTTCCCACAAAACAAGCCAACCAGCGCTGCCACCAGTGTAACGCGCGTTGGTTCTATATGCGAGCTTCACAGTTCTTACCGCGCGTTGGCTCGTGGGTTCTTGGCTTTGTTCCAAGGAGGACAGAGAGCTCGGAAGTCATAACACTTGGTTTATTAAACAGTAGAGGTGAACATCATGGATTAGCCACATCCGATTACACGGTGCGCGTCAACTCTTTCTCAACGCTCACACCAACTGCTCGCTAAACTATTATCTCTCGCGAGCCTAATCGCGGA
Organism: Barbus barbus; assembly: GCF_936440315.1. Lineage (NCBI taxonomy): Eukaryota > Metazoa > Chordata > Actinopteri > Cypriniformes > Cyprinidae > Barbus > Barbus barbus. Next base: position 18,321,364 of record NC_136732.1, read on the forward strand.
TCTCTGTTCTCGCGATATTACCTCTACGTCTTATTTAAAGTTACAGAACATTCATTTTAACCTTAAATTTCACTCCCTACAAGAGCAAAGAAATGGAAAGTCTTATATTGCCCAAGTCAATCTCCAGATTTAAATCCGACTGAACATGAATTTCACCAGCTGGAGAGGAGAGTAAAGACAGAAACTCCCCAAAACAAGCAACAATTGGAATTGGCTGCATTAAAGGCTGGGAAAAGTATTTCAAAGGATGAGACCAAGAGTCTGGTGATGTCTATGGGTCACAGACTCACTGCTGTGATTGTGCGCAAGGGATCTGCAACTAAATTATAGCTTTTAATCTTTTATATCTGCCTTATGTTCAACTGTCCCAATACTTATGCTCACATCAATGAGTGGGATGAACTCTAAAAGTGCTGTTCTTTTTATTTGGTAAAACATGTATGTGTTGAAACAGTTAATAATAAAATGTGACATTCTGTAGTTTTGTCTCATATTCATCTTTTAATCATATTTGCAAATGTCTTGACTCCACAGCCAACAGAGCAATTTTGTCTTTACTGTTCCAATACTTATGGAGGGCACTGTATGTCAGCTAGTGGCATTCATTATGTGAGCTGTTTTACTCATTCTTCAGGCAAATTTTCCGAAATACGCTTTAAAAATGTGAAAAATTTGGTTGGAGGCACAGCAACTGGCTCTTGAGCATTTTGTAACCGATTGTATCATGTAGATAATATGACTTAAAGGATGGTTTACTCAGAGACGTTTCATCGATTACTCACTCTCATGCTCTAAAATTGTATGACTTACTTCTGTGGAACATAAAATTATACTGTATATATATTATAATATAGTTTTTTTATTGTCCATACATTGGAAGTCAATGGTAACCATTTAGTTTCAAGTATATTTGAAAATCTCTTCTTTTGTGTTCTGCAAAAGCACAAAAGTCATAAAAGTTTAGAATGTCGTGATGATGATTAAATGATGACAGAAATTTCATTTTTGAGTAAATTATCCCTTTAAAATATGGCCTGTTTCTCACATAAATGCTTCAGAAGTCATGGAAGATGACAGAAATTAATTTTGTTGTATTATCCCTTTAAATGTGTAACACTTCAAGGCATTACAGTGACAAATTTACTGTGGGGTCCCAGTACTGTAAATGTTTGCAATCAATGAGTAGAATTTAGAGCATTTGGTTTTGCGTTATGTTGTTTGTTCACCCTCAGATAACCAAGGCATCTCTTTCATGCTCAAGCCAGTTTTCATTTCTATATCAGTCTGTTGCAGAATGACTATTTGTGGGTTTCTGTCAACAGGAATATGTACTGCGTGTTTACTTCAAATTCACTGCCTCTGCCAACAGTAATTTTTAATGGCAGCTTGAGTCACCACAGGCTAAAGTGGGCCACTGTGTATGATTACGTCCTTAGGAAATACAATAGTATAAGAGTACAGCCACAGATATCCTCTGATTAGTTTTATTGAAGATTGTGAGATCATAAGACCAAGAGAGGGCGAAGCACTTGAACAGAACACATTGAGCTCTGCCTATTTTTCACGACTATGGCTGGATAAGTAAGCTACTAGACTAATAAACTAGCTGAAGTAACAGGTTTTATTGGCTTGACTGCTAAAATGGAACCAATTAGGTGTGTAATAATTAAAATAAGCAATAAACATTAAGTTGGTTGTGGGATCTATTGATGTTTGAGTTAGATGGCAGGTCGAATAAATCATGTGAATGATTTAGACATCATGCACAATCAGTCCCTCCTGAGAGATGTCCTCTATCCAGAAGGAAGTAATGCACAAGAGAAACAGACGAATAAGTGATCAGTGTTGGGGAATGTTACTTATAAAAGCAAAATGATTACTAATTATGTTACATTGTTACTTTTTATGCAGAAGTACCATATGGCAAATTCTTCATTAACATTTTAGTTAAAAATAAATCAGTGGAAGATATGGCCCTTGTACAAAAGGTGCATCAAAGCTTCTTAAAGCAAATGCAATACTTCTTTTGCATTTCCTAATTACATTGACTAATTGTTGACTGACTGTGATTTTTCCCATGTAGACAACAGTCATGTGCTGCTGCAGATGGCTGGTGTGGTGCCCAGTCCATTGCTGCTTGAGCTCCTGAGCTGCCCGTATTGTGCAAGGGCCCTGGAGACCATGGATGTGGAGCTTGGTGATTCAGACTACACCAGATCAGAAGGGGATGTGGTTTACGAGTTCTCCCATGGAGCAGAGTTCAAACCCTGCCGTGCATCCCATCATAAAATTCTGGAGGAGCGTAATCGCCTGGCTCAGTACTGGGATGACTTCCGGGACAGATTGAAACGCATAGTGGATAGCAAATACTTTAATCAAGGAATTATGATTGCCATCCTCATCAATACCTTGAGTATGGGGATTGAATACCATGAGCAGGTGAGTGCAAGTGTGTCTTCTTTCATGAACAGCCTGATTTTTCATAACAGTCCATGTGTTTTTCATCCGCTACTGTCAGACAGGACTTATATTACTTTAATATTGATTGGTGGTCAGGAAAAACAAAAGGATGGTTGTTATAACGACTGTTTGTAAGAAAATAAAGCAATAAAACAGACCATATCATAATTTCATTGGTGGCATGCGCTGGGATTAGCTTGCTATTTATTTTTCATTCATAAACAGTGATGAGGATTCATAGCCTTATTGGGTGAACAGATCTCCTGGTTATACAACTGTATTGTGCTTTAGTGCCTCGGACTGCACTTCTATCGATCTTTGCCGTGTTGTTTGGAGTTGCGATGTTACCACTCTTGGTTTCATACCTAATCCGGTGGTTTGACATTTAGCCAATCTGATAGAGGTCTCACAGTAAGCAATGTGTGTGGATGTTTGATATCAAATAAAGTGGTTACAGTACTGACATTTTCTGCAGCTGGTATTGTGTAGAGGAGTCTTGTGTATAAACTGAATACTTTTTATGAGGGGAAAATTAAACATTTACTGATATTGTTGTATAATAAATAAAATAAATACTCAATCTTGGATTAACAGTAAGAATGGCCCGATGGCCTACATCCAGGATTTCAGCCAGTTGATACAAGTGCCAAAAAACAAGCATTTTTATGTCTTGCAAACTTGAGCATTTGGTATTTTGTAATGTACTAATTGTTAGAAATTCTGATCATTAAAATGTCAAATTTGTGTCAGAAATGTCAAAATTTCTGACACAAATGAGTCGATCAAAGGAGATGACATAGTCTTAAAGGAACAGTTAGGAATAGTTCACAATTTTCAAAAAAGTCTGAATTTTTAGACTATGGGCCAGATTTACTAAACAGGGCACATTAGCGTCAGAGCGCAATTCCATTAAAACGTCGATGGGAGGGAAAATTCTGCGTGTGATTTACAGACAAGGTGCACACAGTGAATTGAATTGAGTACCAGTGAATTGACGAGCGCAAATCTTAGTAAGTCACATTGCATGATGCATTTAAATACGCTCCTCCCATAAATTTACTGATCGAAAGGGAAACTCCTACAAATGCATATTGTAAATAAAAGACAATTTTCTGTAACCTGGAAGGTTTGTAAAACATTTACAACTGATGAGTAGTTTACACTTTAGATTAGGGGATGCAGAAAGCTTTGTAAATGATTTATAATGTTTATTATAACATTGAATATACGTTGAATGTTTTGTAAATGATTAGTTAATCATTAACTAATCACTTATAAATGACTTATAACTGGACGTTATTATAAAGTGTTACCAAATATTGTAACTTTGCTTTCGATGGTTGTTGAAATAATGTTTAGCAGCTGTGGTAGAAATAAGGTTCAGCTGCACCTTGCAGTGTCACATTTGACTTTACATCATTGAAAGAGCAATATTCACAATTGGAGGTAAGTATGCTAATAATAGATCTGAACAAACCCTTTTATCCTACATTTAATTATGTGTGATTATATATGATTGATTGGTCGCTCTTTGACTAAAGCTTAGCTTGTTGAATACCAATGTGGGGCCTAGATAGAGATAGCAAGTCTGCTTCTGAAGTAAAATCTTTAATCGTTATGTTACTTTAAAGAACAGTTCATGTTGTCTAATTAAGCCAAGACACGTAATAGGGATCTTTTAATCCTTATTTCAGAAGCAGAAGAGGTGAAAATAGTTAGCAGACATTTGTTATGGTGATTTGGGGACTTGGAGACCTCCTTGCATAGAAATTCTGTTTTAAATAATTAACATAAATTCTACAGTAAAATAATTGTTATTTAGCTGTAAAGTGTCTTTTGAGATGAGACTTCTTTTATAGGTGGAAGAGTTTGTGAATGTGTTCCCAATATAATTTCTGTAAGGTTTGCAGAGTTCCTGTGAACAGTATTTTTGAGTTATGGTTATTCTTTTTTTATGCATGTATCTATTTGTGATGCTGCTTGCTTGTTGGCTAGTCTTTCATCATATGTTTATTTACTGTAAATGTGTTTCCCGTATGAAATTGTTGTCAGCATGTCACAAATACGGTCCATTATGGAAAGCTGTTTCCATTTCAGAGTAAAACAAAAAGTTTATTACGACTTGATAAACCACAACTGAAACTTTATTTACTGACATTTTGACTTGATTTCTTCTTATTGCAAAAAATTATTTCCCAGTGTGGCTTTATATCTCACTATATAGTAACTTTATCTCAAAATGTTACTTTTTATATCCGACAATATAACTTTAAATTTCACAATTGTGACTTTGTCTCTTTTATATTGTCTCCTCTGATTTGGAAATAGGCTTTTATAGTCCACAAGCACTACATAAAAAAGAAATGTAACTGCAAGAAGTTGCCTGCAGTTAATACTTTGCACAGTGTGATAGGTTGTTTACAGAGTAATTGCCATTTACTTAAAGTTAAATGGTTCAAGGCTTATCCATTTAGGTGTTTGTTAAGTACAGCCAGCTATTGGAATACACTGTCGCCATAGTAGTTATTGAGGGAGGATTACAGTAATGAGATAAGGCTGGCTGCATTGATCTATGTACTGAATGCTCTTAGCATAGCGGGAGAAAGATCAGCAACTCAGTAGAGTCTCTGCACTCTCGAGTCAATCAGCCACCTAATCGGATTTACATGGGGCCACTGACAGTCTTCATTACTGCATCAGTCAAAGTCACTTCACAGAGCCTACGCCACTGTTCACCCCATCACCAAGGACTCACGCATGTCTCCATTGCACATACAGTTATTAGGGCCCAAGCCAGTAAGGCGCAGGGCCCTATTGTTCCCCTAAGGATTATTAGGGCCCAAGCCAGTAAGGCGCAGGGCCCTATTGTTCTTCTAAGGATTATTAGGGCCCAAGCCAGTAAGGCGCAGGGCCCTATTGTTCTTCTAAGGATTATTATTTTTTTTTTTTTTATTATTTTTTATTTCAATCATCCGGGCACTTTTGGGGGCCTTAACGTGCCCGAAAACTCTCGAAAATTGGCACGCACATTGGAACCTGCGGCCATTAGGACGCCGCTGAGGCTGGGACCCGGGCGTGGCACAGGGGCTCTACGGCGCCCCCTGGAAAATTGTCAGAAAACACGATGTATAGCTCACACATACTTGCACGTATTCATATGAAACTCGGTACACATATAGAACTCATTGAGCCGAACAACTTCCGTGCAGCATGTCTTAGGCTCCGCCCAACAGGAAGTCGGCTATTCAGGGCTGTTTAAAAAGCACATGCTCTGGAATTTGATATACTCCTCTGAGGATTTCCATACGATTGCCACCAAACTCGGTGAACATGATCTCAAGACATTGGGGACGCTAAATTGCGAAGATATTTTTGATATGTCGAACGGTTTGCCCGTGGCGAGGCGATGAAGTTATGGCGAAAAATGAGACCCAGGAAATGCCTAATAACGTCCACATACATTGTATGATGTAGATCAAACTTCAGTGATTTGTTCGTTGTATGATGCCGATCGGATAGATGTGACTATTATGACTGAAAGTTATAGCGCCACCAACTGGCTGCAGGAAGTGTGTCGTTTTCAAAATGCTTTGAATTCAGCATCTTATTTTTACTCGATTTGCTTCAAACTTCACCAGAATAATGTCAAAACACGGCCGATGTAAAACTGTGAAGGGAATATTGATATCTAAAATTGTGTTGCCATGGCAACGTGTCAAAGTTGAAAATTCGTTTCTGGTGATTTTGAGGCAGATAACATGTTTAGAATGTCATGAAACTCAACACACATATCAGTATTAATGATAGTTAGACACTGGAAAAAGCTCATAAACGGGCGTGGAAGAGGCACTCTATAGCGCCACCTTTTGTCAAAAATGGGGGGGTTAGTTTTAGCTACAGACACCAAACTCGGTACATAAATTGTTCTTATTAATCCGGACAACTTTCTAATTTACAGTCATTAGCTACGACCAACAGGACGTCGGCTATATTTATTTTAATGTGGGTTTTTTTTTTAAACGGGCTGTAAACAAATTCATACTCCTCCAAACAGAAACACGGAAATCACACCAAACATTTTTTCTCATGATGCCAAAATACTGATGATGCTAAATTGCGGACGGATTTAGGATATCTTGAACGATGATTTAATGGAAATTTATTAAAGTTACAGTAAAAAAGATAATTATTTTTTTTTTTTATCTTTTAAGAGCAGCTTCCAAACACTTCATAAAAAATTACATACACAGAACAATACAGTCTGAGGTTATGGGATTAATTTCATGAATTTACAATACACTATGCGGAGGAGAAAATTTAAAAACTATCAGAGCTGCTTCTGAGTGAGAGCTCCCTGTCACTGCTGCTGAGTGAGGGGTGGGGTGGGCTGTGAGTGACTGTGTGAGTGACTGTGTGGATTGAGTGTGGATTGAGCCAGTGGGTGAGAGAGAGAAAGAGAGAGAGGGTCTGTTTTTTAAAATCTTAAAAAAATGCTTATAAATCATTAAAGATTTTGATAACACTTTATAATAAGGTCTCATTTCTTAACATTAGGAAATGCATTAATTAACGTGAACTAACAATGAAAAATATATTTTTACAGCATGTTAATTCTTCCATGATAGTATGAAATAACAAAGAGCAATTTTTTTTAAAGCATTTATTAATCTTTTTAATGTTAGAAAAATAGTCATGTTCAAAAGATAAACTTTAAAATTTAATAATATATTAACACATTTTGGAATTAATATTGATCAACATTAAATGGTATATAATTATTAATTTGTATATATATATATATATATATATATATATATATATATGATAGCTACAGACACCAAACTCGGTATATAAATTGTTCTTATTAATCCGGACAACTTTCTAATTTACAGTCATTAGCTACGACCAACAGGAAGTCGGCTATATTTATTTTAATGTGTGTTTTTTTTTTTTAAACGGGCTGTAAACAAATTCATACTCCTCCAATCAGAAACACGGAAATCACACCAAACATTTTTTGTCATGATGCCAAAATACTGAAGATGCTAAATTGCGGACGGATTTAGGATATCTTGAACGATGATTTAATGGAAATTTATTAAAGTTACAGTAAAAAAGAACACTTTTTTTTTTTTTTATCTTTTAAGAGCAGCTTCCAAACACTTCATAAAAAATTACATACACAGAACAAGACAGTCTGAGGATATGTGATTATTTCATGAATTTACAATACACTATGGCGAAAAGAAAATTTTCAAACTTATCAGAGTTCTCCTGTCTCTGTGCTTCTAATGTGTGCGGTAGGTGACTGGGTGGGTGACTGACTGTGTGAGTTTAGTGAGTGTGGAGGGGGAGGGGGAGAGAAAGAGAGAGAGAGAGAGAGGGTCTGTTTAAACTTCTCAATAAAATCCTTAAAAAATGCTTATAAAGCATTAAAGGTTTTGATAACACTTTATAATTAAGTCTCATTTGTTAACAGTAGGGAATGCATTAATTAACATGAACTAACAATGAAAAATATATATTTTACAGCATGTTAATTCTTCATTGATAGTATGAACTTACAACGAACTAACAATGAACAAAATATTTTTAATATTAGAAAAATAGTCATGTTCAAAAGATAAAACTTTAAAATTTAATAATATATTAACACATTTTGGAATTGATTTTGATCAACATTAAATGGTATATATTTATTAATGATGTAAATTAACAACAGTTAAATAATGATGTTTTTTAACATTGGTTAATTCACAAATAACATTAAATATTAACAATATATTTTTTACTTTATTCATTTGTGTTAGAAAAAATTATTCATGTTAGTTAATGGAAAAATAAATCATTAAAACCTTTGGTAACTATAATAATTTCTCATTTGTTAGCATTAGTAAATGCATTAACTAACATCAACTACCAATGAAAAATATATTTTCACAGAATTTAAAGTTTTATATGTTGTTCTGTGTGTGTGTGTGTTTCACAGAGTTGATGGTTTGGATTAACCCTTTAATTGCCGTATCCCTTAAAACCAAACTGCCAGAGGGTTACTGTAATGCTTGTGCTCGCTGGGCACCGTTTTATCGATGCCACCGGGGTGGCGTATGCTGACGGCTTGGGCCCGTCATCGCTGCTCGCAGCTATATTTATTTTTTTTTTTATTATTTTTTATTTCGACTATCCGGGTACTTTTGGGGGCCTTAACGTGCCCGAAAACTCTTGAAAATTGGCACGCACGTTGGAACCTGCGGCCATTAGGACGCGGCTGAGGCTGGGACCCGGGCGGGGCACAGGGGCTCTACGGCGCCCCCTGGAAAATTGTCAGAAAGCTTGATGTATAGCTCACACATACTTGCACGTATTCATATGAAACTCGGTACACATATAGAACTCATTGAGCCGAACAACTTCCGTGCAGCATTTCATAGGCTCCGCCCAACAGGAAGTCGGCTATTCAGGGCTGTTTAAAAAGCGCATGTTCTGGAATTTGATATACTCCTCTGAGGATTTCCATACGATTGCCACCAAACTCGGTGAACATGATCTCAAGACATTGGGGATGCTAAATTGCGAAGATATTTTTGATATGTCGAACGGTTTGCCCGTGGCGAGGCGATGAAGTTATGGCGAAAAATGAGACCCAGGAAATGCCTAATAACATCCACATACATCGTATGATGTAGATCAAACTCCAGTGATTTGTTCGTTGTATGATGCCGATCGGATAGATGTGACTATTATGACTGAAAGTTATAGCGCCACCAACTGGCTGCAGGAAGTGTGTCGTTTTCAAAATGCTTTGAATTCAGCATCTTATTTTTACTCGATTTGCTTCAAACTTCACCAGAATAATGTCAAAACACGGCCGATGTAAAACTGTGAAGGGAATATTGATATCTAAAATTATGTTGCCATGGCAACGTGTCAAAGTTGAAAATTCGTTTCTGGTGATTTTGAGGCAGATAACATGTTTAGAATGTCATGAAACTCAACACACATATCAGTATTAATGATAGTTAGACACTGGAAAAAGCTCATAAACGGGCGTGGAAGAGGCACTCTATAGCGCCACCTTTTGTCAAAAATGGGGGGGTTAGTTTTAGCTACAGACACCAAACTCGGTACATAAATTGTTCTTATTAATCCGGACAACTTTCTAATTTACAGTCATTAGCTACGACCAACAGGAAGTCGGCTATATTTATTTTAATGTGGGTTTTTTTAAAAAACAGGCTGTAAACAAATTCATACTCCTCCAAACAGAAACACGGAAATCACACCAAACATTTTTTCTCATGATGCCAAAATACTGAAGATGCTAAATTGCGGACGGATTTAGGATATCTTGAACGATGATTTAATGGCAATTTATTAAAGTTACAGTAAAAAAGAGAATTCTTTTTTTTTTTTTTTTTTTTTTAAGAGCAGCTTTCAAACACTTCATAAAAAATTACATACACAGAACAATACAGTCTGACGATATGTGATTAATTTCATGAATTTACAATACACTATGCAGAGGAGAAAATTTTAAAACTATCAGAGCTGCTTCTGAGTGAGAGCTCCCTGTCACTGCATCTGAGTGAGGGGTGGGGGTGGGGTGGGCTGTCAGTGACTGTGTGAGTGACTGTGTGGATTGAGCCAGTGGGTGAGAGAGAGAAAGAGAGAGAGAGGGTCTGTTTTTTAAAATCTTAAAAAAATGCTTATAAATCATTAAAGATTTTGATAACACTTTATAATAAGGTCTCATTTCTTAACATTAGGAAATGCATTATTTAACATGAACTAACAATGAAAAATATATTTTTACAGCATGTTAATTCTTCCATGATAGTATGAACTAACAAAGAACATTTTTTTTAAAAGCATTTATTAATCTTTTTAATGTTAGAAAAATAGTCATGTTCAAAAGATAAACTTTAAAATTTAATAATATATTAACACATTTTGGAATTAATATTGATCAACATTAAATGGTATATAATTATTAATGATTATATATATATATATATATATATATATATATATATATATATATATATATATATATATATATATATATATATATATATAATGATAGCTACAGACACCAAACTCGGTACATAAATTGTTCTTATTAATCCGGACAACTTTCTAATTTACAGTCATTAGCTACGACCAACAGGAAGTCGGCTATATTTATTTTAATGTGGTTTTTTTTTAAAAACGAGCTGTAAACAAATTCATACTCCTCCAAACAGAAACACGGAAATCACACCAAACATTTTTTCTCATGATGCCAAAATACTGAAGATGCTAAATTGCGGACGGATTTAGGATATCTTTAACGGTGTTTTAATGGCAATTTATTAAAGTTACAGAAAAAAGAGAAAACTTTTTTTTTTTTATCTTTTAAGAGCAGCTTCCAAACACTTCATAAAAAATTACATACACAGAACAATACAGTGTAAGGATATGTGCTTAATTTCATGAATTTACAATACACTATGCTTAGGAGAAAAATTTAAAACTTAGAGATCTCCTGTCACTGTACTTCTAATGTGTGCGGTAGGTGACTGGGTGGGTGACTGACTGTGTGAGTTCAGTGAGTGTGGAGGGGGAGAGAGAGAGAGATAGATAGAGAGAGAGAGAGAGAGAGAGAGAGAGAGAGAGAGAGAGAGAGTGAGTCTGTTTAAACTTCTCAATAAAATCCTTAAAAAATGCTTATAAAGCATTACAGGTTTTGATAACACTTTATAATGAAGTCTCATTTGTTAACAGTAGGGAATGCATTAATTAACATGAACTAACAATGAAAAATATATTTTTTACAGCATGTTAATTCTTCATTGATAGTATGAACTTACAATGAACTAACAATGAACAAAATATTTTTAATATTAGAAAAATAGTCATGCTCAAAAGATAAAACTTTAAATTTTTTTAATATTGATCACCATTAAATGGTATATAATTATTAATGATGTAAATTAACAACAGTTAAATAATGTTGTTCCCTATCAGTCAGTCACGTTCGACGTAACGTCAGTGTGACTGACTAATGGGAACTCGCTCGAGAGCCCAATCATCTTCGAGTGTTAACAAAACAAGCCAATGACAGTTGGCGTGCGTGTTTCGCCACGCGCACCCCGCCCCGCAGTGCGGGTATAAAAGGAGAGCGCGTGCAAACGCACATCAGCTTTTCGCTTCGGAGCCGAGCCTTGCTGCGAATCTCCGAGAGTGTACAAGACAGCTTGACGAGTGTTGGTGTTACGGCGCGTCAGCGGAGGTTGCGATCCAGTGCTGCTGCTTCATCTCGGCGTGCTGCAGCTCTCATTCTGCGGTCGCGCTGCGACCTCTCCTGGGCGCTTCAACACTTTTTCTAAAAGAGAATTTCTTTCAAAAAAGAGCAAATTCTGAAAGAGCTCCACGAGCGACGGGCGTCTTTTTAAAGATGGCTTCCCGCTCGTGTGTTTCTGGATGTGGCCGTTTCCTGGCTTCATCTGATGGTCACGATCGCTGTGTCTCGTGCTTGGGCTTTCAGCACGCTGAGGCAGCGCTCGTGGATGACTCATGTTCTCTGTGTGGGAACATGACCATCGCGATGCTGCGCTCCAGATACCTCCTCGTCAAGCGGGGGGGTATCCCCCTTGCCATGCCCCGTTCTAGTTCCTCCGGTTCTCGGAGGGCTACTTCGGCTCATGGTCAGGGTGACTTGAGGATCACAGTGAGAGCTTCCCCGTCGAGTGCGTCTCCGCGGGCCTCTCACTCCTCTAGCGCATCGCACCGTCTGGGGTTTCCGGACGAGTTTGTGGAGTCCTCGGACAGGGCGGGGCCCAGCATCTCGTTCGGAGCTCCAGCAGATGACAGGATGTCGGTCACTGCATCGGGGGATGAGCTAGGTTCTGGAGATGATGATTCGGCTGCGCTGCCTCCATCAGGAAGAGTGGCGTTGACCGAGTCAGATCCAGAACTGACTGCTATGCTTTCCCGGGCCGCTGAGAGCATCGGGCTGCACTGGAGGCCTCCTCCTTCTCCCGAACGCTCAAGGCTGGACGATTGGTTCCTGGGGGCGCAGGCCGATCGCAGGCAACCGCCTCCGGTTCCATTCTTCCCGGAAGTGCATGAGGAGGTGACTAGGTCTTGGAGGGCACCTTTTTCTGCCCGAAACAGACCTAGTGCCTCCTCCGTCCTCACCACCCTCGACGGTGGGGCGGCCCAAGGGTATGTGGAGATCCCCCCAGTTGAGCGCGCCATTGCAATGCAGCTCTGCCCGCAGGGCGCTGCCGCCTGGAGGGGTAATCCACGCCTTCCGTCCAGGGCCTGTAAGTTCTCGTCCGCTCTGACGGCCAAGGCTTACAGTGCTGCTGGACAGGCCGCTTCCGCCCTGCACGCCATGGCCCTCCTGCAAGTCCACCAGGCCAAGGCGTTAAAGCAGTTGCACGAGGGTGGTGCTGACCCAGCCGGATTGCAGGAACTGCGCACAGCGACGGACCTTGCCCTACGGGCGACGAAAGTCACGGCGCGGGCCCTGGGTCAGACGATGTCCACGTTGGTGGTCCAGGAGCGCCACTTATGGCTGACCTTGGCGGATATGAGGGAGTCTGACAAACACCGTTTCTTAGACGCCCCGATCTCCCAGGCCGGCCTATTCGGCGAAGCAGTGGAGGGCTTTGCCCAACAGTTCTCCGCCGCACAGCAGCAGACAGAGGCGTTTCGACACATCCTGCCCCGGCGGTCCGCTGCTGTCTCCACCCCACCGCCGGCTGCAGCTCCTCCGTCTGCTCGTCGCCGAGGGCGCCCTCCTGCGGCCTCCACCTCCGCTCCAGCTCGGCCCCAGCAGCAGCCTTCACAACGGCCGCAGCGTGGAGCTGGCCGCAGGAAAGCGGCGCAGCCCGTCTCTGCCCCTGCCAAATCTGTGAAGCGCCAGGGCAAGCGGCGGCCCTGAGACGGGCGACCCGGAGTCTCTGGATCCTGCTCTTCAGGAGATGGTGACTGCACCACTCCTTCCCCCGGAGGAGGGCCGGGTGGAGAATCTTTTGTTCCCTTTTTATTCTGTTCCGCCACTGGCTCTCCAGCCAGTGGTACCCAAAACCTCAAAAAAAGAGCAGTTTCCTTTTTCTCCGGGTCCCAAGAGGGCGAGGATGGCAGTGCACGAGACCCCGTCTCCACACTCCCGTCCCCCTCTCCTTTCGCCTATGAGCAGCAGGGTCCGGTCCGAGGACGCGATGCCTTCTCCCGCGCCCCCTGCTCAGCCTTGGAGCCAGGTAAGTGTCGCACTGCACACTCAGACCCCACTTCGGAACGCACTGCCTTCCGAGGCGGGCCCCTGCGCTCCACTTCGCTGCCCCGCCGTGGGTACGTCCGTGGCTCCCTTGGTCCCGCTTGTACGGTTTCTGGGGGCCTGGCTAGCGCTCCCCAGGCTGTCTCGCTGGCTCATGAGAACCATCAGACTTGGCTACGCGATTCAGTTCGCCCGGCGTCCCCCCAAGTTCAGGGGCGTTCGGTTCACCTCTGTGTTGAGCAAGGATGCCCCTCTCTTGCGTGCGGAAGTCGCGGTCCTGCTGGCGAAGGACGCGATAGAGCCGGTCCCTCCAGCCGAGATGAAGTCGGGGTTTTACAGCCCGTACTTCATTGTACCCAAGAAAGGCGGTGGGTTACGACCAATCTTGGACCTGCGCGTCCTGAACCGGGCCCTTCACAAGCTCCCGTTCAGGATGTTGACGCAAAGACGCATTTTTCAATGCATCCGTCCGTTCGATTGGTTCGCAGCGATCGACCTGAAGGACGCGTACTTTCATGTCTCAATCCTGCCTCGACACAGACCGTTTCTCCGCTTTGCGTTCGAAGGACGAGCATATCAGTACAAAGTCCTCCCCTTCGGGCTATCCCTGTCGCCTCGTGTCTTCACCAAGGTCGTGGAGGCAGCCCTTGTTCCATTAAGGGAAGCAGGCATTCGCGTTCTCAACTACCTCGACGACTGGCTCATACTGGCCCAGTCTCGAGCACTGTTGTGCGATCACAGGGACACGGTGCTTGGCCACCTCAGCCGGATGGGGCTTCGGGTCAACTGGGAAAAGAGCAAACTCTCCCCTGTGCAGAGGATCTCTTTTCTCGGTATGGAGTTGGACTCGGTCAACCTCACAGCACGTCTCTCAGTAGAGCGTGCTCAGTCGATGCTGAACTGCCTGGAGTCTTTCCAGCGCAAGACAGCGGCTCCACTGAAACACTTTCAGAGGCTCCTGGGGCATATGGCATCCGCAGCCGCTGTCACGCCGCTCGGGTTGCTTCATATGAGACCGCTTCAGCATTGGCTTCACGACCGGGTCCCGAGATGGGCATGGCGACACGGCACTTACCGGGTCTCAGTTACCCCGTCCTGCCGTCAGACCTTCGGCCCGTGGTCGGATCTTGCTTTTCTTCGGGCAGGAGTTCCCCTAGTGCAAGTATCCAGGCACATTGTTGTCTCAACAGATGCCTCTGCCATGGGCTGGGGAGCCATGTGCAACGGGCGTGCAGCTGCAGGGCTCTGGACAGGGTCCCGGTTGCAGTGGCATGTCAATTGCCTCGAGTTGCTAGCAGTATGGCTTGCGCTGCGCCGCTTCAAAGGGCTGCTACACGACAAGCATGTACTGGTCCGTACGGACAACACTGCGACCGTTGCGTACATCAACCACCAGGGTGGTCTACGCTCCCGTCGCCTGTCGCAACTCGCTCGCCATCTTCTCCTTTGGAGTCAGAAGCATCTGAGGTCGCTTCGCGCCGTTCATATCCCTGGCGAGCTCAATCGTGCAGCCGACGAGCTCTCACGTCAGCCCGCCCTTCCGGGAGAATGGCGACTCCACCCCGAGGTAGTCCAGCTGATTTGGAGACACTTCGGGGACGCTCAGGTAGACCTGTTTGCCTCCCCGGACACGTCCCACTGCCAAATGTTTTACTCCCTGTCCGAGGGTACCCTCGGCACGGACGCGCTGGCACACAGCTGGCCTCGGGGCCTACGCAAATATGCGTTTCCCCCAGTGAGCCTTCTCGCGCAGACCCTGTGCAAAGTCAGGGAGGACGAGGAGCAGGTCCTCTTGGTGGCGCCGTACTGGCCCAGTCGGACTTGGTTCCCAGAACTCATGCTCCTCGCGACAGCCCCTCCTTGGCAAATTCCTCTGAGGAGGGATCTCCTTTCTCAGAGAGGGGGCACCCTCTGGCACCCGCGTCCAGACTTGTGGAATCTCCACGTATGGTCCTTGGACGGGACGCGGAGGTTCTAGGTGGGCTACCTCCATCGGTAGTAAACACAATCACTTCAGCTAGAGCCCCGTCTACAAGACACGCTTACAGGCTGAAGTGGAACCTGTTCGTCGATTGGTGTTCTTCCCGCCGGGAAGACCCCCGGGGATGCCCGATCGCGGTCGTGCTTTCTTTCCTGCAAGATGGGTTGGAGCGAAGGCTGTCTCCCTCCACCCTCAAAGTGTATGTCGCCGCTATTGCCGCACATCACGATGCAGTAGACGGTAAGTCTGTAGGGAAGCACGACTTGGTCGTCAGGTTCCTCAGAGGGGCGAGGAGGTTAAATCCTCCGCGCCCTCATCTGGTACCCTCTTGGGATCTCCCCTTGGTCCTGTTGGCCTTGAGGGAGGAGCCCTTTGAGCCTCTGCAGTTAGTAGAGCTTAAGTTTCTGTCGTTGAAGACAGCACTCCTCACTGCATTGGCCTCGGTCAAGAGGGTAGGGGACCTGCAGGCATTTTCGGTCGACGATTCGTGCCTAGAATTCGGGCCGGATGACTCTCACGTTGTCCTGAGACCCCGGCCTGGTTATGTGCCCAAAGTTCCCACCACACCCTTCAGGGATCAGGTGGTGAACTTGCAAGCGCTGCCCCGGGAGGAGGCAGACCCAGCCATTGCTCTGCTTTGTCCCGTCCGCGCTTTGTGCACTTACGTGGACCGCACGCAGAGCTTCAGGACCTCAGACCAGCTCTTCGTCTGCTTCGGGGGACAGCAGAAGGGGAAGGCTGTCTCCAAACAAGGACTTGCCCATTGGATAGTCGAGGCTATAGTCTTGGCCTATCAGGCCCGGCGCTTACCGTGCCCCCTCGGTGTGAGAGCACACTCTACAAGAGCCATTGCTTCCTCTTGGGCGTTGGCGCGGGGCGCCTCGATAGCAGACATTTGTAGAGCTGCCGGCTGGGCGGCACCTAACACGTTTGCGAGATTTTATAATCTCCGTGTAGAGCCCGTGTCCTCCCGTGTACTTGGCTCAGACGGCCAGTAGCACTGGGACACTGCTCGGTGTCAATCCCGCTTGCTGCGCCATTCCCCTCTACGGACCGGATACGTGCGCTTTGTTGCTTCTCAGTTCAGTTCCCCATGGCGAACCCTGTTGAAGTTCCTCCCGCACCCTCGGCAGTCAGGCGTGGCGGAACGCCAGACGCCAGGTCCAGCACTCGTGTGTTTGCCCAAGGTCAGCCCTTGTGCTGGGCTAGGTGCCCGTGTGTAGTGATTCCCCTTCGGGTGGTCCCACATGTGTATTCTTCCACGGTACGGTTCCCCTCACGGTGAGCCCGTGTCTTTCCCTGGCAGAGACCTTCTGCCGTCTCTGCTGTGTTGTTATCTCACCCCAGGCTGGCTGAGTCTACCTCAGAGACTTCCATATGTAGTACTGCCCTTGGTCAGTCCATATGTGTAATTGCCACGTGGTACCTCCTTACGCAGGATGTGGCTTCCGTAGCGTTCCCCTACTTGTGGTACGCTTTCCCAGTGTTATCCATACCCACTGTACGGAACAGCAGTGGCTGTCATCCCTGCCTAAGCCTTGTCCTATCTTCCACCCCAACTGGTGTGGGGGGACTTGCCGGCTTCCGCAGGGCACTGGAGGGGGTCAGCAATAGTGGCGTTTTCCAAGGGATCCCATTAGTCAGTCACACTGACGTTACGTCGAACGTGACTGACTGATAGGGAACGTCTCGGTTACGTATGTAACCCTCGTTCCCTGAAGGAGGGAACGGAGACGTAACGTCCCGTCGCCATAGTTGCTGTACCACCGCTGTACGGCCGGGGCACACAGTCTCGGCTCCTCAGCGAAAAACTGATGTGCGTTTGCACGCGCTCTCCTTTTATACCCGCACTGCGGGGCGGGGTGCGCGTGGCGAAACACGCACGCCAACTGTCATTGGCTTGTTTTGTTAACACTCGAAGATGATTGGGCTCTCGAGTGAGTTCCCATTAGTCAGTCACACTGACGTTACGTCTCCGTTCCCTCCTTCAGGGAACGAGGGTTACATACGTAACCGAGACGTTTTTTAACATTGGTTAATTCACAAATAACATTAAATATTAACAATATATTTTTTACTTTATTTATTTGTGTTAGTAAAAATTATTCATGTTTGTTAATGGAAAAATAAATCATTAAAAAATGCTTATAAATCATTAAAAGCTTTGGTAACTAATAATTTCTCATTTGTTAACATTAGTAAATGCATTAACTAACATCAACTACCAATGAAAAATATATTTTGACAGAATTTAAAGTTTTATATGTTGTTCTGTGTGTGTGTGTTTCACAGAGTTGATGGTTTGGATTAACCCTTTAATTGCCGTATCCCTTAAAACCAAACTGCCAGAGGGTTACTGTATTGTGTGTGCTCGCTGGGCACCGTTTTTCGATGCCACCGGGGTGGCGTATGCACTGGCGGCTTGGGCCCGTCATCGCTGCTCGCAGCTATATTTATTTTTTTATTTTTTATTTTTTTTTTTTTTTATTATTTTTTATTTCGACTATCCGGGTACTTTTGGGGGCCTTAACGTGCCCGAAAACTCTTGAAAATTGGCACACACATTGGAACCTGCGGCCATTAGGACGCCGCTGAGGCTGGGACCCGGGCGTGGCACAGGGGCTCTACGGCGCCCCCTGCAAAATTGTCAGAAAGCTTGATGTATAGCTCACACATACTTGCACGTATTCATATGAAACTCGGTACACATATAGAACTCATTGAGCCGAACAACTTTCACGCTGCATGTCTTAGGCTCCGCCCAACAGGAAGTCGGCTATTCAGGGCTGTTTAAAAAGCGCATGCTCTGGAATTTGATATACTCCTCTGAGGATTTCCATACGATTGCCACCAAACTCGGTGAACATGATCTCAAGACATTGGGGACGCTAAATTGCGAAGATATTTTTGATATGTCGAACGGTTTGCCCGTGGCGAGGCGATGAAGTTATGGCGAAAAATGAGACCCAGGAAATGCCTAATAACGTCCACATACATTGTATGATGTAGATCAAACTTCATTGATTTGTTCGTTGTGTGATGCCGATCGGATAGATGTGACTATTATGACTGAAAGTTATAGCGCCACCAACTGGCTGCAGGAAGTGTGTCGTTTTCAAAATGCTTTGAATTCAGCATCTTATTTTTACTCTATTTGCTTCAAACTTCACCAGAATAATGTCAAAACACGGCCGATGTAAAACTGTGAAGGGAATATTGATATCTAAAATTATGTTACCATGGCAACGTGTCAAAGTTGAAAATTCGTTTCTGGTGATTTTGAGGCAGATAACATGTTTAGAATGTCATGAAACTCAACACACATATCAGTATTAATGATAGTTAGACACTGGAAAAAGCTCATAAACGGGCGTGGAAGAGGCACTCTATAGCGCCACCTTTTGTCAAAAATGGGGGGGTTAGTTTTAGCTACAGACACCAAACTCGGTAAATAAATTGTTCTTATTAATCCGGACAACTTTCTAATTTACAGTCATTAGCTACGACCAACAGGAAGTCGGCTATATTTATTTTAATGTGGGTTTTTTTTAAAAACGGGCTGTAAACAAATTAATACTCCTCCAAGCAAAAACACGGAAATCACACCAAACATTTTTTATCATGATGCCAAAATACTGAAGATGCTAAATTGCGGACGGATTTAGGATATCTTGAACGATGATTTAATGGCAATTTATTAAAGTTACAGTAAAAAAGATAATTTTTTTTTTTTTTTATCTTTTAAGAGCAGCTTCCAAACACTTCATAAAAAATTACATACACAGAACAATACAGTCTGAGGATATGTGATTAATTTCATGAATTTACAATACACTATGCTTAGGAGAAAATTTAAAAACTATCAGAGAGTTGATATAATGCTTCTGAGTGAGAGGTCCTGTCAGCCTGCAGCTGAGTGAGGGGTGGGGGTGGGGTGGGCTGTCAGTGACTGTGTGAGTGACTGTGTGAGTTGAGGAGCTGGGTGAGAGAGAGAAAGAGAGAGAGAGGGTCTGTTTTTTAAAATCTTTAAAAAATTCTTATAAATCATTAAAGATTTTGATAACACTTTATAATAAGGTCTCAATTCTTAACATTAGGAAATGCATTAATTAACGTGAACTAACAATGAAAAATATATTTTTACAGCATGTTAATTCTTCCATGATAGTATGAACAAACAAAGAACAATTTTTTTAAAGCATTTATTAATCTTTTTAATGTTAGAAAAATAGTCATGTTCAAAAGATAAACTTTAAAATTTAATAATATATAAACACATTTTGGAATTAATATTGATCAACATTAAATGGTATATAATTATTAATGATTATATATATAATGATAGCTACAGACACCAAACTCGGTACATAAATTGTTCTTATTAATCCGGACAACTTTCTAATTTACAGTCATTAGCTACGACCAACAGGAAATCGGCTATTTTTTTTTTATGTGTTTTTTTTTTTTTTAAACGGGCTGTAAACAAATTCATACTCCTCCCAAGCAGAAACCAAAAATTCACACCAAACATTTTTTCACATGATTCCAAGATACTGAAGATGCTACATTGTGGACCGATTTAGGATATCTTGAACGGTGATTTAATGGCAATTTATTAAAGTTACAGTAAAAAAGAACACTTTTTTTTTTTTTTTAAGAGCAGCTTCCAAACACTTCATAAAAAATTACATACACAGAACAAGACAGTCTGAGGATATGTGATTAATTCATGAATTTACAATACACTATGGCGAAAGGAACATTTTAAAACTTATCAGAGTTCTCCTGTCACTGCGCTCCTAATGTGTGCGGTGGGTGACTGACTGTGTGAGTTCAGTGAGTGTGGAGGGAGAGAGAGAGAGAGAGAGAGAGAGGGTCTGTTTAAACTTCTCAATAAAATCCTTAAAAAATGCTTATAAAGCATTAAAGGTTTTGATAACACTTTATAATTAAGTCTCATTTGTTAACAGTAGGGAATGCATTAATTAACATGAACTAACAATGAAAAATATAGCATGTTAATTCTTCATTGATAGTATGAACTTACAATGAGCTAACAATGAACATAATATTTTTAATATTAGAAAAATAGTCATGCTCAAAAGATAAAACTTTAAATTTTAATAATATATTAACACATTTTGGAATTAATATTGATCATCATTAAATGGTATATAATTATTGTTGATGTTAACTAACAACAGTTAAATAATGTTGTTTTTTAACATTGGTTAATTCACAAATAACATGAAATATTAACAATATATTTTTTACTTTATTTATTTGTGTTAGTAAAAATTATTCATGTTAGTTAATGGAAAAATAAATCATTAACAAATGCTTATAAATCATTAAAAGCTTTGGTAACTATAATAATTTCTCATTTGTTAGCATTAGTAAATGCATTAACTAACATCAACTACCAATGAAAAATATATTTTGACAGAATTTAAAGTTTTATATGTTGTTCTGTGTGTTGTGTTTCACAGAGTTGATGGTTTGGATTAACCCTTTAATTGCCGTATCCCTTAAAACCAAACTGCCAGAGGGTTACTGTATTGTGTGTGCTCGCTGGGCACCGTTTTATCGATGCCACCGGGGTGGCGTATGCTGACGGCTTGGGCCCGTCATCGCTGCTCGCAGCTATATTTTTTTTTATTATTTTTTATTTCGACTATCCGGGTACTTTTGGGGGCCTTAACGTGCCCGAAAACTCTTGAAAATTGGCACGCACGTTGGAACCTGCGGCCATTAGGACGCGGCTGAGGCTGGGACCCGGGCGGGGCACAGGGGCTCTACGGCGCCCCCTGGAAAATTGTCAGAAAGCTTGATGTATAGCTCACACATACTTGCACGTATTCATATGAAACTCGGTACACATATAGAACTCATTGAGCCGAACAACTTCCGCGCAGCATGTCATAGGCTCCGCCCAACAGGAAGTCGGCTATTCAGGGCTGTTTAAAAAGCGCATGTTCTGGAATTTGATATACTCCTCTGAGGATTTCCATACGATTGCCACCAAACTCGGTGAACATGATCTCAAGACATTGGGGATGCTAAATTGCGAAGATATTTTTGATATGTCGAACGGTTTGCCCGTGGCGAGGCGATGAAGTTATGGCGAAAAATGAGACCCAGGAAATGCCTAATAACGTCCACATACATTGTATGATGTAGATCAAACTCCAGTGATTTGTTCGTTGTATGATGCCGATCGGATAGATGTGACTATTATGACTGAAAGTTATAGCGCCACCAACTGGCTGCAGGAAGTGTGTCGTTTTCAAAATGCTTTGAATTCAGCATCTTATTTTTACTCGATTTGCTTCAAACTTCACCAGAATAATGTCAAAACACGGCCGATGTAAAACTGTGAAGGGAATATTGATATCTAAAATTATGTTGCCATGGCAACGTGTCAAAGTTGAAAATTCGTTTCTGGTGATTTTGAGGCAGATAACATGTTTAGAATGTCATGAAACTCAACAGACATATGAGTATTAATGATAGTTAGACACTGGAAAAAGCTCATAAACGGGCGTGGAAGAGGCACTCTATAGCGCCACCTTTTGTCAAAAATGAGGGGGTTAGTTTTAGCTACAGACCCCAAACTCGGTACATAAATTGTTCTAATTAATCCGGACAACTTTCTAATTTACAGTCATTAGCTACGACCAACAGGAAGTCGGCTATATTTATTTTAATGTGGGTTTTTTTTAAAAACGGGCTGTAAACAAATTAATACTCCTCCAAGCAGAAACACGGAAATCACACCAAACATTTTTTATCATGATGCCAAAATACTGAAGATGCTAAATTGCGGACGGATTTAGGATATCTTGAACGATGATTTAATGGCAATTTATTAAAGTTACAGTAAAAAAGATAATTTTTTTTTTTTTTTTATCTTTTAAGAGCAGCTTCCAAACACTTCATAAAAAATTACATACACAGAACAATACAGTCTGAGGATATGTGATTAATTTCATGAATTTACAATACACTATGCAGAGGAGAAAATTAAAAAACTATCAGAGCTGCTTTTGAGTTAGAGCTCCCTGCCAGCCTGCAGCTGAGTGAGGGGTGGGGGTGGGGTGGGCTGTCAGTGACTGTGTGAGTGACTGTGTGGATTGAGGCAGTGGGTGAGAGAGAGAAAGAGAGAGAGGGTCTGTTTTTTAAAATCTTTAAAAAATGCTTATAAATCATTAAAGATTTTGATAACACTTTATAATAAGGTCTCAATTCTTAACATTAGGAAATGCATTAATTAACGTGAACTAACAATGAAAAATATATTTTTACAGCATGTTAATTCTTCCATGATAGTATGAACTAACAAAGAACAATTTTTTTAAAGCATTTATTAATCTTTTTAATGTTAGAAAAATAGTCATGTTCAAAAGATAAACTTTAAAATTTAATAATATATAAACACATTTTGGATTAATATTGATCAACATTAAATGGTATATAATTATTAATGATTATATATATATATAATGATAGCTACAGACACCAAACTCGGTACATAAATTGTTCTTATTAATCCGGACAACTTTCTAATTTACAGTCATTAGCTACGACCAACAGGAAATCGGCTATTTTTTTTTTAATGTGTTTTTTTTTTTTAAAACGGCTGTAAACAAATTCATACTCCTTCAAGCAGAAACCAAAAATTCACACCAAACATTTTTTCACATGCTTCCAAGATACTGAAGATGCTACATTGCGGACCGATTTAGGATATCTTGAACGGTGATTTAATGGCAATTTATTAAAGTTACAGTAAAAAAGAACACTTTTTTTTTTTTTTTTATCTTTAAAGAGCAGCTTCCAAACACTTCAGAAAAAAATACATACACAGAACAAGACCGTCTGAGGATATGTGATTAATTTCATGAATTTACAACACACTATGGAGAGCAGAAAATTAAAACTATCAGAGATCTCCTGTCACTGCGCTCCTAATGTGTGCGGTGGGTGACTGACTGTGTGAGTTCAGTGAGTGTGGAGGGGGAGAGAGAGAGAGAGAGAGAGAGAGAGAGAGAGGGTCTGTTTAAACTTCTCAATAAAATCCTTAAAAAATGCTTATAAAGCATTAAAGGTTTTGATAACACTTTATAATTAAGTCTCATTTGTTAACAGTAGGGAATGCATTAATTAACATGAACTAACAATGAAAAATATATTTTTTACAGCATGTTAATTCTTCATTGATAGTATGAACTTACAATGAACTAACAATGAACAAAATATTTTTAATATTAGAAAAATAGTCATGTTCAAAAGATAAAACTTTAAAATGTAATAATATATTAACACATTTTGGAATTGATTTTGATCACCATTAAATGGTATATATTTATTAATGATGTAAATTAACAACAGTTAAATAATGTTGTTTTTTAACATTGGTTAATGCACAAATAACATTAAATATTAACAATATATTTTTTACTTTATTCATTTGTGTTAGAAAAAATTATTCATGTTAGTTAATGGAAAAATAAATCATTAAAACCTTTGGTAACTATAATAATTTCTCATTTGTTAGCATTAGTAAATGCATTAACTAACATCAACTACCAATGAAAAATATATTTTCACAGAATTTAAAGTTTTATATGTTGTTCTGTGTGTGTGTGTTTCACAGAGTTGATGGTTTGGATTAACCCTTTAATTGCCGTATCCCTTAAAACCAAACTGCCAGAGGGTTACTGTGATGCTTGTGCTCGCTGGGCACCGTTTTATCGATGCCACCGGGGTGGCGTATGCTGACGGCTTGGGCCCGTCATCGCTGCTCGCAGCTATATTTTTTTTTTTTCTTTTTTTTTTTTTTTTTTTTTTCAATCATCCGGGCACTTTTGGGGGCCTTAACGTGCCCGAAAACTCTTGAAAATTGGCACGCACATTGGAACCTGCGGCCATTAGGACGCCGCTGAGGCTGGGACCCGGGCGTGGCACAAGGGCTCTACGGCGCCCCCTGGAAAATTGTCAGAAAACGTGATGTATAGCTCACACATACTTGCACGTATTCATATGAAACTCGGTACACATATAGAACTCATTGAGCCGAACAACTTCCGTGCAGCATGTCATAGGCTCCGCCCAACAGGAAGTCGGCTATTCAGGGCTGTTTAAAAAGCGCATGCTCTGGAATTTGATATACTCCTCTGAGGATTTCCATACGATTGCCACCAAACTCGGTGAACATGATCTCAGGACATTGGGGACGCTAAATTGCGAAGATATTTTTGATATGTCGAACGGTTTGCCCGTGGCGAGGCGATGAAGTTATGGCGAAAAATGAGACCCAGGAAATGCCTAATAACGTCCACATACATTGTATGATGTTGATCAAACTTAAGTGATTTGTTCGTTGTATGATGTCGATCGGATAGATGTGACTATTATGACTGAAAGTTATAGCGCCACCAACTGGCTGCAGGAAGTGTGTCGTTTTCAAAATGCTTTGAATTCAGCATCTTATTTTCACTCGATTTGCTTCAAACTTCACCAGAATAATGTCAAAACACGGCCGATGTAAAACTGTGGAGGGAATATTGATATCTAAAAGTATGTTGCCATGGCAACGTGTCAAAGTTGAAAATTCGTTTTTGGTGATTTTGAGGCAGATAACATGTTTAGAATGTCATGAAACTCAACACACATATCAGTATTAATGATAGTTAGACACTGGAAAAAGCTCATAAACGGGCGTGGAAGAGGCACTCTATAGCGCCACCTTTTGTCAAAAATGGGGGGGTTAGTTTTAGCTACAGACACCAAACTCGGTACATAAATTGTTCTTATTAATCCGGACAACTTTCTAATTTACAGTCATTAGCTACGACCAACAGGACGTCGGCTATATTTATTTTAATGTGGGTTTTTTTTTAAAACGGGCTGTAAACAAATTCATACTCCTCAAAGCAGAAACACGTAAATCACACCAAACATTTTTTCTCATGATGCCAAAATACTGAAGATGCTAAATTGCGGACGGATTTAGGATATCTTGAACGATGATTTAATGGCAATTTATTAAAGTTACAGTAAAAAAGAGAATTTTTTATTTTTTTTTATCTTTTAAGAGCAGCTTCCAAACACTTCATAAAAAATTACATACACAGAACAATACAGTCTGAGGATATGTGATTAATTTCATGAATTTACAATACACTATGCAGAGGAGAAAATTTAAAAACTATCAGAGAGTTGATATAATGCTGCTGAGTGAGAGATCCTGCCAGCCTGCAGCTGAGTGAGGGGTGGGGGTGGGGTGGGCTGTCAGTGACTGTGTGGGTGACTGTGTGGATTGAGGCAGTGGGTGAGAGAGAGAAAGAGAGAGAGAGTGTCTGTTTTTTTAAATCTTTAAAAAATGCTTATAAATCATTAAAGATTTTGATAACACTTTATAATAAGGTCTCATTTCTTAACATTAGGAAATGCATTACCTAACGTGAACTAACAATGAAAAATATATTTTTACAGCATGTTAATTCTTCAATGATAGCATGAACTAACAAAGAACAATTTTTTTTAAGCATTTATTAATCTTTTTAATGTTAGAAAAATAGTCATGTTCAAAAGATACAACTTTACATTTTAATAATGTATTAATACACACAGCAATAATTTTTCCATTAACTAACATTAATAATTTTTACTAACACAAATTAATAAATTGGGGAAGTCGTGGCCTAATGGTTAGAGAGTCGGACTTGTAATCCGAAGGTTGCGGGTTCGAGTCTCAGGCCGGCAGGGATTGTAGGTGGGGGGAGTGAATGTCCAGCGCTCTCTCCACCCTCAATACCACGACTGAGGTGCCCTTGAGCAAGGCACCGAACCCCCAACTGCTCCCCGGGCGCCGCAGCATAAATGGCTGCCCACTGCGCCGGGTGTGTGTTCACGGTGTGTGTGTGTTCACTGCTGTGTGTGTGTTCACTGCTGTGTGTGTGCACGTTGGATGGGTTAAATGCAGAGCACGAATTCCGAGTATGGGTCACCATACTTGGCTGAATGTCACTTCACTTCAATACATTTTGGACTTAATATTAATTAACATTAATAAATGGTATATCATTATTGTTGATGTTAACTAACAACAGTTAAATAATATAGTTTTTTAACATTGGTTAATTCACAAATAACATTAAGGATGAACAATACATTTTTACTTCATTTATTTGTATTAGTAAAAATTATTAATGTTAGTTCATGGAAAAATAAATTGTTAAAAAATGCTTATAAATCATTAAAGATTTTGATAACACTTTATAATAAGGTCTCATTTCTTAACATTAGTAAATGCATTAACTAACGTGAACTACCAATGAAAAATATATTTTCACAGAATTTATTAATGTTTGTTGATGTTAGTTAATCAAAATGTTTGTTAATTCACAGTGCATTAACTAATGTTAACAGATAAAACTTTAAATCTTAATAATGTTTCAGTTTTGAATATTAACTAACACTAATAAATACGGTAACACTTTCTATGAAGCCCGTATTTATAATACATTATAAGGGTATTCTTAAGGCATTATAGTGAATGTATAATGGATTATAAAAAACCTTATAATGTGTTATAAAATCTCATGAATAATCATAACAACAATTATAATACATTATATGGTAACACTTTATAATAACTGCATGCTATGAATCATTAGGTAAACATTAGTAAATAGTTAGTTCATCCTTTATAAAGCATTGTGGCAACATTAATAGTCATTAGTAAGCAGTTTTTAAATACAGCTATAAATGGCTTGTTCTTTATTTATTAGGCATATCTATAACAAAGGAGATTTAAAGGCTCAGTCATCTTCCTAACAGAAAAAATAAACAAACACAACACAGAGGGAAACTGAACAGAAATATTTTTTCAAGATGCAAAAAATGAAACTGTACAACTGTACACTTTAATTTTTATTTATTTACTTTTTTCAATGAAATTGCAGAGGTTTAGTTTTCTTTTTTTTATCAAGTGTAAAGTTTTCATTTTTTGCATCGTGAAAAAATATTTCTGTGTTCTGTATCTGGCATGAATCTGGTCCATGCATTTTCGGTTAATCACCACCAGAGGTCACCCACTCACTGCATGTACTCTTGCACTTCACTACTTCACTGTTCACACTAATCACTCAGGCTTTATAAACCATGGGCTTCCTTTTGCTAGATGCCGAGTATTGTTCTCGTATATCCTAGCAATAGCTACTCTACAGAGCCCTCTCAGTGATTATAGCCTTGCCTTGCCTTTTCTAGTGTTTTGATATCTGCCCCTGTTTCCTGGATTCACCCTTTGCCTTACCGTTTGGACCCTGTTTGCATCTCGTTTGGATTATTGCTTGTGTACCTGGATTATCTCTCTGCCTTGCCCTATTGGATATTGTTCGCCGATCGTCGACCCACGCTTGCCCGGATCTATCTTGTGTCTTGCCCATGCCATATCTATTTGGCTGTGTCTTGACTATGTTTATAAATAAAAGTTAGCACATGGATCCGCATGTCTCACGTCTTGTTCGCCCCGTTACAATATCCCTCTGTGTTGTGTTTAACTTTTCTGTTTGGAAGATAAATGAGCCTTTAAATCTGCTTTGTAAATGCTTTATAAGGTATAAATAGTCCTCACTTTAGATGAGCTCACACAAATAGATGGCTGGCAACTGCTAAATGTTTTATAACTACCTGACTTAATCATGAATTACAACAGGAATATATGTTAATAAAGAATTTTTTAAATGTTAGAAATGTTAAATTGATCATTAATAAAGTATGAAAAATACAATTATTAAACATTATATATATGCTCGAGAACAAATCATTTGTAGCTGCCTATAAATACCTTACGACATTTCTTGAGTGCATGGATGTTTATATAAAACTATTTCTATTAGTAGACTTAGGTAGGGTAGGTAGAATATTCACATACTTGCAAAGTATCCTATACTCAGTTTGTCTGTTGAGGAACCATCAAAATAAAGTGTTAGCATACAGTATATTCATCAGACGCACTACTAATACTCTCATGACTGCTAGTTGATATGTAACTGCAGAGTTACTTATGTTATTTATAATGCATTATGCATTCATTATAATGCCTTAAGAATACCTTTATTACGTGTTATAAATACGGGCTTCATAGAAAGTGGTACCATAAATACTAGATACTTATTGTTCATGTTAATTAATATAGTTAATGTTAAAAACTGAAACCTTATTGTAAAGTGTTACAAAGTTATAAAGTTTTATATGTTGTTCTGTGTGTGTGTGTTTCACAGAGTTGATGGTTTGGATTAACCCTTTAATTGCCGTATCCCTTAAAACCAAACTGCCAGAGGGTTACTGTGATGTGTGTGCTCGCTGGGCACCGTTTTATCGATGCCACCGGGGTGGCGTATGCACTGACGGCTTGGGCCCGTCATCGCTGCTTGCAGCTATATTTTCACTTGTTCACTTATGTTCATTACCTCTGAGGCTGAATAACTCACATGAAATACTTTTGGGAAGTTGACATATCCTTGCAGTGAGATGTACCGTTCTTCTTTTAAAAGTATTTTGAAACAATTTGTAAGGCATTTGTTGGCCTTGTGATTCTCCAGTAAGTGTAAACACAGTAACTCTGTGGTTTTATCAAAACATTCCTCTGTTTGTTTGAACATCCTGACTAGCACAACATAGTAACAGTGGCTCAGCCAATAGCACGAGTTTAAGGTGGGGCTGATTGTTTCTGTGACCAATGGCAAAGTTTTTGGTATTCCCTGTTTCTGTGCATCCATTTAATTTTTTCTATTATTATTGTTATTATTGAAGTTTTCCTATTATTGTTTTAACTGATTTTGCCATACTCTCTCCCTCTCCCCACTCTTAATTGGTTGGTTAAACCCCTAGCCCCGCCCCAAACTTATAAAATAAACTTAAATAATAAACTGAATTCAAGTGAATAATGTATTCTGTAGTATGGAAGCCCGCTATTCTGACTTTTAATTCAGAATTAAGTTTAACTGACTTCAGAATTGTGAGATATAAACTTATAATTCTGTCTTGTTTTCTCAGAATTGCATGATATAAACACACAATTGTGACTTATAAATTCAGAATACTCAAAATTCTTACTTTTCTTTTTCTCACAGTTCTGATTTTTTTTCTCAGAATTGTGAGATAAAAAACTTGCAATTGCGAGTCAGAAAGTCTAAATGTGAGGGGGGGGTATAATTTAAAAAACGAAATCACGCAATACTGACTTTATGACCCACAACAGCGAGTTTATAGCTCACAATTCTGAGAAAAAAAAAGTCAAAATTGTGAGATAAAAAGTTGCAATTTTTTTTAATTTTTTTTTTTTATTCAGTGGCGGAAATGGGCTCCATACTGTAGAGGTGCTTTACATTTGAAATTAAGTTTGTTTCATAATTGATTAATTTTGCATCATTAGCACTGTTATTTTCCTGTGTATTATGGTGAGTCTAATTTGAAACATCTATATTGTGTAAAGCGCTATATAAATAAATGTGACTTGATTCAAGACCATTCGGGCTGCTCAAACAAATTGCAATTCAACGATGTCACTAGAGGCACAAAAAATTAAACGCTTTAAAAGAAGTGTTGACCCACTACAGCAGGATGTAAGATAGACATTCATTGATATACGTTATGCATCAAATACTCATTTACAAAGCACATCTGTGTATAGCTTCACCAGATGCTCATCAAAATCATACATGTATTTATCAAAGACATCATCCTGTGTTTATCTTCAGATTGTGCTGGCATTGAATGGTTTAGAGCTGTAAAATGATTAACATTTCTCAAATAGCCGTGAAAGTCACAGACAGTGTTTTTGTTTTTCATTCCTTTAGCCTTTTCTGAGTTGTTCTGGTTTTAGAGGTTCATAAAGAAGTGGGGGATGTGTGCTATGCAACATGGGATATGATGGAGGAATGAGGCAGTAAAGGGTGCAGCGGCAGACTCCCTCTGGAGAGGTGCAGCCGTCCTCTGCTAACATCACTCTCCTTTAGTCTGCCATGTGGCTTGCCACTGAAAGCCCAGTGTCCCAACATGCATTTTCACTGTCATTACTTTTTCGTTAATCTGTCCAGCAAATGTGCTTGATACAGCAGCTGTGGGAATTTGTAGCTTTGCACTCAGACAGACCATGTTCAGGAAAGCTGGGATGGATATTCGATTTGTGTGTAGTGTAAATGCCTCAGTCGAAATAAAAAATGTCATCGTTTACTCACTCTCATGTTAAAAGGACATGAAAAGGGCTTCATAAAGCCCCCCAAAGCACCATAAAAGTAATATAAAAAATACTGCATACACTGCACTCCTCTTCTGAACTCATACAATAGATTTGTGCAAAAAACATATAGAAATTTACATATTTACTGATACTTTCGCAGCACAATCGCAGCCTCTGTATTATTGAATCAGTGAGTCCAAGTATCTGATTTGTGAACAAATTCTTAAGACCATGAATATTTAAATAATCAAAATAACTTTTTTCCCAGTATAAAAAAGCTTTTGTGGAATGGAAAGGTTCCATTGATGTTAAAGTTTCCAATGACAATAAAGAACCTTTATTTCTAATAGTGGAAGAGGAGTCAAAATATTGTCACATTTAGCTTTGGAAGAGAAAAAAGTCATGCAAGTTTGAAATGACATGATGGTGAGTAGACAATGACAGAAATTTTGTTTGTTTGTTTGTTTTTTATTTTTTGGTTGTGAGATTGTTTTTGTGTTTGTTAGTTTGTGAACTATCCCTAAATGGTTTTGTTGAAGAGGGGATGAGCTAGATTGTCTGGTTAGGATGTATCATAGACATAACATTGTTGTGTAAATGTATAACTTTCTAAAACAGAAATGCACTTATCCTCTCTGTCACCAGAAAAAAAGACGCCATTTTGTTGGAAAAATTACTCACAGGCTGGAAGATTGTTTTTACAATTCATCTTGACTGAGCTCAGGCTATGGCACTGCATAATGGCATGTGTCTCACTTTATGAGGAAAATTACACTAAACAATGTTTTTGCCCCATGGTATGTTTTTGAATCTGTTGCTTCAGGGTTGTTCTGGCAAATTAGCATCATATTTTTATTTCAAACCATATTACAGTTAACACACTTCTGCTATCTTGGCACCTGAGGTGGTGTCCGCTGCTGGAATAATGATTCATAAAGCCACCTGTTGGACACGACACACAAGCACATCTGTTTATGTATATATGTTGCATAAATTGTGAGCTTTAAATGGAAGTTTGCCCACTGAAAATGTGACTACCATCTGTTTTATGTTGACACTGCTAGCATGTTTTTCTGGTTTAGTTTATCTTGTTTCCTTCAATACCAATGTACAAATAGCCTACAAAATTGATGATGCTAAAATAGTTTAGAACGCAAGGTTGATGCCCATGAGGCTGAAAATGCTTGTCTAATCTAACATTGCAGTCAAAGAGGGTATAATGAAGGGCTTTCATTATTCTTTTACTAATCTGTTGTTCCTGGGTAACAAGCAGTCTGGGGAAGTGGCATATAAATATTCATGAAGTACATTGATTAATGTATGTATAATATATCAATGCAGGCAGCAGAGGCTGTGGAGCCCCCTAGTGGTGACCTGTCCGCACAGTTTTACTTTGGATATGGTTTATACTTGCAAAGGTTTGTTTCAATAATGAGATAAGTATAGATGACCTCTATTTGAATAGAAACTTATTTCATTGTTAACAATTTACAATAAAGTTATTTGTTAATTGCTGTTTGTTAATAATAGATTAGTGTTAATTTATACAACTTGTAGATGTAGAAATTACATTAACAGTAGATGTAGAAATTACATTAGCATTATTAGATACTGTAAAATAATTGTTAGGCTACTTAATGATATGCACTAATGCAGTTTTATGTGTCTTAAAAAGCACTGATAAGACAAGAGTAGTGAAACCCTATAGGCTCAAATACATGCTGGTTTTATCTTTCTAAACGGACATGTTTAACACAGTGACTTTCAGCTTGCCCGTAGCGATAGTGATTGTCTGACAGTTTGACGTATTGATTTTATAACCTTGTGTTAATGTGAGCAGTATCCAGGTGAATGCTGAGGGTGGCTGCTCTTATAATGGCCAGCAGAAGCAAGAGGCTCATATCATTGATGCTTCCTTTAAAATGTGTTTATTGATTTGCACAGTGCTAATGATGGACAGATTTTAGAGGTAATGTCCATCTGATTGATCTGCATTGCTTTGCTCTCAAAAAAAGAGCTTATAATGCTTTGGGTTTTACTTTGCTTGTTTAACCTCAGCCCTTGAGCTGTTTGTGTGAAAATGAACAATCGTAATTGCTTCAAAATATCTTTATTATTTGGCCCAGAGGTATTGTGTTACATAAACTGTTCATTTATCATTCGAATGTGCTGCGGTTCTCTGTATTTATATACAGTAGTCTGACTCCCACCCATGGGCGTTTCATGTGATGTTGTGAGAGTAAAGGTGTGTGAAGGTGCCATTATGAGGGTCAGCGATTAAGGTCACTCATATGTTGTATTCCCAGCAGTATCTTGGCATGACTTTGGCCTGCAGAAGGTAATGAGGTGTGGCTCTGTTTCCTCTCACAGCCTGAGGAGCTGACAAACATTCTGGAGATTAGCAACATCGTCTTCACTAGCATGTTTGTCCTCGAAATGCTCTTCAAACTGCTGACCTTTGGCATCTTTGGCTATATCAAGAACCCCTACAACATCTTTGATGGGATTATTGTAATCATAAGGTAAGACCTGTTGTTTATCTATTTGTGTTTATATCTGTATAATACTTATTAAAATACTGAACTTACTAAATATACAATATATTTTAAAAGTTTTTTAATGTTTTTTAAATGAATCAAAGCTGGATTTATTTGGTTAATAATACAGTAAAAACAGTAATATTGTGAAATATTATTACAATTTGGCCCCAAACATTTAGTGTATAATCAAAAGCACACAAAAATAAAACTGAAAATTTCAGTTTTGCAATTATGAAATGAAAAATATGGAATGTTAAAAAAAATATTAAAATGGCCTAAAATTGTAGTAATTAAAAAAAAAAAACATGGACATGTTATGCATCAGCTACCCAGATGCTACTAATGAAGGATAGTGGGAAATTCTTTTTTAAATACATATTCATTTAAACATATGCACTGAAAAAAATTTGGAGTAGGATTTACTTGAAAAAAGTTAGGAAAGTTTTTTCACTTAGAAAATGTGAGTAATTTCAATAGAATTCCCGAGTAAAAACTAAACACAAGGAACTGTAGCTTTAATTAGAAAATCTCAAGTAAAGTTTACTTGGAATTTCCCAGTAAATTGTATTGACTTTTTTTATATATTTTACTTAAGTAATGCTTATAAATGTTTTGTTTTTTTTACACAATAATCCTAGTTATCTTATTTAAAATTTCGAGTAACCTTTACTTTAAATATTATTGTGAAGGGAATATTGATATCTAAAATTGTTGCCATGGCAACGTGTCAAAGTTGAAAATTCGTTTCTGGTGATTTTGAGGCAGATAACATGTTTAGAATGTCATGAAACTCAACACACATATCAGTATTAATGATAGTTAGACACTGGAAAAAGCTCATAAACGGGCGTGGAAGAGGCACTCTATAGCGCCACCTTTTGTCAAAAATGGGGGTTAGTTTTAGCTACAGACACCAAACTCGGTACATAAATTGTTCTTATTAATCCTGACAACTTTCTAATTTACAGTCATTAGCTACGACCAACAGGAAGTCGGCTATATTTATTTTAATGTGTTTTTTTTTTTTAAAACGGGATGTAAACAAATTCATACTCCTCAAAGCAGAAACACGTAAATCACACCAAACATTTTTTGTCATGATGCCAAAATACTGAAGATGCTAAATTGCGGACGGATTTAGGATATCTTGAACGAAGCTGTCTTGAGGTTATGATTTTTTTTTAATCTGAACTATTATATATAGAAATGCATTAAATATAACCATGTATTTCTCTGACAGTGTGTGGGAGATCATAGGGCAGGCGGATGGGGGTCTTTCAGTGCTGAGGACGTTTCGTCTCCTGCGTGTGCTCAAACTGGTGCGCTTCCTCCCTGCTCTACGCAGACAGCTGGTGGTCCTGAAGAAGACTATGGACAATGTGGCTACATTCTGCATGCTGCTCATGCTTTTCATCTTCACATTCAGGTGCAGATCACACCCACAACTCACTCAGCCAATTAAAACCGAGCTTGGTGTGCAGCGTCACCAAGACTATAATCTTGACTTTAGAAAACACTGTGCAACATTAATTCTAGTTTGTGATTATTAATGGGCTGAAAATGTGTTGTCTGGTCATCAGCATAGTTCTGGAATTAACACAAATGTTTATACATTTCTTTTTTCTTTTACTGTCAATACAGCATTCTTGGAATGCATCTCTTTGGATGCAAATTCAGCCTGAAAATGGAGAATGGAGACACCATTCCAGACAGAAAAAACTTTGATTCCCTGCTGTGGGCCATTGTCACTGTGTTTCAGGTCAGAAGAGAGACTGTGCTGGCTGTGCTGGGGTCAGGCAATGCATACACTGAAAAAATAAAATAAATAAATACATTTCTCTAAGAAATTGCTTATAAATGTCATTGTAATTACAAAGAAATAGCAAGTAACACACTGAATTAAATGTTACATTTTGAAGTACAAATATTGAAATAGTACTCCAATAAACGTACTCCAATAAAACCTTTTTGTTTACAGCTTTGAAAAATTATTTCAAAGTTATGTAGACATCAAACAGTGTAGACCTTTCCTTACTTGCTCTGTATAGTAGACATAAGAAAAATCATTATTTTCAACTTTTATTTATTACTCTGAGACATTGACATATCAAATGTAGTGTGCTGTGAACAGTGTTGGGAAGGTTACTTTTAAGATGTAATAGGTTGCAGATTACAACTTACCCTATTTAAAATGTATTAAGTTGTGTAACTATTTCAGTTACTTTTTAATGTAGCTAATTACATTTGATTACTTTTCTAAATTTCTAGCAAATGTTTTCAACTGTTAATCAGTTAATCAGCTCTTAGACAGGTCGTAGCCTAAAGCTTTCAGCAGCAATGTGGATTGATGTACAATAACTGGCAGAAGTGGTGCCCTGCTTATTCAAACAAGAGAACAAATTAAAAGCATCAGAATTGCATCACTTTACTAAATGGCCTTTAAAGGAATTGTGTTTACAGAAAATATTCAGATGTAACCCCCTTTGTACTTGTTAACATTTAAGTAACTGTAATTTAATTACACATTTTTTTCTCAGTAAATGTAATGGATTACATTTATTTTATAATCAAATTGTGTAACACTGTTATGTAACTAGTTACTCCTCAACACTGGCAGTAAATAAATAAATAAATGGTTATTTCTCTCATTTTAGGGCTATTTATGATATTATAAATATTTGTATATCCCATAAACCTATTTATAAACTCCATATAAATATCTTGAGCTATATAGTAGCTTATATGCAGCTGACTGCAATGGAAGGCCTTTGTGTGCATTATTTCCAGCATTAGCATAATTTCCTGTGAAGAAGCTGAGTTGCTGAACCTGCACTGTCTGTATATGCTGTACTGCAGCTATTCTCATTAGATTATCACAACATTATTTTGCAGTTCAAAAAAGACTTAATTGCTAGACTGGGACAGCCAATTACTTTCACTTCAGTAAGAAGCAGAACTTTGAATAGTTTGTACAGTATCATCCCAAAACACAGCATCAAATTCTGTATTAATTTCCCCCACTATGTAATTCAGATGCAGGAAAATACATGTACAAAACACTACTCTATTGCACATTTAATTGATACATCGCAGATTTTTATTTACTCAGTCGTTCTCTGTCCTCTTCTGTTTCTCGAATTGCTTACGTTTGTATTTCAGATCCTGACCCAGGAAGACTGGAACGTGGTCCTCTATAATGGAATGGCTTCCACCACCCCATGGGCGGCTCTTTACTTTGTGGCTCTGATGACTTTTGGGAATTATGTGCTCTTTAACCTGCTGGTGGCCATCTTAGTGGAGGGATTTCAGGCAGAGGTAACAAAAAAAAAACATCTATTTCAGCTGGCTCAGTTTCAGTGTTTATTTTCTAAAGATATGTACACAAAGCAGTTGCTTTCTCCAGATAGTCTGGGGGGTTAAACTT
The DNA here is from genome assembly GCF_936440315.1 of Barbus barbus. Taxonomy (NCBI): domain Eukaryota; kingdom Metazoa; phylum Chordata; class Actinopteri; order Cypriniformes; family Cyprinidae; genus Barbus; species Barbus barbus. The sequence continues at coordinate 18,358,285 of NC_136732.1, forward strand.
CATTGCTCACACAATACTGCAGTCAACATAGAAATAAGTATTTGACCTTGATATTTCGGCAGTCAAGACGTGTGTTTTCTATCAGCTGTTGAGAATCAGAATGAAACAGTACCATTTTTGCAAATTAATGACTTTTTCGATTTAATTAGTCAAACTTTACAATTGTTCGTGATTCAGTTTGATTCATTTTAACAGTTCACTCAGGCACTGAATCGTTTGCAGTGGTATCCTATACCAAATGTTAATGGGATACTTTATAAGACAGACAAAAAATGTTGGACGAGGTGGATATTTACCTTAAATGCACTGCAGGAAACAAAACTTGCAAATGTCTTCTATTGTATGTTATAGTGACAAAGCAGTTTTTTATTGCACATACAGCTTGTGAACAACTGTAATTTCAGATAAAGCCAATTTATATCCAAACATCCAAAACATTATCAAAATATTGTCAAAATATTGGGACACTTTAAATAAATTAATTAATACAGCATCAAATGTAAAAAATGAAAGAATGTGCTCCAATTAACTGCTTTTTAACTGAATGTATAAATATAAAACATCAAAATCTTATAAAACAATAACTCCTGTCTAAATCTACAGCTAAAAATTAAGTTGAAAGCCATTGTGTTCATTACTTCAGTTTTGTCTTAACAAGCATGAAGACGCTTGCTGTTTTTCACAGCCCTCACAACTTGTTTTGTACATGTAAAGTTTATATTATCTACAAAATAGAAATTAAATAAATATCAAATAGGAATTAAATCTAACATACTATACATTATACATGCTAATTCACAATCTAAATATGTAGCTAATATGCAAATTGGTTGCTCCTTGAAGAGGGTAAACATGTGCCACACAAGTTGAACTTGTGCTTCAGGGATTTACAGAATTTGGCTTCTTAAGCATGCAGATCCGTGCACAAACAAAGTAGCTGCTTTCTCCAGATAGTCTGGGGAGTGAAACTGCTTTGCTGATACAGTGCTGTAGTGTTTGGCCCATCTGTCATGCTGGGGACTGTGTGAATTGTGAACTTGTTATTAGTAGGTGTAAACCTGCAAAGGCTAACACAAACAGCAACTTCGCACAACCCCAACCGCAATCGAGGTCTAACAGGGTAGCAGAGTACTGATAATATGGGCACCACAGCTGTCTGTATGCACAGCAGGCTTTGACTGAGTGAAGGGCAGTGTGTTGTTGATGCCAGAGGCCGACGTCCTCTGACAGAACGGCTCCTGTTTGGATTCAGTGCATCCTGAATAACACTTTAGTGGGCTGAGCGGTTACTGAAATACTGGGAGCTGTCCACAGAAAGCTCTTGTGCTTTGCAGGGAGATGCTAACAAGTCAGATGCGGATGAGGAAAAGTGCTCGGTGAACTTTGAAGAGGAAGAGAAGATGGGGGAATTACGAGCTACAGGTTACTTTCTTTTACACATACAATGTTACTGCCGGGTAACATGTAAAATGCACACTTTTTACACAACATAGATTTCTCCTATTCTTAGCCTGTTCATTCAGGCACATAGTCAAGTTCATTTCAGAACCCAATAAAGAGGGCAGTGGTCCTCTAGGGCCACATTAAAGTCACTTTAAAGTAGATATGAATCTACTGGGGAAAATCCCCTCTTTATGTGTCCTTCTTCCATTTATCTTTATTACTTTGTCATTCATGGATAGTCCTTTTTAATTTTATTTACTAAATGGTGATGACTTACATCGAATAACCCCTTTTACTTCCACCAATAGAGTTGAAGATGTACTCTCTGATGATGTCAGCGAATGGGCATGTGGATCCTCGAGGCACTTTGCCCCCTCCAATCATCATGCGCACTGCTGCCACCCCCATGCCCACTCCCAAGAGCTCGCTTGGCCCCGAGTCAGTGTTTGGTTTGAACGAGTCCAGGCGGGGCAGTGGCATCTCAATAGATCCAAATGCTTTTGATCAAAAATCCCTGGTGAGAAAAAAACAGCTGTTAAATTGCAATCAGGTGTCCATTACAGTGACATCACATGTAGATTGCTTGAGCATACAGTACAGTAGTTAAAATTCATTATATTTTACTTTGTACAATATTTTACCTTGACAAAGTAATGTAGAATATATTTTAAATATATTTTAAAACATGATTAATATGTGTACACTTAATACAACGTATTCAAGGTGTATAGACAACATGACATCACTTTCTGTTTGATAGTTGTACCACATGATATTTTTATATTCATTGAATTTAAACCTTTCCTGGAAGTGGTATGCTTTTTCACAATAAAATGAAACCAACATAAATATGAAGAACAAATGTTTTACAAACATGGCACATGTTTTTAAACTATTTTCTTCATTGTGGACACACTTGTTTGTCACTGACTCATACCTTTAATGTAATGTCTCTTTAAAAGTGTCTGTCAAATACATAAATGTAATTTTGTGTGTTGTTTTTAATTGTTTAAACATTGCTATTTATTTTACTGTAGTCAGGGGCATTGCTAGACACAGGGCCATGAACCTGAGCACTGTTCCCCATTAAAATATTATTAATAAAACTCTATACTTTTTTCATCAGCTGCTTAGAATCAGAATGATGCCATTTTTTCAAAGGAATGACGCTTTTAATCTAATCAGTCAAATGTTTCAATTGTTCATGATTCACTTTGATTCATTCGGACAGTTCACTCATGCAATGAATCGTTTGCAACTGTTTCTCTCACCATAACATTAAGAGATTACTTTATAAGCATGAGGTGAGGTGGATGAGGTGGATATGTACCTTAAATCCACTGTAGGAAACAAAACTTGCAAATGTCTTCTATTGTTTGTCAGTGAGAAAGCAGCTTTTTACTGCGTGTACAGCTTGTAAACAATTCTCTACTGCAGGTAAAGTCAATTTATATGTAAAACGTAGTCAAAAAAATATCAAAATAAAGGGACACTTTTCAATGTGCCCCAGTACTAATGAAAGGCTAGAAATGCCCCTGACTGTACTTTATTGCAGTAACAAGCAATATGTGTAACGAAGGCATATTTCTTTACTATCCCAGACTAGCCCAAGAAGATCTCCATGCCACCCCCGTGGCTCAGGCAGTAACTGGGGCAGCCGCAGGTCAAGCTGGAACAGCTTAGGACGGGCGCCGAGTTTGAAAAGGAAGGACACGTCTGGAGAGAAGGCGTCTCTGCTGTCTGGGGATGGCAGGGGCAGCTTTGATGATGAAGACTTGGAGGGGGAGAAGCTGGCCAATATCAGTGGGGGCTCACTGCAGTATCCCAGCTCTCTAGATATCCCTGAGCTGCCCCAAACCCCCAGCTTCAGCTCACTGGGAGACTATCACGACTGCAATGGAAGAAGCCTGCACCTGCCCACTGACCTGTCCGCCAACCTCAGCAAGGAAGACTCCATTGCAGAGGAGGACATGGATGATGTAAGTTATGGCTTAATGCTGTGTTGTTTGTTACAGTCAGGCAGTGCTTTTGACTTGCTTTCGAAGATGTCTTCCCAGGAGTTTGTCTTGTGAGGAGACTAATTGTGATGCTGTAATTGATTCAGCACCGTAGTCTGAAGGCAGTAATTGTTTTTCTTGGTGGGTGAAAGTGACCTTTATTGGTGTCAGTGTGATGATATCTGCTCACTCAAGAGGCCTCGTCTTGAAATTGAGTTTCAAGTGCTGTGAAATAATAGGAACCAACAGGGCTACAATACAGGCCTACATACAAACAAAATACACAACCAGTCAAAAGTCTGGACATGCACAACTTATTCTTTATTTTTTACTCATTTTAGAATAGTAATAATCTTTAAAACGTTTGGATTTTTTAAAAGAAAAAAACTAAAGTTTATATTTCTGTTCTGTGCTGTTTTTTTTACCTTTCTTTAAATTGTTTGAAAGGTGCTGCATGGTGTTAACTGAAACAACATAACTGAGTACATGGGAAAAAAGTCCATAAAAACTGCATAGAAGTGTCAGTGCTTCATATGAACAAGTGGAAGTTAGTTGGAAATGTTATTATAATGATTTCCCACAATTGTATTACCATCCGCATAATTACAGATGCTTCATTGTGTCATTTCTTCAAGTTAAACCTGGCATCAATTAGACGTTTAGACAAAAAGGATTTTAATTGTGCAAAATGTATATTGCAGAAAACACATTTGGAAAATAAACAGTTAGGGCTACAAAATGGTAATTCATCAAATTTAAACAAGCATCCATTTGAATCCCTCTTTATTGATATATTGAATCAAGATTATTAGCGTAATGTTTATAACCGGAGGTTCTTATCTACACTAAACACCTTAAACTCCTGGCAATGCTGTAGATAGTGTTTAGAGCTGTTGCAATTAGCTGTAGTTCTTGTTCAATTTGCTTATATGTGTCTCTTGTTTGTTTCAGAGCTTCTGTTTCCGTCTCAAAGGGACGTTTGAGGCATATAAACCTAAGTGGTGTAAAGATCATGAAGAGTGGTCCCTTTACCTGTTCTCTCCTCAGAACAAGTGAGCATTTGCCATCTCCAACAACAACTGACAAACTACTGCTTTCCTATCAAGGTTTCACATTTAATTTTGAAATGCAATATTGTTATACAATTCTGTCCTAGGTTTCGGATGATGTGTCAAAGGTTAATTTCTCACAAGTTATTTGATCATGTAGTCTTGGTATTCATCTTCCTAAACTGCATTACCATTGCTCTGGAAAGACCCTCTATTCCGGCATCCGTAAGTTTGCTTAAGTACAATCATGACCATTTGCGTGTAATATTTGGTGTTGTCATGCTTACTGGATGTACAATACAGTATGTCCTTTTGTTTTTCATTTCAGGAGCGAAAGATCCTCAGTATCTCCAATTATGTTTTCACTGTGATTTTTGTTGCTGAAATGACTGTGAAGGTATGATACAGTGTTTTTTCTCTCTATATAAGGAGTATTCATTCCACAAAACACTCTTACAGATGTGATATGGCTTGTGTTAAAGGTGGTGGCCCTCGGCTTCTGTGCCGGGAAGCAAAGTTATCTGCAGAGCACCTGGAATGTTCTGGATGGGGTGCTGGTCTCTGTCTCTCTCATTGACATTCTGGTCTCTCTGGCTTGTACTGGTGGAAACCGAATCCTTGGCATCCTGAGGGTTCTTCGTCTGCTGAGAACTCTTCGGCCGCTAAGGTGAGCCAGCGAAAGGTCATAACGCGCCTGTGTGAGGCTCAAGCAATCAATGAAATCTGCTACATGGTCATTGCTCCAGTTAAGGAATAAACTGAAGGTTAATTATGTGGTTGCATGATGTCCCGAGTCTACACGCTAAAAGCCCCTTCTCACTTACTGATTCTACTAAAGCTTTGCAAAATGTAGTCTATTATCCTTTAATTATTTTAGAGGTAAGACTAAGCAGAGGTTTATCGATCTTAAATGTTTGTACCAGATGATTGTACCATTGCATAAATGTTCCTGCAATTCAAACAGGGTGAAATAGGTTGCGTCTTTGTTTTTTCACATAAATAGAGTGATTAGTCGTGCTCCTGGACTGAAGCTGGTGGTGGAAACCCTAATAACGTCCCTGAGACCCATTGGGAACATTGTGCTGATCTGCTGTGCCTTCTTTATTGTCTTTGGCATTCTTGGAGTTCAGGTAATTACTTCAAATGCTATTCAAATGCTACTTGCTTTTCAACAGAAATGTGAGGGGTTTTCAGATAACGCAGTTGCGATATTATCAAATACAGCTCTTCAAAGGAAAGTTTTACAATTGTGAAGGTAGCGACACCAAAAACATCACCAATAAGTCTGATTGTCTTCAAGCAAACTACAAATGGATTCGGAGAAAGTACAACTTTGACAACTTGGGACAGGTTAGTGTTATTCATTGGTTTGGACACATTTAAAGGGATAGTTCACCCAAAAATTTAAATTCTATTATTAATTACTCAACCTTATGTCTTTCCAAACCCATAAGACCTTCGTTCATCTGCAGAACACAAATTAAGATATTTTTGATGAAATCCGAGAGTTTTCTGACCCTCCATAGACAGCAACGCAACTACCACGGGCAAAGCCCAGAAAAGTAGTAAGAACATCATTAAAATAGTCCGTGTGACATCAGTGGTTCAACTGAAACATTATGAAGCTACAAGAATACTTTTTGTGGCAAAGAAAATGAAAATAACTACTTTATTCAACATTTTCTTCTCTTCCCTGTCAGTCTTCAATGCACGTTCACGATAGTACCACAACACATGCGTGCGATGCTGCTGACACAGAAGTCGCATTCTGACATAGAAACCGGATGCACTGAGTCTTGTTTGCAAACAGAGGAATGCACACGCATGCGTCGTGGTACTCTTGTGAATGATCATCAAAGACTGACACAGAAGAGAAGAAATAGTTTCATTATTTTATTTCATTATTTTAGTTTTCTTCGCACACAAAAAGTATTCTTGTAGCTTCATAAAATTAAGGTTGAACCATTGATGTCACATGGACTATTTTAACAATGTCCTTACTATCTTTCTGAGCCTTGAACGTGGTAGTTGCGTTGCTGTCTATGGAGGCTCTCTGATTTCATCATAAATATCTTCATTTGTGTCTGATGATGAACGAAGGTCTTATGGGTTTGGAACAACATGAGGGTGATTAATTAATGACAGAATTTTCCTTTTTTGGTGAACTAACGCTTTAAGCATAATAAAGCGATCAGCTGAGTGAAAAAGTGAGGTCATATTGCTTTTTCATTTTTATAGGACTTTCAGCAAATGTTGTCTGCAGTAATATGGTTGAAATGATTCCCAGATTGTCATTACGAGCCCTGTAACTGCACTGAATGAATGATGGTTTTGCCGGCACATGTCTCTCTTTCGCAGGCTCTCATGTCGCTGTTTGTGCTTTCCTGTAAGGACGGGTGGGTCAATATAATGTATGATGGGTTGGACGCTGTTGGGGTGGACATGCAGGTTTGGATCTGCTTTGCTCATTCTGGCACATGACTTTCCTAATCACATGATTTTCCTAATTTGTTATATGATGGATGTGCCCTCTATCTTTCTGTCCTTCACGCCTGCAGCCTGAGCGCAATCACAACCCCTGGATGCTCCTCTACTTCATCTCTTTCCTGCTGATCGTCAGCTTCTTTGTGCTGAACATGTTTGTGGGAGTGGTGGTGGAGAACTTTCACAAGTGTCGTCAGGATCAGGAGGAAGAGGAGGCACGTCTGCGTGAGGAGAAAAGGCAGAGACTGCTGGAGAAAAAGCGCAGGAGTAAGGCGAATTGCGGGTCTGGTCGGTAGTCTATTTTTCTGAGCACTGCCTGCTTCCAGAGCCTGAGAGAGAAAGCTAGAGAAAGAATTTTTTTTTTAAATGACAGAAGCAGTCAAAAGGCTGAGGAAATTCAAAAACCATGCACAATTTGGCACTGATCTGATGTCAGCCTTGGATTGTGATGGACTGCAGCATGTTCCTGCATGAGATGCCCGCAACACAAAATGCTGCATGACAAGCCAACAGGGGAGGTTTGCAAAGTACATATGGGGTCAGTATCATGGCCAAAGCAGCAAAGCATCCTGCTATGAATACTCTATATACTATAGTGTGGTCAATTAATAGAAGCTTGAACTAGTACTAATTAGGACTGTTCATTTAATGTGTTAGTTAAGTGTTCGTTAGTTAAGTGATCATTTTCTACCATCAGAGCAATTCAAGTATTAATGCACCTTGCCAAAAAACACTTACTGATAACAGGCAGCAAAAAGCTGTTTGCCCATCCTCGCATGTGATAATGGTTTTCAAAGACTTTTAAGCTTGAAAAGTTGCTTTTAATATGTTATCATGGCACGATATGCAGCGCAATGGCCAAAAATGTCAGTCTGCATGCGTATTTGGACCAAGAGTGTGTCTTCTGTGAACGGCTGTTAAGTTTAGACTACCGTTCAAAAGTTTTGGGTCAGTAAGATTTTTTTAATGTTTTTGAAGTCTCAAAAACAAAGTGTCTTATGTTCAGTAAGGTTGCATTTATTTGATCAAAAATAAAGTAACAGTAAAATGTAAGTAAAAGTGTAATTTATTCCTGTGATGTATCTCATTAATCCAGTCATCAGTGTCACATGATGCTTCATTCTAATATGATGATTTGCTGCTCAAGAAACATTTATTACTGTTATCAGTGTTCAAAACAGTTGTGCTGCTTAATATTTTTGTAGAAACCATAATAAATGATTTTCTCCTGATACAAAATAACAGCATTTATTTGAAATAGAAGTCTTTTGTAACAAATGTTTTTTACTGTGACTTGTTCACTTTAATGCTTCCTTGGTTAATAAAAGTATAAAGTTTCTTTAAAAAATCTAACTCACCCCAGACTTTTGAACAACCGTATATATCAGACAGATACAAACTCTGTTTGCTAATTGCTATGGACTGAAGGCCAGTGATAGGCTTATGATCAATGACACTGAAGCCACTTTTTATATTCAAGGATTCAGTCCTTTCTTGTTGTGTTTTTGATTTATCTTCATTTGGAGATTTGCTAAGGAAAACTGATAAAAGCATTTAATTTAATCAATCAGCAAAGTTAAATTATTACAAAATTTTAATCGATTGAAAACCCTAGTAGTAATGCATCCAAAGGGGTAAGAAACTCAAAGAGAGTGTGGGTACTGGGAAACAATGACGTGAGAGGAGGCAGTTGCTCTGTGACAGTTTTTAAGATGGGTTGGGGGGGATGTGAATGATATTATTTCTAGAGTGCTGAACTCAAACATATTTAATATTACATCAAGGAAAGTTACATCATATTATCCAGTTGAGAAACTGAATATGGTTAGTTGCCTGTGGTCTGGCTATCTGTCTAAATCAGTTTGGTACACTGAGGGCACTATTAGGGTTGTCTGGTTGTGAGCATTAAGGAATCTAAGAATGCCAACCATGATTTTAAGTGACTAAATATGAAGAAGTGTGTTCTTTGTTTAAGCACCTTGCCTGCCAGGGCAAAGCTTCCTGATAAATGATCTTTAGCATAAAAGCTGGCAGTTTTATCTACGTTTGTTACACTTGGCTCCTCCAGCCTTTACAGCAGTCAAGGGATTAATCGTGTATGTGACTGTGACTTATAATACTCATAGCCAAGTCCATAGCAGTTGAGTTTTATTTCCGTGGATCTATTCAAAGAGCCCCTCAATGCATTCATCTGGGATAGATCGAAGGACGTCTCACAAAACAGTCCTCAACACAGTGCATTTAGCAGGACAAGGAAGAAAAGGAGGCAAATATTTGTATAAATTAGGGATGTCACGGGCCACTCACAAGGATCGGGATCAGGGCAAATCAAGCATTTTTTTAACTGATCGGTATTAGCTTTCCTAAGCCCGATCCTTATTTTACGTCAGCTGTAATGCCTGTGATGGCGGTATTGATGTAGGTGGCAGTATTCACTTCCGTTTGATTTGCCAACCACCATTAAAAGAAAATGAAGATGCTCAAATCTGCATGCTCAACTGCCATTAAAACCAGAAAAGGACTTTTTGATGCACACTTTTGTAACGATTACTCATTCATTTATCGTTTACTTTTACGTCGTTGTCATACTCATAACGCATTGCTATAGGTTGCGTCTTGCTTCAGATTAGACTGACAGACACGAGCTTCATGCTTTGTAACCATATCTCCTCTTTTTACCTTTATGTTGTAATTATTCTGCTTATTGTATATATAAAATGCAAGAAGTTTACATCAGTAGTCCCATATTCTACAAATGTCTTTATACAGTGTGCAGATATATACATAGAGTATATATATATATATATATATATATATATATATATATATATATATATGTGTATATATATATATATGTTTACACACACACACACATACATACACACACACACACACACACACACACACATACATATATATATATCTTTTACTCTCTGCACAAGTGTGTATACTGTACTTTGGATTGATTTTAATAACTTTAATGTACTTGAATTGTGCATCAAACACAAGGAATATACAAGTATCGGATCAGGACTTGGTATCGACAGATACTCAATAACCAAGATCGCATTGGGTGCTCAAGAAAAGCTGATCGGGACATCTCTCGTATAAAAAGGTGTTTCTTCAACTGTGGCCATGTGGACTTTAAGAAAATATTTTCGTAGAACACATTTGTCATACATCACAGGAGAATTATGAAAATTCACATCACATCTCAGATTGTGTATTGTGCTGAGTAGTATTCTAATCGAATTTGTGATGATAAAATATTATGTTTACAGCAACTTAAGGAGATTGACCTTAATTTTTCTTCACACATCACTCAATAAACGAAAATGATTGGTGTGGTGAAAATGACGCCATATGTGAACGACATATTTATTGCATAAATGTTTTTGTTCAAAATTATCACAACTGTTAATTTCACATTTGTTTAGATGATCATAGTTGGGACATAAAAAACAAAAACCCCTTTGGACACAAAGGTACCTGAAGTTGAAGAAACATTTCAATTTACAATATATCCAAATCACCAATCTGTGGATCTGTACGTTATTCAGACCCACGTGGAATCTGCACCCACAGAAAGCTTAGCGGATTTCCTCAAAATTAAAATAAAATGCTCTACCCTTGAGCTCATTCATTAAATATTTGGACAAATTTGCTAATAAATCTTTCAGCTATCACTAAGAGTACAGAATTAAACAGATATTCCCTTAATTCAGATCAGAAAATGTTGAAAACGTCAACAGATTCCATCTGGACCTGCCATTATCCCATCATACTGGAAGACAGGCTGTTTTTGTGTGCAACTGTAAGACTTTCAGGGTGGCCATGAGTGTGGTATCTGCTAGGGAGAGATGTTTCATTTAATGCTTATGCCGTACCTGCATGTTTAATGTCTCTATCAGATATTCAGTAGCTCAAAGGCTTCTCTCTTGGCATATGGTATTTTCCTGTAAACATGCTTTTATGGCAGACTCAGAAAGATGGATTTAAACTCAAATCAGTTTTATGGTTGCTGTCATGTCCAATATATCACTCACAGTACAACTAATCGATAAACAGACACCTCGAAGCTCTCCTTCAGAAACACTCAATATGTTCCCGTAACCTGTGCTTCTTACAGAAGTCTTTTCATATGTTCTCCCACATACTGCCATGTTTGCAACGGCATGTTCACCAAAGCAGCATGCTTGAAACCCATGAAGGCACAAGTGCTGCATGAGAGGACTTTCAATGGATAGTTTTGCAATATCACAATGGTGGCGAGATAAGTACCGGTCCTCTCTGCAGCAGTTGTCCCCTCACACCCAGTGCATTTTTCCTCTGCATCAGTGATTTGGTTTATCTGTGTTTACACTGCACTGACCGTTTTGTGCTATCTGTATGACTGTATCAACAGAGGCCCAGCAGAGACCATACTATGCAGATTACTCTCCAGCCCGGCTCTACATCCACACACTGTGTACCAACCACTACCTGGACCTCTTCATCACCTGCATTATCGGCATCAATGTGGTCACTATGTCTATTGAGCATTTCGATCAGCCTCAAGTGAGTCTACGAACTTTGAATCTCGATTTGTTTGATATAGTGATCTACAGTTGCATAAAGCTGCATTTCATCATTTGAAACCTAAAGTAACAAACTTTAAAAGTGTTTGTACACTTTCTTTAAAATAAATGACACCCGGGCCAGATTCACAAAACATTCTTAAGTTAAAAATATCTTCTTTCAAAAACATTCTTAGAAATGTTCTTATATTCTTTTCTTAAGATTGTTCTAAAGACAATTAAAAATAATTACCTTAAGAACTTTTTCTTAAGATTTTCTTTAATCTGGCCCCTAGTTTGATATTTAAGACATTTATGCATTATTAAATGTGGTTTATGCGTCAAAATACTATTTTCCTGCAAATTGTAGCATTGAAACTGCTGAAATCATTGTTTCTGTCTCACACAGTACCTTGAAGAGGGACTGAAATACTGTAACTATGTCTTTACCATCATCTTCATAATTGAAGCTTTGCTCAAGCTTGTGGCATTTGGTTTTCGGAGATTCTTCAAAGACAGGTATTCTGACCTACTATATGGCTCTATAGATGTCTAATGTAAATGTAAATACACCGTAAATAAGAAAACCAATATATTATACTTTAAATAAGATAAACAATATACATATATTACACTGAATACATTTCTGGAAATAAAATCCATTTTATACTGATATTATGAAATAATGTACTAAAATGATTATATATTCACTTACAAAGAAAGAATTATGGATTCAAGCTGTATTCACAAGTGTTTATTAACGTGCACTTTAGATGGTATTAGGGTATTACACTTGCTATATACATTGCATTCTCATTACCAATTTATTTTTAACTAAGCCTTCTTATTATAATTCTAATCCTGACACTAAAGTCTCTCTAAGAAGGTCTATGGGGAGTCTATGGGGAGTCTCCAGCCCCTCAGTGACCTTGTCCCTTATCTCATGCTCTCTTTGTGCATTGGATATTCTTGTATTCTTAGATATCTGTAGTCATGCAGTAATTTCCAAGTGCTTAACCCAATAAAGGTAATTAAAGTCCCCATCAGCTTTGTGTACAGCATCATATATTTTATCTTCATTCAGAGATGGTATGCACTGATTGATTATTCAAGCCAACAAAGACATGAGATCAAAGCATGACTGACTCTCACTGAGATCAGACAGAAAAAATAATTCACAATAATTAAAGAAAAACTACAATTAAAATATGTACTCTTGAGGGATAAAAGAGGGTGTGAGATTAAAAGGAGGATTATGTAAATTACTCTTATGCTTCAGACTTTTGTTCTTTTGGAAATATTATAAATATAACTGAAATTAACAAAAGACTGTCCTAATCAGACATGCTGCAAGTGCAACACAAGATAAAAGGTATATTTTCCATGTTAATCAGAGTTTTTGTCCTAACCAGCTGTGAAGGGCGACTGTACGTGACGAGCGACTGTAGATTATAATTTAGAAATGGTTTCTATTTTTATTTGCAACATTGTGGCTAGAACAACATACACACTATGACAATGATGATCTGAGGTACTGATTATGTGCTTTATTTAATGTTAAAAGAGTCTAATTAGGAGTTTCAATACCATTTTGTGTGACCTTTACTACCATACTGAAAGTGACAGTGGATAATTTACCTTATCTTGAAAATGAATTAAAGGAAACATAAATATCCATACCAGAGATGGTATCAGGCACTCATTTGTTAAAAGTGTAGTGTGCTTGCAGAGAGAGCCCGCCCATGTGCTCTTCCGATTGGCTGTGATTGATTGTTGATTGATTTTGTTGCAATGCGTAGCCAGGATGCATCTGGTGTGGACAGACAAATTGCTTGTTGCTTGAATCTTATTGCAGTGCGTTTGGTTCGGACGTAATCAAGCATTTGAATCCTTAAATGAATTATGTAGTTTACTGAAAACATCTTCTGATGCACGACCTTGGACACATCATCAGTGTTGTTTCCAGAAGTCACTGGGTGTTTCGGGTCTTACAACAGACACCCTCGTCCTGGCGCCCCGACCGAGGCTGATCAGACCCCGGCCTGTGTCCAAGTGGCATTCTACTGCCCCCACTGCTCTCCCCTCTTCAACCAGAGCCATCTGGAAGCTTTTTCTGCTGCCTCCACATTGTTGCCTATGGCTCTTCTTCGGTTAGCACCTGTTATGCCCAGCGTACCGTAGGCCTTGCTCAGGGCAAATCCCCTGCTGCCCACCTCTACTGGCATACACCTGGTCCTCCATCTGTTCCTCCAAAAAATCCTCCACCAGTTCTTGGTATTTCTCCCTCTTTCTCTCTTGAGCCTCCTCCATCCTTTCCTCCCAGGGCACTGTCAGCTCCACCAAGATCAGTTGTTTTGTGGCCTCAGAGACCAAGATGATGTTAGGTATCAAATTGGACTGGGTGATGTATGTTGGAATTTTCAGCTGTCATTGCCCAGTCCCGGGCTGTGGAGAACAAACCTACAGAGCAGTTTTTCGATGCTCTCTCTGGCTTTTGTCCTTCCCTGATGAAGCGAATGGCCTTGGCTCTATCTTGGGTGTGTCGGCTGTCCTTGATCCCCTTGCTGATTGCCTCAGAGATGGATTTGAGAACCTGGTCATGCCTCCATCGATATCGGCCCTCACCCAGCGCCTTGGAGCAGCAGCTCAGGATGTGTTCTAATGTCCCTATTTTGGAACAAAGGGGGCATGCAGGTGTTTCTATTTTGCACCATATGCACAGGTTAGATGGACTTGGGAGGACATCATAGACCCCCTGTATCAAGAACTTGATCCTCTGGGGGTTCCACTTCCAGATGTCCTTCCAAGTGACGCTCCGCTACATCGCCTGCTCCCACTTCATGCAGGTGCCTTGCTGCCGCATGGCCACTGCTCTGCTTGTTTGCTCTTCCTCGACTGAAGTTCGCACCTCCTCCTGTACCAGCCTCTGCCTCTCCTTTCCGCTGGCGGAGTCATATCGGGTCACCCTTAGGCTCCCAAGTCCGGCTCTGCCTTGCGCCACTGTTCCAAGGATGGCCTTATGCTTCAGCCGAGTCTCTGCTTGCTGAACTGCCTCGGCTGCCCTCCACTTCCTCCCTCACTATAGGTGGCCTTGAGGTGGTCGTTTATGGCCTCCTTGGAGCAGGTGAGGCTGCTTGGTCAACTTGAATGGATTGGCCAAGAATGCTGCCCTCTTCCTGACTCTCTCCTTCTGCCTCCTTCTGTGTAACTCTGCCCTCTGTAAGGTCAAGAGTTGTTTCCTTAGGATTGCTCTCAGGTCCGCTAGGCCGGCTCTCTCGACTTCCCCCGCTGACTTGTATTGCCTCTTTAGCAGCCTGAGTTCTTCCCTGAGGCACTGGATTTCCCTTGCTCTGTCGCTTGGAGCATATGCCGATGGAGCAGGCTTGGATGCCTCAGTTCCAAATCGCTCAGCTCCGATGTTCACTATGAGGGTGGTCATCGTTCTCAGTCGGTGGTCCACATCTCCCTTAGCTGTTACTTCCAGGACCTGGCTTACATCCTCGTCAAATTGTTGCCACTCAACTCTCTTGGAGGATTTGGGCCATGGGATCCTTGGCTGGACCGAAAGGGCACAGCCAGCTGTTATGACTGCAGCATGCTGGCTTTGGAGGCCTTGTGGGTTGTCGAGAGATGCTGTTTCTTGAGTTATGGTGGCAGGTGAGCTGCTGGCAGCAGGTGTTGTCAACACTAGGAGGCTCTGGGCAATGTGGGTTGCCTCCGGGCCTGGCTCCTCCTGCGTCTTACCAGAAGTCGTTTCTGTGCATTGTGTCATTGTTTCCGCTGTCAAGCATCTCATATATCAATGTATATTATCACAGGGCTCTTCACTAACCTCAGTAACACATTGTAAAACACTATTGTAATTAACCGTGACAGTGTGATTAAGTCATGTTTTAATATGTGGCGTCTGATGTCATATCATGCGTAGGGAATGGGATTAATCATTTGTTTCAGTTAAATGAAACATGCTAAATTAAAAGGAGTCACGATCCCTGTTGCTTATCATTAAGCCCACATTAGCACATGTACAGGTGCAATCAACAGTATGTTGTTCTATTTGCAATATGCTCATGAATCTGTGTACGGTTTGTTTGCTCAGCTTGCCTAATGCTCAAAAACCGATTAGCTAAACGATGCTCGTTGCTGGATGCTGTATTTTAACTGTAGTATGTTGTAATGTGCTGGCAGATGGAACCAGCTGGATCTAGCAATAGTCCTGCTCTCTATCGTGGGCATCACCCTGGAGGAGATCAAGATGAACGCAGCACTGCCAATCAACCCCACCATCATCCGCATTATGAGGGTGCTGAGGATAGCCAGAGGTACTTTAATTTTAGCTAGTTAACAAAAAAGTTATTTGTATGTTCTATTACAAATAGCCTGGGATTTGATTTGTGCCTCTTTGTGCTTTTGCCCACAGTACTGAAGCTTTTGAAGATGGCTACAGGCATGAGAGCCCTGCTAGACACAGTTATGCAAGCTTTACCACAGGTAACTAATGTTGTGTTTTTACATCAAATCATGAATGTATTTATTTAGTAATAAATATATATTTTAGTTTTATAAAAAATATTTATATTATTTTTATATGATATTGTATTTATATTTGTTAACTTGTTAAAAAATGTTAATTTTAAAAAATATTTTTGACTTTGGCATTTATTTTTTTGTCTTTTGTTATATATTATTTAACATGCCCACATTCGGATGCATTAATGTACATTTAGTATGATAGTATGATATAGAGAATAAGGTCACAAGGTTTTATTTGCTCCAATTCTCGCTATTAAGTAACTCTTAACTACGAATTTTGCCTCAATAAACACCTAAATACTGCTTATTAATAGTTAGTAAGGTAGTTTTTAAGTTTAGGTATTGAGCAAGATTAAGGGATGTAGAATATGGTCATGCAGAATGTGTGTTTAATAACTACTAAAAAACAGCCAATATGCTAGTAATATGCATGCTAAAAAGTAAGTAGTAAACTTAATAGTGAGAATTGGTCCCTAAACTAAAGTGTTACAGTGAATAATATTGTAACAGCTAAAGTAACTCTAAAATATACTGTACATTATATTATAGACAAAACATTACCTGACAAATCATTTTTATAGTGTATACCATATGCTGTGTATGTGTGATGTTGCTTTAAAGAGATATAGATGTACTGCACAGTTGCATTTGTATTTGTCTTTGTGTGGATATGTAAGACATGGGGGAGGACAGAGAGAAATAAACTATCTATAGCACGATGTTACTCCCCATGATTGATTGTTTAATAAAATACTGTGATAATGCGCTTCCTCTCTTTAGGTGGGAAATCTGGGCTTGCTGTTTATGCTCCTCTTCTTCATTTATGCGGCACTTGGCGTGGAGCTTTTTGGGAAACTAGGTCAGTGCTGCAATCCTGCTCACTGTTCATACTGAGCTCTCCATTTCACAGTTCTAGCGGCTTTGCTCTACCTTAGCTGCCACTCTCATTTTTGGGTCAGAAATGCTTAAATTTGGTCCCCAAAGGCACACTTCTCTCAGAGTTTTAGAGCTCTACTTAGAATACAGTGCTGTCATAATTTAACCTAAATTAGCTCTGTTGATCTTTGGAGCTTGTTCCTGCAATGGCAGCGTTTTTGTAAGATAGCCTCTAGGCTCAAATAGACATTTCTATACTACTTATATCTCTGTGAGAGGCCTCTGGAACATGAATGGCAGGATTATGCTTTCTCTTAAAGGGCAAGCACTATAATTACTTTCATTAGCCTTCAACTTTAAAATCAATGCTAATTATTGTGTCAGACATGTCTGGGGGTAACAGCTCATTTGCTCCTTTAATGGTAATACAGGGGACTCTTTCAGGTTATCTCCACTTTTAGCAACACATTCAGTGATAGTCGAGCTATGTTTTTTGTGTATAAAAAGTATTTGACTGTCATTAAACTATTATTTATCTATATTTTCATCTAGAATGCGATGAAAACAACCCTTGCGAAGGATTAAGCAGACATGCTACATTTGAGAACTTTGGAATAGCCTTTTTAACGTTATTCAGAGTATCGACGGGGGACAACTGGAATGGCATAATGAAGGTATACAGTGCAGGGAGACTCTTCATTGTTCTTTTTCTAATTGCATTGAGAGTGTTTT
Organism: Barbus barbus; assembly: GCF_936440315.1. Taxonomy (NCBI): domain Eukaryota; kingdom Metazoa; phylum Chordata; class Actinopteri; order Cypriniformes; family Cyprinidae; genus Barbus; species Barbus barbus. Next base: position 18,375,955 of record NC_136732.1, read on the forward strand.
ATAGGTGCAGTTTTATTCATTAATGTGTTGCATATTTGCAGGACACTCTGCGAGAATGCCTTCCAAATGAAACTAACTGCTTCAGCTATATGCCCCTGGTTTCCCCCATGTACTTCGTCACCTTTGTGCTAATGGCTCAGTTTGTGCTGGTTAACGTGGTGGTGGCCGTACTGATGAAACACCTGGAGGAGAGCAATAAGGAGGCTAAAGAAGATGCAGAAATGGACGCTGAGATTGAGATGGAGATGGAAATGGCTCGGCGTCTCAGCAACGTCTCAGCAGGGAGCTCTTCAGGGCCAGAAGGAAGGGCAACTTATGTAGGACCACACCCAGATTCACCTGGACAGGTATACATGCCACAGTTTGCTCCAAATGACTCAGAGGTCATTAATAAACAGTGTCGAAAAGAAAGAATGTTTTTAGTTAAGCCATGTATTTATGCTTTTAAGATATTTAAGTATAATGAGGGGTTTTCAAACTGGGATCTGGGGAACTCCAGGGGGCTGCAACAGAGTACTTGGGTATATAACACTTAATATTTTTATTTATACATGATATATACCTTTTATATTTTAGTTCTTTCATTGGGGGATCATCATATTTGGGGCTCCTTGACAAAAAAAAGTGGTATAATGAACTGGCAATAGTGTTTGAAGCTTCATCCCATTTGTTTTCTTAGTTTAGTTCTGCATTCATTGAGCACCATTAACTCTATAAGGCGCAGCCTGAGTTAGCTGCGGGCAACAGAAATGCATTTGTGTTTTATTGGGTGCTGAGTTGTCACAATACAAAGAAAATATGCTGAGGGGATGTGGACAGTGAGAAGTGAGGCTCTGCGGGGAGGCCAGGAACATTTGTTACCCCTCATGGGCTGCTCTGGCAAGGAGTGTATTTGCTTTGTCAGCTGCAGCGAGCTGGTGAATGAACCTGGCAAGCTTGGCTCAAGGTGTTTATAGGTTTGTGAGTTTATGTGTGAGGGCAAAAGCACAAAAGCAGAAGAATACATTTCTCTTCCGCAGGATGAGGGCGTGCAAAGAACACCAGAAAATTTGCTCTCTCCACGGAAAATGTCAGTGTCAAGGATGCATTCTTTGCCCAATGACAGCTACATGTTTCGCCCTGTGAGGACAGCCAGTGCTCCTTATCCACTAGAAGAAGTGGAAGCCAGTCAAGGGTATCTTGAATTAGGTATAAAGAATCAGAGTACATGACTTTGTGTGTTAATAATTACTGACCTCAAAAGGGGGAAAAAAAACTTATGAAAAGTCTTCATTAACCTTTCCTGTAGGCTCTATCACCTCAGTCCACTCCCAGCCATGCGAAAGCCATTCCCTGCTCCAGGTCCCCGGTGTTCCTCCCCATTCCCAGTTCAACTACCTCCCCAAGATTCCCCCTCCCATGCCCTCTCCAACCCACAGCATAGGCAGGACTTTATGCAGACAGGTATATTCTCGCTCGTCCCATCCGTATTAAGTACTTCACTGTTGTTCAGTGCTTGCAGTTCATGTTGTCCTATGTTTATACTTTCAGGAGGCAATTAAAAATGACTCCGTCGACATGCAAAGTTTCGACAATCCCGACAGACAGGCAGGGATAACTACAGGCAGCTTCAAGCTGCGTGTTCCTCGGATCACCGGACACAGCATCCCTCAGGGGTCACCCTTGCTGCCCCCACATGGATATGCCAACAGTGTCTGCACCTTCCAGCAGCGCCATAGCCAGCATAATATTCCTTCTCGACCTCCCAGCCTGGCCAGCAGCAGCAGAAGCACCAGCCCCAGTGGCTCCATGTTTGATTCCGCCGATCCGACCGACGAGGAGGTCCGCCACATCAACTGTACAGCACGGCTGTGGGTAGGGATTCAGGCAGAAGCCCGGAGTCACTCTCTGTCTCCTTACACCACCTCAGGGATGCTGCTTCCCGTCCCTATGAAGAACTGCAGCAGTGCTGCCAACTTAAGTGTCAAAGACCCGAAGAAGTGCTTCAGCGTGGACACAGAGGGTTTTCTGGAAAAACCCTATGGTACAGATGACCATCGCAGGCACTCGATTGAGATTTGCTCTTCAGTAGATGAAGGGCTGTTTGGTCAAGAACTCAGTGAGAAGAGGCACATTCCCATGCGTGGACAGTCGTTGCATATTCCCCGGAAGAAAAAGATGAGCCCTCCCTGTATCTCCATAGAGCCCCTGTTTGAAACGGAGGCTCCCACTTCTCTCGCATCCATGAAAAAGCTGTCGGAGAGCAGCATGCTACTAAGGAGGAGGACGCCATCCTATGACCTGGCCCTGCAGCGGGACTCTCTGGATTTGTCGGAGAACCAGCTGTCTACCCAGCCACTCATCAAAGTAGAGCGGCACCCCTCTCACTGTGCAGAGTATCTGTCCCTGTCACACCCCAACCCAATGGGTGGACTGGCAGGCATTCTGTGTGAAAGCACACAGCCGCCCCCCTTTGACAGCCGATTTGAAGAATCCACGGACTTCAGCTCTGTAAACAGGACAGCCCAATGAGGGACATCGGCTTTAGCCAAATTTTACCGTCCACACTCAAGGGTGCGGCAACTAGTTGAATGGGGGATGTCGACCTCTTTTTGTAGCCAAAGTTTTCTTTGTTTCTTTTTCAGATGTAATATCATAATGAAAGGTGATGCCAGGAATGGCAACCGATCCTAGAGGGGAACAGCGTATGATCTGACTGTGTTGAACATGGGATATGCAATTTCAGGTTTCCAAACGGAACTCTGGTTCTTATTTTAATCCCAGTGCTCAATCACATTGATTTGAGTTCAGGATGTGTAGTGTTATGTATCATCTGTATCATATTTGTCAGTCTCTCCTCTCTTTGTCATGAGCATTGGTAATGTTTTCTGTAAAGACAGAGTATACAGATTAAAAGACTAATAAGAACTGTACATGTCATGTATTTTATTGACTCATAATGTGTAAATAAAGAATATATTGTATTAGTGGAGAAACAAGCTCTATTCATATGCACATTTTTTATAGAGATCTATAATGTTTTTGCACATATCAATTAGAATTGTCCTCTGTTGTCTTCTTGTGAATGTACATTTTTTTAATCAAATAGCTGTGGGATCAATTCTAATCTGTTTAGGCCTACTGATATTAAGATGATTTTTATTTTTCTATTGGGAAGACGGGGTGTGTCATATAATATAGATCCAGACTAGATGAGAACCAAACTACAAATGATCTGTAGCCTGAGTGCAATACACTATAAATGTTTCTGTAAGTTTACCCAGTTAGGTTACTCACTTTTTAAGCAAACACAGCCAGTAACGTGCATCTCACATACACAACCCTTTACCATACTCAGGTTCATCTCAAAATGTATATTACGATTTCTGCTACACTCTACATTATAACCTAATTTAACCACAACATAACCTATTTTAACATTTTGTGGCCCTTGGCTGTGGCACAAGTTGCATGTGAAGAACAGAGTAATTCAAATATAAATGTGACCTTGTTCTGTTTCTCCTGATGTTCAAACTTTATAACTGTCAAAGCAGAAGACTGAGGGAGTTTATATAAACTCATGACTGATCTATTTTTTGATGTGCTCTGCTTTGAAATGGCACCTCTGGGTTTGTGCCCTTGTGAAACAATGAGACAACTGTTTAATGAAAGGAATACAAAGGAATGTTTTTATTTTATTTATTTTATAAGTGATCAGTGTGATTTATGTATAGTTAAACTAAGCCATAATGTTTTTGGCAAATCACAGGTAAACGACACCTGCAAATCCTGCTCTTTAAATGATATAAATCACACAACTTCATATCCAGTGTCATCAATGTATCACCTGAGATTTAAAATAGATTGATGCAGCTTTTGTGCTGTGCAAATTTAATTTTTCCCTCCATTTATGATTCTCCTCAAAAGATGGAGAGGGAAAATCAGTTGCATGTTATTGAGAGATTTAGAAATACAAACATCTGGATGTTTTTGAAGTTTTTGATATTTAAATTTTCAGATATTTTCCATTTGTAGACTTATCTAATTGCACTGAGATGTAATTACAAGGTATTCCTCTGTAGAAATGAGTAAACCCACTTATTGTTGCAATATTTTATGATAGCCTATACTGAGAAGAGTGCAAGAGGTTTAGTTGTGAGCATAAATCATGGATGATTACAATTGATAAAAAATATGTACTCTGACAACATAATCAGACATCAATTTAACATTGGACTTTGAGACAAATGTGTGCAGTGTTTCATGTACAGTATCTTATGGTACCAGATCCATGTTTTTTGCAAGAGGATTGTTGAGAGATTTTTTTTTTAATTGCTATTGAATAAATGATATAACTGTATGGATGGAGTAGTATATAACTGCTTAAAGTGTTTTAATCACTTTGGGCACATGGACATTCTTAGCTGTTTTTTGTTTGTTTGTTTGTTTGTTTGTTTTAATATGAGCTTTTGCCATCAAGCAGCCTAATGTCCTTAACCCTTCAATAAATAATCAAAGCATTTTCCTCAAGCTTTCATGATGATAGTCATTTCTCTGTCCCTTTCTCTCATTATTGCAACTAGGACTTCTTTATGTAATGCAAACTGTCTGAAATTATTATTATTATTTTGGTTTTGATATGACTTGGCTGATAAAGAAGAAGTGTTTGAAAAGTTATATACGATCATATTTTTTACATTGTATTACCTTTCTACACAATCTGACGGATATTCTCTCATCTATAGATAAACATTTTCAAGCAAAAGGAAGTTGTTTTTAATTTTAATTTGTTTTTAAATTTATATAGACAGTTCAATAGTATTTTAATATATTAAACTGTCCCTAAAAAAGTTTTTTCAATCAGATGCAATTTGTCTTTTGATTTTTAACGAGGGACAAACAAGCAAAGATAAGGTCAAAAGCAGATCCAGTTCAGACCCACCAGCTTTAAAATAGTGTAGCTTAAATTACACTATTCTAAACTTTATCTCCATACTGAAATCTCAGATGGCTAGACAGGGATTCATCTTTTTTGAATGGTTAAAATGGTGTCCAGGAGGCCGTGAACCTATGAACTATAGCACATAAAGCAGCTTAAATGTGTGATATGAATAAATAGTACTCATAAACAGTTGTTGAGATAATATTCTCAACTGAAACAAGTAGAGACTTCAACTCAAAAGCAGTATTCCTTACATCATGACTCAACCAGTGGATCTGATCATAGTAAAGGAACTGTTGACTCCCACATTTCACCTGTATGCAGACATTGTCAGGATCCCAGACGTAGATGCAAATGTAGTAACTACACCATCTGGCAAAATACATCTATACAATCAATTTTGTTTTTTTTTGCAAAATTGGCTGAGTATTCATGGACACATTACATTTTACATTACATGCAAAATGGATGTAAGCAACATTTTGCAGACTGTAAATATTTCATATTAAAGTAGAGTACCCATTTGAAATGAACATACCCTGTCTGCTGTCTTTCATATTTTAGGATAGTCACTAATAAAGGGTTAAGTCATTATTATTATTATTATTACTATTATTGTTGTTATGTATTTATGTCTGAGGTTACTGATACATTAAACGTGGCTGCAGAACTGAGCGCCCATGATCAGGGGCGCCATAATGGAGGGGAAAGTTAGGACCATTCCAAGGGCCCAACGAGGGAGTCAACGTTCCAAGTCAAGTCAACATTCAGGGGGTCCAGAATCCCATAACGGTGCCCCTGTACATGATTAAATATGGCAGATTATGAATTAGGTAGACTTCTGGGGATCCTGCGCCAGCCGAGCAACTTCCATTAAAATGAATGAGAATGCGAACGATATAACCCAAAGCTGTCTGCAGATGGACCGCTTTGTGATTCACTCACTCGATTAAAATCAGTATGTTTTGAAGAATTTATTTACACTGTTACTCTCCAGTCGTCGACGGTAAAGTACTGTATTAAGTCACGCATAACATCGGATAAAAAGTATTAAGGTCTCATAAACCTCGGCTTCTAAAATCACACTAAAGCGCTGAATAAGGTAAGTGAAATTCGCTGTTTATCTTACTAAAGTATTTATAAATTATGATAAAAGAATATGAGAGTTCCGACATATTTATTATCAGCAACACTGGAAATTTTGGCGGCAAATATTAATGTTTTTTTATGCGCTATATTCTACTTACCTAACTGGGTGAAAAATCCTCCTGAAATCCTACAAGATGGAGCTAATTTTAAAACGATTATTCATCTGTCGCTGTAATGATTATTTTTGCTTAGGTTTCTGATTGGTCGAACGCAGAAGCAGTATAGCGGAGTGTTGGCGTATGTCGTCATCTACTGGACAGTTGTGAACCTATACACGTTGGAATAAACGGAACTATCGGTTTGCATTGAAAGTGTTCCACACGGAACGAATAGTGTGGCTGCACTGACGTCACAGAACGCCGTTCTTCTTGTTATTATTCTGAGTTGTTTTGAATACAGGACTAAAAAAAGGTCTAATGTAAAATGATTACATTAATTAAGTGGTGCAAGTGTCTGTCATATATCATACTACTACAAATTTAGCTAAGAATAGTAACGTGTTACTGCTTTCATACAGTAAGTTACACATTTAGTATGATTAGCGTTGGTATTTTTTGGTAGAATAAAACAACGATAGACAGAAACGTTAGGGTGATATATCAACAGCAGTTAGCGCTAAAACTGCCATCTGAAGTAACTTAGAAGACAGACATGTGGGGAGAAATCGAGCCATGTCTCAAACCCCAGGAGGGTGAAAGCATGAGCAGCTGTGGGACAAGACAGAGATGGACAGACTCTGCACATGTAGAGGTGAGGTGAGATGTGTTCAGCTCATTGACATATACAGCAGGGACGTTTCTTTTATGAAATTCATGCCTAATGAAAAGTACAGTTTTGCAAGATCTGATACATGCTATCAGACAAATAGCATTGTGCCAACTCAAGCTACGTGACTACATTTTAATTCTTTTTACTGCGTGCTTAAACAGGGTGCAATTTTCAAGATGACTGACAAACAAAACATTAGATTACGTGGTAAAAAGAGAAACATTTGCTTGTAAATGAGAAATTATTCTTTGAATAAAAAAGTGATGGGTTAGTTAACACACAACTAGAACATTATTTAAGTCAAATTAAAACTTGTCATGAAATGGAAATTCACTTTTCTAAAAGCTTGTTATTGATCTTATTGCCAATGATTCATCTATGTATATGTGGATTTTTGTAGTCCAGATGTCTCAACCTTTTCTCTGGTGATGAATGAACGCTTTTCCAATCATTCAGTCTGCTTAAACTCCACTTCTTCCTTAAAATCAAACTTCATCATGACTTAAAAAAATAAAGAGAGAAAGAAAAGAGACTGTAAAGACAAAATGCTAGCTTTCCCCTCTAGATGTAGATAATGTCTAGTCATTTTGTACAATTACCAAATGATACTAACCTCTTGAATCCCTGTTGACACTGCTCTGTGAAGCAGAAGACAGCAATGTGGGGAGAAATCGAGCCATGCTCTAAACCTAACACATCTGACAACTGCAATGAACCTGCATCTCAAGACAGATGTCCTGCTCCTGAGACAGAAGTCATGGAGGCCTGCAACACAACAAACAGCTCTCCAAATCAAAAGGTGAGGTGTCACCTGTGTTCATGCAATATAATTTTATACATGTGTCTAACCATGTGGTGCTTGCTTGTTTTCCTCAGGAGGAGCCATCCAGCTGTCTCAGCTCAATGATCGCAGCTATAGCAGCCAGTGGGAGTCCAGTGAAAAGCCAGCAGCTGGGAGAGCCAGATTTAACTCTGGAGGAGAAGGAGCTGGTTTTAATGGATCAGTACAAATCCAAGCCCTTGGTATTTCTGGAGCGTTATCAGGCACATCTGAAGCCAGAGCACATAGAGGCTTTCTCACACCTGAGCAGTGACTGCAGAGCGCAGTATTACTGCAATGAGATTCAGAGACGGGCATCCAGCACAGCCGACCGGAAACGGGTCCGTAACCATCGTTATGCAGCTCTCCGTGCTCTTCAGAAGGGTAAGCAAGTTTGTTTTTATGTTTTAATCTGGTGTTTTTCAAATAAGTTTCTAAACAGTTTTTTTTTTCTTGAACTTTAAAGGATTGTATGTATAAATGACCTTAGTTATTTACAGATTGGCCAACTTCCATGTACCAGCATAGTTCATACTGTCCTTCAATAGACTGGCACAAGCTGCTGAATATTGAATATGTACTTTATGATTGAACATGGCTGTGTCTCATTTAAGAGATTGCCTGTTCTGGAGGTTGCATTTGCATGCATCATTTGCATATACCCGCCCATGTTCTAGGCCAGCCGTCAGCCGAGCCATTAGAAGTTCTGAAGGTATTGTGAAGAAACAACAGTGAAATGGCAGATCATGGAAATAAATGTTATGTTAGAGGCTGTGCAGGGGATGTGAAGTCATAGTGAAAGCAAATAATGCGTTCTAATAAAATAATGCGAGCCACTAGGGACATGGTTAGCTCTTTGCTAGCGGTAGCCTGTTTCAGTACATAAGATTTCACTTACCACATAAACAGAGTAAGGAGAGATGACTGAGAATGATGGCGAATGATTTACAGATCCTGAGCACCACTGTCAAGCATCTGATCTTGTAAAATGTGTGGTAAGTACTGCCGCTTCATAGTGTAAACAGAGTTCGTGCAATCGCAAATCTTGAAAAATAAAAAGTGATCGTGCATTCCAAAGCAGCCCAGCATATTAATAGCGGCTCCCTGATGCCCGCATTTTATTTACAGTATAATTACCCAACAATATAACTGCGCAAGAAAGTATTTAAATATATATTTTCCCTGTGTTTCCTTCCTGTGAGATACTGAAATGAGCCGCACTGTGAAACAGCCAATCAGAGCAGAGCTCAACATTATTATTCATGACCCTTCCAAATATTATTCATGACCCTTCCGTCTTTCGGATGAGACGTTAAACCGAGGTCCTGACTCTCTGTGGTCACTAAAAATCCCATGGCACTTCTCGTAAAGAGTAGGGGTGTAACCCCGGTGTCCTGGCCAAATTCCCTCCACTGGCCCTTATCAATCATGGCCTCCTAGTAATCCCCATCCACTTGATTGGCTCTATCACACTCTCCTCTCCACCTGTAGCTGGTGTGTGGTGAGTGTACTGGCGCCGTTGTCCTGTGGCTGCCGTCGCATCATCCAAGTGGATGCTGCACACTGGTGGTGGTTGAGGAGAGACCCCCTCCACATGATTGTAAAGCGCTTTGGGTGTACGGCAATACACAATAAATGCGCTATATAAATGCATCATTCATTCATCATTCATTCAAAGTGATGTGAAAAAAAAAGTGAAGTGAGTGAAAGTGAAGTGAAAGTGACATACGGCCAAGTATGGTGACCCGTACTCGGAATTCGTGCTCTGCATTTAACCCATCCAAAGTGCACACACACACAGCAGTGAACACACACACACCATAAACACACACCCGGAGCAGTGGGCAGCCATTTATGCTGCGGCGCCCGGGGAGCAGTTGGGGGTTCGGTGCCTTGCTCAAGGGCACCTCAGTCGTGGTATTGATGGTGGAGAGAGCGCTGGACATTCACTCCCCCCACCTACAATTCCTGCCGGCCGGAGACTCGAACCCGCAACCTTTGGATTACGAGTCTGACTCTCTAACCATTAGGCCACGACTTCCCACCAAGTAAGCCAATAACAGACCGTTTCATTCTGGGGAGAAATCTTAGGGTTGTAAATCGACATGTAAAACTGTTTCTGGATCATTTTTGCCTTTACCTAAGCCACATACCTTCTATGTAGATATCAGAGAACAATTTAAAATATTGTATCAATGCATTTTATGGCACCTTTAATGATATATGCAACCGACAAGTGCAACCTCCGACACAGTCTCCGAAATGAGAGCTTGTTTGAAGTTGTTCCAGAAAGTTACAAAATGACACTGCCTGTTAAAATACTTCATTTTTTCCAAATTCTAACGCAGCATCACTGATGGAGAAGGCAGTCTCAAAATATATTTCAACAAGAAAAAAAATTCAAGATGGTGGATGAACCTGGAGAAATGTTGATTAATTTATTCAAATCATCTATTTCATTCAGTAAAAAATTATGTAATATAAAAGATACACTACTGTTCAAAAGTTTGGAGCAAGGTTCTTTTTAATGTTGTTGAAAGAAGTCTCTTATGCTCACCAAGGCTGCATTTACAGTGGGGCAAATAAGTATTTGATACACAGCCGATTTTTCAAGTTTTCCCACTTACAAAGAATGGAGAGATCTGTAATTTTCATCGTAGGTACACCTCAACTGTGAGAGACAGAATATTTTTTAAAAATCCAGAAAATCACATTGTATGATTTTGTTTTTATTGTATGATCCATTTTAATGCATGAAATAAGTATTTGATACAATAGAAAAATAGAACTTAATATTTGGTACAGAAACCTTTGTTTACAATTACAGAGGTCAAACGTTTCCTGTAGTTCTTGACCAGGTTTGCACACACTGCAGCAGGGATTTCTTCTCCAGATCTTTCAGGTTTTGGGACTGTCGCTGGGCAACACGGAGTTTCAGCTCCCTCCATAGATTTTCTATTGGGTTCAGGTCTGGAGACTGGCTAGGCCACGCCAGGACCTTGAAATAACAGAGCCACTCCTTTGTTGCCCTTGCTGTGTGTTTGGGGTCATTGTCATGCTGGAAGACCCAGCCACGACCAATCTTCAATGCTCTTACTGAGGGAAGAAGGTTGTTGCCCAAAATCTCACAATACATGGCCCCATCCATCCTCACCTCAATACGGTGTAGTCGTCCTGTCCCCTTTGCAGAAAAGCACCCCCATGCTTCACGGTTGGGATGGCGTTCATGGGATTGTACTCATCCTACTTCCTCCAAACATGGCGAGTGGAGTTTATACCAAAAAGTTCTATTTTGGTCTCATCTGACCACATGACCTTCTCCCATGCCTCCTCTGGATCATCCAGATGGTCTTTGGCAAACTTCAGACGGGCCTGGACATGTGCTGGCTTGAGCAGGGGGACCTTGTGCGCGCTGCAGGATTTTAATCCATGACGGTGTAGTGTGTTACTAATGGTAACCGTTGAGACTGTGGTCCCAGCTCTCTTCAGGTCATTGACCAGGTCCTGCCGTGTAGTTCTAGGCTGATCCCTCACCTTTCTCAGGATCATTGATACTCCACGAGGCGAGATCTTGCATGGAGCCCCAGTCCGAGGGAGATTGACAGTCATCTTGAATTTCTTCCATTTTCTAATGTTGCCTTCTCACCAAGCTGTTTGCCTATTGTCCTGTAACCCATCCCAGCCTTCTGCAGGTCTACAATTTTGTCCCTAGTGTCCTTAGACAGCTCTTTGGTCTTGCCCATAGTGGAGAGGTTGGAGTCTGGTTGATTAGGTGTGTGAACAGGTGTCTTTTATACAGGTAACGACTTCAAACAGGTGCAGTTAATACAGGTAATGAGTGGAGGATAGGAGGGCTTCTTAAAGACAAACTAACAGGTCTGTGAGAGCCAGAATTCTTGCTGATTGGTAGGTGATCAAATACTTATATTCTGTCTCTCACAGTTGAGGTGTACCTACGATGAAAATTACAGATCTTTGTAAGTGGGAAAACTTGAAAAATCAGCAGTGTATCAAGTACTTATTTGCCCCACTGTATTTGATGAAAAATATTACAAAAAAAGTAATATTGTGAAATATTATTTTAAAATAACTGCTTTGTATTTGAATATGTTTTAAAAATGTCATTTATTCCTGTGATCCAAAGCTGAATTTTCAGCATCATTACTCCAGTCTTCACTGTCACATGATCCTTCAGAAATCATTCTATATGCTGATTTTCTGTTCAGGAAACATTTATTATTATTACAAATGTTGAACACAGTTGTGCTGCTTAATATTTTTGTGGGAATGTGATATATTTTCTTCAGGATTCTTTGATGAATATCTGACATTTATAAATGTCTTTACTCTCACTTTTAATATAATGTATCCTTGTTAAATAAAATTAGTTTTTTACATGCACTAAATCTTTACTTATCACACAATTTCTGAAACCTGACACTCAAACACCAGAACCACACACCAAATCTGCAAAACCATATGCTAATTCTTGGTCAGTTTTCCGTTTCATAAAACACTTTTTGCAAAACACATCACACATTTCTCTATGTAACACAAATATCTAACAAGAATTAATATTATGGCAAAGGTGTTTGCTTTTGAGATGTGTTTGTGATATTTTGAGATGAGGCATTTTGCATTTGTGTGTGCAATTCTTGGATGTGTGTGTAAAGTTTTGAAAAAAAAAAAAAAGCAAAGTTTTGAAAATGGGTGTTAGCACGTGAAAAAAAAAAAAACTATTAATAAAACTGAAAAAAGCAAGACAAGAAAATCCATAAAATAACTCCTCTTCCACTTGCAAGAATATCACTTTGATACTTTTGTCTTACTCAACTTTATCTCTCGGCAGAGGGCCAGTACTTCAGCGAGGAGCAGATGCGTGTGCGAGATCCACTGTTATACGAGCAGTACATCGGACAGTACCTCAGCGAAGAGGAGATCCTACAGCGCTCGGAGGAGGCCATGAGGAGTGGCCCGGGGGGACTCGCTGACTTGCTTATCAACTCCTACCAGGAGAAACAGATCCAGAACCGCCTGGAGGAGGAGCAGGAGAGAGAGCAGTGTGCAGTGGAGGAGTCTGATGAGGAAGGTGCGAGATCCCACTGACTGACTCATGACTGAGATTCCATTTAATTTCTTTATGGATGAATGTGTTCTTGTGTGTTTTAGAAAATGATGAGCCCAGACCAGCAGAGTGGGAGCCGAATGCAGAAGAGAAAGCCATACTGAGAGAGGAATTCCTCAGTCAAATGCATCAGCGCTTCCTGGATGGAAAAGATGACTTCAACTACAGGTTAAATCATAGTGCTTGCTCACATAGGTCTCAAATTTTGAATATAAAATATGAATATTGCATTACCAAGATGTTTTTCTCTTCAAATCAGTTTTTGCTATTTATTGAGAGCTGATTGACAATATTTTAGTTCTTACATAAACATATCTTAATATTAAAGTACCTTAGAGTAACAGTTTCTTAAATTTTCATTGTAGTGAAGTGGATGAGAATCCAGATTATGATAACCTGGATATTGTAAGCCATGATGCAGAGGAGCGCTACTTTGATGAAGATGAGGAGGAGGAGGAGGAAGAAGAAAAAGAAGAGGATATGATGCAATAGCCCTTAATGTATAGAATGTTCTCACAACAGAATTTTGTCATTTTCTACTGCTTGATATTTGTCAGTGTAGGTTAAATGTGATTATCAGCACTTTGTTGGCTTTAATAAAAGAGTACTATTTTTCATGATGTTATGGTCATGTTTAAAGAATTCTTTGAAAAAAAAAAAAAGTATTTCAAGTCTGACCTTTGAAGACTTGAATGTTTTCATTTTAAAAGGCTTTTGTTATTTAGCATATTTTAAATTCATGCAGTTATGTAGGAATCAGTTTTTCATAACGGTTAATAAAACAAATGGGCAGCTGACATGACAGCAGTGTTCTAGACTCACTTTTAAAGCTTGTTTACATTCATCTGTATAACTATGCATGCAGTCTTTAGTAATCCTAATTATCAATCCCATATTAACAGAGACTATTTGCACCATTAATAATGAATTTGATATACTGCAGCAATTTACATAAACCATCATACTTTACATATATACTTATAGGTAGATTTATGATGGTTATTGTTGTTTTTCTTTTTTGCAACCGTGTCTTATAAGATATATTGAAGTATATTCAGAGGCTGTAAATGAGTACAGACCACACTGAAGACTCAAAATATGGAGTAAATACTTTATTAACATTCAAGATTTCATTAGCATTGCTATAATCGCAAATTAACATTCTACACAAGAAAAATAACAATTAAATACATGTTCACAGGATAGGTGCTGGATGGAAAGTAAAGGTTATGTAAGGCAAATATACAAACAAAAATTAAACAACTACAATTAGTGAGGTCCCTTTGACATATAACCAATAAAACAGAACAGAAAATGTAGGGAGAAAATGTGACAATGCGTCAATACCAAGCAAAGTATTTATGTGCAGCTTTCTTTGTAATTACAATGTAAATAGAGCCCCTCTCTTTAAGTCATACTTTACTTCTAAAAGCACACTAACATCTTCATTATCTGACCCAAGGAGCCAGTTGTGTCTTATTCAAATGTGTGTGCAACACTTGTCCTATTCCCTCAATGACTCGATTAGCTACACTAATGCCTATAGTATAGTAATTTCTTGTAATACTACACAACTGTTGGTAATTGCCCCACCAAATGCAGTGTTAGAAATGCCTAGTTACCTAAATGCCAGTGAAATATCTAAAATACAAAATACCAACCCTTATAAGCCATATAAAATTCTTCTAAAGAATACTGTGTAAATAGAAAAAGTCGTTAGCTCCTTCACACCGTGTTAATACTGTGCCAAAAACTGGTTAGATTTACTGCAGCAAATACTCAAAGGTTACACACCATGTTCCTTCAAATGACACACTTCACAGTTAACTGCCAGAATTACTTACAATGGCAAGTGGTTAAGGGACATTATTTAAAAATAATAATCAAGACGACTGAATGAGAGGTAAATATTTCTATCAAACCCACAGGGTCCATAACTTGAACTTTTCAATAGACTCCTGATTTGAGGTCAGAAACCATCACAGTATCATAGATATTGTCGAAAAGGCTGTCAGGAGGAAAAAAAAGCAAACACTTCATACAGAAAGAACATACTTTCATAAATGAGCAGGGCACTATATATTTTTTTTCCCATAATTACGCCTGAAAAGTTATTTTCTGTTGTGCAGTTTGTCGCCCCAAAATATGTAGCAGTTTTGTATTCTAATAATAGCAGTTATGTATTCTAAATCAAGGAATTTTGATTTAGCATAAAATTTAATGGCACACAGTGAGAGGAGAGGTGACAAAAGAGGAATGTTAAAAGACAAACAAAGAAGAAAAACTTCATGGGCTCAGTGCAAGTAGCCCTCTACCTGCATATAGACATTGTGCAACATCTTGGCTGTTTTATTGCCTGATCCCTTTAAAAGTCACCTCTCAAATGTACCATTTTATGGCCCCTCAAAAGGAACCAACGGTTGTTGGAGAACAAAAAAAACTGGGAGGAAAGGTGAAGGAAAAGAGGATAATAGAATGAATCATTCAGTCTTTTGGCACAGGGGAAAAAGTGCAACATTCCCATTGTAAAAACTTAATGAATGTTTGGTGCAACTTCCGGAGTCACAAACTGCTCAGTCAAGATCCAATTAGAAGTAACGAGTTCAGCTGATGAGTCTTCACCCATAACTGCTCCTTAAAAACAAAATCTTCATTAAGGCTTAAATACTGATGCAATTACATATAAATCATAAGCACTCATCCAAACACACCTTTTGATTTTATCATCAAACCATTCTGCACTGCCAAACATGTCCACAAGGAGGCAAAGAAGTACTTGTTCCATCAAATAAACAAAGTAAAATGTCCAAGGCTAAATGAAAACACTGGAAAAACTGTGGTCTGTTCTTAATTTTCTGTACATTAGCAGTTCAGATAATAATGCCTTGAAGATAAGAGGCAGATGCCCTACTGAGCGTCAGCTTGCAGGATATGGACTGCAGAAATCACAAGAGTATATTCCATCAAGCTCTGCATGAAAAACCTTGTTCAGTAAGTAAAGCGTAAATTAACTTCAGTCATTGGCAAACTAGAAAGTCACAAAGCAGGAGGTGGGGGAAGAATTCTCTCAGCAAACAGATCTCTGGCAATTAAACACACACAAGATGCCTGGAAGCACCATGGTTTTGTCACCTTAACCATCATTTACTAAGCTATTTTAACTTATTTGAAAATCGAGCATTACAAGCTATGTAAGCTAACTAGTTAAACTACAGTGATGCTACCCTTTTAAGAGAGTAGATACTACTAGATAGTAATTAATAAAAAAAAAAAAAAAAACACACATACTTCAGTATCTTTTAAAACAAACTATCAGGGATCATTTATTTTTTACAAACAAACCAGGCTTCCTTGGACTCAAAAACATTACAAATCTCAGCAACTGAATGTACTTGAATACACTAATAAAAATTAATTCAAAAAACACCCTAATCTAACGGACATGAAAACAGAACAATGCTGCTGAATAGCAGAATTTAACCAAATCATGTACTAAACCATGTAAATTAAGGGATATAAGTGAATCTACATTAATTAAAAATAAGCCGATTCATTTGAGACTATGCTCAAAAAAATACTTAACTTACTAATACTTTATTGTAATCTGATTCATTGTAATCACTTTACAATGAATCAGACTTCCCAATACTAAATGATTTTTAACCAAAAACACTATTCATATCAGAGCTCATACAAGACAAATAAAATGGTAGCCTCTGCCAAGTTTTTTTTCTTTGCCAAGCAGACAAAGAAAAAAACCCCCAAGATTTAATTACATTTCTTTCTTTAAAGATTTCATTCCCTGTGTATTTACAGCGCATGTTTTTTGTGTGTTATGCATGCTTCCCTAACATATAATCTTGGTAGTTTATGGTAAAGTTGTTTACAGTATAAATATCAGAATTTCTCTTTCTTTGCGATGTCAGATTTTATTTTATTTTTTTTGGGGGGGGGGGGTGTATTGTCTTGTAACCATCCTTGAAAATGTAAGAGATGTTATTTTTAATTCACCAAAAAAAAAAAAAAAAAAAAACACGCTAAACTGCTACTTGCAACTGAACTATTGTCACACTATTGAAAAATGTAATGTGGTTTCATCAGTACTTTTTGTTCCTCAACATAAAATACACTAACAAAAAAATGCACATCCTTAATTTTAGCAAACAAATTTCTAGCATGGATCTGCACATTAAATACCCGCCATGCTCAGCAAGGTCCATTTCCTCAGTCGGGCACTACTCCTTTCTGCCTCCAGTAACAAATCGCCTGTCTACTCTCAACAGACCACAGTGCCTGCTTGTGCTGTGAATGTTCCTCACCTCCAGCTGTCTGCCGGCTCGCCTCAGTTGATGAGAATTCCAGGAGGCCTCCCATCCTCTTCAGTCATGTTCCTGTAGTTATTCTCAGCTTCATCCACTGTCCTAAAGCAGCAAAACATTGAGGGGAACCCAAAATAAACGCAACTCTAATAGACCAGAATAGATGAGTAAAGAGCGCTCACATTAAGAAGTCTTTGACATCCTCAACAGTGAGCTCGCCTGTGGTGTCCAGAGTGAAGTCAGCACTGCTGTTTGGAGAATCCAGGACGGGCGAGGATAAGGTGCTCCGCATTTCATCCAAGAGCCCTGAGAGAATGACCACATAGTATCTTATTTTATCTTTTTTTTCCCCCCAGACAGTGTGATTTGTATTGTCACAAAAGGGGTGAGAAAAATTCACTTCTATGTGAGACATTAAGTACATAAATTAGACTTCAGTCATAAAAGTTTTAATTTCCAGTAAAACAAAACCGCAGAAATGCTGCTAATTTCAGCTAGTTGGGTGAAGAATGACATTTATTTTCCATCTGTCTAGAGTTGAGTGCAGAATTGTTACCTTCAGACTTGCTCTCTGCTTGTGTCTTGTGTCTTCCATTAGCCTGTGGTGGAAGCGGCGTGCTGGAACCGCTAAAAAAAGATTGAAATGTGCTGAAAATGCAGAATTATTATTCTCCCCGAATGTCTGGGACATGATTAATTTCTTCAACATGATCATCATCCACCAAAATGACCCATCTGTACACTACCATTCAAATGTTTCTTTTCTATGTTCTGTTCTATGTTCTGAAAGAAGTCTCTTCTGCTCACCAAGGCTGAATTTATTTGTTAAAAAATACAGTAAAAACACTCACATTGTGTAATATTTTTAAAATTTTAAGTTAAACACTATAAATTTAAAATGCGATTTATTCCTGTGATAGTAAAGCTGAATTTTCAGCTGCCATTGCTCCAGTCTTCAATTTCACATGACCCTTTAGAAATCATTCTAATATGCTGATTTGCTGAGAAACATTTATTTTGAAAACTGCTGAATATTTCATGGAAACCATGATACTTTTTTCCAGAATTCTTTGATGAATATAAAATACAAGAGAGCAGAAATTATTTGAAAAAGAAATCTTTTGTAACATTAATGTCTTTACTGTCATTTTTGATTAATTTAGTGTGTCCTTGCTGAATACAAGCATTCTGTAAATGTCTTTGTATATAATGCTTTAATAAGGAATATTAAGGTGAAACATGCATTCATGTATTTGACTTCATTAAATTTTCCATTTCATTTTTTTAATGGACGTTTAATCTTGACAGTACATATTAATATTTTGATGCCATTAATGGCAATTATGTCTTCCAACTGTCACTTTTACTTCAACAAAAGTTTTCAAATCAGTGTAAGTTGTAAAGTCTAGGTTACAAGATACATTTCACCCATAGGATAATGTTTTATGAAATCGCTTGAGTAGCTCCTCCAACAGTAAAATCTCCTTGATCCAAAATATATTTGCATATTAAACATCAAATATCTAAAAGGCTGTAACTTTGATGTTGGAGGAATTTCACATTCAGACTCGACAGGCAGTTTTCTGGAAACTCAACATAGCACCTGGTCAGAACACTGTTAAACTGATTAGTGAAATCTCTCTGGTTTACCTGTGAGCAGAGAGATCGTGAGGTCGCTCCACATCCACTCGGCACAGCGGCTCTGTGATCACACGAGCCGACAGCGAGAAGCGCTCATACTCCGAGGGCGAAATCAGGTAGAACCCTAATAACATTGAAGGCAACATAGTTGAATCTCATTCATGGGGAAAAGCTCAAAGCTAGAAATTATTTCCATGCTGTTTGAGAATGAACTTCTAACCTTGCCCAGTCTTAGTGAACACACAGGAAGCAATGCCACTGATGTCTTCTTTGCGGATGCAGTCGTAGCGTACTTGCGGTCTCAGCGCTGGCACACTGAACACATGGATGTCTCCCAGATTGGTAAGGCACACTAGAGCGTTCTCAGAGTAATCTTCAGAGCTAATGCTGGTGAAGTTCGACAGCGCCACCTTTCGTACACGACAGCCTTCATGGGCGGTCAACTTGAACTTGGTCTTCGCGCTTACTTTAGGCAGCATGAACACCTACACAAAGAAAAAGAAAGGTTGTTCACTTCCACTCCATTTTTCTTTTTAAAAGATCCAGTTTATTTAGTTGTAAATATCCCAACCTTAAACTGCTCCTCGGAAGCAATAAGAACAGAGTGGCTGCCCTGCATGTCTGGGGCTTTGGCCAGATCTCTGGAGACTTCGTACGGCTCTGGCAGAGGGTTCCCTCGGCCATCCAGCACAGCGATGGACACCACTGGAGCTCTGTGCATGAGCTGGATCTCCTTCCCCAGCAGGGCCTCCACGCTCTGCTCGGAGAACTTCTCCTGTGACGGTACATCCAGAGCGTATGCGTACACTGAGCCAGAGTTTGTGCCGGCCCACATTGTAGGTCCGTGATGCGTTCCTGAGTGACAGAGGAAAAATAGTGCTGTCAACCAGGTGACCTACAGCCATAACAATAAATGTTAAGATGCTGGAGTCTCATTTACAAAACACATGCATGATTTGATGCCAGTTCCTTAGATTTGGTCTTACTTTTACAAATCCTGATTTGTTACTGTTTTTTTTAACTGTTATACTTTTAACTGTTTATAGTACCGTTATATGCAGGTCTGTAATCACGATATAGAGGGGTACATGTTCATCCCAACATTCAATTGACAGACTGTGAAACTTTGACATTTGGTTCACTTTTACAACATCTGGCAAGTGCAAAAAGAGTTCACATTTAATAAGAATTACTGGCCTATGTTTTATAATTCATCTTTCAGTCTCTGCTATTGATGACAAAATTAAAATTAATCAAACTTCAGTACTGAAATGTAAAGTAACAAAAGGCAAGAGCAAGCTGAAAAGACTTGAATAGGCATGCCATTAGTATATTAAGAGCATTAAAAAAAAAAAAAAAAAAACTCAGAGGGTACTCAACTATTGTAAACAATAAGAAAAAAAAGGTTGGCACACCACAGCTCCAAAACGGCAAAAAATATTTTTCTTATATTAAGAGCATTACCATTCAAAAGTTTTGAGGTCAGTATTTTTAAAAGAGGCTTATTTATAATACACATTAAATCGACCAAAAAGTCATTTAGAGAAAATACATTTATAAATGTTAAAAAAGATTTCCATTTTAACTTAATGCTGGTCTTTTGAACTTTCTATTCATCAAATAATACTAAAAAACATATTGCAGTTTTTTATGAAAATATTAAGCAGCACAACTATTAATACCAAGTCAGCATATTAGAATTAGATTTCTGAAGGATCATGCGCGGTAACGGCTACTGAAAATTCAGCTTTGCCAAAGGAATAAATAACATGTAAAAACACAAAACGGTTATTTTTAATTATAATTCTAACAAATCACATTATTACCGTTTTATAAAAAAACAGCCTAAACTATGGAGTAAGCAAGCATTGGATTTGAAATAAAAGGTTGAACAAGAATATGAATCCTGATGATCTAGCAAGTATTTCCTATTCCTGCTCCACGTGTCCACCCTAGTTCTGGATCTGTTATCTAACATCTGAATCAACTTATCAGCTTATTAGAACTCTCCATGACCTGATTTGGTGGCCTAAGTATTTTGTGAACATTTTTTAGTTTTCCCTGTTGAGTCAGCACAGCTGTTTCAGACAAAAGTGATCTAACCTGACCTACTATTATGTTCCAATAGCAAACCACTCACACCCATAACTGCACAGTACAAATGCAAAGTTATTCCCCCATTATTGTAAATCATTTAAATATATTGCACTAATAAAACAATAATACTTTGTTCAGAACTCCCTCATGGAAAATTCAGCTCTCCCCAAACATGATCTGACCACTATTGTGCGAGAGCCTGTTTGAGTCATGAGGTCACACGCGGACAAGAAGATGAGGAAAATGGGGCTGCCTCGTGCTTGTGACCCAGACAAGGTAATATAAAGTGACAGCGTAAATCATTTCACACGCAAACGAGGGCGAGTGTATAGCAGCCTTGATCAGGTTAAACCATATACAGCTCACACATTTCACACAGGACAGACAAAACTTAGATCTGGAATTAGATCAACAGCAAAATTGCTTATGCTGATCTGATATCAGACTGATAATTAAAAATAAAGATTAAATTAAAAACAGGCTTGTACAACTGATAAAGTCAAACTAGGGCTGTGACTACTTCAAACTGGAATAATTCACAAATAATCTCAATTGCAATTTTTGTATATTTGCACTTTTTTTTTTTAAACATCCAAATTGGATTTAATTTATATGATGGATTTGATATAGTATAGAATCGTAATGTCAAATTCAGTTACATAAAAACTAGTCACTAGTCAAGTAGTTACACTGCCTGAACTGCTAAACTCTGCCATATTTGAAACCTTTTCCCCCACAATTCTCACCATCTCTGAGGAAAGTGTCGGCGAAGCAGAGGCAGCGCACCACTCCAGACAGCGAGTCGTCTGCAGAGCGGGGCTCAATACGTCTCTGCACTGGTGTCACCTCAGCATCGTGCTCTGCCAACTGAGCGTTAGCCTCCTGCACCTGATGAAGACAAGATGAGCTTCTTAAAGTAAACTAATAATCAACAAGTAAACAGACTCACAAACAATGGCCTCATCCCCTAATCACAAAACCTGTAAGATGGTAATGCATGTGAGAGATTTCCAGACACTCACTTTACTGGTGGGACTATTAACCACAGCACGTTTCTTTCCTGAGACTCTGCTCTTCCGGATTCTCCTGAAAGACTGGCGCAGGGATTTCTTCAGAGACTTCACTCGAGACAGCGGGCCCTCCATAGCCAAAGAGTCATTGGGGTGTAGAGTGCACCTATGAAAAAAAAAAAAAAAAAAAAGTAAAAAAAAAAATCCTTCCTTTATAGCAAAGTAGTCACAGACAAGTCAGATTTTTAATTATATCCTATGAGGGTTTTTTGCATTCCAACTGCTGAAGGAAAGTCTTATTCAGATTAAGGTTTACTATATACCTACAAAAATTGTATTAATTCATTAGGGAATGTAATGGATAATTCATTACTGTTGGTATAAATATAAACATTCATAAAGTGATAGTTATTATATAGTTATTACAAATAAAAATGATTAAATAATTGAATTCACTTAATACAACACTTAATATCATAATAATAAATTCAATTAGCAGTAAAGTACTTTAATAAAAGTATTAATAATAGTAATATAATTTTAAAATATATTTTGTTTTAATACATTTCTTTAAAACAATTTCTGTATTATTAACTTAAAGTAATTTAAATGTATGAATTTATTGTTGTTATAAATAATATATATATATATATATATATATATATATATATATATATATATATATATATATATATATATATATATATATATATATATATATATATATAAATTACTTCAATAAATGTATTAATAGCATACATAAATATTGATTCATTTTTTTAAAGAAATGTATAATTATAATTATTATTATTGTTGTTGTTAATAATAATAATAATAATAATATATTTAAATTACATTAACAAAAGTATAATCATTTAAATAAGTAATACATTTCTTTATAACATTACTTTTGTATTATTATTATTATTATTATTAAATACTTTTATTAAAGTAATTTAAATGTATAAAATATTGTTGTCGTTAACAATAATAATAATAATAATCAACATTTAAACTACTTTAACAAAAGTATTAATAATAATAAATATAAAAATAGTTTTATTTTAAGAAATGTATTATCATCATTATATTATTATTGTTGTTAATAATAATAATTTTATAATTGGGTTGGTTATTATAAGCAAATTCTAGCAGCAGATGCGGAGTATGCAAGAATATTTTATAATAATTAATTGGATTCACATGCAATCTCTTTCCATTTGAAGCACTGATTAACAAGCATTTGGCAAAGTAACACAGCATCTTTGGATGGCCCCTCAAGTTACCTCGCCAGCACTGGACTTCGCCGATGGTAGTCAAAGAGGCCAAAGCCATGACTGGTGCCAAAGGCAATGAGGTTCCACTCTGCGTGCAGGGTTACTGAAGTAACGGCCGCAGGGGGCATGCACTGCACCAGGACAACCGGCTGGAGTCCAGGAGCAAACACTACTGAGCCGCTCTTAGGAGGGAGCCGGTCATGACCCTTCCACGTGAAACCCTCTCGGTCCTGGAGCAGGTCCACTGTGGCCACGTCAATCATGTGATCGGACTTCTCTTCGCTAAGAACCATAACTATAACCTGTGAACAGAGTACAGGTTACAACATTACCATCACTTATTTTTGTGAAGACAATTTGAAAGCCTAGAGAGCATAGTCGTTAGTTTAATAATAAAGTCATTATTTTTGTTTTTTTTTTGAGTAAAAAAAATAAAATAAAAAATAAAGTATTCTCGTAAAATTACAGTTGAACCCCTAATGTCACATGGACTATTTTAATGATATCTTTACTACCTTTCTGGGCCTTGAGCGTGGTAGTTATGTTGCTGTCTATGGAGGGTCAGAAAGTTCTCGGATTTCATCTAAAATATCTTAATTTATGATGAACAAAAGTCTTACGGGTTTAAGTAATTAATGAGAGAATTTTCATTTTTGGGTGAACTATAACTAAGAGGTTATGAGATTTCATTATGGTTAGGATGCTGCCTTTGTAGACGGCACACAGCAAAGCCGCTTAACTAAGCTTTTTGAAACAAAGCTACTGAATTAAAAATATATTTGCATTAATCATTAAAAACTAGTGATCCTACTTGTCCAGCAGTTCCAGCCACCACCAGTTTTCCGCTGTATTTACAGAGGCTGATCTTCTGGATTCCAAGTCTGGGATCATCACTGTATGGGTCAAAACAGCCCACCTGGAAATAAATGAAAAGCAAACATGGACTGTTATTCTTCTTCTTTGATTCTTAAGACTGTACAAACAGAGCTGTAATATCCCTGTTATGAGGGACGTATAGTACAAAAACACACCTGAGCCAATCAAGTCCATTCTAACTGTAACAAACAAATATCTTCCGCATGCCAAAGAAAAGTCAAATACCATGCCTTAAAGAAAAGGCATCAGCCATATAGCTCTACACAGGTTATTATGAGCAATATAATGCAATCAATACAAGACTGCATTTCCTTCCCCTCTAGACACATTGACCCTCAACAACGTCTGATCCCAGCCAAACAGCTGTGGACAAAGACTAGAACAAAGAAAAGAGGAATGTGCATGTTATGAGAAAAAAAAAAAAAGTTAAACAAAAGTAACGCAGAAGTGCCATCCAGAGCAGAAATGTGCTTCATCTTCAGCAGACGTCAGCAAAGCTTTTCAGTCATCAGACCGACATTCTGCTTTTAATTAAGGTGCAAAAGGAATCAGCTCCAGTGTGAATCCCATATGCTAAAGTGGGCCACGTGCCAGACTGTAGTTGGCGTTTTATGGAGAAGCTGAAGAGGTGGATTAGGAAAACAAAACAAAAAAAAAAAAAAAGAGAAGGGAGAGGTCAAGAAACTTGCTAAAGCTTCCCTTGTTTTGAAAGAAAACAGTGAGTAGAGTAAAATAAAATAAAATAACACTGTCCCGGTGTTCAGATGATGTGATTTAAGCTTTGTTTTAAAAGTGAAAAAAAAAAATTCATCAGATCTCCTATAAATCCCTGACCTTTCTGAAAGGAGGCCATTCCTCCTCCCCGGCCTGTGTCAGGCTGTCGTTGTGGTCGCAGTCTGTCTGAAAGATGTTGGCTGTGCTCAGCTTGTACAGCGGTTTGAGCGACACTCCTGACGCATCCCAGAAACGCACTGTACCATCCTCATGACTGAAAAAAAAACAAATACAAGCAAACATTATCCTGACAACTGATCCAAATAAACAGGAATGTTTTCATTAAAGTCTGTGGGACGTTTTATCAAAACACTGAAGAAAAATGTAAGCAGCTGTTCAAATAACTTAATTTTGATTTCTCATTAGTGATAGGAATAAAATAAAATAGAACAGAGAACAGAACCGAACAAAAACTAAATATCTCACCCAGTTAACAGCAGTTCTTTCTGCGTTGGATCATATGCTAAGTTTTTCCCTCCACATATTGGCCAATTCTGTCAAAACACAAGAGGAAAAAGAAAGCACACTCAGGTCGGCCACTTTAACAAAAAAAATATCTGGCAAACTTTAAATTCTCTAATGAAATAACATTAAATAAGAACTTTGATGCTAGTTTGTGTTTTATTGGTGGTTGTTAAATAAAATCCACTTTAGAAAGACTAAGCTATTAAATCTAAAAATGCAATATGAGTGTGCCATATTAAATCAATTCATTTATATAAGAGACAAAAAAAAAAAAAAAAAAAAGGGTGGTGTTTGTTTTATGATGTTAAACCTGGTTTTGGGTTTCTGTATGGGGTCTTTTAATTCACCTACCTCGTAGTTCTGCAGAGGACACTGCTGCTGGCCCGCACTGATCACTCTCTCCCACAGTTTGGGAGGCACATTTGAGATGTGACATGAACAGGTGATGGCAGAGGAGTGCAGAGGAGCTAGATAGGGAGCAGGGACAGTGGGCCAGCCAGCCATCTGAAGATCAATCACTACCAGCTCCTCTTCCAAAAGAACCACAAGCGCTGATGGGTCATCAAATTCTGTAAGGCACAAAAATAACTAATGTCCATGCACAGGAAATAAAAATAAACATTTAGCATTCGCATGTATCAGTGATTTATAAGACACTTATTACAGGAACAGCTCCACAGAAGCAACCCAGGTCCAAGTGCCCCGATTAAGGGAACAATAGTGCTAGCTTAGTAATTGCCCCATGTGAGAGAACCTGTAACTAGGGCTGGGCAGTATGATCATATATACCATCATCATTTATATGACAGCATATTCATGGTACACTTTTACATAATTTGAGTGTTCTTCAGATTGATGGCAGACATATTTGTTCCGAAAAATATTCTGGTCTGCATCAGTCAAGTAAATAACCAATAAATATTAACAACATTATTAGTATTAGTATTAATAATAATAATAATAATAATAATAATAATAATAATAAAGTAACCGCATAATAATAATAATAATTAGTAATAGTAGTATTAAATATTAATTATATATTATTCCACAACAACAATCACCATCCATTATTGAATAATAATACTAAATTGTTATTACTTCATTAAATAATAATAATACATTTTTACTTCGAGATGTTTAAAGTCACTAGATAGATATGGTTGTATAACAAAACAGTTTGGGGTTGAACTTTCAGCAAAATTAATCATATTATTATAGATACTATTACAGTGAAATAAAATTGCTCAAAATAAGAGTTAGGTCAAACAACCCACCCTTCTTTTCAGTTATCAGCCCAAATGTTTAAACATTAAGCCATCCCACCGGCCCCATGGGTGGCCTGCTCACCCTTATCTTTGTCTGTGCAGTGAATGGTGAAGAAGTCTATGACACGCGAGGTGAAATCAAGGGTGACGTGGCTGCTGTTCTGGAGGATGGTTAAACAGTGTCTGTCTCCATAGCTGGCTCTGGGCATCCCGCCACTGAACAGCACTAGAGGAGCTCTACAGACACAACAGAGGAGACCCTCCTGAGAGAACTGAAATATTCTATTATGGGATTTCATTTCTCACACATTACAGCACGCACCCTGATTCTGTTGTCCTCCACAGGATCTTGTTCACGGCTTTGCAGGGAAAGGGGCCTGAGATGAATAACACCAAAATGAGGAAAACAGAAAGACAAACCGAGTTTAAAAGAAACCACCAAAACTACAGAAATCTTGGCAGAATACATGGTAAAAATTGGAAAATATCCTTAGATCCCCCAAGCGGTTTGTGTCAACAAACCATCAGCTAATAGTGAAGAGTGTATTTGAGGTTTACGATCCCTTTAATAGGTCTGGAGCAGGATTTTAATGGCCTATTACAAAAGTTGAACGGACTCTAAGCGTTGCTATAGAACAACATTTCCTGGCATTGTGCAAGTTAAGCAAACATTACAGCATGACCAGTCGTCAATGAGCTTATGGCTACTGCAATTACTATACCTCCATAAAAAAAGCCCAAAACATGAAGTGCGTTTACATGCATGTTAAAATGTCTGATTCCAGTCAGAATAAAACCATAATGAGTCTTATTTAAATAAACACTTTAGTCTGACTGAGATTGTACTAGACCTGGACCGTGCGATTGCAGCTCGGCTTTGTCCAACATGTATTTACATTAATCGGACAGTTATCCTAAAAAGTTTGGGTTAGTAAGATTTTTCTTAATGTATTTAGTTTTTTTTATTATTATTATTTATATTACAACGTGAAAGAATCATATCCTATTTTACCAAATTTTAAAATGTCATTCATTCATGTGATGCAAAGCTGAATGTTCAGCATCATTACTCCAGTCTTCAGTGTCACATGATCCTTCAGAAATCATTCTAACATGGTGATTTGCTGCACGAGAAACATTTCTAATTAATCTATGTTGAAAACTCTTGTTCTGCTTAAAATATTTTTTGCAAAGAATGTAATTACTTTTTTTTTTTTCAGGATTCTCCTGCGTATAAAGTTCAAAAGAACAGCATTTATCTGAAATAAATATATTTTCTGTCACTTTTGATCAATTTAATGTATAAATTAGGGCCGGGACTTTAACGCGTTAATTTAGATTAATTAATTACACAAAAATAACGCGTAAAAATTTAACGCATTTTAATCACACTTATTTTTGCACAGCGGAACGTTTCTCACTGGATGAGTTTCGGCGGACCCATTATACTGGAGCACCAACTAGCGTTCAGACAAAAACAAACCACAGTGAATATGGACAAAGAAGCTGATGAGACCGCTTTGGTTGGCCCTGTGGATGGGAAATTTAAAAATCCATATGAAAAAAAACTTACTTCTCACTGTTCTCAGGTCAAATATTTATATGCGATTAAAATGCGATTAATTTCGATTAAATAATTACAAAGCCTCTAATTAATTCGATTATTTTTTTTAATCGAGTCCCGGCCCTAGTATAAATATTATAATGTATGATTTAATAGACTTTTTTAATTTAGAAAAAACAAATCTGACCCCAAACTTTTGAATGATAGTGTACACGTCGCCAGACAGATGGAAAATGTAACTTGACCATTGTAATCAAACAAACCTACTGCTAACAAACAATCCATTTGTGTGAGAAACAATGAGAAAAAGGGAAGGGTGTGTAATTGGCATGTGTTACGGCTCACCATATGGTATGGTGGATGAGATGGGGTCATGAGTGCAGGGATTGCTGCTGCTGACAGCCCACACCATGTATCCGCCATCACTATGGGAACTAACAAAGCTGTTCCCGGACCGTTCCCAGACCAAACTCTCCAGCTGCTGCAAGAGTGACAGTACCACACAATACATGGTGTCAAAGGAGGAGCAAAGACGATGAAAGGAAGTCGAAAGGTTTGAGTTAAACCATCTGGACATCTTAACTTCAAGCACTGAAGATTTAAAGATGGAATTAAATGAGTTTTTATAAAAACGTGGACAGACCTCTTGACCTGATCACTTTGAAAGTCTACAGTGCAATTATTTGACATTTACAGAGACTTTAAAACACTGATGTCTATGTTTCTATTTCAGTTCAATGCGTTTCAACCACAACCCCAAAGAGTGTTGAAAACCATTTGAGAGATATCAAACAAACTCCCACACAAACCCACCTGCTTTCCCAGGAAGAGGTTGTCTACATGCCGACTGTTGAGGTCCCAGAGTACAACCAGACCTCTGCTGTAACCAATGAGGATTTTATCAGAGTCTTGTGGATGTTCCTGTAGGGACTCCACAGGCCCCAATGATTTCCCACACTTGTACTCCTCTGGAACACTGAAAAGGAGAATAACAAGACATGTGAATGACATTACAAATAGCAAGCTTTTATTCAGAAGATTGAGGAAACCCTACAGACAGATGACAAAACCAAGCAATACGCTGCACCAAGGAACACTGGGAAGATTTATTCTCTTTGTAGTGCCGCTCAACTGCATTTCTATTTGGTGAAAACCCCAAATATGAGTACACACTACTGAAGTAGAGAAAACCTTTAACTGTAAAACTTCACTCCGCAATTTTTTTCTCAACCGAATCAAACGCAGGCTTGTGTGGAAAAGCATTTTGCATGGAAAAATGTGCAGGTCTCAGGGTTCAATGAGCGATGAATAAACCGAGCTCCAAGCTTTGAGAACAATGTATCGAACATTTGGCAACAATTACTCTTGATTCATGTTTGCAAAGTCTAACGGGGTGAACGGAAAGAAAACACAAAGTTCATTAAACAAGTCAAAAACAAAAAATATCAGTGGTTTCAATGCAAAGGTAACAGCAGAAGTTGACAACATTATCAGACGCTGACATGCTTAAATTCAGTTTGAAAACCAGACAAATGATGACCAATCAAAAGCCACAGTCCGGGATTCCTCTGTGGCTGTGGTATGGATTCAAGAGCTGGAATGTGCATGGTACACCCACAGAGTCGGGATGAGATGCAGCCATGAAGGGAAAGAGGAAAAGAGGAAGGTGCATGGAAAAGAAGGACTGGAGTAGTCATCTGGTGGCTTGGCTACAGATAAGAACAGCCACAAGAAACAATTTGACAATAATAATCCCAGGTTTTTCATGACTGAAGGAAGCCTTAATTTACAAAAGTAGAAGAATGATATTGTAAATAGTTTTCCAAACTAATTTTCAGTGAGGTTAGTAGACGATGGCTTTTTACGTTTCATACTTGCAAGCACACAATTTGTAATTATAATAAGTATTCTGAAGACATTAAAACTCATATACATGGCAATCTAGATGCCCCTATGTTTTAAAGAAAAACAAATCACCACAAAACACAATAATGTTTTTTTTTTTACTGAGCCACAGACTATATTCTGGCATTCCAGATCCTGCTGATTCCCAAAGATGAGTGTGCAAAGCTCATATCCCCCATTTTAAATGCCTCCTCGGCTGAGGCCCAGGAGCTTTGGCACTTGGTACAAAAGCATTTTGTTCAGTAGTTTCCTGGCTGACACATACTTATTACCAGTGGCTCAGATAGGACGCCCATTACCCTAAATTGTCTTCAGTTAATGAGCAGCTCAAGGTCTCTCAGAAGCAGATGAAGTCCACATTTAGCTACACAGGCTATATCTGCAAAAGGGCACACTGGGAAAGCTGTAATTTATCTCAGAGTTAAATAACGTCTTTTAAAGAGTATGATGAATAGTTAGTGATTTCCTGCCTTGTAGAAGACATAATTACAGCCATTAGGAAAAACAGGTTTCTTCTTAACGAACAGTGTATTAAATATTTATAAATATCCTTACAATGAAAACTGGATAGCAGCAGCTTAAAGATCCCATCATATCACAGGGATCGAGACCTTTCTGAACTCCAAACGTCTAACAGTGGCGGTGTGAAGTCGGTGCCTTGGCAGTGGGACAGGAAAGATCAAGCTGCATATAACCTACTGACAGAGTAACAGACAGCCACAGCTGGGGGCAAGAATCAGGAAGTTTGATTCATTCCCAGTTCAAAGTGTATGAGAGAAGTGTGACAAAAGCATCTCGGTTAGGGAAAAGGAGGGAAGAAAATAAACAAAAGGTCTTGCTGCAGCTTCATTAACTTCATGCACAGTCCTCTCAGATGGGGTGGGAGCCCCAAAATGCTTATTTTATGAGGTAAGTGCTGTGGAATCTGTCTGCACGGCCATCTTTATTAGAGTCCAGTGTAGATTTCCTGAGTCACTGAGGCTTAAAAAATACTCGCTATCCCGTTAGAGATATTCTGAAAATCCTTTTCAGAGTGGTTGCAGACAGGGTTAGGTTTATACTAATAAATACTTTTATACTGCAAGGATGCATTTAACTGATCAAAATTGAAAGTAAAGACACAAAGACATCATATTTTTACAAAATATTTCAATTTTATTAACACTAGAACAGCCACGGGGGAAATTTTACTCGTGGCTGTTTTTCAAATGTACATAACAGATTTTCAATTAAACATTCAAAAAAAAAAAAAAAAAAAAAAAAAAAAAAAAAAGGGGCATTTACACCTATAAGCACCGGCGGGTCAACTGTCAAATTTACCCACTATATATATATATATATATATATATATATATATATATATATAGTGGGTAAATTTGACAGTTGACAGCAACAGATTCCAAATGCAAATAGCACACTTGAAATGAACTCTGGACCTTTTATCTGCTCATTGTAATTGGGATAAATAGGGAATAACACACACCTGGCCATGGAACAGCTGAGAAACCAATTGTCCCATTACTTTTGGTCCCTTAACAAGTGGGAGGCACATATGCAAACTGTTGTAATTCCTACACCGTTCACCTGATTTGGATGTAAATACCCTCAAATTAAAGCTGACAGTCTGCAGTTAAAGCACATCTTGTTCGTTTCATTTGAAATCCATTGTGGTGGTGTATAGAGCCAAAAATGTTAGAATTGTGTCGATGTCCCAATATTTATGGACCTGACTGTATATAATGCCTGTATTTTCGCGCTGTCAGTTTCTTGACGCTTATGTTTTAACATTGTACATTGCTAGGCAATGCCTTTCATTCACTGAATTAGCGGTTATCAGTTTAATAAATAAAGACAAAATGAGTAAAAGGCGGCAATTTATGGATGCTAAAGAGGTATAAGCAGAACTAAATACCACGAGCGATGGAGAGTTTGATGGTACTGAGATATGTAATGCATCCTGGTCGGCTCAGCATCTGACAGCGATCAAGATATAATATTTATGCTTTAGCCTAATGTTACTCATAATTGTTCAAAATTTGGATTATTTAATTTTTGTTTTGCTATTTCTATCGTTTATTGTTCGCTCCTGTGGTGCTATTTAGTCTGCCCGTTTACTGAAGAAGAAAAAATCTGCTCTATGATGTAACTGTTAATGAATAAAAGCATTTTATTTTTTATATTACCCAAAGTTTATTGCTGTTGTTCTCTTATTCAAATTATAAATGATATAACTAAAATTAATAATTAATTAGGTGAAGCTGTGCGCTTGAATTTGTCATCGCATCATGCAGTGTGGTAAATTGTTATTGCTCATTAATGTCTATATAGCTATTTTAGTCATTTCAATTACATGGGTTAATATATTATCTAATATGATTAGCCTATATTATTATTCTTCTTAATATATTAATGACATAGTATAATATTACATCACCCAAATATGTATTTACTTCCTTCTAATGCTTGTTGTCAGTGCTTGTTTAGCTTGAACATAACAGGACAAAAATAGTCGATGACTAGACAATCATTTCATGACTCTAGACACTTCTTTGTGAAGACAGTGGCATAATACAGTGAAATAATATATTCTTTAGCCATATCGCTGGCGGTTTTAGGTATACAGCGTCCCCCGGTGGTTCTAGTGTTAATGGGGACCTATTAAAAATCACTTTTATAAGCTGTTTGAACACAGATGTATAGCTGCAGTGTGTGAAAACAACCAGCCTATAAATGTTAAAAATCCACCAACTAATTTTTTTATAAAACCAATAAATCATGAACAGTCTCTTCAAACGAGCTGTTTCAGATTCTCCCTCTGTTCACGTCACCGAGGGGACAGCCCTGAGTTCTATTCATGTTAATAGAACTCAGGGCTGTGTTCTATTAACATGAACACAGCCCTAAGTGAGAAGCTGCAGTCCTCCATTACTGGAGATCTATACAATGTCAGCGCCAAAAAGGCTTTACAAGTGTTGTGTTTTGGGATGCACTAATGAACGTAGGAGTCGCCATAATCTCCCCCCATCTGAGCCGAGGACACTGTGGTTAAATTTCATTTTCGGAGGAAATATCACAGGAAAAAAATCGGTAACGTCCCATAAATGTTTAGGAATCAATACCAACGCTTCACGTTCAAACATCAGCTCCAGACAAAGTAAGTATCATGCATTAGTTTTCCAAATTGCCCTTCTGAAAGAGCTTCTTGGCACTCTATAAGGCTAATTGCTAAAGCTATCATTGTCTCCGTGTGTTTTCGCTGAGGCTGCCTTCAAGTGCTGCCAGAATGATCGTGAATAGGAATGTGGTAGTTAAAAGTTGCATATGAAAGCAATGCGAGTCGATCGTTTGAAGTTGTCGAGCTCATGATCAGAAGTGGGATTTATAAAGTTTGTGATAGTATGTGATAGCACCCTGTCTGTGTAATTGTCTGCATTATGCACAGTATAATCAGATGACAGACTGAAACAGAGTATGTTTTCTGTAAAGATAACAGGCTTGTACTAATAGTGGATGTTTATTTGCAAAGGCTAGCAATTCTAATTAGGGCTGGGCGAATCGATCCTTAAGTATCGAAACTGATGTTGTATCGAAAGGATCGTTCCTCACAAAAATATTGATTCTAAAGTGCATTTTTTAACCATTAATTTTATTTATCTATCAAGAAATTCTATGCATAAAATAAGCTTTTAAAAGGAAAAATAGACTGTATTAGCGAATAATTGTGTTGGATAGAACCATTTCTCCTGCTCATCGGAACACACGCAAATGCTGAAAGACATAACCAATCAATCACAGACAGCATTCGCTGCTGACGCATAGCTCACAGTGCTTGTTCAAGTAGAGCTGCGTTCCCCAAAAGCATCAGAAGCATAAGTAGATCTTAAGAAACCATTGCCACATTATTACATTACATAAGATAACATTGTTAATATATATAAAATTAATTCTGAAAAATGCATCACGGTTCCCACACAAATATGAAGCAGCAATAATAATCAGAAATGTTTCTTGAGCAGCAAATGATATTAGATTTATTTCTGAAGGATCATGCACTGAAGACTGGAGTAATGATGCTGAAAATTGATGTATTTTAAATTACATTTTAAAATATATTAAAATAAAAAATATATATATTTTAATTGTTATATTTCACAATATTGCAGTTTTTACTGTATTTTTGTTAAAATAAATGCAGCCTTAGTTAGCATGAGACTTATTTAAAAAAAAAAAAAAAAATTACAAAATCTTACAGGCTCCAAACTTGTGTACATGTAATATTTATTTTAAATAGGCTAGTTTGTGGAAGTAAATTTATTTAAACTGGTTGTTAAAACCAGTTTAATGATGTCTCCCTGATCATCGGCGGAGGCCGGGACACCTGGATGAGCCCCGGGGACATATCCCCAGTGAAGACCACGACTTAAATGCAATAAAACTAAAACTAAAAGATAACTAAAAATATAATAAAATACCCAACTACATAATACTATTATTTTTAGAATTTGAAACAATATAAAATAGATATAAATACATTTATACATTTAAAATTAAAACAATAAGTAAACAATAAATAAACAATTATCTCCTAGCCAGAGAAGAACTGGCCCCCCAAATGAGCCTGGTTTCTCCCAAGGTTTTTTTCTTCTCCATTGTCACAGAGGGAGTTTTGGTTCCTTGCCGCTGTCGCCTCTGGCTTGCTTAGTTGGGGACACTTAATTTCTAGTGATTATCGTCAATTTGATTTAGCAGATACTATTTAAACTAAACTGATCTAGACATGACATCTCTCATCTCAATGAAATGCCTTAACTGAAAATTGAGTGTTTAATCTTATTTTTATACATTACTGACAAGTGCTTTGACATAATCTGTATTGTTAAAAGTGCTATAAATAAAGGTGACTTGACTTGGCAAAATAACTTCATGGAACATGATCTTTACTTAATATCCTAATGATTTTTTGGCATAAAAAGAAAAATTGATCATTTTGACCCATACAATGCATTGCTGGCTTTTGCTACAAATATACCCGTGCTACTTATGACTAGTTTTGTGCTCCAGATTCACATATTTGAATGATTTCTGAAGGATCATGTGACACTGAGGACTGGAGTAATGATGCTGAAAATTCAGCTTTGCCATCAAAGTAATAAATTACTTTTTAAAAAATATATTACAATAGAAAAGTGGTTTAAATTAAAATTATTTCATAATACTGTGGTTTTTACTGTATTATTTGTAGTTATTATTTATTTATTTTTGATTTGACTTTGAAATCTCAGTTATATTACACTAAGATTTTTAGTTTTACACACATTTGAACGGAGCCCAAAAAAAAAAAAAAAACTTGCCTTTTCATACTCTGACAGCTATAGTAAAGTGGTAACATCTGGATGAGCTGATGACATGACAAGGTCAATAGGGCAGCTCTCACCTCTGCATGATCTCATCCTGGAGCAGTGACTTGTTCAGCAAGGTGAGGCTGGGCAGTTCCAGGAAGTGCACCCCGCCACCTTCAGTGCCCAGAGCAAGAAGATCACAGCTCAGCTTCAACAGCATGACAGTCACACGTGTTGCACTACACAGGAGAAGGAAGCAACATAAAGGTCATGGTTTGGACAAGATGATAAAGGGCATCTCTAAGCAAATTTGGGTTAATGCAACCAGAATAAGGAACAAAACCTTACCTGGTGCTCTCGATGCCTGGCCTGCCAGGCAGGTTGAAGCTGTGAACCTCCACCAAATGTGATCGGTTTTCGCTCTGCACGATCTCCCATAGGTAAATGGTGTTATCATCCAACAAAGAAAGTATCCCCCCCTATAAACAGAAAAAAACATCTCATATGGTTTAAAGACACAACTGTTCAAATGGCAACTTTCAAAATAAAAGCCCTCTACAACTTCAATAAAACACACATCAACACCTAATAAGCAACAATGGTTGAAACCGTCTTACCTGTCCATAGAGAAAGTGTATCTGAGTGACGGCAGCAGTGTCCTGATGAAGTCCAGTCATCTCCACCCCAGGAGCCCCATATCTTAATGCGCAGTCAAGGAAAAAAGCTTCAGACTAGGCTTTCATAATCGATTGAGTCAATTATTTTTTCAATTGATCAAATATTCATTCTTACTCTCTTCAAACAATGTGCAAACTGAAGTCTTTATATGCACAGTGTGTATAGTGAGCATTTGTAAAGTAATGACTTTACTGTAATAGTAGTGTGAAGTAAGGAACTTCCAATTAAAGTTAACTTCCAAAGTTACAATTTACAAGAAATATGCAATGCATAAGATTAATTAAAAACCTAAATTTGATTTCAAGTCTCTCTTTCTGTTTTAAGGGACATGCGTGAGCTCTTTAGTGTTTTCAAAGTTAATGGCAACAGGTTTCAAATCACTTAATTGCCATTATGACAAAGTTTTTGCAAAATGGTAACGTTTTTGTAAAAATGTAATTTGATTTTCATTACTGATTTTATCGAATAGTTGCAGCCCTAGTTAAGACACTTATTGCCACGTCTTCGCTCCAATGGATCACAATATCTAGCAGGCACACACTTTTATTCTTGTTTCTTTCAAAGGCAAATCAAGCCAATCAAAGATAAATGTGAATGTGGTGAAAAATTCAAGAAGCAACACTGTGTAATGACTTACACTCATGAAACAGAGGATTCTCTGAGGGAATTACAGTCAGATAATGCTCATTAAACTGCCCACTGAACTATATGTTAAGAACTGAGCCAGAATCAAATCAAAAGGATTGGCCCACACTCAATCTGATCATAAATGTCTCCAGAATAAGCAGAAATCTCCCACTTCTCTTTTTCAGTTTGACATCAACAGCAGTTGGCAAAGCGGATCATGATTTTCTTGAGAGACTGTTGCTCAAATGATTTCTGCACAGTTATTGTAGTCTGCTTCTCATTACAAAACTACACAGCCTTCCACTCTCATAACAAAAGAGTGGATATCTAGGTCAAATCTGATCCACATAAAATGATCCAAACTCTGCAGGAAGAAAGAGACATCCTCAGAATAACTCAATTCAGCAGGCCTTGGTGAAAGAGCAGCTCTTTAAAAGAAAATTAAAATCATTTTTTAAAATAAGAGCATGAGTGTGTCTGGAATGGCACACTTTGCATATTGCATACTATTTAACAGTATGTACCATGCAAAGCATGCCTTACCAAGATGACCAACCATACTGTCAAAAATGTGCAGTATACAACCCAACAACACTGTGTTAAATAGGTAATGCCCCATACCTGACCATCATATTCCAGCTTGATTAATAATAAACTGAAAGCATTTAACAAATGCTATTATATGACCAAAGAACAAAAAGATAAATACATCTGCACACAATATTGAATTGAAGTATGTTGAATAACAGTAACATTAAATTTTCAAACAGCCACACGTTTCATGCACTTTTTTTTTTGTTTGTTTGTTTATTGAGGGGGCAATGTTGGCTCACTTAAAAAAAAAAAAAAAGAATTTAACAAAAATTTTAGTGTGTAAAGAGACCTGGGTTCAGACCTCATCCAAACAAATTGAAATAAATATTTAATATCAATGTTTATATATAAAAAAAACAAACTTTTAATATTGAATAATAAATACTTTCATGGACGCATTTTTGTTATATGGACAACGGTCATTGTTTTTTGGATTCACTTAGAAAGGGTTGGACTGGACATCATGATTCTGAAAACAGGCCATTTCTCTTTGCAAACTTGCTCGTGAGGCAGGGTAGGTACATCTGATACAGACTAATGAGAAGAGATGCAGTCATGGTGCGAAGGGAGCACAGGACACACTGTCAGCTCGACTGAGTCCAGAACAAAAGCTCAGACTGTGTGGCACTGCCACACGTCACCCTGCCACCTCGCACACAGCGCTCTGAGAGCCACTTCAGCTGCTGCCTAATCAAGCCCATAATGTCTTACACAACCAGGCTCTTGAAACGGCACCCCAGACAAACTGCTCCATTCTGAAGTTCCCTTGGTTGCCATGGCAGCATCTCGATTATGTCACACAGTAACAGGCATACAGTTATTTGCAGAAGGGGCTCGTATGCCCCAAAATACGCTACACAATGAAAGGTTCAAAAGCTGGGAAACATGTAACATCTTACACCAATTAAAGGAACCTGACAACATTAAAGGTCATGTCAACATCTCAGACAAAGTTGTTCACCAGATAATGGTCATAAACGGTTTTTGTAACAAACAATTTTTGCCTGTGTAAAACTTTACAAGAAAAAAAAATAAAATAAAAATGTAATGCAAATGTGGTTTTCGCAGTTTTCTTTTTAAAAGGTTAGTTCATCCAAAAAGGAAAGTTCTGTCTTTAATTACTCACCCTCAGGTCGTTCCAAACCCGTAAGACCTTCGTTCATCTTCAGAACACAAATTAAGATATTTTTGTTGAAATATGAGAACTTTCTGACCCTCCCATAGACAGCAACACAGCTACCACGTTCAAGGCCCAGAAAGGTAGTAAGGACATCATTAAAATAATCCATGTGACAAAGTATTCTCGTAGCTTCAAGTTACTATTCAACCACGGATGTCACATGGACTATTTTAACAATGTTCTTGCTACCTTTCTGGCACTTGAACGTGGTAATTGCGCTGCGGTCTATGCAGGGTCAGAAAGCTCTCGGATTTCAACAACAATATCTTAATTTGTGTTCTGAAGATGAACAAAGGTCTTACGGGTTTGGAACGACACGAGGGTGATAGTAGTGAGAGTAATTAATGATAGCAGTAAGATAAAGTAGATGGTAGTAAGATAACATTTTATAAATAATGTAAATGTACTCAAGGAGTAAAGCTTGCTTTCCAAAGGATTCTCATTCTTACTGTAATTTCTAATAACGCATATGGCAGATGCTTTTATCAGTTCTTGTATTCACTGGGAAACAAAACCATGACCTTGGAGTTGCAAGCATTATGTAGTAGCACTTCAGCTAAAGAAGAACTACAATTATACCAATAATAATAATAAAGAATAATACAAAAACAACCTTTAAAAGGATGAAGCAATACACAATATGAATTGGACCGCATTGGTGAAAGTCCATAGAGTGGTAGCTAAGCAGGATGTGTCCCTTTGATCAGCTCCACTCCATTCTTAAGGATTACATCATGCTCCTGCACAATAGACAGAGAAAAAGGGAAGATAGAGAAAGAAGTGGCGGAGATGATCAAAAGGGAAAAGATGGACACAGTAAGTGAGGTAGAAAAAAAAATAAAAAAATTGTACATCACCAAAACAAGGTCCAAGCATAGAGCACAGAAAGGTGTGTGAACCATACTGGGAGTGCAGGGCCTCTGTGTTGAGTGTGGGAATTGCACAGAGAAGCAGAAACATCTGCAAAATTCTCTCACACTCAGCTCTGATTAGTCCACAGGTCATTAACATGAACAGAGAGGCCCTGTCATTTTCCCCCCACAAAAACTCCCCCAACAGTCAATATAACAAGAATTAAACCCTCCTTTCTGAGCAAACTCGTCCAACTCAGTGCATTGCTAATGGTGCGGAGAGATTACAAACCACGAGATGGCTGCACTCTGGGGAGGACACAGCATGGTTTTGGTTTGTTGACAGAGAAAGAAAGGGATTTCCTGTTTGTGGTGAACCATTTTTAAGATTCATCACGACCCATTTGACAGGAAATTCTGTCCTCGTCGTGCAGGCTTTTATGTGTTAGACAATCTAAGACCTTCACATCCTCACTCATAGCGTCTTTCAGATAGGCTCTGAATTCTGCATTCAGAATTAATTTCCTTAAGCTACATGTCTCACATGAATACTAGTGTTTCCATTGGAAGTAACAAGCAGACACTCAAAACAGAACCTGACATTCTCAAAACACAAAACATGAATTTTTAGTTCGTGAAGGCATCCAATTCAGCTCAAAAATATTTTAAAAATCCCTTTCTCACGTAATCCATGCAAGTCAAACTAGTATTAGATTCCAATAAGACTTAATAGAATTAATTTGATTAAGATGATCAATATTATAGCCAAAGACAGAGTTTACAGTAATGCAAACAGAAACAGATCCTAGTCAATACAAACCTGAACATTTTCCTTTTAAACTGCTAATCTGGATATCCAGTACCTAAGCAGGTGTTCGGGTTTAAAGATATGAGAGAAACTTTCATTTTATAGAAAACAAATTCTCAAAACATCTCCTTGTGGGTTCTACAACAATGTCAAGGAGTTCAGAATAACAAGGGTTAGAAAATCAACATATTTCATTTAGCATAATCCTTGTGAAAATGAAACTAGCTTACTTGAACAAAAAAGTACTACTCAAAAGAACTTAAGCACAAACTTTTCACACTTAATTGAAAATCAATTGAAATTAAAATGTATTACGGTTTAAATTTATATGAAATTCTATGAGTTGCCTTTTTAACAACTTAAGTGGGATTTAAGTACATTTATATGTATTTTCACAATTCTACTGTCTTTGAAATATGGTTAAAGCGTCCTTGTGAATGTTCTGACATGCATTGGCATAATTCCATTATGGATTTAAAAGGAAAAATATTCTTTAATGTCATATCTGCTTGTATGGCTGATGAAGTTGCAAAACATTAACTAGTACATTAAATGTAATATCAAACAACATTACAGTTAAACCTATAATTCAGTACTTTATATGTGCTTCTGTATGTTAGTCAATACATTAAAATACACTAAATTTCAATTTGTTTAATTTACTTGCAAACTTATTGCCTCAGAAAAATCTAGTTAAAGTTACTTAGTATATTCAAGTTGT
This sequence comes from Barbus barbus, assembly GCF_936440315.1. Classification (NCBI taxonomy): domain Eukaryota; kingdom Metazoa; phylum Chordata; class Actinopteri; order Cypriniformes; family Cyprinidae; genus Barbus; species Barbus barbus. Next base: position 18,416,732 of record NC_136732.1, read on the forward strand.
AATAAATTAGCTTCTGTGTAAATTTGAATATATTGATCAACCTGAGGCAGTAAGTTCAACTGATTTTCTCAAGTAACATTTAGAAATTTACAGTCTACTTTAAAAGCACAACAAAAGATTAAACCAATGATTTAAAAAATACTTTACAAGTAAAAAAAAAAAAGTTAATATTGTCATTACAAAGTGCACTTAAGAGAAAGTGGTCATGAAAGTATTTCACTAACATTAAAGTACACAAATGCACAATGCATTTAAGCACACTTTTTCCATAGGAAACAACACATTCAAAATAAATTACTTAAATTCATCATGATCCAAATAATATAAATATTTAGCCACACTATAGCTACTCTCCACCCTCTCCATTAGCACAAAAGAATTTTAACATGTCAAAGTCATGTAACAATCAGAACTCCCCTCAAGGGCCCCAGATTGCTCTCACAACATAAGCCAAACCTCTCGGAGGGCCTACGCCAACCATCTCCTCTCCACATACTCCCAACAATGCTCGGCAATTACTCACTCAAGCGCTAACAACTAGTTAGCAAAGGATAATGCAATTTCACGGTCTGAATAGTGACAAACAGCAGACATTGTGTCCGAAGTCTAATGCAGTAAACATACGTTGTCCTATATTGAGGAGACAAACCTAAGTAATTATGGGGGCTTTCTCTAAAAAGAAAAAACAATTACAAGTGATGCCTTTGTCATTGAATGATGAACGAAAGCCAGACTGTTTATGCTAAAACACAATCCACCATTTTTGAGATACAAAGTCACTTGTTAACCTCGTATAACATTGCTTAGAAGTATCATCCAATTTGAGATGCATGAACGCAATCTGAGATTCCTTCCAAAAAGAAAAAAAAGGACACGATGAAACATTTGACATACAGCAGCTACAGCGGAACTTTGGCTTAGTAAGCAGTTCTAGAAACTGTAGTTTTAGCAACAAAGACTGATCCGTGAACTTTGTGTTACCCATAGTGCATGGCCATTTTCAGTTCATGTCACAACTGATTAGACTGACTGGAAGGAAATTCCTGCGCCTGTTCTGCTTATTTCCAAAACAGGCAAAGGTCCTTATAAAAGAAGCCACAAGCAAACCCTTTCCCATCCTGTAACTTGCCACAATTCGTAAATAAATGGAGGCCCTTTAAGTAGACAGGTTTGGCAGCAATGAGCATAAAACAGAATTCAATGAGTCTTCTTCACTATTCGAGTTTCCAAAGGTCTATAGATTGCTTACCGGCCACTGAAGTGCACTAAAGGGGGGGGGGGGGGGGGGGGGGGGACTGATTTGGAGCTCCCTGTGTGTGTCCGTGAGGCTCACAACGGAATACTAATGGCTTTAGGCTGAGAAACATGAGAGAAAAGATATGCAAAGAGACATTTAAACTTCCCTCAGCAGCATCAGGAAAAACCATCAGGAAGAAACGGCTCCAGCAAAAGATAGAGCAGTTATGAATGAACCTATGAAGAGGCGTTGGAGTGTTTCCTCAGCTGTGTTCAATCAGAAGAGATCATGCGAGAATGTGAAATGTGAGAGCATCAGTCTTTCATGAGGCAATCTGCCAAACTAAAAGTTGTGATAAGGCTATGCCTCTAGACCAGACAAATGTTTGAGTGTTTGCAGTGGCATAGATGCAAACTTCCTGGCTCAGATCAGAGAGCTGCTGTAATGCCACCGGGAGAAGAAAACGGATAACTAGCGCTCTAGGATAAGACTCCATGCATACAGATCCACTTACGCAGAGCTACTGCACTTGATTGAGAAGACAACCGATGATAGGAAAGACGACTGACATTTTGAAGATCTACCAAGAATTATATCAACTCCACTTTAAAAGTCACAGCACATTAGAGGCATAATTAACACGGGAGAGCAACTTTAGACATTAATGTGTCTTAATTAATTCTTGGCAGATTATTCATACCAAATACAAAGAAATGTGTTAAAGAAAAACCCTGTAAGGGCTGTGCCGACTAGTCAAGTAATTCTCCCACTAATATTGTTTTGGTACTAGTCGTGACGACCCTGGGCTTGTTTCACACGTGATAGCAGTTTGCATTTATTTGGCATGCATACAGATTTAATGGTTTACATTATTCACACTGCCCACCTCAGCAGCTGCATAGGGTAAGAGTGAGTAGTTAGCAAATAGTAGTCTACATTGAAAAAGATTGTGTTGATAAACTGGTCTATGGTTTAAGAATAATACGTAAAAAAAAGAAAAGGATGGTGGATTAATTCATTCTTCACAGGGAGTTTGACTGACAGGTGATCTGACCATGCCGAATCTGCCATTTTGTCAGACAAACAAACCAGACAGGAAAGTAGATTAAAGTCAGTGGACATGACCTTGAAAATGGTGTGTATTGGAGTCTTTCTGTGGTTGAAACAAGATACCTTCTGATGTTCATTCATGTTTATTTTGTGCTATAATAATTAGTAAAGAGGAATAAAGGATCAGTTAACAGGCAAGAGAAAAAAATTAATTTAAAAGCGGAGACTGTTTCATACCAAAAGTAAGCTGCCCTGTCTTGTCTGTCTGCATATTGTCAGTTTCTTCTTAGTTCCGCAATGTATTTTTCACTGCGTGAGAACATGAGGTGTGGCATGAGAGCACCATGGCTTGTCGGATGTAGCAGTAGTAACTAAGGGGGCAGGGCTTTGCAAAGGGTCAGTTAACATTGGGATGTAGATATGCTGCTCCTTGATTAGATATGATCCTAGCCGTAGATTAGATTTCACAAAATTCATGACTAATAATTTCCCTTCACTAACCATTTAATACTTTACAGCTGTTACTAAACATACTGGTAAATTCATTGCCTTTCAAAAAATTTGCAATTCTTGCACTGAAACAAGCCATCCATCTGATTAATACAAATCCAAAGACTGTGGGAATTTATATGAACACATCTCTGAAGAGAAGAATGACTGTCTTCTGGAAATTTTCAAAGGCTTTTTATTTCTCCTTCCCATCTCCATATAATGACTAAGACTTTATAATTTTGACTGAAAATGGTTTAAAGGTTGAAGTATAACAGTATCATTTTATAAGACTTGTCAAAACTTTAATTATGAGTTATAAAGTTGTTTAAATCCTTGTTTTTATAGTCATTTTATGGTTTAGCATGTTACCATAGACATTGGAGTGGTTTCAAAACCTCGCTGATATCTAAACGTAGTTCTATTGCAATATCAAAAATTCCTGAAATAATTTCAACTACTGACCAAAAAAAGTTCTTAAAGTAATTATTTTACAGTATTAAAGAGTGTTTTAGCTTGCATTAGCATTGCTGTTCTTTGTGTACTCCAAGTACTGATACCACAGTGGTGTTAGATGCTGCACAGCCATCTATTGATGTGGATCAGCACATTTTATGTAAATTACTCTGATACTATTGAATTTTAGAGAGTGGTTTACACAATTATTTTCCATACCTGTCCAACAAAACATGAAACAACTTGGACATCACTACTTATACTACACTACTTATACCATACCAACTGATGCTTTACACCTCACCTTTTTGTTGCAGCCGATGATCGTTCATATCAATTGTAATATTGGAGCATAAATCGCGCCTGCTAGATTAGGTTAATGAGCTCTAATGTGTGCTGATCAAATGAGGGTGATGCCATAGTAATGACAGAAATTCATTCTGGAGACCGCACCTCATTTCAGCACAGCCACAACCGACAACAGAAGCAGCATTTCTGACAGTTACATGGCTCAGCCAGCCAGACACTGTCAATCACGAAAGCTGTCGCTACTAAAATCTGAAGCACATCCTGATTACAAGCCTGCTCCAGCGGTGGCCCGGGAAACCATTTCAAAAGAAGTCTTTGAGATGAAGGCCGGCAACAAAAGTGCAGAGGAATGTCCTCTTACAGCAGAGGGTGAACCTAAGGCACAGCCACATGCATTCTTTAGGAGTGAACCCGGCACTTCCAACAGCTCCTCTGTCCCAGCAGTCTCATTACTTTCCACTTCGCCTTGCTAAAACCCCCTCGCCTGTCCTCCCCTTTAGCTTTAAAATATAGTCCCCATCCCTGCGCCTTAATTTGTGGTGGCTGTGGAGACATTTATGATCAGACAGGCTCCTATTACATTGAATGCTCACTAAACTGAGGCCAAGAAACAAAAGGCAACTGTAAACATCTCATTTAGATGCAAGCTTTCAAAAGGTCAGCAAATGTTTTATAAAAATAAAATAATAAAAAAAAGATATATATGCTCATAATGTGGTATATTCAAAACGCCTGTAGCAGTAATGGCATGAAAATACTTAATTTCATAACCTACCCTGATTCCCATAATTTGTTTAAACAGGAATGTTTGCCTACAAACGGCTTGCTAATATCTATCTATCTAGACCTTAAAATACAATAGGAGAAACAATTTTATGATTGAAAAAACAAGTACACACCTCAGCTTCAGGTACTTTAAATGGTACAGTTAATGGCTTTGTCACTGAACAAATGAATCCAGAGCTTCGGTTAATGGCTTTGGATAGAATGAGCTGGACAAACTCTGATGACAGCACCCTTGATCAGACGCACCTCAGACTTGGCCGTTCTGGCATCTGACATCGAGATGACTGGGGCTATAGAGCTATGCACATCACAGCAATCTAGCCTTTGATGTGCAAACCACACATCTGGAGCTGTAACCAATCCAGATAAAATGGAGCTTATCAAACCACAGTAGCGTTCCAGTTTTCTTTAACTAATGAAGGAAGCACTGACAGCTTAATCAAATAACTCCGCAGGAACTAATACAATGCTGGACGGCTATTGATTCAACCCAAGTTAAAGAGTCTGAGTCTCCACTGCTCAATGAATTAAAGACAGGAGTGCAGAAACACATAAGCAGGCCAACATGGAATCAACACGCATACAATTCAGCATATATGCACAGAACTGGAATGCCTTAATGTAGTACACATCCCCCACCGATTGCATGAATGTTAATTACAACAGTTTTTAAATTGTGGTTAACGCAAAGTGTCAGAATAGTTCATGTGTACATGTTAGCTCACGTCAAATTAACCAGTTTGTTGGTGGGCTTAACTTGTGTTTCCTGCATTGCTTTTCAGCTTTGACACTCTTCACAGGATGCATATAAAAACATAGCGCAACTTGTCCGTTACACTCAGACGTATATGTATGTCACAATACAGAAAAAAATCTATCGCAACTTTAATGAAGCGTTCAAAAAGATTCAGGAGTCACTGATTTGAATCAGTCTGACAAATCCTTATTTGAATGAACTCACTAAATTCAGCACCTGAACCAACATATGACTCACTTACTAATACGCAAGTTCCACATCAATGATTTATTAGTTTAATATAGCCATAAAGCTGCTCTTGCTGCGGCATCAAGAAAGAAAAATATATATATTTTATCTTTATCTGCAAACCTCAAAGTCATGTCTTTAGGTTTATCCTTATTTTCATAGATTACTAAAAGCCTTATGACAGGAAAAAAAAAAAAAAAAGAACTTACATTTAACTAACTTTAGTTTTCCCCCACATATTTCACTGTAAAAAAAATTCAGTGGGTCTTGAGATTGATCATATCTCTCTAGCAGGGTCCTAAAATAAAAAGCTCTGGGATCTCTTGGATTGTTAAATATTTTGGCTAATTTAATTATGCTTTAGCATAATTGTACCATGTTTAAATGCATTCTGCAGAATTCTTCTCAAAACAAGCTAGCGTGACACCAAGTCATTTAGCTTTCCTTGTTAAAGAATAATGAGGAAACATCTGAACAAAACTTCTAAGTCTCTCAAAGAGAACTCTTAAATGAAAGAAGAAATTCGCCAACACTAAACCTATACTATATTCCCAAATGTTATTCAAAGACATCCAGTTTTAAAAAGGTTGGAGTCAGACTGGGTAAACCAAACTTTGATCACTCATCACACCCCCTTCAACACCCAATCAGAGGAAATGCTTTCAAAGCCAAACCTCTCATTACTCAACCTCAGAACACCCGCTTTATTTACACCAACCAGTCCCTGTCCTCTCTCCTTCTTGAGTTTTCTTGTCTGATGGATGAGGCATTAGTTTGTAAGGGCTGACAGATATTCTCTCAGATCTGGCGAGTGGCAGGTTGTCAGATCAGGCTGTCCCGCAGCTAGCACCCTCCCCCCCCCCCCCCCCCCCCCCCCAAGTGAGTCAAGGCTGCAGACCGAGCGTCTCTCAGCTGGCCTGTGCCTGACACTACCAGTCTCCTAAAGCTCAAAGACCTGTACTGTACCACCACAATCACTATATCCTCACTGATATTCCCGTATCTCAGCTTCCATCTCAGAAAAAAGAAAGCAAGCGTGACTGTGGAAGAATGTTGGATGTATTCCATGATGCTTGGCCTGTCTGACCTGTCCGGTTCAGGAAGACTAGATAATAACAGCTCACCAGAGGACTCTCAAACACTTTATTCTGATAGTATCCTCCTAAACATTCCTTCTACCCACTACAGACTCAAATATTCGGGCCTGGATAGTGTCGGCTGTAATTATGACAATTTAGAAAAGTTTGTTTTCAAAGTACCACGTTTTAGGGGACTAGCACAACATGTAATGAGTCACACGGTGTACAAAGGCAGATGACTCAAGTCTTCAACACAACAGAGCCATACATCCAGAGTAATTAATCACAATCAGTGAACCAGAAACTAGGACATTCACTCACTGCATTGTATTACTGATCTAGATCAAATTGACCAAATCTCTCTCAACATTTTATGAAATGCTCTAAGAGTTTGGAGAAGTATCAGCAAGGATATGAAGTGTTTAATTTCATAAAGCTGAAGACGCTGGTGTTAATGTAAAATGTTAATCTTCAGTGTTTCTCACAAAAGGTTGGACACACACTATTATACAGACAAGTACAAATTGCACCTATATATCAATTTCTTTAAAAACTTGTTTTGATGGATTATTTGGACTGAATACTTAATTGAGAGACTCACTGTAATCTACACTGTGGCTACTTACAAAATTATCAACATAAATACATCATTTTGATTCATCTTAATTTTTTTGTTTAATTTATTATTTGAATAGGGAAGATAAACAACTGAGAAGGTGTACAAACTTTTGAGTAGATTATTTAGCTAATGTTTTTTAATCAAGTCTCTTTTACTCGGAAAGGCTGCATTTATTTGACCAAGAACACATTAAAAACAGTGACATTGTAAAATAATAGTATTACAATTTAAAACAACTTTTCTGTTTCAACAATTTTTTAAATATGATTTATTACTGTGATGCAAAGCTGAATTTTCAGCAGTCATCACTCCAGTCTGTCACATGGTCCTTCTGAAATCATTATAATATGCTGATTTGCTGCTCAAAAACATTTCTTATTACTGTAACAGTTGAAAACGGTAGTGCTGCTTCATATTTTTGTGGAAACTGAGACATTTTTGATAAAGAGAGAATTCTGCACAGCAATTGAAATTTGAAATCAACTTTTTTTTTGTAACAATGTAAACGTCTTTACTGTGACTTTTGCTGACCCCAAACATTTAAACAGTAGTGTACATTAACAAAACAATTAGACTACGTCATTCACTCTGTTTGAGGAAAGCACTCACAAAAGGATACATTTTAATGGCCCCTGATTTAGTTCCAATGGCCATAAGCTGCAGTTTGGGATCATAGGCCAAAGCACTTGGCTGGTTTGGGAATCCATGTTCAACTGTCTGAGTAAAGGAAGAGAAGAGACAAATCACACATTCAGAACTTGAACTCACATGTAACGTCCATCATATAGACTTTTCAAATCCCTCTTTTCCTGCTGAACTTACAAAAAAAGAAACCAATTCATACTTCATTGACCTCTCATGAGCCCTGATGCTACAATTAACAATGCAGTAGATCTATTCAGTAAAGTCTTGTCAGGAAGGGGATTTCCTTGTTTTTACAAAAAAAAAAAAACTCATAACGCAAAACCAAAAATAGCATGGACGGAAATCTAGTAGATTTGACAGACAATGTCAAATTCATCTTCACAAGCCATCAAAAGTGATTTGCAGAAACATGTTTTTGGGCAATTTTAAAAATGTCCCCTTAAATCAACACACAAATTCAAGCAAAACCAGACTTGAAGTTGGCCGAATGATGCAGATTTCTTTTCACAGGTTGACAGTGTGACATGATAAATAACAGGGCCTTCCTGTAACATTACACACAGTGTCATGACGCTTCATCGGCATTCTGTTTCTCCTAAACCATCTGTGGATAAATGTCATCAGCAGCATTTGAGAAATGAACAAAAGTGGGGATTTTAATACTCTAAAGTCATGCATTATATGATCTCTCTCATTTCCTCCTGTTTTGCTTTACACTGAGGATGAGGAGGGTAGAAATGTTTAATTGTGCCAGAGTCGGGTCATCAGTAAAAAGCCTACAATCAAACTCTTTCTATGTTTTTGGCAGGATTTTCATTATGATTTAAGGGCAGCCTCATTTCAGAGAGCACTACAAATCCTCAAAATCACTCTGCAACTACCAGCACCACTGCAGGATACATTCAGGGCAATAACAAACATGTATTTGTTTTCAACTAAATAAAACACACATTGAGCTAAATAAAGTTACAAACATGAGGAAACTTTGAGGTCACTCAAAATAGACAACACGCCAGATCTGATTTAATGAGCTCCATTGATAAAGATGAATATTACAAGCAAACACAACATATTTCTCTTTAAGCCATAAAAGTGCAACTGTCCACTAACAAAAAGAAAAGCTACTGTTTCAAACAACTTTCATGCGCTTATATTGTCATATCTGGCCATGATAGTTGTAAACCATTGCCATATTAGCAAATGCATGTTAATAAAGCGAAAGCAAATGAAATAAAACACGTTCACAATAAGTCATGTGAATACATTTGCTTGAATTAAATGTTCTTTCAGTCTATTTCAATGCAACTAGAAACCGCATGCATGCTCGAGAGAGAGAGAGGAGACCCAACGCTATATATCCCACACACCTTATTGAATGCAAACAGATCCTGTTTGATTTTCTCACGATGAGGGTCGTTTCCCTGCCGTCTGAACCTAAACTTCATCATCCTGAAGCCGAATCAGAGAAATATCACAGCCCGCGCCGTCTCAGATTGATATCAATTCCGTTAGGCGTGAATCGGTGCAAAGAAACAATGTGATCCTTCATGCAAGCTCCAGTTTCTTTTGTATCCACTCCTCAAGCCGTGCAAGTTTTCAGCTCTGTGTTTATGCAGTTTGACCACAGGGCAAGTTCACAGGAACCACGTCTTGGGGGAGCCAATCAGAATGCAAGAATCTGTGACCAATTCACCAAACCACGCCCACCGCCAGCTGCGTGTAGAAAACACGGATCAGGATTCCGCTGGATTAGCTTTACTTCATCACACGTTTGAATTCAGTTTCATTGCATGGAGAAACCAGCCAATCAAATAATCTTATTTTAGTGTTATTTATATACATTGAAAGTTTTAAATTAAAATTTTTAATTAACTTTAATTTTTACATTTCCTTTTAATCTTTTTAATAATTTTTAATTATATGTGTTTTGTCATTTATTACTATTAATTTTAAATATTACTATTCAGGTTTAAATTATTTTTATATAAGTTTTTATTTCACTTTTTGTTGCTTTTATTTATTACCAGCTAATGATTTTAGTGCTCCAACCTAAACGTATTCCAGGCGACATTTGAAATGTTTTAGTTTTTCATGTAATATTTTTATATTTTTATTTTATTATTTACTGTATTTTATTGTATATTGAATTGTAATTTATTTAAGCTTTATTTCAATTAACAAAAATGTTTTAATACTTTGTTTTATTTTATAATTATAATAAATATAATATAATATAAATATAATTAAATATATTATTCAATTTATGATTCCTCAAATTGTGCATCTACAGTGAATAAATAATACACATTTGGGGAAAACACAGGTCAGTTGTGATTTTCTTTATTAGTTAGAATAAAGATTTCATATTAAACCTACATTCATTGTGCATATAGACTAGTTCATTTCCCATTCACCTCCACATGACACAAATGCAAACAATATAAATATTTAAAACATATAATAGTGCAAATCAGTATTGAAGAGAGGAACTTCAAAATAAGTGGCTAAAAATTGTTTCCCTCTCTCTCATACAAAAATAAAGTCTTGCTGATCATGTGTCCAGAACTAGAGGTATTACTATAATGTTTTAAATTATAGGCCCATATCTTCAATCTAATGGAATGCATGCAAATTATTGTGCAAAACAAGCTAATCCTGGAACTTGGTTCTGAAATTGCATACAGGCATATTGCACTATTAATAATGACAGGTGGCTTTCGACATGTAGGAGTTTAATAGTGTCTGATTGCAATTATTGCCATAAAAGTAATAATAAATAACATCTATGAGAAGGGGTGCTAGAGCAGCGTGATTTCACTGGGCGGCAGAGTAAGTCTCTTCTCTCGTGCTGACAGCAGGTTCTCCATATGTATGGCGATAACACGGCACAGCTCAAGACTCTGTAAAGTAAAACGCACAGGAATAAGCTCCGCCCACACAGGCCCAGTGAAAGTCACCAACTCAGATTAACATCACACCTTAAAAGGGCATTAAAATGAGCTGATACTGCACGATTAGATTATGTGATGCTCTGCAATCATATATTCCAAAATCCATACCTGGTCCAGTTGTAACTGTGTAATGCGTTGAGACATGAGGTCACCCAGCATTATCTCCACGTACGGGTAACTGGAGCCAGCTGTGGGCCTCTGTGTACGGGTGGACTGGACCTCCTTCAGCGGAAACTTCACCATCGCCTCCTGAAGAACATTGAAAACAGCTGTGACGTCTATATGTGACCGTTATATAATATCATGGGAGGAAATGCAGATAAATTTGCAAATCTTTGCAAATATACAGTAAAATGAACACTTTAACAGTGTCAAGGCAGTTGACATATTTAATCACTAAATCATTGCATACTTTTGTTTGTATAAATTAAACAACAAAAAAAGTCTAACCTCGTCATTTAAGTCTGTATCTCTGTATATCTACATATAATAATAATGTAGATAACAATAAGAATTGTTTCTTAGGCTGCAAATCAGCAATATAAAATGATATCTGAAGGATCGTGTGACATTACAGACTGGAGTAATGGCTGCATTTAACATTTCACAAAGTTACTGTTCTTACTGTATTTGTTATCCAATAAATGCAGCCTTGATGAGCATAAGAGACTTATAAGTCATTTCAAACATAAAGCTTTCTAAATAGTGACAGAATTAAAATTTTAAGTCAGCTATTATCTAAAAATATGCTGTAGTTTTAGAAATACAGCCTAAAAACACTGTCCAAAAAGTCCTAAGGTTATTTTTACATAGGCTTTTAGTAAGCATTGGAAATAAAGGGGTTAAACTTACATGAGTATCTTTTCTTAGAAAGTTCAGACCATTTTGATTGACAGCCAGTATGCATGGGGTGTCGATAGCACTATTACTGCTGCTCTGTATGTAGAAGAATGACGAGCCAAACATGGGAAAAGCACTCACAAGCCCTGAAACAGAGACACAAGCACAACAATCAGTGTTTGGAATAAAAGGCAGTGCGCCTTCACATTGGCTGTTCTCCCAAATCAACACCTCACCCAGAAATTGTGCTTTGGCCTGATGAGGAGTGAGGGGCTGCACCTGCTGCATGTGCTGGGTCACCATGTTTAACCATTCCTGGGGCCGCTGGAGACCGAACAGCTGGGTGGGGATATACTCCTGAACCTCATGGCTGATGACAGAGAACAAGAGAACAAGAGAACAAGTTAGTCTATAGAAGTGGGGAATTTATATTACCTGAGGGACATCAGCCAGGTGCTGTTCTCCATCAGGGGCCAACTGAACAATTACAATAAACACAACACTGTGTTTTTATAACTTTGAATTTGACCTATATACAATTATGGGCACAGTAATTAACATGTGGACAGATTTCTTCAAAGTGACTCATTTCTCCCTCATACCTAGTAATAATCCCTGGGATTGTATTTCCCTGCAAGTTTCTGCTTGAAGAGCAGGCAATTAGCGGTCTCATTAAGAGACCAGAATGATGGCAACCAAGCTTGACTGATATATATCTCAAACTACAGTTCAAAGTTTTGGGTTTTTGAAAGACGTCTCTTCTACCCACCAAGGCTGCATTTATTTGATCAAAAATACATTAATAATATAATATTGTAGAATATTTTCACAAAGTAAAATGACTGCCTTCTGTTTTAATACATGTTAAAATGTAATTTATTCCTGTTATGGTAAAGCTGAATTATCAGCATAATTACTCCAGTCTTCAGTGTCAAATGCTTTTTTAAGCTTTCTGTGATTGATAAATTCAGTATACGTGTCAGTCAGATTAATTGCATTACAAGGTGGGCAGGTAGATGGAGTCCTTAGCACGATGTTGCAGAGCTGCCAGTTTTGACACTTGCTGAAGCTGCTGCTCACTGGCTTTACCCTGTGGGACAACATTGAGCAGCCCTTTCAAGTAGTCAGGGGACACCTGTAAAATGTGAATGAAGATCAGATTAGTAGCCTGAACAGAGAAAACTCAGATCAAATTGAGAACAAATGCCTCAGATCTTTGTAACTTGTGCAATAAGCAGCACAAAACATGAAAGGAATGTCTGGGAAATTGAATCAGTCTGGCTGATGTACCTGATTGTAATGCATAGTGACTCCGAGCTCATTGTCAAACTTCAGTGGATGCATCCAGATCACTCTTCGAAACGACAGACTGTAGTTGCTATCAACATGGTCAGCTTCTGTAGCAACATCCAAGATGTACTCCCTTTTGTTTAGAGGGCGGACATTCTGACCTGGAGAAAAATTGTAACACATCTTTGTAACACTTGTATCCTCTTAAAGGAAGAGTTCACCCAAAAATGAAAATTTGCTGAAAATGTTCTCACCCTCAGGGCATTCAAGATGTAGCTGAGTTTGTTTCTTTATCAGAACAGATTTTGAGAAATATAACATTACATCACTTGCTCACCAGTGGATCATCTGCAGTGAATGGGTGCCGTCAGAATGTGAGTCCAAACAACTGATAAAAACTTTTCACTTCACAAGACATGCATTGATGGAGCCATGTGAATCACTTGTGGATTATTGTGTAGTTTTTATCAGCTGTTTGGACACTCACCCATTTCACTACAGTGTATCTATTGGTGAGCAAGTGATGTAATGCTAAATTTCTCCAAATCTGTTCCCATGATGGAGAAACAAATTAATCGACATCTTGGATGTCCTGAGGGTAAATTTCCATCATTATGTGAACTATTCCATAAGTTAAAATGAGTCTTTCATTTCCTAAGATAAGTGAACTACCATATCAGCTACTACAAGCAATCTGATATTAGATTTTGAATATGTGTTTTCCTTTTTGTCATTTCACCTCTGTTTGTGACCACAAATATAGCATATTCATCCAAGGCTTCAAGTTTATGCAGACCCATCTCATAGCACAGCTCCTCAATGCCATCCAAAGCCACCTTCAAAGTACCAAAAAAAAATTAGAACCACATTGTTCGAACTAAATTAATTACATGGTTGATCAAGTTGCATTAAATATCACAGAGTCAACATACTGAGCAGGTTTTGATCTTTAGATGGCGTTCAATTCCACCAGGAAGAAGAAACAACTGGCGTTTGGAGCTCCTTCCAGCCTTGAAAACGTTGGATTGTGCATGTTTAAGCCGAAATTGCAGAAAATGTAACTAAAATTAGCATTAAAATTTGTTTGTGTGCAACTAACCAGCATAGCTTTCAATTCCATCCCATCAGGATGTTCAACACGTCCACCATACTGAAACGTCTTCCTTAGGTTCTGCTCGCAAGCCTTGGAAATACCTGTCAATATATCATGTTTGTGTAATCATCAGTCAGTATCTCATCTGTGTAGGTGTAACATGTAGCTGAAACAGCAGTATACCTTGAAAGTGCACCCCTGGACTTGCACAGACGTCTTGGAGGTACTTCAGCAGGTAAGGTTTAAGTGCCTCTGAACACTTGTAGTATGCAGTGAGGATGTACAGCAGCCTCCAGCCCCTCTGACAACTCTCCCTGTGAAATACAGAAAAGATCATGTCTCTGCCTGGCACATTAAAATGAACCCTCCATGATTTTATCATTCAGAAAGAAGCAGGCTCATACGTCTTGGAGCTGGTGTTTGCCGTGATCTGCTTGAGGACTTGGCAGTACGCTTCATCTCTCATTAGCCCATACTCGCCACTCAGCTGCAAAGCAGATTATTCATATTGCATATTGCAGTAGCATTAAAGACATTTAGCACGTTCCTGTCTGGTTATCTTAATAATTCATGATGGGAATTCTTGTTGTGCTATTTGAAGAGCTGCGTACCCTTAGGATGGTGCTCACAACCTCCTGCTCAGTCTGGCCTTTTATAGGGTAGTCTCCCATAAACTTCATTATAGCTGCAAGATAAGAATTATTGAAGTTGTATTACATAGTAAACACTACATTTTTATAGATCACAGTAAAAAATATCGGTCTCTTAAATAATTCACATTGAACATTCTGCTTACCAAGAAAAATCTCTGCAGCTACTTTGTTCATGTTTTCATCAGTGAACTCGATTAGGGACTCTTGAATTGGAGGCTACATAACCAAAGCAAAAATGAATCAGAATAGGCATCATAAATATGGAACATTTTGAGAGTTCTTGGTTCATGGTCTTTAAACTTACAGGAAAAATTCATCGAAAAAATGACATCCTTTACTCACCCTCATTCCAAACAAATCTTTTTTCAATAGTAATAATAATAATAAAAATGGTGTTAAAATATTCAAAGTCTTCTGATGCTGATGCCACACTGAACTATATGACATCAGTTCAATATTTAAGTCATTATTCATTGAAATAAAAACATTATATTCACCCTAAATCTCCTATATACAATTCATAAATTACTCATTCTTTGAGATGGTTCTTTTGCACTGAATTATTCAATTTTGTGAATAACAACTTAAAATTCGATTTGTTCCTCACACAAAGTTATCTTATGACCTCAGTAAACTTGGAATATAGTGCAAAATACATAGAGCCAAAATATATGGAGCCCCCCCCCCCCCCCCCCCCCTCCATTCCTCATAATAGAATTTTGAGAAAATAATGGCAGAATGCTGATTTCAAATCAACCTTTCTGTGGGGGGGGGGGGGGGGGGGGGATGGTATGGTACACATTCTATACCTTGGAAAATTTCACCATGTCTGATGGTTCCCTGGATTCCTTTGTTTTCTTTGACTTTTTCTTGTATGAATCACTGCAAAATATAAGCAATGCCAATGTTTCAATTACACATTTTCTGTTAATTCAACTATGTAACTGTGAGAACATGAACTCACAGTTTCCCTTATGATGTAATCAACTGACCCATTTTTTCTCTGGGCCCCTCTGAAATATTTATTTGCAAATTCCAGCATGTTGTATTGGCTGTCTTGCAAGATTCTCTCATCGATGTCCATATCAGCTCTGTCTGCATAGGCCTCTGCGTACTCACTGACAGGAGACGCCACCTAGAGGTGAGATGCAGCAACATAACAGCACTCAGAGGGATCTATGGTACATGTAAATCAGAATTTCAGATTGTGTGCCTGTTAAACACATATACCTCAATAGAGCGGTCGAGTTCATGGGCTGCGGCGGCAGACCCTACAGCCACTGCCACAGCTGCTGAGGCAGCCACGCGACCCTGCTTATTCTTGGGTTCCTCTTTCTTGTCCACAGGAATGTTAATGAAGTCAGGAGCAGCCACTGGCTGAACAAACTCCACAGGAAAAACCCCGGATCGCCCATGAATGGCCCCGAACTTCCAGCCTTAGTACGATACAAGAAATGGTGTGTGAAAGTGTGTGTGACAGTAGTATGATGACATTTTAAGTGTAGACTGAAGTGACTATAAAAAGCAGCAGTGAAACCATCATGCTTGGGGAAGGAAGACAGGTTCTACACATGCAACTAGGGATACAGAATTTCAGATCTGTCTGCACACCAGCAATTCAACTGCAATGACACTGCTAAGTGCAGCACAGTAAAACAGCACATGAAGAAACCATTAAACAGCACTCCATTCAAGTGTTCACACATGACCCACCAAAATCAGGTGTGTCTCTTTTTAATTCCTCCAGGAGAATCACCTTCTTTTTCACAATGCAACCATAACACTGGCCTGTGAAACAGCCACAGAGCTTAGATGAACAAGTTATTGTACCTTTTACAACATATTTTGAATCCAAAGTATACTATTTGTCTATATCAATAAACTACAGAACAAAAGTTTGGGGTCCTTTTTTTTTTTTCTTCTTTTTTTTTTGCAAAGAAATTAATATTTTTATTCAGCAAGGACACATCAAATTGACCAAAACTGACCAAAAGTGACAGTAAAGACATGACATTGAAAGGATTCTATTTCACATATATGCTTTTCTTTTGAATTTTCTTTTTAACATAGAATCCTGAATCAAATCTGAATCACAATTGTTACAAAACATTAGCACAACAGTTTTCAACATTGATAATAATGAGAAATGTTTGATATTAAGAAGCAGCATTCATTATAATGAGCAGCAAATCAGAATATTGTAAAGTTTTCTGATCATGTGACGCTGAAGACTAATGATGCTGAAAATTCAGCTTCATTATCACAGGAATAAATTCAATTTTAAAACATATTAAAAATAGAAAACAATTATTTAAAAAGAGAACAGTTTTTTAAAAAAACAGAACCCACACTTTTAAACATTATTATATTATATTATATTGAAACAGGATGTATGTATGTATGTCAATGAAGTCAATGAAAACGAAGAAATTCTAAATTATTAAGAAAAAGATCAAAATTATCTAGTAAAATTAATGTAATAATTATCTAGCAAATACATGTTCCAATTTGTAAACCGAGGGGTGAGAACCAGAAGGGCGTAAGTGACATTTCACCAACTTTACAGGAGAGCCAAAACAAACATTTTACCACAGTTTGATCTGACTTTGTGTACTGATTTCTATTGTTTATCATACAAATTTGTACACTCATGAATGACAGTACTTTTGCCAGTAGAAAGAGCTCATTAAGAGCTTTTATTTGATGTATATATCTCCATTTCACCAAAATTGTCACTTACGCCCTTCTGGTTCTCAACTCTCGAAATGATGTATAGTTTGTATAAAAAAAGTAAATAAAAATTGAGGTTCATCATCAAACATGCATCATAACAGATTATTCAACTTATTTTATGAACTAATTTTAATTTTTGATTTGTATTTTTTCAATAAATTAATAGATCACATTATTGGCCCAAGTGTGTCTTCAAGTGTTATATTTCAGAGCTGCTGTCCTAATCATTTATTCTCTTCCCCCCCCCCAAAATGTGAAGAGTAATGTCAGGTCTTCATGCTGATTAAAGCAGTCTCACCTGCATCAAGGCCTTCCATTTTCTGCAAGCGTATGATGTCTCCCTTGTGGAAACTCAGCAGCGTTCTGTCATCTGTAATGTAATTACGCACAGCAACGACATAGTCTGAGTCCTAGAGCGAGAGAGAGCACAATTAACTCACAGCACCACATCATCTCCGAAGTAAACCAATGTGTGTGAGAACTAACCTTTTTCAGCTCTGTGATAAAGTAGTCAATCATGGTTTTGACCTGAGGAGCTTTGGCAGAGAACAGAATCAGTTTCTCATTGGTGAGGTTGAACTCCAGCATGTTTTTGGAAGGAATGGTGACAAACATGATGTCTGTGTAGCTGTAAGACGTTAACAATGATCACAATGCAGCCACAACTAAGAATATTCATGGTGTGATGGCAATGTCATTAACTGAAGTCATGAAAAATACAGTTTATTTAGAAACGATGATAAAATACAGACATTAAAAGTGTCAGTAACTGGTACCTGTAGGGTCGCAGAACTCTGAAGTAGTCTGGGGCAACCGCACTGCTCCTGACCATTTTCAAAAGCTTGATCCCTCTATGAGATACAGACAGCACCTGGACTCCTGTGCCAACACTGCCCTGTTCAGAAAGATTTTGACTTAGGTTTGTTTTAAATAGCATTATGATGAAGCAAACATCTTCTTAAAACATGACTTCATTTCAGCCAGCTTCAACAGAACTATGCTTATTAAGTTATTTGCATTTTGTGAACAGTGTGCAATGCTGAGCCTCCCGATAAACCAGCAATAACCAACATAAACCAGCCAGGACCTGCCCTGAAATTCATGCTTGTCTATGTAGGTTTTTTCAGTAAGCATTATCTGAGAGAGATTCCTTACAGATGCTGGGAAGAGGCGTGAGAAGTAGATCTCCCAGGTGTCTCTTGCAGCAACCACAATCTTCTTCTTCACGTTCTCATCCTGGATTGTGGCATTCATGTCAATGTGGTGATCCACTGTCACAATACAGAAGATAAAATATTCCTCTCAAATAAGCAGTGCTCACATATTACAAATGTGTATGTAAGATAATTTATCAACATAAATCATACCAAAAAGGGATTTCATCTTCTGCCTTTCTTCTGTTGTAATGCGAATGCAAGCCTCTGAGAATGTGTCATGTACAATCTAAGATAAAAGTTTAATTGTAATTATGGTTAATAAAAGTAAAACCAACACAAATACCTTTACATACACTACTGTCAAATACATTTGAAAGAAACTGACAAGTAATCCAGATAAACTGATCGACAGTAAAGTCAGAGTTCAAATAAATGCTGTTTTTTTAACTCTATTAATCCAAAGAAAAATCCTTAGAAATGTTTCCACATAAATATTAAGCAGCACAACTTTTTCAACACTGATAATAATCAGAAATGTTTCTTAAGTGGCAAATCAACATATCAAAAAGATTTCTGAAGGATCATGTGACACTATGTATTAAAATATATTAAAGTAGAAAACAATTATTTAAAATTGCAATAATTTTTCCCAAAATAACAGTTTTTAATGTATTTTGTAACAATGCAGACTTGCTGAGCATAAGAGACTTCTTTCAAAAACACAAACCAATCTTACTGATCCCAATATTGTTAATAGTAGTGCACTTAAAAAAGTTAAATATCTTTATACAGATTACGTCCATAAAGTGGGTTTTGTTACTTTATAATGGAATTATTATTTTATTACTTATCATTGAATTATTGATATATTATTGATTGTTGTAAGACACGTAAAGAGCACTATTGCATAAATTTATGCCTTACGTCACATTGTTACACATTGACCCATTATTTACTATTTAGAAACTGAATGTTTAAATGTTAACTATAAAATTGCAAGATTAACATTATTGATTGACAGCCCTAATACCAAAGTGAACTGGGAAAAAAAATAAAAATCAAACCTGCTTGAACAAGAGGTCTAGCATCAGTGGGTGGTTGAAGCTGTCTTTTGGATAAAAAACCTAAAAACAGATGACACAAATTGAATGTTTCATAATCACTTCCATATTTTAGAGCAAAGACACTGTGTCCATTGCCCCATCACAACACAAATGACACTGGCCTCTTTCCTCAAGTAGATCTTCCATGGTACATTGGTGTAGGTGTAGTGCTCTTCACTGCTTCTCTTGTGTAGCTGAGTCTGAATATTCTCCTCTTCTACTGGAAGTTCTCTAGATACTGTAATGAAACATAATAGCCGTGCTAATATGGCCTCTACATTGAATGGAAATTAAATTACATACTGGAGATGAACTGAGTTTACCAGGTGCAGGTGCTGGGAATCTCTGACTAACAGCTGGCACAGGAAGTGATCGCTGCATCTTGATGCTTTTTGCTGGTTTCAGTGGCCCCCCATCATAATCATACCTATTTGCAGATGATGAGGGAGAGACTGGAGTGTAGGTTTTCTTTCGCTGGTTGTGTGGGACACCAACATACTAAGAATTAATCGCAATGATAATACTAAAGCTAACTGCTAATACTTATAACTATAAGTGATCTACCTGTGGAGGTGGAGCACTCATCTGGTCCTTAAGAATCATCATAGCTTCATCATGGGGGTCTGGTTTCCTCAAAAACACTTTAGCTTCCCTCCTGCATTGAAGTCCAGTACATTTAGAGCTTTGGCCTTTGTTCTGTTCTAATTTAAAGATCTCTTTTGATTAATATTTGATTAATGTTTTGTTGCAAGGTCAAGGAAAACATTGGTTAGCTGTGTATCAGTTTTCAGTTCAGGTCATTCATTATTAAAGATGTGGAACTGGCTTTTGGATCTAAAAATGTTCATTTCTCACCTGGGAATCTCTGTTGGTTTTACAGGGTTTGCCTGGTACTGTTTGATAATGTCTTTGATGTTGTGACTTGGCTCTAAATGTTCAGAATTTGAGACAGTGGCTCGCACCACATCTCCTGCTGGTGGATCCCTTCTAGTTGGGCCTTTGGAAACATATCAACATACTAATGAAATAGTCATTTTAATGAGTAAAATTAAGCATGAAGTTATATAGGTTGATGTTGACATACTGTACTGTCGCTGTGAAGATTTCTGTGGTGGAGAAGCAGGGGTTGGTTTGTAGGAAACAGGTCCAGTTTCTTGTTTAATCTTCAAATAAAAGACATGTAATGATTAAAAATTATGACAAAAGATTTTTTAATTTATTAACTGTTCATCAATATGTTTAAAAACACTACTGTTAGGAACACTACTGTTCAAAAGTTTGTGGTCAGTTTTTTTTTTTTTTTTTAAGAAATTAATACTTTTATTTAGCAAGAATGCATTGCCTGACCAAAAGTTAATAATATCACGAAATATTTTATTTCAAATAAATGCTGTTCTTTTTAACTTTCTATTCAGAATCCTGAAAATAAATGTATCATGGTTTATGCAAAAATATTAAGCTGATTTCAACATTGATAATATTAAGAAAAGTTTCTTGAGCAGCAAATCAGCATATTAGAAAGATTTCTGAAGGATCATTTGGCACTGAAGACTGGAGAAATAATGCTGAGAATTCAGCTTTGCCATCCCAGAAAAAAATAGATTTTAAACTATAATCAAATAGAAAATAGTTATTTTAAATTGCAATATTAGTGTTTTACTGTATTTTTTATTTAATAAATGCATCTTAGGTGAGTATAACAGACTTCTTTGAAAAATATTCAAAATGTTACCAACCTCAAACTTTTGAACAGTAGTGTATGTGGGAATTTAAAATGCTAATATGACTTCTATATCTGCCATTAAAATATAATCAAAGTGTTCTCTTGATATCTAATGATATATCATCTATATTGTAATCAGTGCTCAGAGATACTCACGGGGCTGTACTGGCTGGAGCGGGGAGCTGGCACATGTTCGCTGTGTGTGTGCTGCGCTGAATTATACATCTGCTGCTGGAGGGCCATGGCTTGCATTGTCATCTGCTGAGCCTGTGTACATCACATTAGCTCAGTATTCAAATGCATTTAGCTGTGGCTAACTACAAGTTTAAGTCATGCTGTATGTGCTCACCAATATAATCGCTTGCTGGTTGATGATAGCTTGCTGCTGCTGTGCTAAGACAGCTGGATCTACACCATTAGAGATAAAGCAGATGTACTCTAATAACTGTGATTAGAACACAGAAATAAACAGCGCTGTCTTTCACAAATGATCCCAGAGAATTAATCAGAGGAAAGCATAATTTATGCAGCATTCATACCTGACATATCAGGCATTGGTGGCACATTAGGCATAGCTGGCAAAGGTGGCATTGCAGGCAAAGCTGGCAGTGAGGGTACTGAACGTACGGCGGTAGGGGCGTGTACATGAGGCACAGAAGACATAGCTGGCATAGGTATAGGTGGCATCATTGTTCCTCCCATAACAGGTAGAACTGGCACCGCTGAGGATAGTAAATATGGCTAAGGATCAGTAAGCAATTACCCCTTTAGTACGTCTTAATCAAACGATTTAATGCAAGGATTGGCTTGGCTATAAAGTTTTGAGGTCAGACGAACCCCAATTAGCTGTGCCAACCCCTATATAAAATAAATATGAACATTATTGCTGAAAGTGAACTAAACACCTTGCAACATTGTTCATTAACAGGATGGATGTGCTAAACAAGTCTAATTAAATTAAGTTGCACAAATTTATAAACAATCACACAAAATAGACTCTCAACAATATATATAGTTAACTATCACTGGCACTGATGTACTATTATAAATATTGTTAATATTTTGAATTATATTTTATTATTTATATTTTCTGTTTTAGTAATTTTGCTGTGCTTTTTTATAGGTTTTTTAAGTCATTTTTAGTCATTTTTTATTATTTTAAGTTTTAGTTATTTTAGTACTTCAAATTCAACTGAGCAACAATGACAAATGTTGGTAAAATGAAATACGTTTTTATATTTTATTTCAGTTAACATTCATTTCATTCAAGTAACAAAATGGTAAACATATAACATAAATATGTCTTCAGAAAAGTAACAGTATTGACAGCTCTACAGTTGAATTAGTAAAACAAAACAAACCTTAAGCTAACTGAATATCTTTTAATCTTACTATAATTTTAGAAATGAAATATTATTACAGCTAATTATGTATTAAAGTTTAATTTGTTTTCAAAATATTTTAGCATAAAAATAATGCTTCTGCATTTTTTGTTCATCAGCTATTTATAGAGTTTTTACACATGTATTTTTAAGGAACACAAATGGCACCCATTTTGTAGAATGACCCATGGAACACCAATCACCAAAAGCCACAGTCAAATCACCAAAGCATTAAATCAATCTAAATAGTACATTGATCATTTATCATGCAAAGAATTTGCAAATGAGCGGTTTACAATAATTTGCAAGTCTGAATGTTTATCTGGCAATTGATTGCTTTCAGGTACCAATTGACCCTAGGGTACCCATGCATAATTGATGTGTGGTAAGGAGAGAGCAGAAAGAAAACAGATGCAGAGCTCACCACCGGGCTGCAGTCCGGGGGGACAAGGCCTGCTGGAGAGGGGCTTCTCTATGTCACCATCCTCCCCTCCAATCCCACCAGCTCCCTTCATACGGCTGGACATGCTGGATGACTTCTCAAAATCCTGCAGAAGAGATAAGGCAAAGCAAAACAGGCTCTGAACTCAGGGCTGGACCATTCCCAGCTCAGTCATACGAGAAATCTATCTCCCCATGGGAGTACCTTATACTCTCTAAGAGGGGCATGGCCCATTTACTAGCGCAACTGAGACAGCGTCATGCTTGCCTAGACCACAGGAGTCTGGTTTGTTATTACCAGTCTAGGATCATTAAGTGAGCAAAAAATTATTATTTTCAAACTAGTCTTTTTGACTGAAAAAATCCCATGCTTATTTTTTTTTACAAGTGCCCTCAATCCAAGCTTTTTTTTATGTTTGCCCAAAAAAAACAACCAAAAATAAAAGTTATTTATAAATATATACATATATATATATATATATATATATATATATATATATATATATACTGTGTATGTATGTATGTGTGTGTGTGTGTGTGTGTGTGTATGTATATATATATATATATATATATATATATATAAAAATACCAAAATAATAAAGATAAAGGCAAAAAATAAAGTATGCTCAATCCTGTGAGAAATACGGTAAAGTGTTAACTTAATCACCCCCAGTGCAGAGCACCTGGCGCCCACAGAGCACATTTGATACACTCAATCACTTACACTATGAGGATCGAGTGGCCAATTGTTTTCTGCATTTATGTTATATTTTTAAGCTTCTTTCCATAAATAGCTGCATTTAACTTACAAATGATATTGTTTTTATTATATTTACACTTATTTGAATTAGGCATAAATGAACAAGAGACACTTACCCCATTACCATCAGACAGAACTGGGTCAAACAGGCTGTCGAGATATCTGTCCATGCCTTTCTGAGTTGGTGCTTCACTGAAGTCTGATTCTATATATTTTTTACAGTTATTGGGGGAAAAACTGAAATCAGAACAGAATATGTAGAAGCAACTTAAAAAAAAAAAAAAAAACTGACCGTGGCTGTAATATTCATCTGAATCTGGCAGACTGGAGCTTGGCATTGTCTGGGAGAGCAGAAGTGAGCTGTCATCGTCAGAATCAAACCCGCTTCCAAACAGAGCCCTGTGAAAGTTCATAGTGAGGGCAAAATAATAGAAAACACTGCAAACATATTTCCCCTGAAATTAACTACTTAAAGCATATACTTAGCCTATCACTCTACTTTAAAAAATATATTTTTGCTCATACAAAAAACATAATGAAAATGTTTTGTACTTTTTTTTAATATATTTAATATTCAAAATTATGTAAATGAGATCAGGGGAATATACAGTACAAAGCTATGTAATTCTACATGGAACGGGTTGCTTCAAAGATGGCACACAGTCAGTATATTAGGACCACATGTTGCTGAGCTATGAATAATATTTACTTTCTCCCAAAATTTGCCCTTTTATTGGACAATATTGCTAGGGGAATTAATCACTCATTGCTTTGAATTTCTACGATGGCATCTGTAACTAAAAACCTTTGCTTTCCAAGACGACTGACAAATCAGCTTGCAAAGCATTAACAGAAATTATTTCAAATTTTCATAATATAAATATTGAATTTTAGTGCCTTAAAGGTGAATTTTGAACTAGTGACACTAAACAACATTTTCAAGCACTGATAGTCATTAGCCACAAATGCCACAGAAATTACATGCTCACATTTAACTCACTTTTAAATTACATGCAAAACAGATCTATTAAAATATAATTAATATTTATGATAATGTACCATATTAGTGTACATAACCCATTTCCAAAGTAAATAAAATCCCAATAAACATGCAAGAATATCATATAGATACTGACAGGCTGGGATTGGGCCTAGTTCTGGTGGGACTCTCAGCAGAGATGATGAAGTAGGACTTTTGCTTAGGAAAATTTCTCGTCAGTTCCATGTCTGCGATCAAGTCCATTACATAATCATGCCCTGCGAGCTCCGCCCACTGTCCATGCTCCTTCATTACAACAGAACACCCCTTCCAGGCCTCCGTCACACCCCTGTGGATCCAATTAATGAGACTATTCATTTCAGGCAAATTACAGATGGCAGAGATAATGAAGGCCTCATTATAGACTGTACATATCCCAACATGCCCGAAAGAATGAGCCATGCACTAATGACATGGCATACAGAATATGAAACCGAGCAAAGTGGAACAACAGAGACAAAGATGGAACATAATAAGGATAGTTTGTGTACCTATGATGTAGAATATCTCCAGCCAGCTCCTCCCCACTCGTCCAGGAGTGCACAGGGCAAAGGAAAGATGTCCCTGTCAATACAACATGACGTTTAACAGCTGTGGTTTGACAGGCATGTATGAGTGAGACTACACGCAAATGACTGTTTCTATTCTGTGCATCACTACAGATCAAGTATCACCTGATATACTGCAGATGCGCTTTACACAATTGTCTCCAGAGGGTTTTAAGAAACAAAGGAACCTGCCTGGCTGATTTAGGGGATTACGATGATGGAAGAGCCTTTCAGGGCTTTATTTAACTGTTTTGTAAGCTATCTATTGAGTTTGTCTTACATAAGTGTGCATATCTCTTTCATTTCAAACAAGGGTATCTCAAAATATTCTGGTTTCAGCTGGTCTTTCAGCCTGACCATCGAAAGTAGTGGTCAAAACCAATCTAAAACCAGCCTGCTACTGTAAATCAGCTATGACTTAGTTTTGGAGAATTAGGTAAAGACTGTATTTGTGCTGGAAAAGGTGGATTTGTATCCGCACTGGTGTGTTGGTAAGAACACATAGGACTCAGTTAAACCAAAGTTAGGTGTTTACTGTTGATTAGGTTGAGTGGTAACAGTGAGTGGTATTCTAGACATAAAGTCCACTAATGAAGGAAAAGGAGAGATTAGTTCTGCGTAGGAACGTTCACAGTTCATCTCTTGCTGACTGCGAGGCACTAACTGACGTCATTCAATAAACTGTGCTCTGATTGGATGAGTCCTTCGTGACATTGCCGCCCCCAAATATGCTTTTGCATATTTGCACTTTATAAAACTAATCAGTTGAGGGGGTTAATAGAGGCTCATCTTGATCTGTGAATGCAGGAAGGCGGATCAGGCGAGTAACAGGTCGGATGTAGGTCTTGTCCTTAACCTGAATCTCTGCAGCTCTGATATGGCCATCAGAACCTGGGAATGTCTTTGCAACTTTGCCTACTAACCATAATGCTCGTGGTAGTTGTGGATCGATGAGCATCACAATGGTTCTAGTAGACAGGTTACTGGCATCTGTGTGCCACTTGTTGCGTGTCTGCAGTGTAGGCAGGTAGTGACGGATGAAACTTAACCATAACTGATCGGCTAGAACTTGACTCTGCCTCCATCTCCATCTGCCCATAAGTTCTGTATCAGAATAAACTACAGAGGGTAGTGAGCTATCTGGCCGCCCCATGAGCAGATAATTTGGTGTGACAGGGTCGAGGTCAGCTACATCACTGGAAATAAGACAAGAGGCTTGATATTAAGCATTCCCTCCACTTCGATGAGCACTGTTTGGAGTACTTCCTCTGTTACGACTTGGGAGCTGACTGTGACGCGAAGGGCAGTCTCGACAGACTTAATTTCTCTTTCCCAAGCACCTCCAAAGTGTGGGGCTCCAGGCAGGTTGAAGTGGAATGATATTTTCTGTTTAGCTAGATGTAGCTGAATCTGGTGAGTGAGTGACGCAAATGCTTCTTGCAACTTGTGCCATGGTCTGAATACAGCTCACCAGGTGTGCCACTTCTGTCACAACGCCACAGAAGATTCCTTTGCGCTCTTCCGTCTTGAGTTCTGGTGGTTGTATGATGGGGTGGCAGGCCATACTGTTTCAAACTCAAATAAAAATGATGGTCCTTGGCTCCATCTTTTGGGCACCGATAGTTCAGAAAGAGTTTTACCTCGGGTGAGGTCGTCTCCTGGATTACTACTTAAATCTACAAATCGCCAGGTGCATTCAGCAGTCAGCTCTTGAATTTTGGCTATCCTGGTGCCAATAAACACCTTGAATCAGTATGATTCAGACTTGAGCCAGGCTAGAACGGTGGTGGAATCTGTCTATAGTGTCACTGTATTGATCTGGATGGTGAGCTCAGTATGCAAGAGTTTGGCTAATTGGGCACCATTCAGGGCAGCAAACAGCTCTAGTCCGGGAATGGTAAGATGCCGTTTTGGGGCAATTTTGGACCTTGCTAGTTGAAAGGCTAACTGAATATGACCGATGTCGTCCTCTGAACGTAAATAGGCGACAGATCAATAGGCTTGCTCGGATACATCGCAAAATATGTGAATCTCTTTGGTGTTGTGAGAATGATCAATACCTGAGGATGTGACACAGCGGGGTAGTGAGATACTTGTCAACGTAAGCAATTCTGCCTCCCATTCCCTCCAGGATCTCAAAAGTTCAGCAGGTAGATTTGGGTCATCCCAGTCTCGTTGCTTGTCCCATAATCTCTTGGCTTGCGTGGTGAATGGGAGTATGAATCCCAGGGGGTCGTTCTGGGTTGCAAGTACTCTGTAAATTTGTCAAAGGGTACATGGTCCAGGCTTGACAGGATGGATATTATACCCAAGGAGGTCTGATTTGCAGTTCCACCTTAAACCTAGTGCAGATTCTTGCAAAACGGTACGATCTTGAGAAAGCCACAATTCTGTACTGGTGGATCTTGCTTCTGTCGGCAGGTGTTCCACCACGTTTGGGTCATTACTTGCCCACTGGCGAAGTTCAAATCCACCACTGGCAAAGAGGGTGCAGAGTTTGTCTACAAGCTGCCTTGCCTCTTGAGGAGATGAGAGGCTCTTCAAGCAATTATCCACATAAAATGTCCTTTCTACAGTGGTTCTGATGTTCTGATCCATAACATGTCTTTTGACAGCATAAATGGCACAACATGGACTACAAGTAGTGCCAAAAGGTAGCACTTGCCTTTCATAAATGTCTGGTGGTCTAGATCTGTCCAAGTCTCGCCATATAAAGCGGAGGAGATGCCTGTCTTCTGGGAGGAGACGAACCTGATGGAACATATGTCGCTGCTTATTGCCACTGGGTGTTCACGAAAGCGTAGGAATACACCTAACAGGGATGGACCCAAGGCTGGTCCTGGCAGCAAATAGTTGTTCAGGTTATGGCCTTCAAATTCAAAAGAACAGCTAAAAACCACTCGGTTCTTACCATTGTGCTGCACAATGTGGTGAGGGATGAACCACGACTCACTCTGTGAATTAACTGTTTCAGGTGGGAGTTTGACAACATAACCTGAGGTTTCTAGTTTCTTCATCTCCTGTTTGTAGGCGGCCGCTTTGGTGGGGTCTTTCTCCAGGCGTTTCTCTGTGTTCCTAAGGTTAGAAAGCACTGCCTCCATGGGAGCTTGAAGAATGGGCATATCCTTCTTATGCAAGGGAGGAGTGGCATAGCAACTCACACCATCAATCATTACTCGACTTGTCTTTGACTGGAGCATGTCAAGGACTTCTTGGTCCTGCTTAGACCGAGTGACAGATTTCTCTGATCTGTTGGGAATCACATCTGCTTGCCAGAGTCTCTCAACATTCTGGAACAACATCAAGGGATTAACAGCAATGTGTAGACACTGTTGCTGGGCCTTGTAAAGACCAACCCAGTCTAGTCCTGACTGCTGCCGGACCTCCAGGTGGACCAAGACGGACTGGGTTCAATCGGAGTGATAAGGTGAGGATGATCTGCTCCGATAAGTAACAGGGGACAGGCTTTGCGAACAGGCTGTAATGGTAAGCCTCTCAAATGTCGGTAACGTCGCTGAAGCTCTGCAACAGAGTAAGTATGTTCGGTCAAGCTCAGTTGTTCTGCAGTGAAGGCTTCAGTTATTTTGTAGCTCCTGCCTGGCTGGGATGGAGTTGAAATCTGAAAGGACACTGAGGCACCACGAAGGTTAGTGATGTCTTGCCTTATCGTTCTCAAGGCTAAGTACTCTGCCTGGCTTGTGAGTCCCAGCTTCCTGGCTGCTGATGGTAACAGCATAGTTCGTTCAGAACCATCATCAAGTACAGCGTAAGTATCTAGGCTCTACCACTTATGCTTCAGAATGACTCTGACCACTTTCAGGGGTATGCTGCTGAATCCTTGAGGGCAGTCTTGGTATAGCATTTTGCTGACTAAACAGGTCCCTTCATTTACTGGCTTAATGTTGACCTCATGGAGAATCTGAAGGTGCTTCCCATTACACAAATGGCAGAGTTTCCTGAGAGTACACTGTGCAGCTCTATGGTTGCGTCCACACTTCCAGCATCTGTTATTAGTCTTAATCCAGTCAATCACTTGGGATTTGGTTAGGGACTGGAATGTGGGGCACTGACTCAGGTAGTGTTCTTTTCTGTCGCAATATGGACAGAAGGCAGAGCTTTTACGTGGACTCTTGGTTGACGCTGTTGGAATTGAGGGTGATGGTTCATATGAGCCATGGAGGATTGTAGGCTGTCTAGTCTGCCCACTGCTCGGGGTGTTTGTTCACGGTATGTGTGTGTTCACTGCTGTGTGTGTGCACTTTGGATGGGTTAAATGCATACTGTCCTTCGTGACAATGACCTAGGCTGTAACACCAGGTAAAACCAGCCAACCACCATAGGCTGGTTTTATTTGTCGTTTTCATCAGGGTTTAGTATTTAAATGTGTTTTTGAAAAGTAAAATTGAGCGTAGGTTGCACCAATAAAGTGCAATTTTATTTAACTTAAACTTAAATTAATTAAAATGAAATTTGGAGTAATAGTGCAACAAGAGTTAATGTTTGGTTAAGGTTTAAAGTTAAATGCAACTAAATTAGACCTTAACTGACAATGGTTTTAACTGCCCGACACTGACTGAAGGTTGCAGAAACTAAAACAGTGCAAGTGAAACTTACACACACCATCAAAACAGTGCACTTGCAAAACCATGTTTGCTTTCTTCCTATTGGCTGTCCATTCCAGAAGGGACAATGGGTAAGTCCTCGCTGTCTCCAGTCCATACAGGGACTTTTGCATGGCTTGAATGACCTTGTGTTGGCCAACAGCTTTGAATCCATTATAGGCATGATCTGAGACAAACCTAAAACATACAAAAGCCAAAACGTTATGAGGACTCAAATGTAGTTCGTGACATGTTCAATGTAAATATTGGTGTGTTGCTTACTTCAGAAGGTATTTCTCCATTTTGGCTGATGGTGCAAATGAACTCAGGCAGGCTAGCAGCAGCAGCCAGCCTCTCTCCGAGTTATCTGGATTGGTGTTTCTCCAAACCTGATTGGCAATTTGACATAAGATTTCATCCCGCAAGCTAGGGTTGGTAAGCCCCTTCTGGATAATGTAGTTTCCAAATAAATTCTCCTGAGCACCATTTAGATGTGGGTCACCCATAAACCTCAAGATCTACAAAGTGAAAGAAATAACAATGCTAATAAAGTTGAAATCACTCTTACTTATGGCACAGCAGAGGCACATATCTTCACATATCAATCTCATGCTTATAGTAGGTCTCTGTGTTGAAAGGTTTATATGTTGTTGTTAAAAATCTGTTTCTCTATAGAGAAAATGAATGGGATTTTCACATAATTCATTAACATTCGAGCTTTATTGCATATATTATAGATGACAATGGCAAAATCTTCTACAGAATATAATGCAGTGTACCATGACAAAGACATCTAGAGCGTCATGTGTAAGATCGTCATCAATGTGGGTTAGTGGTGTCATCAAAGGTGCAGTTAACATTCCAAACTTTGCCTCCTATTTATTAATAAAAATATAAACACATACTTAATACACAAATTAATCTACAGTTTAAAATACCTGCTTATTTGTTTACTGTCTGCTTATTGTCGCTTATTTGGGATTTTGCAATATATTACTTAAGAAAGTCTTACTTTGAAGTGAATCTGGACAAATTTGGAGATGGTGTAGTTATTGATGTCAAGAGGTAGCGTGAGCTGTGACTCCACTTGAACTGTGGGAGCCTGGACTAAAGCCAAGCAATCAGAATGGAGCTCCCTACCTCCTAAAAAAACACAGAGGTGAGAAGTGAGACAGGCAGTGGATGTTATATATACACACTACCAGTGTTGGGGAGTAACTAGTTACATGTACCGGATAATTTAATTACAAAATAAATGTAACTGTAATCTGTTACAGTTACTGACAAAAAATGTGTTATTAAATTACAATTACTTATGAAAATGTCAACGATAACAAAGGGTGTTACATCTGAATATTTTCACACAGACAGACAGACACACACACACATTTTCACATAAATTGATTTATTTTCTAAATTGCAAAGACTGTTTAGGACACAGAATAGGACACATGCTTATTTGATAACTGTTTTATTTTATGTTTGGGTTTATGCATATGCTTTACTTTTCCAGATGAACTTTTTTTTCCAAGGCATTTTTAGATGGCAGTGTTTCCTGTCTATGCAAATATTTGATTTCAAAAACAGTATCATAGCAATTAAACTATATCTTACGATTGTGAAGGAAATTTTTAATATAATCAATATAAATTAATCATAAAATCAGCTGATGACAAATAATGTCTAACACTTCT
Source organism: Barbus barbus (assembly GCF_936440315.1). Lineage (NCBI taxonomy): Eukaryota > Metazoa > Chordata > Actinopteri > Cypriniformes > Cyprinidae > Barbus > Barbus barbus. The sequence continues at coordinate 18,448,395 of NC_136732.1, forward strand.
TTTCCTTGCAGGTCTAACTTTTGAGTATGTGTTAGGGAACAGAAATTTTCTAGCCTTAAGTAGCATTGTAATAATGAAACATGATGTCTGTTTAAGACTACTAATGGTGATATAAGATTTAAGGAATAAGCTGAGGTAATCAGTAACCAAGCAGAATGAGTTTTTAATTTTTCACATAAAGAGAACCAATCAGATCAGAGGAAAATTATGTAATATGACATGTTACCTATGCTATGTAAACTTTCCTATAAAAACTGTTGTATCCTTGTTGTGTGGGGTTTCTCTGTGATTGAGATGAGATCCTCCCGACCATGATTAAAGCATATTCAAAGGCATTGTCTGGAGCCTGTCTGATTACTGCTGCGCAGCAGGTTAGTCGAACACTAGAGATCTTAGTCCCAGGTGATAGTGTTCGTAGGGGACGAGAAGTTGTCTGACTCTCTTAGGCGTCGGGTAACTGTAATTCTTAACTGAATTGTCTTAGGCCTGGTTCTCCTGGTTCTGCAGTCAGAGCTATCACGGTTTTCAGTCTGAAAAGTCAACTGAGTATAATTTCGGTGTCGGGAGACACAACTCAACTTAAGTCAGGTGCGTAGGGAATTTCTACCACATGATTTTGACCTCAAAACAATCTCAAAGGATAAAGAGGCGCTAAACTAAAATTATGTGGTGGCTGTGCTTTAAATTAAATTTTCATAATCTTAATTGAAATTGAAAGTCTGACAGTAATCAGTGTTGAGTACTACTGTAAGGATTATCCTGCCTGTTTTAAATTCTTGAAAATGAATCACAGTTGAAAACATTCATTAGAAATTTAGAAAAGTAATCAAAAAGTAATCAAATGTAATCAGTTACATGACTTTAATACAATAACTGAAATAGTTACATTACTTTTAACATTTAAAATTACATTCTACATTTTACTACATTTTAATAGTAACTTGTAGTCTGTGATCTATTACATTTGCAAAGTAAATTTCCCAACTCTGCACACTACTGTTCAGTACTGTAAATTTGGGGTCGGTAAGATTTTTTAATGTTTTATGCTCAACAAAGCTGTGTTTATTTTATAAACAAAATACAGTAAGAACAGCAAAACTGTAAAATATTTTTAGTTTAAAATAGCAGTTTCTATTTTTATATATTTTATCAATTTCATTTATTACTGTGATTGCAAAGCTGAATTTTCAGCAGTCATTACTCCAGTCTTCAGTGTCAAATGATCCCTCAGACATTATTCTAATATGCTGATTTGATGCTCAAGAAGCATTTTTTTATCATTATCAATGTTGAAAACTTATTATGCTTACTTATGCTTATTATTTTATGTGGAAACTTTGATACAGGTTTTTTTATATATTGTTATATTAGTGTATCTTAAAGTAAGAAAATGCAGTACCAGCGGCTGCCTGCATCAATTCTCCAAGTTCAGCGGGAATGACCAGATGAGTGACGTTGACCACTTCCCGTTTAGACAGCTCCTGCAAATAAAGTATATAGTGTAATATTCAGAACAGGTTTTGATCAATATAAAATTTTTCAGAGAAAATAATTTCATAATATTTTTCCCCCTATATACTGTAGGCATAAGAAATATACTAAAATGTGGTCCATTTAGACAGTGAATGCTATTATAACCATTTCTATTCTCCTTTGCTCCTCTTCTGCCTTTCTCCTGACCTCATATCTCAGCTAAAACAAAAGAAAAATAAGTAAAACTATTAAATGTGGGATTGTTGCTCAGCCTGATCACTATGCACTAAAACCGCATTGTTCTTACCTTGATGTATCTCTTGCGATCAATGTACATATGGATCAGAGAGTGGAATTTCACCAGGCTAGCTCTCATTTTCACATATCGTTTCCTGTGCAAAGCATGTAAAATTAGTATTATTACAAAAGGGACACCCCTAAGCATTTTGAGTGATAAATGATAGCTTGTACCTTGTGAGAAAGCCTCGGCAGTGGGCCTGCAGACGTATGATCTTCATGCGGAAGGCCATATAACGTTTTCTCACAAAGAACATCCTGGCGTAACGCTGCAGAGTCAGGGCAGCTACATGCCTTACTCTGTCCCTCTTGCTCTCCAATAGGAAGTATATGTCCTCTTTCATGAACAGCTAACAAACAAAATGTGCAATATGCAAAAAAAAAAAAAAAACTAGCCTCATGCAACCAGACCTTTCACAGTCTGGTCCACATTGTAAAATATCTTGACCAAGAACTACCTGCGAGTGGTCTGACAAGCTAAGGCTGCATCCAGAATTGCATCCCTTCTGAGTAGGTACTTATTCTGAATTAGTAATTACAACTGTTAAAAAATATGTTCTGAATATGTGTAATATGAATGAAATCCAGACGTACTACATCTGTCATGTTGTCACTGTCATGTGACTTACCAGTGTCAGTTATGTTGCTTCATTGACATTCATAACTCATCTACTATGGCCTCATGGGATGTTAAAGTGTCCATCAGATGTGCACTTCAGAATCTCACCAGAAATAGTAAGTCATCCAGGTACTTTTCACCCAGTGTTTTATGAAAGCTGTGAAATCGGACACACTACTCTTTTCAAATACAGTTTTAAGCCTACTCTATTGCCTAGTACTAGAAAGTATGCGATTTCAGATGCAGCTGAGACTTGTGACAAGTGTGCTTATCAGAATAATGCTCACCTTGGTGACACCGACTTGAAATGCTCCTGGTCTAACAGGACAAAGCTTCCTCAACATGATGACACAGTTTTCACCATTGGCAGGAGGAGGCTGTTTGAGGCCTAGCAGGGACTTGTATCTAAACCAGATAATTTAATAATTCATTCAACTTAAGTCAAACTGCCTCATTTTAGTTTGACAACTCTAGCTCTTACCTGAAAAGGAAGACATCAAATGGCATTCTAATCGGATAGCCCTCCCTCCTGATTCGAATTGTTTCCAAAATCCCAGAATAGTTCAATTGGGCACTGACCAGCTCCATGTCAAACACACCAGGCTCCTGCAGGGTTACACACATTCTCTCGGTCAATCTCAATTCCTGCCAAGATGCAAATAGTTTAATACCTCTGTGACTGCTGTTCCTTTCCTTGTTTTGGTTTGGCTTTATGCACCTCACAAAATATGGGTTGGCTCTGTCAGTACAAAATAGAAGCATGTACTTGGTGATGAATAACTTACATGGGTCTGGAGCCAATCAAAGGCAACAAGACGAGATTCATGTAGACAGCGTAATGCACAATTTAGGTGGTCTACCTCTCCATCTTTTCAATGAGCTCCATGAGGGATAGCTGGAACTTGGCCGCCACCGTTGAGGCCTGATGGCGCCGCGTTACTGTGCTGTTTTTCCCAACATGGGATTTCTGTTGGTTGAGGGCCTCAGCATAACTCATAAAGAGATATGCAACCATCTAAAACCACAGTGAGATAAGGTTCATAAGGTTTATTAGGGTCATTTAATTCCTAGCTAATGGTAGCTAAATCATTTCTCTCACCTTGTTTTTGCTCTGAATAAAAAGGTCAAGAATATCCTGGCGAACTTGATCGTAATTCTTATCCAGAAATTCATGAACCTGTGAAGCATCACAGAACGTTTGGTCCATTCCTCCACTAATACTTTATTAGGGAATAATTCAAATACTCAATGGCTCAAGGCAAGTATATTAAATGCACCTGATAAGTGACCTTCCCAGCATAATGCTTGATAGTAAATACAGGGAGAGGCATTTTTGGCTTGGAATAAAGTGGATTGTTGCCATGATGATAGTGGCATTTCTGAAGGAAGGTATGGTCTGTAGCCTAGAGGAAATTCATTCAAAAGCAGGATAATTAAAATGCAAATGATGCAAACTAGTAGTGATGAATAAATAAGCACTAACAAGAACACTGAACATTAAGAAGAAATGACACCTGTGGAAACCCGCTCTGGTCATCAAGAATTCGGAGCATCCCATGTGGCTTTGCTGCAATGAGGTCAATGCAGGCCTGGTTGTCAGAGTAAGGCACCTCTTCCCAGCTGATTTGCTCTCTGTTATATTCATCCTTGGATATTCAAAAGAAAATAATTTTTCAGATGCATACCGCAGGCAATTTACTCATCTACATTTCTCAGACTATTAGAAGACAGCTTACTTGTTCTTCTTTGAAAATAACCCTGTTGAAAAAGAACTGAAGGTACTCATTTGCATAATTTATGCAAAGCTGTTCAAAGCTGTTGAAGGTAAGGTCCTACAATGTACAAAAAAGTGGAATTCAGTCGAACGAAATCCAAATTTTACAGCAATGTAGAGTACTAGCAAACCATTTTACTGGGGTGAAACAAGTTACTGCAGTATACCTCAAATCCATAGATATCAAGGATGGAGATAGAAAGTGCTTCATTCTGAGGATAAACCTGCTTATTTATTCTGTCTGTTAGCCAGCTGAATAGAAGGGAATACAGGATCTTGGCAACAGCATCTCTGTTGTTTGAGAGGGGAAATTATAATTTGATTACCTCAGTGCTCAGTAGTTAGACAATACAATCTTTTAGACAAGAACTTTTCATGACACTGATGCTAAAATTAATACATCTGAATGTTCAGTACTCTCTTTGTTTTTCAATTCTATATTTCTTATTTCTTCATAGTCTTTAATTCATTAAATCCCATTATTTATTATCAAACCTTTTTTCTCTAAAGTGCATGCTTTTTTATTTTTATTTAATTCTAGTGAGTGTTCCTTGTAACGCCCCTGGTAAAAATCGTGTTCAGGTACACATTTTTTAGACGGGGTTCCCCTAGTAAAATTCACATTCCATATACAGTATATATATATTTTAAAATTGAAAAAAATAATAATAATAATTTATTAATTAAAAAAAAAATCTTATTGGGGTCACTTCAACCGGTGTTAAAGTAGCCCAATTCCATGGGGAAACCATGGACTTCGCAACATTGGACCACGGTTATGCCAAGGCGGGTTATGGAAAGAGGGGAGTGGCTTATTCCATGACTGGCAGAAGTTGTAAAATCATTATAAAGCCAATTGGTTAATATGTAAGGACTGTTTTTTTCTTGGCTGAAGCTTTAGATAATATACAACTAATAAATAAGTAAATAAATAAATAAATATTGCAATATTTTATTTATGGCGAGAAGGAAGTGAAGTAGGAAGTGGAATACAGGCTAGTATATAGCTAGCCTGTAGTATAATTAAAAATTTTAATTTAAAAATTTATTTAAATTTAGTATATAGAAATGCATTGTAGTTTTTCTACCTGGCATCAATTGCACGCTCAACAGTCAAGGGGGTGAAGATCTTTTCCCTCATTGTTTCCTGTAAAAAAAAAAAAAAAAAGTGAAATTACAGAATAATCAGAAATACTTGTAGCAAAGTTTCTGAAAGGAGTAAACTTACATGTCACATATAACATGCCACTTTCATTGGAAACCAGCTTTATTCAAATGTTGCTAATCTCTTTTAGATGAAATGTTGCTAAGACACTATCAGTAGGTGGGTGAAACTGATATAGCCCTTAAGTGGAGCAGCCTACAGCGCCAGTGTCGGTAAATGTAAACACACCCTGGCATCTGTGGCAAGACAATACTAATCCCTTTCAACTGATAACATTAAGGCCTTTAAATAAAAAAATCTTCCCTTAAATTCCCTTAAACGTTGTGGTAGAAGAATTCCCCTTCTCGTTCACTTTACTTGGATATATCTGTCTCTTAGCGGGATAAAATTCTGGTGTCGATGTCTGAAAGCAGGGCTTTAATGGTTTCATCAGATAAGAAAACCCGGTAGCATGAGATCACCGTGCAATTCAGCTGGACAAAACGAAATGACTTTGAGTATGGACTTCTCCTGTTACATAGGTACTACCTGTTTCTCTAATAAAAAGAATTAGCTCAATTACTTTGAGGAGCCCTCAGAGGTGTCACAGTAGCAGCCATGAGTCTTAGCACATTTCAGCATGGCAATGGGACTGTGAACATTGATGAGCACTGGCTCTATCCAAGACCAACTGAGACAAAGGCTGATCTGAAACAAGATGCTGTGTGAAGGATCATATGAAAGGTTTTTTGATGCATCTGAAATCAGGAACTGATGTGGCTCTGATGTGAGGAAAGATGCTGAAACAAAATATGGATATGTTGAGGGTCTCCATCAGAGGAAGGTTGAGGAATCAACTCTAGATACCTGTGGAAAATATATGGAGTTCATAAGGAAACAACTTGTTCTTTTAAAAATCCTGGATGCTCCTTCATTTCCAGAAACTATACTGGACAAGGAATGCTGGAACTTTAAAGACTTTTCATTTTGTTGGTGTGGGAATTTGGATAATTTCAAACATATCTCAGGTTTGAATAGAAACAGTCATTTGAATAAGTTCTCTATTTGTTTTAACTGACACCTCTTAGAGATTTTACTATTGGGCCATGTCTTGTCATGAATTGATATAAGTACCGGTAGTTAGACACAAATATGAGCTTATACATGTAGCTGCTTTCTGTCATCTTATCATCTTATATGTAAACAGCTAAATCTTTTAGTCCATCCCTCATTCACAATGTCTTTGTTATAACATTGTCTGTTTTGCCTGAGGATCTCGAGCAGCATGACAATGTCATTGGCTCAAACAGTGGTATGATTTTAAGGCAGGTTTGTCTGATGCAGAAGGTTAAGGTTTGGCTAGTTGAGTTAGCATGGTTGAGTTAGCCCCTGTTGGTCAATATCATAACTACTAGATCTATACTAAGATGTTCTTTAGTTTATAGAGTGCAATAGAGGGGTTCCAGAAGTAAACATTCCATGTATTTTCTTCATAGGGGAATTTACTGTGATTGATAAGTTAAAAACATTTAAAGACAGGCATACTAAGACCTGGGTAAGTACTAAGGTTGGTAATCAATAGTACTTGCTTTTAGCCCACATTATTTCAACATATATTTAAATAATCATGTTCAACAGCAGAATTTCTGGTGAAAAACAACATTACCCATTATTCTTCAGAGAAATTTCTACCAATCAGAGAATCATGGCAAACAAATCGCATAGCCCACTCCCATGAAGCACTGCAAATGACGGATGATGTCATTTTCCCTGTGCTCTCAAAGTATTTAAATATTTGTATGCATAACATGCATATTTTGCAATGAATGTAAAATATATTCTTTATCTTTGAATCAATTATTGTCTTTGAACGATTACATAAACACACTTATATGCGTCAGAAACCCCGTCTTTGCAAGCATCCTCATAAACACAGTGATTTAGGTCTTAAGAAAGAGTAAACAGCTGATAAAGAAAACGCATATGTAACAGTATGGATCCGGACTTCGGTCTTAAAGGGGAAGCTGTCCAATGTTCGTCCTGTCTGCCTTTCATATAAATCAAACAGTGATGCTCTTGACTAAATCACTTTTGTAACTTTAATAGATAGATCTATATCTAGATAGATAGATATAATTAATGTAGTGAAGACTAATGAATTTAAACAATGTATGTAGCGTTTCTTATTTATTGTAGTTTTTGTCCTATTGCTTGCAATTAGTTTCTTATCCTTATTTCATCACTGACTTCATTTTTCTTCAATGAGCTTGAGGAGGGTTTTTTTGGATTATAAAAGGTTTATGAAAATTCTATGGTATCAAAGATTTTAATATCATAAAAACCTTTTTAAAAGAAAAAAATAACTATATTGTGATGTATATCGTTATATCGTGGTATAAAATTAGTCATATCGTGATATAAGATTTTGGTCATACCGCCCACCCCTACTCCTTTTGACGCGATCGACCCGGGTTCGAATCTGCCTTTTGGCAAACTTTTTTTCTCCCTTTTCAAATTTCAAATCACATCAAAAAAGCATGTATTTTTTTATTTATTAAAAAAAGGGCTTTCGTCCCAATAAGGTGGCACCCATTTAATAATTTGAATTGAAATTAAAATTTACACTCAATAAGTTATTATTGCATACTGTTTTATAATGTATTACAATACTGAGGTGCAGATAATTGCCACTATTTGCAATAAGTATTATAAATAACAGAAAATCCTGCTATTTTAACAGTGTAAATAGAATCTATAGATATTTGCGCTTAGTGTTACTAGCATATCACTAAAAAATACTGCTATTTTCACTTAGTATACATAGAAACCATTGCTATTTGTACTTAGTGTAAATAGTGTCTATCAAAGTGCAAATAACCACTGCCTTATTTAAAACCCTTATGGGGAAAAAATGAATGCAAAAAATACTTCTGAAACTAAGTCTTCTGAAAAAGTGGGTGAACACTGTTGCACTCTAGAAAGTAAAATTTTGTTATGCAGTCCTTTTGATCACAGAGTAGTGGAGATGCTTTAATTCCTGTGCAAGCACTAAGCTGAATGTGATTGTAGTGGACTGGTTAGGCAGGGTTAATACTGCATCAGACCTCTTGGTGGCACCCCTGCAGAGGTCTGGATGGTATTTGCTAAACACTTAGGACTGTAACACAGGCCCCTTGTCTGTTTCTGCCCAGGGTTTTCCCTGACTGGGTTACACCGGTTACCACAGTGATATGGCCTGCTGCCCTGCCATAATCAACTTGGCACTTTATACTATCTGAGGGATTTGGGGCTTATATGCACCATTTATATGCACCATTTTATCTCTTGGTGTCTTGTGGTTGCTGTCTAATTGAACAGTCTTGGCATTTGGATGGTTGTGTTTCCAAGAAAAAGTGATGTAATGGTACGTCCTTTACTAACAGTATGTTGATACTTGGCAGGCGACCTTGACGTAAGGTCTGCCTGGAGGTCATGTAAGGTCTAGAGGCTAGAGCTGAGTCACTGATTCTTCCTGTCCAGTCGATCTCAAACAGTGCCAGTTCATGTGAAACACAATATGCAGTGGCTGCCAAAATATTTAGGCCCTATTTCACAGTTAGGGCTTAGGTTAAACCAGGTTTAGGCCACAGTTCAAGTAGGACATTTAAGTAGCTTTTATAAACACGCCTTAGATAAAAACACTAAAACAATGAAACTGACATATTTTAAGATCAGTCAGTGCAAGCTTCCTTCAGTTAAAATGGCCCAAACGCATTTTAGTCTGGGAATAGGCTTAAGCCTTGTCTATGAAACCAGGGATAAGACACTCAAGTCATTAGTCACACTTAAAATGTATGAATGTCATTGTGACAAAACTGTTGTTATCTGTTATAGAGAAAGACAGCATGCTTTTCAATTGAGCATTTAAAAAAAAAAAACATTTGTTCAAAATTTATTCTTTGTGGTTCTCAACTGTTAGTGTAACATTTGCTGAACTACACCTGTGTGTACTTGAGGGAAACTGACTTCCTACCTCCAGTAAAAAATGATCTCTAAATCCAGTAAAAGTTAACACAAAAATAGCTCAGAAAATAATGCTAGTTCTGAGAAGCCCATATGCTGGCATATGCTATGAAATGCATTGAGTCAATAAATAATAGTAAAGATATGACATGGGCAAATAAATGTAAAAGTGGCTATATGTGAGTTCTGGATTGTTTTTTGTTTTGTTTTGTTTGTTTTTTTGTTTTGTTTTTTATTACTGACAATGCAAGTCTTGAAATGAAACAAAAGTTCATTATCAACTTCTGATAACAGTTCATTAATGTAATTAAATTAATTTAATTAGAATGTAATGAATTATTTCACATAAAATATTTAGTAATAATATATTTACAGTATAATAGCATTTTCATATTATTAAATCAGTGGTTTCAAAATACATACTTCGTAGTTCTAAAGAAACACATATATATTACATTCATATGTTTCTTTATACATTAGAGATATTAATATGCATTGGACTTTGCAATTTACATACAGTACATCAAATAGCGTTCAAACCTTTACATCAGTTTTTTTAGTGACAAGGATGAATGGATAGCATGCAGAAATTACAATTAAGTATAAAGCATATCCAAAAATAGAAACTACATCTGTGTTATATAACAGGTGATAATGTTTTGTTTAGTATTGAATCCATTACCAAGCAGGATTTTTCTTACCGTGACTTTGAAAGTAATGGACTTCTGTAGACCCTCTGGGGAAATGTGTAAAATTTCAGCCACCACTCGGATCTCCTGAGCACTCACAACTGATGCCACTTCCTGAGATTCAGTCTGCCAAGATATGGAGTCAAAAAAAATTAAACTTAATTCATGGCACCACTGAAAAAGAGCATCACATGAGGGAAATCCAAGTGAGCAGGATATATTAGATTGAGTTTCATTGTACCTCATATCTCTCGAAGAAAACATTTCCTAAGTGGAGGATGGAAGACAGGATCCTGAAGATACTGCTCTGGTCTTCGGCACTGAAGTGAAGTATTTCCATGGCGCTGAGGAGCCTGCGGAAGTCCTCCCCATCATTTTTGCCAACAATCTCACAGTCTCCACCCTTGCAACCAAAAAGAGTATCCATGAAAGAGAAAAGCAGTCTAACAGCAGCGCTTTTGAATTTTTGAGGCTTTTATTGCTATAATGATCTGGCCTCACTTGATTGAGGTAATAATACGTCTCTGCGTCTTGAAGGTATAAAGACTGTTTCTGCTTTGAAGGAAGGCCAGCAAGCATCTCATAAAAAATGTGATAGTTTCTTTCATCTTTGGTCTAAGAGATCAAAATGAAGGAAATGAGCATTTCAGATTTCTGCAAAGAATTGGTTTATTGAACAACGAACTTTTAAATGTCCATAAGAGCATTATGAAAAATACCTGAAACACAATCCTGGACTTTTCAAGTAGATACTGTGAGGTTATGGCACCGCTGATTACCCCTCTGTTTGAAGCAGGAAAATCAGACAAGCATTAATATGTCATTTGCAACTTAACCCATGTACGCCAATATACAGGCATTTTAACTAGCCTCATGTTAATCTTGACCCTGTTATCCTCTTTCAGTTGTAAAGGTACTCCAAAGAGATGCTTCCTCTTAGGTGTATCCATAACACAGTAAAGAGACTTGATATTGATTAACTTACTCTTCCATAAATATTTCCATGTATTTCCCAAATCGACTGGAGTTATCGTTCCGTACAGTTTTGGCATTTCCAAAAGCCTCTAAAAGAGGAGTTGCTTCGAGAATCTGTAGATTAAGCCATAAATACTTAACTACGTAAAGGATGTAGTAATAAACTGCTGTAATTTGTACAACACTGCAAAGTACTGTCCTGTTAATTCCTGTTAAACTCTCTAAAATACTTAAAACAAGATAAATTTACTGAAAAGAGCAACACTGCATGAGACACGCGTTCATAGATTATATCTTGAATGTGGCTGTATATTGTATTACTGCATTCTGCAGATTTTTTCACATGTTTTTGAGCTTGTTTATAACGTCAAAAAATATCTGCTAGTGCAATAAGACAAATGCACTTTTTAAAAGAAACAATCTTTGGCAAGTCTTAATATTTACTGTTTGCACATGTTGCAGATCACAAAGTGCAACACCCCATGCAACATATAGGGTACAAACAACACACAGAAGTACAATACCTCAATCTGTATTGTTGCATAAAAGTAAAATAGAAGAAAAAGATGAGTTATAAATTGTACATGAACAGTTTTAATAGTTTTAAAAGAGTTTATAAACTTAACTCATACCTGCTGTGTGATGTTCTGTTTGTGATGTATTGCGGCTAAGTACCGGAGAACTAGCTTTGTGGTCTCTGTTTTACCAGAGCCACTCTCTCCACTGAAAGGCAATAAAGCACATTTAAACCCCATGATGAATGTTACCCCCTAAATTACCAGTTTAACTACTTAATTGCACTTTTAATTGGCACAGAATGCAGCTTGGCACGTGAGGAACCGATTTCCTTGTCTTTTGCTATGCACTTAAGTAATGAGCTAGGTGTCTGATCATCAGACAGAAGTGAAATTCAAATGCTTGAGTTTGACTGTCGTTCCAGCTACTCTGAACAGTCATGGATGCATTTCACAGAGACGTGATCTGCTGGTGCAATCATGGCCTAGACGTCAGTAGTCTTTCCTTACAGCTTTTCCTTATCTCCGTCAGAGCTAGATTTAAAGTGTTCCAGGCGATTGTTTCAAGTAGAACTGACACTGATGGTTCCATCAGTGTAAAAGACTACTTGAGGTGACAGGACATAGATCAGCTATTTGAATTCTGACAATTCCTTTATTTGATCATTCCATACAACATTATTATGAGTTAGGTTAGTTGAAAAGTGTTCACTTCACAATTCTGTGATATAATCAAATGTGTACCTAAATCCTACCTGATAATAATGCACTGGTTTTCTTTGGCATCCATCATTTTTGTGTATGAGGCATTTGCAATAGCAAATAGATGTCTGCAGACACAATGGAGAAGCACGAAACATTAAAAAAAAGTACAATGTAAGGAATTAGCCTTGTATTGTATAGATAAGAAATTTCATTTTATAAAAGTGCCAGTTAAATAGTTTTAAGGTGCAAAACATATTAATGAATTAATTTGTTTATTTAATATTGTGAGTGAGTGAGTGAGTGAGTGAGTGAGTGAGTGAGTGAGTGAGTGAGTGAGTGAATGAATGAATGAATGAATGAATGAATGAATGAATGAATGAATGAATGAACTTACGGAGGATTCTCTCCAAGCGCATGTCCTTTGTGTTGCAGAACTATGTCTGTTCCATAGATGTTGAACATCTTGTATGGGTTAACAGACACCAGGATGCTTCCAATGTAAGTCTTGGAAGAAAACAAAATTATTTGTTCATAATCTGTTTTGATAACAGTTCATTAATAAATTTAATTAGAATTTTATAAGAATTTTATTCATTTTAGAGTTCACAAAATTCTTAGCAATGAACATTTTACAGTATAATAGCATTTAAATTTTATTTAACCAGTGGTTTAAAAATACATACTTTTTAGTTCTAAAGAAACATTTATGTGTTTCTTTATAACTAAGATATGCAAATATGCAGTAGACTTTGCAATTTACTTACATATATCAAATTGCGTTCAAACCTTCTCTTCAAATTCAGTAACACAGCACCTTCGTGCAGCTCCCTGGAAAGAGATTTATTCTTGATGAAAGCATTTTCATATAAATTTGAACACAAAATTTCAGTTATCATATATACTATGTGTGTGTGTGTATAGTTAAATAGCATTCATCTTATTCAGTAATTTCATACTCAAGCTGTGTCATGTCCTCAAAGCCATCCTCCTCTGCACGTTCACGGTACAGCATTGTGGGCAGACTTCGAATTGAGTACATCTAAAAAGCATTCCAGTAAAAGAAAAATATTGTGTAAACAACGTCTAAACCAATCATGATATAAGGCCAATATTTCACACTATATTTCCTTACAGACACTAGTCAGGGTTGATGTCATATTGAATATTACAAAGATGGATGTAAAGCTGTGAGGTACAGGCTTACAAGCTTTATAGTCTTTGCAAGGGCATGCATGGATCTATTGAGATTTTTTCTACTGAAAGATTTTTTTTTTAAGATATTTCATCAGAAACTGGCATGCACAATCAATTAAACACACTGTATTTCTGACTCTCACAGCATTGTTTTCATTCCTGTCAAAAAATGTAATATGCTGCTTCTCTAACTAAGGTTTGTTGAAATAATACCTGTATGCTGTTGTAATATAGCTGGCGTGGCAGGTGTATTTTGGTGCATTGTGGCTATTGTTCTTGTTTTGAGTTTGCCCAGTCATTTATATTTTACGTTGATTATTTATATAACAAAATATCCATCCATCTATCCATCTAGTGATCCATAGTCTATATTGCCTAAAATCCACTAAATAAACAAGTCATAATATTTTTGATATTTGACATTGCCTGGCATTATTTTTGACCCATAGTTGTAAACCTTAATTTCAGTCTTTCTAATCGTTTAATCTAAAGCTTCAAATCAGTCGTACTATAGCATAATTTTAGTGGCACAGATATTTTTCTGGTGTATTTATTTATAGTGTATGACATTTCACAGGTAAAGTCTAGATATCAACAAAAAAAAACAACAACTAAGCAACGGCTTCTTATATACAGCAACTATGCCAGTTATTTTACCTTGTCATACCAGTTCCCTTGAGGTTCACCTTCTCTATCTGGTAGCCATGCAGATTCTGTGCTATCTGTCTCTTGGCCAGGAAACACAGGGATGACAAAATTCTCCAGTTCTTCATCCCTATACATGGACCATTTTGTGAGGTTCTGAACAGTATGATGAGGGAGGACTCTTTCTGAAGACCAGACATCATCTGGCTCATGAAGATCTAGAATTTGATTTTGAGCCCAGTGTTCACGAGACTGGCCCTGAATCTGAGGGGTCACTACTGCGTACCTTGGGTCCTCTGGAGAACGTCCCAGTGTTGACGGCAACTTGTAGGATGCCTTGCGTAAGTTAACATTCGTCAAGGCATTTCCCAGAAAGGGTGATGTGGGACATTCACTTTGAGCTGGTTGGCCTCTTGTCACGATTGATCCATCAGGCAATCTGTAAGATGCTTTACGAAGGTTTTGGTTCTGAAGGGCACTGGACAGCATTGAGGGGGGAGCTTGTTCTTGTTTTGGATTTCTAAACAGGCCAGAGGTACTAGGTAAGCGATAGTTGGCCTTACCAACATTTTGTAGTGCACTTGACAAATTAGAGGAAATTGATTTCTCTGGTTCTTGTTCAGAGCTCTTAGTCAAAAGGGTTCCATCAGGAAGTCTGTAGGAAGATTTACAAAGGTTTGAATTCAGAAGAGCACTTGAAAGAAGTGGAGAGGATGACTGTTCTGCTGGTTGGTTTCGAGAAAAGAGAGCGCCATCAGGTAGTTTATAGGATGCTTTACGTAGGTTAATATTCTGTAGAGCACTTCCCAGGTATGGTGAGGAATTTGTTGTGTCCGCGGCTTCATCAGTGCTAGTGGATAGAAGTGTTCCATCGGGAAGCCTGTAAATTGCTTTTCGAATGTTAGGATTCTGAAGAGCATTGGATAACAGGGAAGAAGACTGAGCTGGTTGTGCTGGCTCATTTCTTGACATTATTGTACCTTCTGGGAGTCTGTAAGTAGCTTTCTGGAGACTGGGGTTTTGCAAAGCATTTGACAGAACAGATGTTCAATGTTCAGAACAAAATTCCTAGATATTATTGATGTATCAGGTAGTCGAAAGCAGGCACCTTGAAGGCTTGCATTCTTTAATGCATTTGACAAAGGGGAGGAATAATCCTGTGCTTGCAGGAAATGAGTAGGACTTCTCTGTAAAGGAGAGGTGTAGGATGCATTTCTTAAGTTAGGATTCTTAAGTGCATTTGATAATACGGATGCTTGCTGTTCGGGTTGTGACATCACTGGAGCATATAAAGATGTATTCCGCTGAAGAGGTGAGATGTATGAGGCACTGCGTAACTGAGGATTTTTTAGTGCATTGGTTAGTGCTGAAGAAGATTGCTAAATGTTTTGCGGTTCCTGCTGAGCAGCTGCAGAAGAATATGGAGATGTGCTTCTTTGCAGTGGGGAAGTGAGAGACGCATTACGTAGGTTAGGGTTTTGCAATGCATTAGAGAGCATTGGAGAATAAATCTGACTGGTTACCTGAACCTCTTGAGGTGCCACTATAGAATGAGGAGATGCAGACATTTGTAGAGGTGAGCGGTAAGTGGCATTACGGAGAAGTGGATTTTGTAATGCATTTGTTAAGGCTGGAGAAGAGCTCTGAGATAAACTTTGGTTGATCTGCGACATTGGGGATTTAAACCTTGGAAGAGGTGAAATGTATGAAGCAGCAGCAAGATTTGGGTTCTGTAAAGCATTTGTTAGTAGAGGAGATGACCCTTGTTCAACTGTCTGGGCAAATTCAGTTATTACTTGAGGCTGAGGAGTGATACTCGATGGAAATTGTGATCTGAGTGAGGCACGATTGATTAATTCATTGTGCAGAGCATTTCTCTGTATAGAGGATGAGAGGATCGGCGATGGGGAGCGTACAGATATTGGTGAACCAGCTCTCACAGAAAGTTGAGGTGATGGACATGGGGTTGGAACATGTCTCACAGAGAGTTGTGGTGAAGGCACTCCATGCTGTTTTATTGGAACCTGTTGAGGAAAAGGTGGTTGAGCATTCATTACAAGAGGACGGCTCTGGCCTCTTATTGATTGCCTGAGAGAAACGGGACTTATTGGTACTCTCACAACAGGATGCCCTCGCCCAACAGGTCTATGAAAACCTCTTTGTGGATTTGGTGTCCCAGGTGGAAAGAATCTCTTTGAGTCTTGAAACCCTGCTGGTCTGGAACCTTGTCTTGCCAACACGGTGGGGGAGGATCTAGCACTCTGATTCAAAGCTCCTGAACCCAAGGATGCATTATGGATGGAAGGCCTGAGTGGAGCGACATTTTGCATTTGAGGAGTACCATGATGACCTTTTCTTTGAAAAATTGGATTGACAGGAGATGGCTTAACTGTTCCCATTGGCACTTTGTTCCCACCAAATCCTCTGAATCTACGTGTGGATGAATGGGTAGGCAGATATTGTGGGTCATGTTGAATTCTGCCAGAAAACGCTGATGGTGATGGTGAAAGAGGTCTCTGATGTCTAGAAGCAAAGGGGGATCTTGGTCTTGGAGACACAGGTCTTTGGATGGGAGATTTGGTTCTGCGAGGTGGGTATGGAGAGCTATCCTCTGGTGACTGTTGGCCTATTGTTGGAGACAGTGGAGGGCTCCTCCTCCGTAATGAAGGTTGTGGTGAAAGAGAGCTTTTCCTCATAGATCTTGATGACATGAAAGACTCCTGATTGCTTCTACCAATTGGCCTGAAACGAGATTTTATTGGAGGGGCAGGACTAGCACTTTGCCTCAGGGTTGCTCTGGGTGAAGAAGGAGGACTTCTTCTTCTCACTGAGCCTCGTGGAGACACTGGAGGACTCTCTCTTCCATTAACAAGAGGGGATGGTGCTCTAGAACCAAATGGCTTTCTCTGGGGGGTTGGAGATTTTCCCCTTAAAGAAGCTAATGGTGATGGCGCTCTTCTGGATGGTTGTGGAGAAGAAGGGGGGCTACATTTTCTCCTCTGAATAGGAGAGAACTGCCTTTGTGCATTATTATTGTATGATGGTGGGCCAAACATTCTAGACTGCCTTGGTGAGAACCTCGGACTCATTTCCTCATACATATCAGATCTTTGGCGAGGTATAGGGCTGCTTCGAGTTGAAAAATTGCTTTGTCTTAAGGAGAGCTGTGGTGAAGGGAGATGATTTAATTGTCTCATTGTTATTGGTTGGATATTTTCATGTGGAAAATCAAGTCTCTGAAACATGAGATCTGGATAGACTAAATGGGGAGAGACTGGATCATAATTGGGTCAAATCTCCTTGCAGACAGAACTGGAGATGCTGGTGTTGAGAGTGGTATGGGTCCAACAGGGCCAAAAGAATGTCTACTTAGGACAGGTGACACTGGCATTGGAGATGAAAAAGGTCTTGCTTGAAGAACAGGCGAGGATGGTATTTGGAGTGATCGGGTTGAAATGGGACTACTAGGCTGTATAATAGGTGCTGGTGCTTGCTGAATTAATATAGGGGTGGGAGATAATGACCTTTGTACAGCTTCCGGTTGCTGTGGAATATATAGAGGAAAGCTCATAGGTGAAACAAGTGGCTGGTATTCAAATTGGTCTGGAATCATCTCAAGATCCATCCTGGGAATCTGAGAAAATGGACTTGAAATTTCAAGTTTTTCTTTTCCAAACAGTTTTATTTGTGGTCTTGGAAATCTGAATGAATCCTCAGTCAATATTCCTTCGGTTGGTATTTGAACATATTCATTAGCATACATTTCTGAGGGTTCTGTTGGTTCCATGACGTCCTCCACCGTGTACATAAATGGCTGGTTAACAGCCATCTGAGGGTCAATGTAAACCGCAGCGGTTTCTCTGTTGTACATGTACTGGTTTTGATTGTATGCATTTTGATAACCTGGATACATCACGTAGACATCTGAAACACCATCATAGTGACTATAATACTTTTGCTGATCACCATAATAGTCAAACTGTTCTGGATAGTATCCATAGTCATAATATTCCACATCATTACCAAGGTAGCCATATTCATCTTCCATAGCATAACCTATTTCATCATAGTATTCCATACCATCAAGAGGGTATCCAAATTCATCAATTCTCTGGTGCCTGTAACCATAGTCCATTCTATCATCATAATAACCATAAGGTTGTCTTCCATCATACTGAAACTGATCATAATAATCTTCATCAAGATATTCATCTCCATACTCATCCTCATTCATGGGATCATAGTATTCGTTCTCCTCATCATAGATTCCATTCTCATCTTCAGGATAATCATAATACACCTGGTCATCTTCAAAGTAGTCATACTGATGTGGACCTCTGTAGCGCCCCTGACCATAGCTGTCATGATTTCTGCTTCTATATGGTCCCCGGGGATTATTTCTATATAACTGCTTTGAACATAGTCATCTTCCTCATAGCTGAACTCACCCTCATCATATTCATAACCTCCATTCTGATAGCCGTGATATCGCCCCACACTTGACCTGTCATAACGAACAGAGCGACCTAGTCTTCTAGATGTTTTGGATGAGATGAATTTGTTAGTTAGCCAGTTTGCTGCTCCTGCTATCTTCCCCAGAGCCCATCCTTTACTCTTGAATTGTGCAGCTCCAGTTTTCTTTTTACCAAAAAACCCTTTGAATTTTCCTCCCAGTCCTGAGGTGGCTGCTGCATTTTTATTCGCCTTACCACCAATATTGAGTAATAAGAATGTTCTTCCACCCTCCTCATTTTTATTTTTGTCGTCTTCTGTAGCTTTGGACTTTCCAAAACCTGAAAACAACTTTGATGTACTTTGTAATGCCTTTGGTGTCATACCTTTTTTCCTCTTGCTGCCAGATAGTCCCATGAAAAGCCTAGATGTGCTTTTTAGCTTTTTAGACTGTTTTGGGGCAGGCTTTGAAAAAAATGGGGACTTTCCTGTCAGACCTGTGAGAAGTTTAGAAGCACCTTTTAAATTAGATTTTGCATCATCTTTCTTTTGAACATTCTGCTGACCCTGAACAGCAAAGCCTATCATAGCTGAAGAGGCCCCTTTCAGGTTTATGTCCTTCATTTTACCTAGCTGAATTTGTGGCTTCTTCTCTTCAGGTTGGAATCCTGTCACAGCTTTAGATGCAGCCTTAATATTGGCACGCTTACCAGTTTTTGGATCAACACCTTCCTCTGCTGCCTGGCCATGCTTTGGCTTAGCTATAGCCTTCACCGCATAGCTTTGGATGCTCCCTTCAGAGCAGCTTTTCCTTTTCCCTTTTTACCACCATCATCCTCACTTTGCACATCCTCTTCATCCACTGCTTCACTGTCCTCAACCTCACTTCTTTCCACCTCGGAGGCCTCCTCAGATTCACTAGGAGCTTGTTTGCCTTTTCCTTTCTTTGGATCCTCTTTCCCTTTGCCTTTAGGAGCCTCTTTGCCTCCCTTCCCCCCTTTCTTGTCATCTTTTGCTGCCTTTGTATCTTCTTTTGCTTCCCCCTTTGAACCTTTCTTAGGTGCAGCTTTGTCTGCTTTCTTTGGTGGCATTTTATCCTTCTCCAAAATACATGCTAATATATGTCACTGTCAAAAATGGGTGGTCAGTGACAGAAAACTCAAACTGTTTTACAAATGTTCCATGTGTAATCCAGCTTCAACATAGCGTAAGTGAGTATAAAGTGCAAGTAGATCACTTACATCACAAAAAAAAGTTATTAGAAAAAGCATTTCCACTTAACACAAAAGCCAAAATGCCGATAGTTCCTTTTGTTCAGGACTCTACCTTATAGGTGAATTCCTCACATTTCAGAAATGTCAGACAGAGTTGTGTCCTTAACAGTGCTAATTTTGGCAAGAGATTTCCCACAGACGAAACAGGCATCCATCAGCATCCCTTTGCTCATGTGCTATAAGTTTTTCCATGCCTTGGGAAAAGTACTCCAGTTACACTTTTTGTCCTCTTGAGTTTTGCAGGTAGTGTCCTTCAAGAACTCCAGATGCATGTGTCTGAAAGTATGCGAGGGCTCCCCGTGATAGTTGCAAAGGGCACCTTAAATGTATCAACTACACTGACTTAGGGTAACATTATCCGTTTGGCTCATTCCTTTATAAATAATGCACGTTGGCTGAGCTGTTACTAAACTGTGTCTGAGGACATTTCCAAATAGAACCTAAGTATGGCAATGATACTGACCGAAGAGGAATGTCTCCCTCCATCACATCTGACGTGGGTTAAATGTTTAATATTATTAGAGTATCAAACAAATAAAAAGCTTGTAATTTTATATTGTTGTGCCAGACAAGTTTTATTTTCTGTTTTTGATTGAGCAGTGACTTGCAGAATGATATTTTGATTTAAAGCAAAATTATCAACCATCTAACAGAACTATTGGAGATGGAAATCATTTGAATTAACTGAATTGATATAACAATTTTTTTAATGTTTAGACCAAATAAAATTGAGTAAAAGTATATGTAAAAAGTATATATATATATATATATATATATATTTAGCTTGCATGTCTAGACAGACATGATATATGTTTTTTTAATGTCACACTTTATTGGCAGGATGACTTTGAAGAGTAATAAGCACTTCTAAATATATTTTATGAGAAGGAGAAAATTCAAATGAGTATCAACATGCACTATTATGATGCTATCAACTGTCTGATACATATATCCGCTCTTAGAAAATTCAGTTTTTATCATGGACTAGAATCACAAATTTACATACTATGCACTGTGATATCTCTGTTGACCACTTAATATTCCAGAGTTCATGACACTTGTAGGGATTAATTCTTAATGGCTGGACTGTATTCAGTTCACTAAGAAATAATTAAATATTAATCGTAAAAGTTATAAATATAGAGTGACCCCATTCATTGTTAACTTCATATGTTCACTATCCCATGCAATTATTGCATATGTATGTGATATCACATGTAGGCGATATTTACGCTAAACATATCTTTTCATGATTAAATTTTGTTGTCATTTTCCTTGCTGGAAGAGATGGTTATCAGTGTAATTTAAGTTGAGTAATTTTGCCTCTACAGTGCATCAGCTATTCAGCTGTTATGCATTGAAACAAGTCCAAGATGAGGTTATGAGCTGCTTGTCCAATCCATTTCCAATGCACAACAGTTATGACTATCAATGCAATTAATAAAAATACAAAATAAAGAATCAATATAACAAGTTGGTTTGTTTTGATTCATCACAATATTAAAGGGGTCCTATTATGCTCTTTTACAAAGTCTTGATTTTGTTTTGGGGGTGTACTAGAACAGCTCTCTCATGCTTGGTGGTTCGAAAATCGCATTATTTCTCACATAATTTACATTATTACAATACCTTTCTCCCCAGCCTGACACAAACGACTCGATTAGTTCCGGGTTTGACGAAGGCCCACCTTCCGAAAAACGAAATGTGTTGTGATTGGTTAGCTGTCCCAGTGCGTTGTGATTGGTAAACAGCTTAGACAGTGTTTCAGTATTGCCCCGCCCCTTGCCAAAGCAACAAGTTTGTCAAATATTGCCATATCAATTCAGACCCGAGAATACTGAACAAGAGGATCGTGCAGAACCTTTGCATGCACGGAAATTGCAAGACATATTAAAGTGGTAATGTTATTGTTGTTGTTGTTGTTTTTTTGCTAAATCACGTTTTAGATGGAATGTCAACAACAGCTTAAAAATAACTGCATTTACTATGTACAAATAAGTCCAAAATTTTCTGAAATTTTCCATCAGAAATACAGTGATATAAAAACACCTGCACTTGGTTTCGATTTTGAAATGTGCAGTGCTCCTCTGCCCCCAACCATTCAAATTTCTGTAGACGGGATTTACAATTTGTGATGTCACAAATACAGGAAAACAATTTTGTAGTCCAAACGAGCCGTTCGCTGTAGTTCTTGAAAAGGGATTTTTTAAAAACTAAATATCTCCCTTTGGAGTGGACTTTGAGATTTGTAACTTTGTAGATCGTTTTATGCCCAAACATACACACTACACACTGACTAAAATTCAAAAAGTGAAAAAGCATAATAGGACCCCTTTAAATAGCACTCCTAAAGTCAGATTATTTTTTAGCAAGATATATACAGCATTACTTTCATTAGGAACTAAATACATATTAATATATAAGAGTAAATATAAAGGTAAGCAAAAAAATATATATTGGTGTAGACGCATAGCTTAGTCTCCCTGACGAGACGTAATGCATACCACAAACCCTAAATGAACCTGTTTAAATCCAAGCCTAGCTATTCACCTAGGCCAAGTGCTGGGTAAGGTTACAATCGAGAGGCTCAGGGGAGGACTAGATTACATTTCAGTGGTGTTATAAATGGTTAGAAGCAAGTTATCTAAGTGACTAGATCTGTTAATTGTCTCACACCAAACAAATAAATGCCAAACATCATCTTTTCCACATGAAATGTCAAATGACTGCAACAACAGCCTCTAAAATATGACAATATCTACTGTACAATCCACAAACCTTGAAACTGCTGTTCATATTAATGTTCAATTAATTCTTGTTTGTCTTGTGGTAAGTGACTCCAGCGTCACTGAAGAAACTACATTTTTCTTTTTCTTACTCTGTAATATTAAAAGCAACAACAATAAAGCATGGCTTGTTAAACTGTCTCGTTATTGTGTCAGTGATTTATATAAATTAATACAATTAAGCTACACCACACAAGTGCAGTTTTGTCATGCACAAGCAAACAAAGTGTTAGATTAGCGTAATGAACCTCCTCCTACTTGGCCATGCTAGCCATTAATCATTAAATAATGAAGGGAAATCCTAAAAAGGGCATCTGGGGTCTATAGAATGGTGGTCAAATGTCCAAGATATATTGTTAAATGGCCATATATCAAAAGAAATAATGACAGAAATACATCAGTATGTATAAAAATAATACCATCAAATTAATCAACTCCATTTATTTATTTTATGTATATTTATAATATTTTAGTAAAGTAAAATGTATTCCTCACTATCATTTTACAAGAAACATACATCATAAAAGCATAACAAGTCGTAAAAGTATTGTCATGATCATGCCAATAGCTGTAACACTTACCTTAAAATTTGCTTTCAAACAATTATTACATCCGAACCCTTTTACAAAAGAGGTGCTCAAAGTTGTCCATAATATAGTGTTCTGACATATAAGATCTATTCTCAGTGTGCTGCATTTAACTATGCTTGACTAACTCATTGTATGTTCATATAAGGGCTGATCTATTATGTGGTTACTCTCCCTAATTGCCCTCTTTCAGATGTAAAAACTGCCCGCATACAAACAGTCATCTTCTCAAAGTGCTGTGGTGGAACAAAAGCAATGGTAATCTGACTTGCGTGTTTCCTGATTTGGACAATATGCATTACATGACACAAAGCATCATTATACATCTAAGAAGCTGGCAGGTATACAATTTCTATTATTCTAGAAACGAAAGGTCTGGCTCTGTATGTAAACAAACCACCTCACCCCTATTACAAGCTAATGGCAAACCGGCAGTGGCTGAAGAGATGTTGTTTCAAAGATGAAAATGCATCATTATAGGCAGCGACCAAGTGTCCATCTACAAAAAATCATATATTAAAGCTCTTTCTCTGCCAATATTTGTAATGACAATAATTGTTCAATATAGTACCAGTATACTGTCAGAGAAAGAACATATGCAAAAACTGCAACTTCACAGGTTGTAAATTAGTTTGTTTCGTCATCAGAACAGATTTGGAGAAATGCAGCATTACATCTCTTGCTCACCAGTGGATCCTCTGCAGTGAATGGGTGCCGTCAGAATGGGAGTCCAAACATATGATAAAAACATCACAATAATCCACAAGTAATTCACACGACTCAGTCCATCAGCTAATGTCTTGTGAAATTAAAAGCTTCATGTTTTTATATATGTCTTTGCTTAGTTGTAAATATGAGTTCTCTATGCATAGTATTGCTTTCTCCATTGAAAAAGTCTTGTCTGAATCAGGAGAGAAATATGCACAGATCAAGTGAAACAGTTATAAGCAAATATATCAGTGGATTTTGATGTGAGAGCACAACAGTAGATATACTTTTTCATTGGAGAAAGCATTATTATGGATTATGGACTCAAAAGCTATTTCGGCCAGAAGTGTCGGTTTAAAGTTAAAACACTTTAATAATAGATTTCCCTGTTGAAAAAAAAAAACAGCATATGCTGGTTAGGTATGTTTTGAACCATGGCAGCTGGTTTGAGCTGGTTTAAGCTGGTCTTTTGTTGGTCCTGAGCTGGTCCTGAGCAGGAGCTAGTTGCTTAGTACCAGCACATGACAACCATAACCAGCTCAGGACCAGTTTAAACCACCTCATAACCAGCATATAACCAGCTCAGGACCAGTTTAAACCAGCTCATAACCAGCATATAACCAGCTCGGGACCATCTTTAACCAGCTTATATCCAGCTCAGGACGAGCTTAAACCAGCTCATCGCCAGTTTATAACCAGCTCAGGACCAGCTTAAACCATCTCATAACCAGCATACAACCAGCTCATAACCAGCTCAGGACCAGCTTAAACCAGCTCATAACCAGCATATAACCAGCTCAGGACGAGCTTATAACCAGCTCAGGACCAGCTTAAACCAGCTCATAACCAGCATATAACCAGCTCAGGACGAGTTTATAACCAGCTCAGGACCAGCTTAAACCAGCTCATAACCAGCATATAACCAGCTCAGGACCAGCTTAAACCAGCTCATAACCAGCTCAGGACCATCTTAAACCATCTCATAACCAGTTTATAACCAGCTCAGGACCATCTTAAACCATCTCATAACCAGTTTATAACCAGCTCAGGACCATCTTAAACCATCTCATAACCAGTTTAGAACCAGCTCAGGACCAGTTTAAACCAGCATATTACCAGCTCGGGACCAGCTTTAACCAGCTGTCATGCTTAAAAACATACCTAACCAGCATATGCTCTTTTTTTAACAGGGTTGTTTCTTACGAACACAGCTTTTCACAGAACATGAATTGATAGACTGGAGTCAGGTGAATTACTTGTGGATTATTGTGATGTTTGTATCAGCTGTTTGCACTCTCATTCTGATGGCACCCATTCACTGCAGAGGTGAGTAAGTGATGTAATGCATCTCCTAATTTCTACAAATCTGTTCTGAGAAAGAAACAAGCTCATCTACATCTGGATGGTCTGGAAGTGAGTACATTTTCAGCTAATTTTAATTTTGGTGTGAACTATTCCTTTAATGTGCACTAAAGGCACAGCAGGTGTATCTTTGAATGCGTGTTGCTTCCCCATTGACAAGCTGTTGTACCACTATATTTTGTACACTTTCCCTGAAGTCAAGTATACAGGTACATCGCTGCAGCCCGGAGACCTTCCAAGTGGGAGGGACTTATGCCGCAAGTAGGTTGGGACAGCTAAAGAGGGAGGGTAGGTTTAGGGTTGGGTTTGTAGGGCATATTAACAAGTCCCAACCCATTTGGAGCTGGCTCCGGCCTCCGTTTATACCTATCTCCCTGAAGTTGTACTGGTAAATCAGCAGGGGGCAGCAAAAGTTAGAAGACGAGAAATTAATGTCATATGTGAAATTCATGGCATCAGCTCACATAATTTCTTGCTCCATGCTTTCCACTTCACAATTAGGCATCTGACAGCACATAATGCTGTTTGAAAGACCACACAAGAAACTCTCAAAACTGTCTCCTGCTGTTACTCCCTACATAAAGGCATATACTCCCAATATATATATACCACAATGTTCTGTTTCTTTCCTTCTTCGTAGTTGCTGTGAAGAAGAACTGAAAGAGAGACCTTTGCTCAATAAAAGTAACAAAAAGCTAAATAAAAGCTTAATTTCACAATGTTAGACTGCAATACTCAAAACATGATTTTATATGATAAAAAATAAACCTCATGATAAGCAGTAAATGATTCAGAATGGATCATTAAAAGCTGAAGCACACGGACTCTGAGAGCAACCACACACACACACACACCCTGCACCATATGGCCCCAGCATCAAGTGTCATGTTTACAAGCGTAGCGCATTGGCACTGCACTCGTCCTTCTTACCATTATCTTTCCATCCGAACTCATTCAAAGCAACTCCAGCGTAGAAACGCCACATCTCAAGTTATTCCAAAACAGTTTCTTGCCATCCTGCTCATCATTTTAGCGCTCTGAAATATAGGCTAATTACACAAAGACCCATCAAGCTTGAAGTGGAACAGCCTTCCAATGGCTTGATAATTCCCCACTCCACACTTGTCCGTTGTGTTGTACAGCCCGAGTGCCTCAGCATGCATATTTAATGTCGTCTATTATACTAGTTTTCTGTAATGAATAGAGTAGGCAGCTCTAGGTTTTCAGGTGAATGCAGAAAGCTAACAGTTTACATCTTGTGGAGTGTTTCTGAGTCACCTCCCATGTTTAAGTTGAGCTGAACTTTAATAGTGTGCTGTAATCATATACAGAGAAAGTCCTCACCACCTAACCATACTTTATCAAACATGCATAAATGAAAGTTTCATGCTGGAACCCTACATTTAAAATTCTCTCAGCAAGTTAACAATTGAGTTTCATGTCTTTCTATGAGAGTATGAGTAAATGACCCTTGGATATGTGCAGTAAAACATCACCTCATCATTTCCACCCAGGTCATTACTGATGAACCAAACCCTTAATGATTTAAATGATTAACTAAATCACCATAAAAGAAGACAAATAAAATAACTAACATACCTGGTGAGAACTGTAGTGTTTAAATTTGTAGTTTAAACTTTAGTGTTTAAACAAGCTGCTGCTCCTTAGAGGAGCATGATGTATCTTCTTGAACTATCCTCAACTGGTACAGATCAACTGGTCAAGAGCTCTTGTCCAAGTGCTTCAAGTAAGAGTGAACTCTGATCTTTTTAGACTATGACATGTTGGTTTTAGAGGCTTGTAAAATACAGCAAACCCAGGATTGGTGGAATTCATCTGCAAATGCTCAGTTTTGATCTTTGTGATGGTCATTGCTTCTTTGTTATTTGACCCTAGTGATTTTATATACATTCGCTGTTTCTTATGTATCTTAAACTATCTAGTTATGCTTCATCTGAACATCTGTACAAAAGAGTTAAATTTGGTTAGCACCCTATAAAATTGCAGAATATTAAATATCTAAAATATAAATTTAAGTCAGTTTGAAATGGTGAAAGACATTCATGTACTCGATCAGGTTTATTACTTTAGTATAGTTTAGTATTAGGAACATATTCCTAATACACTCCAATGCACCTGTACTAGCACTTTTTTCTCCATTAATGGTTACAGTACAGACAACGGCAACGTTGCATTTTGAAACGTGGACTGCAGGCCTTTGGCCTGTCAAAATAATATGAATTATTAAACAAATTATTACAAATTATCCTGACCAGCCCTCAAAAATTACACAAAAAATAAAATGCCAAATAACTTTAGAGACATTAACTGCATGGAAAGTAACAACGTAAAATGTATTAAAATAATTTAAATTCATGAGTCACACATTTAAATCTGCAGCGTAATGCGAGCCCATCAAACCAGCAAATCGTTTCATTGCGTTTTACATCTGCATGCACTGAAACATACAGTTCTGCACATTCACATTCTTCCACCAACGAACGGAACTGTCTGTGTTTTAGTGTGTGCACAAAAATAAAACTAATGTTATGCCATATGCAATTGTTTCCATATGCAAAAGATAAATCCTCAGTTCAGTTTATTAAACTACAATTAAAATTTTCATTTAGTCTCAAACACTGTACATGACCAATTCAGTTTATTAAGAAAAACTGTTTTCATATTACAAAGGACAAAAAAAACAAAGATCTGAATATTATTTATTAGAATGAATTTTGTCAGGTAGATGATTTTCATAAAGAAAATAATCACTTGTTAATTGTAGATCACAGGTTTTTCCATGAAGTTCCATGAAACAATGCAGCTGTCAACAAAAAATGTTCAGTTATGCATGTATGAAATGTTCTGTTGATACTGTAGTGGTTCTGAAGTCTGGATTTTATTTCTTCACAATCTGAATGACATCCTCATGTTCCATGATGTGTGTCAGTCCTACTCTCTGAGGACTGTACTTTGTGCTTGTTCCCTGTGATGCAAAAAGACAGCAGTAGTACTTAAAAACATGGAACAAAAACAAGAGTATATTTCTCTTCAGGTGAAGAAGGATCTTACCCAGACAAGTGCGTACTTGAACTGGCTAGCTAATGTCCTGTGGATTCTGTGACACTGGAAGAAATAAGAAGCACAATCATGAATCTGATTGATACACTAAAATATATATGATTTAGTTTGATAGCACATAAAACAGAAATACACACGTTCAGGTATACATATACTTTTAGACAACATTTCAGCATTTACTGTTTAGTTTTCTAAAAATAAATATATATGAATATATATCCAGAGTATGTTTTACCACAGGCTGACCACTGCATAATACATATACAAAGTACACATAAACACATACCACATGTTCAACTGATGCTCCTCGTCTCATGATTATAGGGTCACCGAAATCTGGGCGTTCTTAACAACAATAAAAATAAAAATAATAAAAAATTTAAAAGTAAGAACGAGGGAATAAAACCGCTAATTACAACAATTCAATGCAGTTTTTATTATTATTATTTATTTATTTTGTCAGCTCCAATTATGATTTAAATTTAAAATGGATTCAAATGTGAACCTTATGCCAGACCACCTTTTCAAGAGGATGAAAACTAAAATGAACCAAAATCTGTTTGACGACAAACAGACATGGTTTATACTAAAAGCTCTAATAAATAACAAATTCAAATAATCTAATCTCCATTAAAATGCTTAAAAAAACATGATTAATTAATTGAATGTGTTAATACAAAACAAGCAGCTTTTTCATAGAGCAGAAATCTCGTAAATATATTAAAGGTGCACCAAGCGATTTTTAAAAAATGCTTTTGACCACAGCATCAGACTTTGTGCCAAAACACATTTGTAGCCAATCAGCAGTAAGGAGACATGTCTTGTAAAGACAGCGAGAAGAGAGCGCTCAATTTGAGTGCACAGGATGGATATTATAGATAGAGGGAGATGGCAGGTAAAAAAAAAAAAAAAAAAGAGGAAAATATTGGAGGAACAAAACATTAAAAAGAAGGGTTACGATCAGGCAAGAGGTAGGACCCGCGCAAATATCAGAGCAGCTTTCCAGCAGTGGAAAGAACTCGAGGAGTGGGAAGCTAGTGCTTGTCGCAGATGCCGAGGTTGTATTGTTTCTTTTTGATAGGTGATTAACATTGATTTTGCTTCGTTTCACACAATTTATCCGTGTTGGCTTTTGTTTGAATATGCTTGTGTGTCATCTTCACTTGTTTCTTCGATCATCGTTGCCATGGTTGTGTACATACATGTGGGGCGGAGATTTCAAAATAAGGGCGAGGTCCTGTTGGGGTATGGGCGTGTTTGTTTTGGTGCTTTCAATTACCAACATCACTTGGCAAAAATCGCTTAGTGCACCTTTAACATATATTGTGTTGGACAACAGGAGGCCAAAAAGGTTGAGAACCACTGTTTTAGGGTGAAAGGACCTTAAATTACTATAAATTGAGGACCAAAAAAAAGCTTACCTCCTCTTTTCTTGGTGTATATGCAGATCAGAGCCAGGTACTCCCATAACTGCTCAAGGAGATAATCTAGATTCAGCTTCATGCCGCAGCTGATCACTACACTGTTAGGTCTGTGAGCAAGACGATTCACTTCCTCCATAGAAATCTGATCCACTTTGTTGTACACCTGTAATAAGACAGAGATTCATTAAATCATTTTAAATTTACTGACATATATTTAAAACTGAGAAGCTTTGCATCAGGCTGATGCTTGAACTGAAATATATACTCACATATAAGCAAGGCATGTACACTCTGTTGCCCACGATGACATCAATAAATTCATCAGGAGTGCAGTCCTCTCTGAACAAAACCTCAGCATTGAAGATTTCTGCAGTCATGTTAAGTCTGACGTGTTGCTCATTATTAGAGAAAATGAAACGGTGAATAACAACGCTAAAGGATACTGTACTCATGAAGAATGAGCTGAACAAGCTTCTCAGAGCAGTGTGTGAGGGGAACCGTTGAATTGTACGATAGGCCACCACCTTTTTTAGGCTGAAAAACAGATAGGTACACATTTCTTTAAAAAAAAAAAAAAAAAACTGATTGATTTTAAACTTTGGAATGGTGGCACACATTTTTTTAAATCTTTTTTTTTTTTTTGCCATTTGAAAGTGAAGTGACATGTGGCCAAGTATGGTAACCCATACTCGGAATTAGTGCTCTGCATTTAACCCATCCTAAGTGCACACACACACCCGGAGCAGTGGGCAGCCAATGTTGAGGCGCCCGGGGAGCAGTTGGGGGTTCGGTGCCTTGCTCAATGGCACCTCAGTCGTGGTATTGAAGGTGGAAGAGAGCGCTGTACATTCACTCCCCCCACCTACAATTCCTGCCAGACCTGAGACTCGAACTCGCAACCTTTAGGTTACGAGTCCGACTCTCTAACATTAACTTAAAAGGCATTTTAGTCAACAGACAAACTATGACAATGAAAAAACTGAAACACTGACTTTAAAATAGATATTTGGTTTGGGGCAGTTGAGTCTGATGCCAACAGATTCAAGTTCTTTTTCCAGAAGTTCCCTAAAAAACAAAATAACAATCGTCAAACAAACAGAGCAATAGTGCAAACAGTTCAAATATTCTCCGCTGCTCCAGCTCACCTCTGAACATCTCCTTTAGTCGCATCCAACATCATGATGACCACATCTGCAGTTCTGGCCACAGCAATGACCTGTCTACCTCTGCCCTTACCTTTAAAACAAACACACAGAGAAAGGACACATTTAATATGCCAAAATGCACTTACAAATGTGCATTACTCTTTAAAACACAAATGAGCATACCTTGTGCAGCCCCCTCAATGATACCAGGCAAATCCAGCAGCTGTATGTTGGCACCTTTGTACTAGAATTGAATTTTAAAAAATGAAACCAATATCATGTTGGTTATTATAATTATTATAATAACAACATCAATGACATAAATAGAAATAAGATATACACAAAAACAAAGAGAAAAGAAAAAGATTTTGGAATAAATAATACCTCAATGACACCAGGAATGCAGGTCAAGGTGGTGAATTCATATGAAGCTGCTTCACTTTCTGTTGATGTCATTAAACTGAGAAATGTAGACTGCAAAAACACCAGAAATTAGAGCATGTCTCTTTTTTAGTGCAAAAAATTGACATATTACTAATAGAAAATGCTTGTGTACATTACACAAAATAGAACAACAATACACCCGTTGTCAACAGAATACAAAGGGGGAAAAAAAGAGTTAATACTTTGCTTAAGAGAAAAAGACAAACAGGAGGAGAAAGAAAAAACCATGTAAGCAAGACATTTATTTATACATAAATTAAAGTATACAAATTAAAGGCATTCAAGTCATGCTATTTGCTTTCTTATTTACTGAAGATGTAGTGGTGTTAAAAATCCTTTTTAAATTCTTTCCAAAAAAAAAATAAAAATGAAGACAATCTGGTTTCCTGCTGATGAACTTGTATTTGTGGATATAAAATCTGTAAAGAATATAAGTTTATAACACAGCTATCATTGTCTTCAGTAAAGTCATGTGCATAGTGTCCTAAAATAATGTTGAAAGTAATAATGTTAAAAGTTAATAGTAAACGTTCTATCTTGCAGGAATACTTTTCCAATGTTGTTCCGTACAGTGACAGGCTCAAAATAAATGAAAGACAGTTTCTGTGTGAATTCAGTTGTATATTTCTTCATGAATTGTTTGACAGGATAAAATACATTAGTTTGAAAGGTACTTCTTTTACTTAACTAGTGAAAAAATATTTCTGTATCAAGGACCAAATCTTTTCCCATTTAAATATTAGATAAGACATTGTGCAGATGTTGTAATTTTTACCTTGCCAACTGAAGGGAATCCAATCAGAGCCACTCGAGCATCCCCAGATTTCATAACATCAAAGCCTTCACCTTTGGCTCCAGATGACTTTGAGGGCTCCAGAAGCTGGGCTCTGTACTTGGCTAGCTTGGCTTTCAATAAACCCAGATGGTACTCAGTTGCTGCAAAACAAGTTTGGAAGTACTCAGGAATTAATTGATTATGAGTAAACAGATAGAAAGCAACAAAAAGGCCCATGATGGGACATTTAAAGAAGAAATCTTAGCTTACCTTTATTCTTCTGTGTTCGAGAGATTTCTCTCTCTATCTCTGCTATCTTCTCCAGAATCCCCATTTTCACTCAAGTGTGATGTATTGCTTATGTGAAGCCTGTGAACAGTACAGCAGTGCGAAATAAAGCATGTCAGTCATATTGCACAGACCATCGTTGTCAAGAGTTAGTAAGCTAAGCTAGCAGGCACTTCTATTAAACTTATCAAACACTATTGCAGATTGAGCTGTCATTCACATATTATGCCAAACAGCTACTTATGTAAATATAACTCTTCAGAAAGTGTTGGATCTTGTCATTCGTGTATTTACAGAGGTGAATGTTTTGATAATTACAGTGTTAAGCAGCATGGACCGCTGCTGACGTCTCCTCCTCTGGCTGACAGTGCTACGGAGAAAGTGCTCCGATGTGAAACCAATTCTTTAATATTTAATTCCTGAACATATATTTTAATATAGTACTTACATGTATTGTGAAATGCCAGTTGTAATATGTTTAGCCGTTGTTGGCATACTGTGGATAATTGACATAAGGTAAACACATGATCTACAACAAACGTGATGCATATCAGTGTCTGGATTTCAGTTCTGACTCATTTCTAAGAATCGATTCAATCAAACAAGTCGTTTCAAAGAATCATTTAAATGATTCTTTTACCTCAGCACATAATTTGCATCGTCATTTTGTCCATTTATCGTTCTAATAAAGCCACATGAAGGTAAATATCGCTGTTTATGAATAATTCAGATCAGTTGTGTGAATCGTTTAAGTTAGCATGCTCAATCAGAAGATCCGGCTCAACATAACGATTCACCTCGGAAATACACAGGGTTGCCAAGTCCGAGATTTTACGGCAAAATATGGAGATCTCAAACTTGCTGGTTTTAAAATATTTAACTCTATACAATTCATATGACTGGCAAGGAGACTGTGTGAAGAAATATATGACAAAAATCAAGGAGTAGAGCAGCATCAGAAAAAAAATAATCGTAAAACTGTAAATAGTTATATTCAAGTAGTTAAGAAATAAAAGATTACCACCCCACCAAATAATTGTATTCATCAGCTGTTAATATTAAGGTTTAACAGACTTTGTAAAATTGTTCGTTGGAGTGGCATGTTTTAAGTGTTGATATTTGGACTAGTTTTTAAGCTTGTTTTGACTATGCTGGATTTGTTGCGGAAATCTGGCCACCCTGGTAGTACGTAACACGTCGTGCGATTCTAAACATGGCAGCTCCTGCTGTGTCGCGGTCTTCAGTGTGAAACAACGCGGGTATGGAGGGCTTCCCGTTCCCCGTGGCTGGGAGACCACCCGAGGAAAGCACGAGTAAGGATCAGACCACTACCGGAGAGCCGAAAAAGAAACCGTGCCGAGCGTGTACGGATTTTAAATCATGGATGAAGTTGCAGAAACAGACGTCCTCCGCTTCAGTGCAGGTGAACAGACTCTGATCTGACCGTCTCTCCGTGGCCCCTGAGAGGCGAGAACCGGACATAAATATCGATATACGAGTCAAGAGAAGTCAAATATCTGTGAGAACAAAATAGATTGAACGAAATAAACACGTCTTTGCTTGTTAACTTACTTGTTTTGAAAAGAGTATCTGCAAAGGTCTAGATTTTGTACTTTACTTTAGTATGGTAGTAACTAACTATAATATAGTCTTCCATGATATATATATATTTATTTATTTATTTATTTATTATTTTCATAAAATCGAATTTTCAATTAGATTTATACTAAATAATCCATTTGGGTGAGTAAGGGAATCTATGTTTATTACAATTATAAAGGTTGTAGTTATACTCTTATATTTGAATATCAAGGCTCCTATAATAAAATGCCATAGTTGCCAGGGGCCCTCAGCATACTTCCACAGGGGCCTCAGGATGACTTTAAAGTAATCGCCTTAATACATTATTAACATAATAAATTATTGTTATTATTACTAATAATATTAATATATGTATAATGTAATACAATATTATATAATAATAAAATAATTAAGTTCTAATATCAATTAAAATGCTAAACAAACACAATCAAGATGAAAACTAAAACCATATTTCTTTATTGTTTTTATTTAAATTAGGGTGTACACACATCACAAAAATAAATTGTGGTCAAATAATATCAATCAATACTCCTAGTTTCTGTTAAGAAAAAATAGTTTGCAGAATATTATGTTTAAAACCGTGATGCCATTATGGTTACCTTTCAAGAGCTATAGCTCAGCTGCCAGAGCATTGCATCAACCCAGAGTCATAGGTTTGATTCTTAGGAAACACACAGTCTGATTTAAATCTATGCCTTATGTGTAAATGTTTCTTACACCATAATGGTGTGCTTGACAGTAAACAGTCATGTGATATTTTGAACAGGAGAGCAGGGCGGTGGAGGAGGCTAAGACTGTTGAATGCCCTCTGGACAGAGAGGAGCTGGGCAGGAGTTCATGGTCTTTTCTTCACACTATGGCTGCATATTATCCAGACGCACCGACCACAGGACAACAGGGGGAGATGACACAGTTCATCAACCTCTTCTCAAAGGTTTTCCCATGTGATGAATGTGCAGAGGACCTGAGATCAAGGTTGTCATCATTTACTGTTGCGGTTTTTATGTTTGTCCTTTAGCATTTCAGTAGTGTGTTTGGTTGCATATGTTTCAATGATCTTGTCTCTTATCAGATTGAAAACAAATCAGCCAGACACTAGCAGTCGGCACAACCTCTCACAGTGGATGTGTCGCCTCCATAATGACATCAACATCCGATTAGGCAAGCCAGAGTTTGACTGCAGCAAGGTGGATGAGCGATGGCGAGATGGCTGGAAAGATGGATCTTGTGACTGAAAACCTCCAACACAATCATGAACATGAGCAATATGCAGCCACACACTGATTCTGTGGACCTGTCCTTTTTGTTGCAAGTTCCAGTCAGGAGTCATGCATAAACACGATACATGTTGACTTTGCACTAATTAATAGAGTGATTTATTCATATATATATATATATATATATATATTCTGTATTGTGCTTTTAATCAAGAGCATTGCTCTCTACAAGAGTTTGGCTTTATGGCCCATATTATTTTAAAATTTTTAAGCAAAATTGCTTTGTTTAGAGCAGTGGTTCTCAGCATTTTTAACTTCAAGATCCCTCATTGTAAAACAATAACTGAATTTTCCCCAAGATATTTCCGATATTTCTGTTAGAATGACAAAGCTGCTCATTTTAAAATATTTTATTGATTGAAACGTGGAAGGGCAATTAAAGGAATAGTTTAAAAATGAAAATTTGCTTAAAATGTATTTACCGTCATGCTATTCTAAAATATAGAGGAGTTTGTTTCTTCATCGGAAGAGATTTGGAGAAATTCAGCATTACATCACTTGCTCACCAATTGATCCCTTGCAGTGAATGGGTGCCGTCCGAATGAGAGTCCAAACAGCTGATAAATAAATCACAATAATCCACAAGTAATACACATGACTCCAGACTTTCAATAAATGTCTTGTGAAGTAAAGAGAGGTGTGTTTGTAATAAACTAATTCATCAAGAAATTCTTAATGTCAACCCGGATAAAATAGTTATCTATCCATAATATTGCCTTCTCCAGTAAAAAGTCATCTTTTTAAATAAATCTTATTTTAAATAAGTTTAAGCCATCATGTGCTCTCCATGGAAGTGTGCTGTGGTTTTCTAGTTGAATACCAATGGTTTAGAGGTCTCAATAAATTATTCATATTCAAGAAAGGGGTAAAAACAATGAATAGTTGGTCACGTTCAATTGCATCAAGATAACTAATTGATAATTTAAAACAAGCAAAACTCAATGCATTTGCAATTTTGCATGCTTATTTGTTATTTACAAATGTGGCAAGGATAGGCTAAAGTATTATGCCCTGAATGCTGTAGCCTAGTCTTCCCACATTGCTTTCCATAACATGAAAAAGTCATTTTTATTTATGCTCCATTATTTGCTGTTAGATTATAACCTGGCAGTGGAGGATGCGGTAATGTATGACTGTCTCAGAAATACACTTAGTCATATGAAGTATGTTGTGATAGTCAAAACAATGTTCCAAACCAACAGGGACGTGCAGAGAGTTCCTCACGGGCAGGGGCTCAAATGTAAAATAGGGGCAATATAAAAAATAAATAAAAATTATAGGTCAAAAGTTTGGATACATTACTATTTTATATTTTTGCAAGAAGTCACTTATGATCATCAAGCCTGCATTTATTTGATCGAATTTTTAATATACTTTAAAACACATTTTATGCAATTCTGATTTATTATCAATGTTGGAAACCTGTGATACTTTTTTCAGGATTCTTTGATTAATAAAAAGTTTAAAAAGCACAGCATTTATTTAAAATATAACTTTTGTTACAATATATGTTGAAAAGCTTGAGGTCAGTTTTTTTTTTCTAAGAAATTAGTTTTCATTCAGCAAAGATTTGCTAAATTGATAGAAAAGATTGATATTGTCAGAAAACATCTCTATTTTGAATAAATGTTGTTCTTTTCATTTTTTTTTTTATCAATGATCCCCAAAAAAGTATCACAGGTTTGAAGTGTAATGATGCTGAAAATTCAGCTTTGATCACAGAAATAAATTAAATTTTAAAGTATTTAAAAATAAATATTATTTTAAAGTGTAATAATATTTCACAATATTATAGTTTTTTTATATATTTTTGATCAAATAAATGCAGGCTTGATGAGCATAAGACACTTTCATAATGCTGCATAATTATCAAAATGGAAATATAATAAAGTCCTTTCATGTCACCATTTCTCCAGCCTACACTTCACATAATAGGCCTGTAGGTGGCACTTGGGCTTCATTAACTATGAAAGTTTCATGAATAGTAAACATCATACACACAGGTACATCTCACAAAAATTGAATATCATGAAAAAGATCAATATTTTTTGTCACACTTCAGAAAGTGAATCCCATATATTACATAGATTCATTACACATGGAGTTAAATATTTCAAGCCTTTATTTCTTGAAATTTTGATGATTTTGCTTACAGATAATGAAAACCCAAAATTCAATGTCTCAGAAAATCTGAATATTACATAAGATCAATTTAAAAAAAAGTATATTTCTGAAAAGTATGTTCATTTCTATGCACTCAATACTTGGTTGGGCCTCCTTTTGCATGAATTACTGCATCAATGCGGCGTGGCATGGAGGCGATCAGCCTGTGGCACTGCTCAGGTGTAATGGAAGCCCAGGTTGCTTTGATAGCGGCCTTCAGGTCATCTACATTATTGGGTCTGGTGTCTCTCATCTTCCTCTTGACAATACCCCATAGATTCTCTATGGGGTTCAGGTCAGGTGAGTTTGCTGGCCAATCAAGCACAGTAACACCATGATCATTGAACCAGCTTTTGGTACCTTTGGCAGTGTGGGCAGGTGCCAAGTCCTGCTGGAAAATGAAATCAGCATCTCCATAAAGCTTGTCAGCAGAAGGAAGCATGAAGTGCTCTAAAATTTCCAGGTAGATGGCTGCGTTGACTGTGGACTTCAGGAATAGAGCCCTGCATTTCGGCCCGGGCCCGATGGGCCCTGACTTTTTTACGCCTCTATGGCCGGACTTCGGGCCAATTTCCACGTCATAGGTCAGAGGCGGGCCAGGCTAGGGCCTGAGCATCTCGGGCCAGGGCCGGGCTGGGGCCTAAATTTGAGGCCCGTGCAGGGCTCTATTCAGGAAACACAGTGGACCAACACCAGCAGATGACATGGCAGCCCAAATTATCACAGACTGTGGAAACTTCACATTGGACTTCAAGCAACATGGATTATGTGCCTCTCCAGTCTTACTCCAGACTCTGGGAACTTGATTTCCAAATGAAATGCAAAATTGACTTTCCCTGTTGCTTGTGCACCTTTTCCTACCCAAATTCTTCCTTCCAGTCAACTTTGCATTTAATATGCTTTGATACAGCACTCTGTAAACAGCCACACCTTTCAGTAATGACCCTCTGTGACTTACCCTCTTTGTGGAGGGCGTCAATGTTCGTGTTCTGGATCATTGCCAAGTCAGCAGTGTTCCCCATTATTGTGGTTTCAAAGAACAAGAGATACCCAGAATTTATACAGGGATTGAATACCGGTTACCATTATTGCGACTTTGGGCTTTGCACGGTTTTGTGCTGCGATTTTGTAGTCATCCATTTTCTCAGCGATGCATATATTTGATTTATAAAATGAGACAAACCGCAGATCCAGATCGCTCCACAAATAAGTTCGTCTGTCCCATGTCCTTTTCTACTGATTTATGAATATGAACGGGAAATGACTGCTCCACTTCACATTACTGTGCAATGAAATTTGAACTTGTGCCAGATCATGATTGGTTGGTGTATTATACATGACAAACGGGCATTGATGAATTATGTAATATTCTAAAATATATAATATATGGATTTGTAAATCTCAATCTCTCATATTTGCTGCACTTGTCTGCTATCAATGGCTCAAGCTTCCGTTGTTATAGGCTACTTTACTAGGTCTAAAATTACGTTTTGTAATTAGCAAGGGAGGCGTTGGATGAGATGCGGAAGAAATAATCCTACTCATAATCCTACTCCTAATAATTCTACTTTAAGTAGACGAATCCCTTGAAATATATCATCTGATCGATGTCTTGAGGTGGCAACCATAGCGGAATAATTGACTCCGGGCCGGGTGTGCATTCTTTCTTCTAATAATTCAACGACCCGTCGTAAATTATTCCTTACAAAATATTCTGCATGCTTTCCCAAAATGTTAAATTTGTTGATAAAATTGAAATTCTGTTTGAAGTTAGTGGTCTCCCAGCTGAGGATGAGATGTCGTCGGTAGATGTTGCTGTTGAGACAATGTAATACACAGAATCAGGCAGTGGTGTGTGTGTGTGTGTGTGTGTGTGTGTGTGCCTGCCTCGACCCACAGCCCAGAGCCTCAATAACAGTAGGAGGAAAATGGATGGAGTGGGTTCATTTGGCGCTGGGAGAGCCGGGGCTGCGTTCGACCCTGTTGCCTTTATCCAACAGCCGCAGACCATCCTTAGAATATTATCATGGGTAAGACATTTATTTACCTACAAATAATCATATCTGCAGAAGAGACAAGTGGTCTGTGACAATAACCCAGAACGTATCATAATCATACCATTTTCATCACGCGCTCATTTAATAATTAAATGAGGTCACTGGGAAATATGACGCTCGGATAGATATGAGTTTATTTGTAAAATCAAAGATTATTTTTCGTTTATATTGAAAATATTGACGTATTGATGTCATGAAGCGTATTTGCCTCTGGTGAAAGGCATGTATATAAATATAGGCCTGCGCGCTCATTCTTGAATCTTTTTGTTGTTTGGTTTATTATGGTAGGGTGAATTCGTTTGTAATATCATTATATTATTAGCCTATTATCTCTAGGCGTGACTTCGATACAAGAAATAATATTTTAAATATGAGGCTATTTACCTGAATTTAAGCAAAACGAGTTAATCTAATGTCATGAATGAACGTTTCTCTATTATGCAATAAGGTTTTTCAGTAAGAACATCATGTGTCTCAAAGCATATAGTCAGCTGCCTCATTTTGAGCATCGCATGTGTTTGAGCATCATTCTGTATGTTGCTCAGAAATGCTGTCTACTTAGGCAGCTCAATAGGTTTCTCAGCCACAGTCTTGTAGTCTGTATGACCGGCGACACGATTCTGATTGGTTGATGCATTACTATACATGCATCTACTGTTACCTCCATTTGATGTTATTTGCTTCAGACAAACACATCACGTGGAGCATAGCTTTGTGCAATGCAATTCTCTTTCTGCCAAAGGCTTTTGTTTCTTGTAAAAATAGGCTTAAAAAAATACAACATATTTATACCTTAAATTAGTCATGTAAAAGTATCAGTACATTAAAAGTACATATTAGTACGGATACAGCCGCAATGACAGCCTGTTCCTTACAGAACAATATTTGGCCTTCCAAGTGGAAAATGTTGATTTAGAAGAGTTATTGTCTATTTAGAATACGTTATATTTATTGAATAGCATTGTTTTGGTCATACAGCGGATCTTATGTCTGTGTAAGTTCATATTTCTCTTTCATTTTGTAATTTAAATATTTCTTTCTTACAATCAACACCAAAAAATAGATAGATTCTACTAGACAGATGCTTCAGTCACTTCATGTCAACTGCCTGAACATAGAATAATATTATTTATTGTAATTGTATTTAATTATTTAATGTCATTTATAATGGCTTTAACAGTGTTAGCATGAAAAAAGAATATCAATAAAACAGGTGTATCTTTTCCCCTGCAGATCTTCTCAATGGTAGTGTTTGGATCCATAATAAATGAAGGCTACGTCAACCATGGCAGTGAGAGGCTCTATTGTGTTTTCAACAAGAACAACAATGCCTGTAACTACGGAACCACCATCGGGCTCATAGCATTTCTAGCATGCATTTTCTTCATTATCCTTGACATGAAGTTCCAACAAATCAGCAGTATTAAAGACAGGAAGAAGGCAGTGATGCTGGACATTGGATTTTCAGGTAAACAATAAGAGCATGCCAAAACAGACTGAGACTCTCTCCGTGACTGCTATTTTTAAGTTGTGAATTGTTCAAGGGGTCTGGCAATGATTCATGATCTCCACAGAACTGAACAGTACTGCATTGCCTTTAGATGTTTTTTGTATTTATTTATGTGAACATAGGGGCAGTATAGTAAACTTTATTGAAATTATTGCTATAATATATTCTTATTGTTGTGTTTTGCGCATGATTGCAGGTTTCTGGGCGTTTTTGTGGTTTGTTTGTTTCTGCTTCTTGGCCAACCAATGGCAGTGCACCACCCCAGATGAGCTGCCCTTAAATCAAGGAGCGGATGCTGCCAGAGCTGCCATTACCTTCTCCTTCTTCTCCATCTTCACCTGGGTTAATGAACATAACTATCAATACACAGAAATGACAACACATGTTATTGTCATTGTGTGTGACCGCCATTTCTTTTCAAATCTAAAAGTGAAATGGCAGGATATGCAGAACACAGTCCATTTCAGTTGTTATATCATGACTTATCTCATTGACATTAGCTTGCTCTACATACTGGTTTCAGCCCTCAGGGGACGTGGGAACATATAATAAAATTACTTCCTTTTCCCTTGCCGTCCTGAATGAGAGAATAGTGTTTGGTGGCGTGTCCTGATGTGAAAGAAAACCTAGGCTATTTCTTAAAGTTACTGAACAAGAGTGAAATATATGCCTTGTCTCGATCTTTAGCAATTGTTACATCAGTGGTTCATGTATAGAAATACACACAAGCGCTACCATTTAGAATTATTTATTCATTTATAATGTCTTTGTGTAAACCGTGATACACTACCATTTAAAGGTTTAGGGTAAGATTAAAAAAAATATGATTTGTATATTTTTACATTTATTCAGCAAGGACCTATTAGATTGATCAAATGTGACAGTAAAGACATTTCTAATGTTACAAAAGGTTTCTATTTCAAATAAATGCTGTTCTTTTGAGCTTTCTATTCACCAAAGAATCCTAAAAATATATTAAGCTGCACAGCTGTTTTTAACATTTATAATAATAATAAATGTTTCTTAAGCACCAAATCAGCATAATGATGTGACACTGAAGACTGAGTAACGATGCTGAAAACTCAGCTTTATCATCACAGGAATACATTACATTTTAATATTAAAACAGAAAAGAGGTATTTTAAGTTGTACTAATAGATCAGCATTTATTTGAAATAAATTTCTTTTGCAACATTGTAAAAATCTTTACTGTCACATTTGATCAAATTCATTTTTGAGTTCTTGCTGTGTAGAAGTTTTCTTTTTTCTTTTGAAATATCTTACGAACCGCAAAAATTTGAATGACCTTCAAATTATATAATGTTTTGAAAATTTTGTGATAATGTTTCATCATGTTGCTAAGGATACAAATTTAGCCATATGACAAAACTACAAAACTAAATGCCAAGTACTAGAATTATCTAGCACCAATAAGACTGCAATACCTACAAGTTTGGTTTCTCCAGTACAAGTGGTCAGTGTTGAGAGTAGTTATTTTTAATGAGAGTTCGGTAATGCGTGTGACTGTCATTTGCTTCCTCTCTGTATTTTAGGCTGGTTTGACTGTGAGAGCGGTGCAGAAGTACATGCTAGGGACTGACATGAACCTCTTCACCACCACAGAGCACATGGACGGCAACCCGCCTGTCCAGCCCTACCCCACCGGCACAAGCACCGAACCCAACGACACATACCAGAGCCCACCCTTCACCGAAAACCTGGACTCCAACGCCCCAACCTACCAGGTGCCAATTTACTGAAACGGTGCCTAGCAAAAGTCCATATGCGATGTCATTGGTGTGTCAGAGTCAGTGTGGGTGGCTGGCACTGGTCTTCAAACTGAAGTGGTGTGACAATGTTCATAGGTAGTACCGTTCTGTGAACTTCTGTACAAGAATATGTTGATTGTGATGTCACTTTCGTTTGGAATATTACGTGTTAATTTATCAGCTGGATTGAAACCGTTTGAGGGTTATCAGTGTTGTCTATAAATGAAAAAGGTTATGTTGCATGTGTTATATTTAGAGAGCTATGAAGTGCCATGCATCACAAACAATATTATATATTCAGTTTCAATAATGCTGTTGGGTACTGTATATAAAGTGCAATATC
The DNA here is from genome assembly GCF_936440315.1 of Barbus barbus. Taxonomy (NCBI): domain Eukaryota; kingdom Metazoa; phylum Chordata; class Actinopteri; order Cypriniformes; family Cyprinidae; genus Barbus; species Barbus barbus. The sequence continues at coordinate 18,491,474 of NC_136732.1, forward strand.
TGAAATATGGAATCACCAAAACCTTTATGACACATTTAAATGTTCTCCAACTAAAAGCTTACGAGAGGTGGTCTTCCAAAAAGAGGGTAATGTTTTGCTGTAGATAAGTGTGTCTTATGTATCAAAAGTGTGTAGAAAAGGTGTTGATTGTGTTTGATTTAGTGAAGCCACTAAACGTGTTAAGACAAAGCCAGATTTTATTTTGGAGGGATTTTTGTAGTTTACAATGCATGAATACTTCTGATTGTATCAAAATATAGAGGTTAAATGAATCCCACTAAAAATTTAAAACCAACAGTTTTTTATTAAATTTTTTTCAGAGCCACAGTCAGTTGGCATTTTAAAATTGAGGAATACAAACTCATAAACTGGCATTTAAAAAAATGCTTTATGAATACATTTACAAACTCGGACAATGACACCACTTGGTATGTTTTCAACATTAGAAATAGCTAGTAAGTAAAATGTGTCATTTTTTAAAAGAAATGAATGCTTTTATTCAGCAAGGAGACATTAAATTGATCAAAAGTGACAGTAAACATCTGTAACGTTACAAAAGATTTCTATTTCAAATCAGTGCTGTTCTTTTGAACTTTCTATTCATCAGAGAATCCTGAAAAAATATTAAGCAGCACAACTGTTTCCAACACTGATAATAATAAGGAATGTTTCTTAAGCACCAAAGCAGCATATTAGAATGATTTCTGAAGGATCATGAGACCCTGAAGACTGGAGTAATGATGCTGAACATTCAGCTTTGTTATAACAGGAATAAATTACATTTGAAAATACTTTAAAATAAAAAAACAGTTATTTTAAATTGCAATAATATTTCACAATATTGCTGTTTTTATTGTATTTTTGATCAAATAAATGCAGCCTTGGTGAGCAGAAGAGACCTTACCAACCTCAAGCTTTTGAATGGCAGTGTATATGCCAGTGCGCTGCAAAGTCATTTGTTTGGGAATCCCTTCAGATATTTATCAGTTGGCTGTTGTAAAAAAAAAAAAAAAGGTGTTTGGTGACCATCATCAGTGCTTTGTCTGATATGTGGTAGATTATGGTAATGTTTCTGTGTTCAGAGATAGGGCAACGTACACAAATGATAGTGATTGTACTTAAATACTTGTAAATGGAGTATGTTTGTGAAAGTGGCCAGGGTCTTGTGTTTCTTGTACTTAACTCTGCACTCCTGTTAAAATGCTTGGACCAATATTACAAGACAGTTTTGAAGTGATTCACTGAGGTATGTTTTGCTGGATCAAAATTTGCACCTCTAAAAAAGTATTATAGATGATGAAGAGATGTGAAAATATAAGCCTTATTTAGTTTTTGTATTTGTACCCCATTGAAGGACAAAGTGCAAAATTTGCATCAGTAAAAATGCCTTGACCTTGTCCGTGACTCTTTTTAAATACATATTACATACTGTATCTGCAGGCAATATATCCCATCTTGTGATTGAAAGATGTACACAAAAGATTTGTTGTCAGTCGGAATGTCTTCAGACTGCAGTTGTCAGACATTATGAAAATAAAAACATGTTTTTCATGAGTGGATCACCTGTAATGTGCTCTTTTAATGACTCGCACACCATTATGAGATCATTCTGTTCTGAAAGCCAGACCCTGTAAGATTTTGAACTTTGCACATTAGAAATAGTTCACACAAAAACATTTGCTGAAAATTCTCTCAACCTTCAACCAACCAAGATAGAGTTCTTTTCTTCATCAGAACAGATTTGGAGAAATGTTAGCATTACATCACTTGCTCATCAATGGATCCTCTGCAGTGAATGGGTGCCGTAAGAATGAGAGTCCAAACAGCTGATAAAAACATCATAATAATCCACAAGTAATTTACACTACTCCACTCATAAATTAATGACTTGTGAATCAAAAAGCTACATGTTTAAAGATGTTTTTAACTTCAAACTGTTGTTTTCATCCAAAATACAAGTCCATATCCATTGTATTGTATTTTTTGAAAAAGTCTTTCAATCTGAATCAGGAGAAATATGCATAGGTCAAGCCTGCTTTACATGCACAAACAGTCCAAACCAGTCCTAAACAAACATGTATAGATAGACTACACAGAGATAGACTTTTTCACAGAAAGAAGTGTTATTATTATTATGTACTCATTTTGTCTAGAAACAATGGTTTAAAGTTAAAACACCTTCATGATGGATCTGCTTATTAAAAGCACAGCTTTTCACTTTACAAGATATTAATTGATGGACTGGAGTCTTATGGATTTTTGTGATGTTTTTATCAGCTGTTTAGACTCATTCAGACGGCACCTGAGGATCCACTGGTGAGCAAGTGATGCAATGCTATTTCTCTCCAAATCTGTTCCAATGAAGAAACAAACACCTCTACATCTGGATGGACTGAGGGAAAAGTACATTTTCAGCATGTTTATTTTTGGGAGACCTATTCCTTTAATTGCTACAAATAGTTCATTGTACAGATATATCCCAATGTTTAAGAAGTTTTAAAAATTTTAAAAAGAAAACTTGAGCTTGTGAAAAGTAATATACCTTAAGACCCAATCTAACAATCAAAACGTGTCAAATAAGACCAGCGTAGCTCACTCAAAAATGACCCTCTCACCCTCATGTTGTTCAAACTCGTATGAATTTCTTTCTCCTGTGGAACAAAAGCAGATGTTTGGCAGAAAGTCTCACTTTCACTTTTAATGAACGGAAAAATGAAAGTGAATGTTCCATAATGTCCTCAGTCCCTAACAGCCTAATATCTCCTTTTGCATCTCATGTAATAGGCACTTTCTTAAAATGACAGAATTTTCATTTTTGGGTGAACATTTCCTCTAGGTATCTCTGTAGTTAACATTTTCGAGTATGTTGCACAAAACAAACAGATGAAATACACAAACTGGAGATTGAATAACTTAATCTAGAGGTTGATAATGTTTGACCAGCATTTATTCTGCAGATATGTCCTGACACATCGCAAATTGTTGACCACAAGGCCGTGGCACAAACAGCAGTTCCTGAAAGAGAGATGAGAAAAGGTGGCCGCATTGAAGTCTCAACAGTCAACTCTGTGGGAGTGTGAAGAAATACTTGAGGCACAAGCACAATGGTATTTAACAAATCTAACCAAAAAAACAAATTAATGAATTATCCATCTGTACTAATTTGGTATTTTATACAAAACATTCTGTAGTCTGATCCCATCTGACAACCTTTTAAAATGTCCCTTTTTTCCTGTATATTTTTAAGGCAGGTGAAATTTCCTCGCACTGATTTAATTGTGTAAAGACAATCACATGTGGCCTAAAGAGTTCCGAGCCGTGCATTTCGTTCCCTGGCTTGATTGTTTAATTGCAAATTATTTACACAAACAATCATTCAAAAATGTCAATTTGTCTAAAGTCAGTAGACAGATCACTGTAGCTTACTGTAAGAAGTGCTATATATTAACCATTTTATTTTTCTGTACTGTAGAGTTTGTAAACAAATGAGAAATTGATACGTTTCAATCAAGCGGCAGGAGCATTCTGAAATAAATAGGTTATTCTTCAAAAGCCAACCTTACAATTTAAACAAAACAAAAAAAATTACCATGCTAACAGCACTGGAAAACCTGATGAAAAAGATGAACTGGAGGAGTAATAAATGAATCAACATTAGAACTCAGGATTTCAAGTAGATTAAACCGGTTTCTCTTCAAAACAGTTATAGTTCCACTTGCACTTTTTAGGGTTGATCTTTCCCCTTTCAAAAAAGGTGTCATCAAAACTTTCAGAATCGGAACAATCCGAGTAAACATTACCACTACAGCTCAGAAACCCCTCATCCTTTCAAGCATCTCACCATTATCCTGGTGCAGCACCAGGTCCTGTGTCACAGAGCCGTGGATGTGCGTCTGCTGGCAGCTAGCTGATAATCTTGCTTATGGCCTGTAAAGAGGGGAAGTCATCATCGCCGATGTGAAGGGTTTTATGGGTGTTGAAGTCTTTTAGAGCCAGCACCTGCTTACAGGTGGGACACACTTGGCAGTCCAGCTCCAGGTTGTTGCCTGTCTGCCAGGCTTTCTTTTTGGTTTTTTTGGGCTTGGAGCCTTGCTGCTGTTTCTCGAGAGCCTTAAAGTCTCCGTGGGCAGTGAGAAGCTCCTGTTGCTTGCGAGTGTCTGGTAGGAGAACCAGCAGCTCGTTGAAGACCCTGTTGAAATTCTCTTCCAGCAGCTCCTGGCAGCTTTTGTAGTACTCGACAGCAGGTATTATACCCTGCTCACGAGGAAAATTAGAGATCAATGAAAATATTAATAGGTAATAAATCGACACAATGTATGTGTGAGGCAGTGTGTATCATAGGTTCTATAACGGGTCACTTGTTACCACTATTTTTAAAAACATTTTTCTTCACTAGTTCATTTTAAAGGGTCCTGCAAGATGTGACAAGCGTGTTTTAGAAATAATATACTTAAAATATTCCATGTTGTCTCAATTAACAAGCTCATAGAACTACAATTACAGAAGGAATGAGTATAATTTGCTTAAACTAGCAGAGCTAATATATAATAATGTGTGAGACTTAATAACTGAATTTAAATGGTCTTGGTTTGATAGTTACCCGTCTAAATTGGCCTGAATAGTTTTTGAACTCATTGAACTTGGTTTCATCATTTTGAAGATAATTCTTAATAGACTGAATAAGGTCCATGTTTCTTTGCTGGAAACCGTCAGGTATGAGGTAGGATCCAATAGCAGGTGTCACTCTGAAAGAAAACAATGCCTAATGAGATGAAACACTTACCACGTTTCTATTCTTACATTAATGATAAATTATTCATTTAGAATTTTGGTGAAACAATTATCTGTTGTCAAATCTGAATATATTTTAAAATGTAATTTATTTCTGTGACGCAGTGCTGAATTTTCAGCATCATTACTCCAGTCTTCAGTGTCACATGATCCTTCAGAAATCATTCTGAAAAGCTGATATTTCTGATTATCATCTTGTAATATCTTGCATTATTCTTATTATTATTTAATGGAAGTGTAAGGTAAAATAAATGTACATCAAATGTTTCATTTCAAACCCAAAAAGTGTAATTGCACAAAAGAATAAGAGTAATTAACAGTATTTGGACATCATCTGGTTGTCAAAGAAAGTTCCTCATAAGATGAACTGTAACTGTGGCTACAATGATATAACACTTCAGGAGAACTGCAAAAAACAATGTTAAGGTTAAGGCATGATATCAACATTCTCTCAGATACTGATTTTATAACATTAACCCACAGTTTCATAGACAAGGCTTAAGCCAGGAGTCACCACACTCGGTCCTGGAGGGCCTGCAGAGTTTAGCTCCAACTTGCCTCAACACACCTGCCTGGAAGTTTCAAGTATACCAAGCAAGACCTTGATTAGCTGGTTCAGGTGTTTTTGATTGGGGTTGGAGCTAAACTCTGCAGGACACTGGCACTCCAGGAACAAGTTTGGTGACCTCTGGCTTAAGCCAAGTCCCAGACTAAAATGCCTGTCTGAGCTATTTTAACTGGAAGAAACTTGCACTGACTGATCTTAATGTCAGTTTCATTGTTTTGTCTTAAGATGCACACCAGTAGTGTTCTTATCGAAGGCATGTTTATAAACTTAAATGTCCTAATTGAACTGTGGCCTAAACCTTGATTTAACCTAAGCCCTGTCTGTAATACCAGACCTAAGACTATTAAAAACATTGATTCCGATCAATAAATGTTCAACTTTCATGTTCTCAAAATACAGCAGTGACTCAAAACAGGGAACACCACTTCTCCCCACATCACGCACATGTATAACAGCGCAAATCACAGTCTCTAACCTGTTAACAGCCAGCATTGATGATTCCACCACATTACTGTTGAGCGGGATGCCGGTGAATCCTGGAGGAGGTTTGCTGACAACAGGCCCAAGGCCAGGAGGAGGCAGCGGCAGCACACTCTCAGTGCTCTTCAACGGAAATGCACTTTTAAAGCCTGAAAACACAAGTACACACTTAGAAACAATGTCATTTTCAGCACTGCCTCTTTAAAGAAAGGAGCCGGCTTACCAGGTGGAGGTTTTCTGGAGATAAGTGCTGGAAATTCCTCTTCTTTGAGTGGAGGAGGTTGGTCGGTTACCGGCTGCTTTAAAGGGGAAGGAATATTTTCAGGAAATGATGTAGGAGACAGTGCTTCTGCCGGTTTCTCCGTGAGTCCATTTATAAAAGAGTTTGTTTTAGAGGGGAGACTGTTGTCTGGTGGCTTCGTCTCAGGAACGTTCTCTTTGTGAGCCATTTTGGACACGGACTCAGGAGTGTATGAGGGGGAATCCAGATATGAAGTTGTGGCTTGCTTCTTTTTCTTGTTGGTTTTGGGGTTGGGCTGAGATGAGCCACCTTTTACCGTCAACAAAGTGGAGATATCAAGCATAGTTGGTACCGTGCGGATCTCCTGAGCCGTTTTGCCGGTTTGGAGGTCCTCGTCATCTGATGAGGACGGACATTTGACTTTAGGTGGAGCTTTGTGGGTTTCAGCAGAGGTGAGCTTCTTTTTGCGGCGAGATGAGGAGGCAGTGAGAGGCTGAGGCACACTTCCACTGGGCAGCGGGTCACTGGCGGACAGTATGGATGAAGAGACTGTAGGGGCTGTTTTGGTGGGCAGAACCACAGGTTTATTGGAAACCACCACAGGTTTGCTTCCAGCTTGAGACCAGGCTGATGTCGTGTTTGATTGGGGCTTCAGTGGTTTGATCTTGGAGACCAGTGCAGGAAAGTCCTCCTCCTGGAAGGATGAATGTTTCTTGGGTTGATTTGTGTATGCAGGTGTCATTGGAGCAGAAACTACTGAGCCAGACAAGCTTGGAAAATCATCTTCCTTCAGAGAGACAGAAGTTTGTTTGATCTTGCTGCAATGACAGGGAGACAGACATTGTAAAATACTGATCTGATTAAACTCAATGTTTAATAGCACATCTTCAAGTTGTGCTTGCCCATGATGATAGAATCTTTCTTGCTGTTGTGTATTCCCACAACTATGAGCCCACTCAAAATCTCAAATTGATAATCTGACCTGCAGAAATCGCTTGGGTCCTCTCTGACATCATTTCCTGTTTTGTTCTGCATTTTTGTTGGTTGCACCAAATGACTTTTAATCTTTTATGTCCACCAAATCAAAGTACTTAAGGATTTGTTTTCAAGAATTCAGTGGCCTCTTTCTTTCATTATGATTTCAGGAAAGCTGTATCAGCCTGACATTTTTTAACTTATGCCCACTTAAAAAAAAAATCAAAACAAATCAGAGACATTTAAAAAAAAGGAAGTGGTGTATGTTTTGCATGTCGGACAAAAGCTTTATGAAATAATAATAAGTTCATAATAATAATTTGTAGTTTTTATTTAAATTTTAGTTGAGGTTTCAGTAATTGTTTTTATTTGTTTTTTTAAATACTTTTATTTAATTAATAATTTTCATTTAGGTTTGAGTTTTTCCAATAAATGTTTTATTTTTTTTTATATCAGACTGACATTTTTGACTTTATGTCCCCCAAAAATCTAAATGTCAATACAGACATTAAAAATAATCACAGAAAGTAGTGTATTTATGTCACTGAACAAATCTGAATTAATAACTGGACAAAATAAATAATCAAACAAACAAGCACCTTTAAAAAATAAATTTTAGTATTCCAGAATTGGGAAAAAATACATAAGTGACCCCTCTTACTAAAAACAGGACAAACATACCTTGGAATTGGGGCTGGAGGTGCAGCTGCCCCTAAAACTGGGAAGTCCTGACCAGCCAAAGAGGCATTTTTCTTAACTGATCGAGCTGAAATATGTTCAAACATGCAATTTCATCAACTTCCAAATTTGTTAGGTAGGTAGGTAGATAGATAGATAGATAGATCGATAGATAGATAGATTTTCGATTGCCATACCTTGCATTTCATTTGTCTGCTTGGCAGTGCCTCTGTTGTTTCTCATGTCATCAGGCTCCATCTTTTCTTCTTTGCGTGGCTTCTGACTGCTTCTCTCTTGCACATGGCTTCTCTCTTCCTGGTGGCTGGCAATCGAAGCTCGCAAAGCAGCGGCGAACTCTCTGTCCTCTTCCTCTCTAAGGGCAACAACTCTCTCAGTCTTACATAAGCGCTCTCATATGTCAGAATGCAGCACCGATAAGAACCTACCGATTATATCTCCAGCTCCTGACATTCTGCTGTCCTCCTGGGGCTTGTCCTCTTCCTGGTCTTCCCTGTCTGTTGATGCGATCCACTTCCTCATAGTCATCGCCACCAACTGTCAGACCTAAAACAGACATCCAGATGAGCTTGATTAAGGCATGCTACCCCTAAATTATATCCAACTCTCAGAAAGCGCAAATTCAGCTTTACCGTCATTTCTTCGTTGCTGTCTGGGTGCATAGTTGAACTGAATGTCGATTTGGCGATTCTGCCGTGCCTCAGCCCGGTTTTTGCTGTGGGCAGCAGCTTTGTGAGCCTTATAGTCAATCTCTGTGCGGAAAGCGTGAGTGAACTGCTCTGTACAGCAGCGGCCCTCCTCGCAGAGATAATGGCTCTCTCTGAAATGCTCGCTAAGGTACCGGTAGTCGCTATAGGACAAAGATAATACTTCATTTAAGTGAATTAACATTTAAATTCTGTGGTTATTACAGTGCAGAAGAACTGGTCTTTTACCTGTAATACTCCTGAGCCCCATCTGCATCACAGAAATGGCAGAAATAATGATCTCGCCGCAGGTGCTTCAACAGTTCATCATTGTCCAGGTATCGATCATCACAGAATTTACAAAGCGGATGCCCACGATGCGAGGTATCATCCGGGTCCCCTTGCATTCGATGTCGAGCCAGTTCTTTCCGATTGTACCACTTCCGCTCGTATGAGAATATCTGAACACAGAGCAAACTATTCACTGAAGGAATAAGGAGTGTGAAAATAAAATAAATAATTCAATAAAATGCAATACTCTACCTTCAGGTGCTTTGCACATAACTTGCAGCAGAAGAGTTCATGTTGTTTCCGCATATGCTGTTCTAATTCTTCACATTTGAAGAACACTTTTGGTTCTGGGCATTGTGGACATTCATGTAACAAAATCTTCCTGCATTTGTTATAAACGATAAAAAGAGCTTGTAAGGAACTAATTTAAAATATTGTTGATTTAAAGCTGAAAAACAGGACTGGCAATGATGTGATATTGTCAGAACTTAAATAGGGTGACCAAATGTGCTATTTTTCCCGGACGCATCCTGGCCAGGATTTCTATATTGCCTAAAATATCTAGGATTTGGCTTTGTTTGCGTGTGCAGACCGATCGGTGCATGACATCGGTTCCTTATGTTTTCGAAAAGCTCTCGAGGTACTTTGAATCAAAGCAACACAGAAATCCTGGCCAGGACGCGTCTGGGGAAAAATGGCACGTATGGTCACCCTAACTTAATCGCACTTTTTATTTGGCAAGTAAACAGCCAAAAGATGACATCAGAGTTGTTTACACTGTCCATATCAATGAGTTGATTAAAAACTAGTCCAACTCATGTCGTCAAATTTAAAAATATTAAAGTCTGTGCCATTTTTTATAGATTTAAGTATTCGCACAACAAATTTAGGTAAATATCACAGTTTATTATTGTGCATCGTTACATTATTATTTTAATACAATATGTTTTGGTACATACAAGCATAGTTTTTAAAATAAATTTTCCTTAGTGGTTCTTCAGAGAAAAAAAAAAAGTGGGAATCCTGCCTTGATTATTTTCTTCAGAATGCATCTAAACCATTTTATTCTTACATTAAAACTTTTCAATCCACAATGAATGTTTAGTTGAAACATTTACTGAGCAAATACATCCATATATAGCATATCGTCAAAAGGATAGTTTTTCTCATCCCTGCTGGAAAAAAGTTCATACCTGAACTGTGCATATATCTTTCCATCTGCAAAGTATATGTCGTATTTCTTCTCACACTGATATTGATGAATGTTCAGAGCGGCAAAGGGTTCAAGTTTCTTTATGAAGACCACCTGGAAAATCAGAAAAATACAAATAAATATTTTATTTGAATTACAGAAGAGAAAAAACCATCAAGTATTTTTTAAAGAATAAAACACTCCTTCTATAGCATGAACAACGTTGTCAATTAAGCAAAAAGGACTAAATACTAAATGTTTTGAATTTCAGACTTGCTGATTAATGTAACTTGTGCTTAACAGGCAAATTAGAGAGGCGTGCACTCTTGACTGATTTGCACGCGAGTCACGCACTGTGAACATGACATGGCTGTCAGAGAAAGCACATGTTGTCTAGTAGATTCTGGCCAGAGTTATCTGAAGCTGATTACACAACAGCACAATTCAGTCGAGCTGTCCCAAAATCAAGTCTAATTATTTATTTATTTTTTTTTTTTTTTAAAGTAAACTTTGTTCATGATATCCTTGACTCTCATATATGTGACACTGGAGCACAAAACCAGTCTTAAAGGCGCCCTCAGATTCCAGATTTCCAAACAATTGCATCTCAGCCAAATATTGTCCTATCCTAACAATCCATACATCAATGGAAAGGTTATTTATTCAGCTTTCAGATGATGCTTGACAGGTTTATGACAGGTTTTGTGGTCCAGGGTCACATCTGTTACATGCAGTCACATCTGTGTGTGTGTGTGTGTGTCTGTCTGTGTGTGTGTGTGTGTGTGTCTGTTTCTGTCTGTGTGTGTGTGTGTGTGTGTCTGTCTGTCTGTGTGTGTGTGTGTGTCTGTCTGTGTGTGTGTGTGTGTCTGTCTGTCTGTGTGTGTGTGTGTGTGTGTGTGTGAAAAGCGGCCGAGGCCTGCGCTCGCTGCTGGTGGAGAGGCGGCGGCACCTTGTCGAGCTGCTCCCGGCAGACGGCGCAGTACTTCTGGTCGCACAGCAGCCGCATCTTGGTGGAGCAGCGGTAACACACCGGGTGATCGCACTTCCCCAACGCGAACATGTCGATGTCCTGGCAGCACAGCACGCAGCTGCTCTCCGCGTCTCTCTTAGCGGTGGACTCCATACTGCTGGAAGGTACTGGCTGTGTGTGCTGGACTTTTCTCGCTATAATCCGCTTGTATTTGGACGGTTTGTAAACGGCAGTGAGGCCGGGTGAAGCGCGCTCCTGTGTGCGTAAGCGTTCGGCGCAATGCATTGTGGGGAGATATAGGCTAGCCGTGGACAGGAAGAGCCTTTATTATGACACACCGGACTTTTATACCGCATACCTTTGCGTATACCGATGCTATGATAGGAGGAGCCTGATTCGACTCCCAGTCTCACATTCGCGGGGTGTTATGATATGATAGATGAAATAATATAATAAACAATACGATGCATTATTAATATACACTATATTGCCAAACGTATTGGGTCACCCCCTTCTAATGAACAGATTTAACTACTTTAATCATTTGTTTCCATGAGTACAATGTTTAATGTTTAAGCATATAATGATATTCTAGGGAATTGTGTGCTTCTAATTTTATAGCAACAGTTTGAACAGGACCCTTTTCTATTCTAACACGACAGTGCCTCTGTGTATAAGACACGGTTCAAAAGACATGATTGATTGAGTCAGTGTGGAACAACTTGACTGGTCTGCAGAAAGACAAGTCCTGATCCCAGCTGAACACCTCTGGTGTGACTTTATATGCAGACCTTGAGCCGAAAACTCCACCAAACACCAATGATTTGTATAAGGGTACAGTAATTTTAGACACGTCCAAAACTGTTGCAACAGAGATGGAAATACAGTTTTTAAATACGTGAATTATGCTTCCATCTTTGTTGCCACAGTTTTGTTAGTGCCTTCTTCTGTTCTAAAGAAGGGGGTGTCCCAACACTTTTGTCCTTATAGTGTATGTACAACTTATTGGTGTTTGGTGATGAGTTTTTGGCAATATAGTGTATGTTTAATAATAATAGCAATAACAATGTTCACTATATTAATATTAAAATATGATAATTGTATTAAAATAGTTTATTTAAATTATTTAATAAACAAAAACTATTTATCAAACAATATGATTTATTATATTACTAATAACACAATAATATAATTTGGCTTTTGGCCCATTTCATCTGATAAAACAATGTAGAATTTAAAAAAAAATTTGACTTGATAATTATCAAGTAGTGAAATAATTTATAATATAATTTATAATAATTCCCAAAATAATATTTCATTATAATATTCAGAGATGCAAACAAGGGGGAAACGGGTGTGCAGACCGAGGGCATGCTCCACACGCATAACTTTAATCAAAGATGGTTTGTCTAAACAGTTTGCAGTCCGCCCCAGTTCTTTATTTATCCTTGTAAGATACGTAGGCTACCCTTACAAGACCCCCCTCCCCTCATAAAAACACTTTCTCACTGGATCTAAGCAAATCTCATAGGTGACATATTTTGATACCAAAAAACTTTGAAAAAAGTGAGTTGTCACTTGTGGTGACATGTGAACGGTTTATTGTGATTGGCTGTTCTGTGTCAGGGTCCAGGGTTGCTGGGCAACGAGGGCGGTGCCAGTGATGCAGTCTACGACTGAAGGCTAAAAAGAGAGGTTGCTCTAAGTGCGTGTTAATAAAGTTGACACTGAGTTCACCGAGTGGTCTGCGTCTGCTCTTGTATCATGACATCACTGAAAGGTGAGGAGTTGCATCTATGAATATTAAACGTTTAACTGTCTCCCATTTTGTTCTCAGCTCTGTATTATTTTCCTTCATGACATAAATTAGTGCATTCCTAAAAATTGTGAAACCGAACAAGTAACAACATTCAGACCTTTCCTACAACATGACTAAATGACAAAACAAACAAACGTATTATTGACTGCAGTCATATGGCCCAACCACTTATTGAAAAAAATTAATTAGCATGCCCCTACTTATATACAAAATAAACGTTGACACCACTAATAGTTGGAGAGAGAGCAAGCGCAAATGCTGGCAGTGGCAGGTCGTAGCGCCACTTCCGGTGGCATCCTGCTGGAGAGTTTAACACCATAAATGCATGCATACAACGGCAAATACTCCACAAGAGTAATACAGATGTGCGATGAAACTTTATTCAATACAAAATACATAAATAGAGCATCTGCAGGTGAAATCAGTGGCAGAAAATATTTGTACAAATAGAAATACATTTATATATGCAGACAAAAAAGCTGCTGTGACAAAAAGAAACAAAATAGGGCAATTCACCTTCAAAAACTATTTTACCTCTACCAATCCCTTTTATGACAGCCATAACAAATTTGATTAGCATAATTAAAATAAGAATATTTATTTCCTTGGTTAAACAAATTTCCCTGTCCAAGTTCAACAAATATCCAAAACTCAAAAAACTATCAAGCAGTCCATACACAGGACTCTCTCTCTCTTCTTTAAAAAAAAAAAAAAAAAACACAATCTGTGATTAATGAAACTGTCAGCTAAATAGCTCAAATAGACCAAATCATGGTAACACTGTTGTACTACCACTGGATTGCCGGTTACAGATTGCGCTTTTAATTAAAAATCACTGGGTTCCACTCAGTTAACTGCTGCATTGGTACAGATGTACGGGGCAGTTTAAGGGCATAAAAAGCACAAATTGTCATTCGGACATGCAAATAACTGAAAATACATCCCACAAAAACTGTGCAACATCCCAAAAGTGAAGCAGTAAAACAGATCAAGCTAATGGAAAGAAACATTCAAAGGCAAAAAAACCTGGTGTGAGGCACCAAATGAGCATCTTGTTTAGGTGATATCTGAAACAGACATAGGTGTTGTGCTTTCAATAACTGAAAGTTTTGGCAGTATGTGATATGCATCTACAGAATAAAACATGAAAAGTGTAACACAGACAAGTGATAAGGAGTCGTCTTTAAAATAACTGCTGCAAAATGTAGAAAATGTAAACAGGTATGACAATTCACAACACTTGTGCAGCCAGATGGTTAAAAAAAAAAAAAAAAAAAAAAAGTAGACTCTCCCTCAACAGATATGTTCTTCTTAAAACATCCCTTAAGGAATACAGCATTTGATCTCTTGAAGTAACGCTTACCCAAGTGCTGTATCATTTAGACTCTTCCTTTGATTTTAAATCTACATAAATATAAAATTCAATAACATTGCTTCTCTTAGCAAATATATATATATATATAAAAAGCTCACATACATACATTATATATATATATATATATATATATATATATATATATATATGTATGTATGTGAGCTTTTTAAAGAGAGTGATGCAGTGCACATTAATAATGTATGGCGTATAATTGTGAGTGGTGTTGTTTTCTGAACCCTATTGCTCAATCTGTATTCAGACAGACTGTGTGAGATGTGAGGCTGGTTTATGCAGGTGCGGTCTTGAAGGCGCTCCATGCGTGGAAACAGCGGGTGAAACAGTGAGGCTCGTTGCCCTTGCGCACCAGGCGCAGTTTTCTGGGGTGCTCTGCATCCTTGGACCTCATGTGCTGAATATAGACCTGATTGAAGGGTGACACGAATGTTAAGCAGGCACAGGAAAGGCCTGAGCGCAAGCGAGTATGTGTGCGAAGATAAAAACTAAGTGCTGGTGTACAATAAAACTGCCACTAACCTGACAAGCCTTCAAGCTCAGTTTAATCTCCACCTGGCTTGTCTGTGTGCCAACCCACATGTAAACCTGCGAAACAAGCAAACAAACAGCTCAGCAACAGAAATTACTGCCAAGAGAATCTGTTCGACTGCAAACATGAAGCTCTACCTCTTTCCCATTGTCCAAAAGCATAATGTCGTCATCGGCCAGGTCATCTTGACAGAAGTCTGAGCACTTCTCTGATACAGCAAAGTAACCCTTCTCATTGGAGCACCTGAGACAAAAGGACAAATCTATTAATACCTCAGAAATATGGTGAATGCATTACATAACTAGTACATTTACACTACTGTCTTAAAGTTTGGGTTTGGTAAGAATTGTATGCTAGGTTTCTCATGCTCACAATGGCTACATTTGATCAAAAATACAGCCATTAAAAAAAATTCTATTTGAATTTCTATTTTAAAAGTGTAATTAATTCCAGTGATGTCAAAGCTGAAATTTCAGCATCATTGCACATTATCCTTCAGAAATCATTTTAATATGCTGATTTGCTGCTAAAGAAACATTTCTTATTATAATCAATGCTGAAATCAGTTGTGCAGCTTAATATTTGTGGAAACCATGATACATTTTTTATTCTTTGATAAAGTTGAAAAGAACAGCATTTATTTGACAGAAATCTTTCGTAACATTATAAATGTCTTTGCAGTCACTTTTGATCAAATTCAATGCATCCTTGCTGAATAAAAGGCATTCATTTCTGACTCCAAACGTCTGAACAGTAGTGTATTTAAATAAATTAATCTGAAATAAAATACTCACCTAAACAGTCTAGCGTATTTCATGTACTCTGCATCTTCATCGTATGGCTTCTGTGAGCCGATGCCAACCCAGAAGAAATTTTCTGGTTCTTCTCCTTCATTTATCACCTGGAGAAAAAGTAAATTTGACAAATTGTAAAGAAAAAAAAAAAAAAAAAAAGGTTGAGCTGTAATGTGAATGTTTTGATTTTCATAAACACTGTATGAACCTGCTTGCTGTAGGTGTCATCAAACATGGTGTTCATGATGTCCTCTGCCAGTTTAGCTTCATCTGGGTCTGCTGCTCGGCCCACCCACGTGTACACTATTCCCTGGTTGTCTGTACTTTCAAATGGCACCTACACAAATGACGTTTGAGTTATTAACTGTTTATAAACCTCTGAAAATTATCATTCCTTTATAATTATCTGATGATTTATAACACATGAACAGTTTGTATAAAGTACATTAATGGCCACGTTCACACAGCAGCAGAATACGGTTGTCAAGCCTGTATTTGAGTCCTCAATACGGTTACGTTCACACACCAAACGGTTATTTACGGACGTGACAACCGCATTCTCGGAACACACGCACTGTGTGAACGGAACAGGTCTGGACAACTAGTTCCGTTGTCTCCGTCACGTCATACAGCACGAGAGAGCCGCTCTGCCGCACAAGTGCACCTACAACTTACAGTGACGGAGAAATGAGCTGCGTGTCATCTGAAAGTTTTAGATCCAGTCAGTTTTCCTCCAGAGCAGCACCCGTCAGTTTTGCGTTCTGCGTGCGATTCAAATGCTCCACTCTCCACCCAAATTTAAAAGCGGCTGTCCGTTAATGAAGATTTGATGAAGAACTTGAGGCTTGATTGGACACTTGTTGTGTCAGAAAGTGATAAGACTTTCAGTTTTATGGACGTCACCATCTGTGATTTTACTTTGGTCACTGTCGCTATGGTTACTGGTGTGGAATACGGATTTGACTCCCGTTGCACGTTCATACAGACAGTATTCTAAACACAACTGTAAGCTGCTGTGTGAACGAGACATTTCGAGCTGCGTTTACCTTCAGTATGAAGCAGAATTCAGAGTTGAGGTTACTGGAATCTGTGGCTATTTGAATAGTCCTAAAAACACAACATAAACACCACATATGTAAATTATTTTATTTTAGACATAGCAGATGAAAATATACTAGCTGGACATAACATATAGTTACCTGGTGCAAAGCGCACTTCCATTTGTTCTGATGTGGTATAAGCTTGGCTGCACACTGTCCACTTTTAGCTTCCTCTTGCCTTTGTGGATGATGAACTTCCTTTTGAAATGTGACAAAAACTTAAGATTCTCCTGCTGCTGGGTCATCCTCACAACCTGAAATATACACAAGATAATGACGTCTTCTTAAAATGAAACTCATAACATTCATGATACTGGGGTCGACAATATAATTGGCCCGGTGGCCCGGACGTGCTTTTAAAACCGCCAGGGCCACCAGATCGCTCCAACCACTAGCCCGGTGGGGCCAGTAAAAATAATGCCTCGATTAAAAAAAGTCTAATTTCACATTAATTACCTGTGGTTCTGTGTTTTGATTTCTGTTAAATCGTCTCGGTAACCACCGCTAACACGTTACGTGATCCCGACAGCCTTACAGATGCAGCGGTTTATGCGCTCCGTGACGTCTGCTCTGCACCGCCTTGCTCGCTCCCGCGGTTACGCGCGCAAACTACACACTGCTGCTCAGCACCTACTGTTGTGTATTGATGTGACGTCATCAACGTTATTACGCAGAATGCGGAGATAAAGGATGGAAGAAGAAGTTCAATCTGGTGTCTGTGTGGTTCGATCCGAAATAACCAGAAAGGTTACAACATTGGCGACGAGGATGTTGCAACAAGGACTCACTCGTTAGTTAAATCTGAAAGTGAGTTAGACGTGTGTCACGCCGATTTTTTTTTTATCTCGATTAACCGAAAAGTTTAGTGGAGAGGGGCGGCGCGCGTTAAAGATGGACGGTACTGTTCCCAAGTTTGACTGCTACAGCGATCCAGCCACATTGGGTCCGCGGTGGACAAGATGGTTAAATGCATTTGAACTTTTTGCCGATGGAAAGGGTTTGATCCTGGCTGACGATACACGCGACGCTACAAAGCAAAGACGGAGAGCATTGCTCTTACATCACGCAGGGACAGATGTGCAGGATATTTTCTCTACACTCGCTGACACAGGAGGGCCAACAGACTACGCGCAAGCAGTAACAGCGCTGAACGCATACTTTGTGCCTCAGGTAAACACGGCGTTTGCAAGACAGACGTTTTATCAGCTAAAGCAGAAAACGGGACAGACCGTGCAACAGTTTACCACATGTTTAAGGCAAGCGGCAAAAGATTGTGATTTTGGAGCTGATAAAGACAACCAAATAAGGGATGCTGTTCTGAGTCGGTGCAGCTCTGAGTATGTGCGTAGAAAATTGCTGGAGGAAGGAACGGCTTTGACACTTGCTCGTACTCTAGAAATCGCAGCGCAGTGCGAACGTGTTGAACTGCAGATGGCGGCGTTGCACGTTTCTCCAGAGACGGAGGTGAAAGAGACGGTGAGTCTGGTATCCAGAAAAGGAGTGAGAGATCAGAAAAAACGAATGCAATGTAGTAAAGGTAATGCTGATTCAAACAAAACCTGCTACAGATGCGGACAGACAGGTCATTTCGCAAAAGATTATAAATGTCCCGCACGTGGAAAATCATGCAGAAAGTGCAATGGAAGAGATCATTTTGCAAAAATGTGTAAAACAAAGGGAAGTGTGAGACAGACAGTGAAAAGAGTTGAATCAGATGTGGAAAATCAAGACTTTGCATTTGTTGTAAGAGAAGAGAGCAGCATGGACAGAATAACGTTCTCAGTTGGAGGTGTCAGACTACCCATGTTAGTTGACTCAGGAGCAACAAGCAACATAGTGGATGAAGGAACGTGGGAAATGCTTAAGGAAAAAAAGATCAAATGCAGTTCTGCCAAATCAGACAAAAAACTGTATGCATACTCATCAAGTGAACCCCTACCAGTGAAAGGAATTTTCTGGTGTGAAGTTGGAATCGGAAAATGCAGCACAACAGCTGAATTTACAGTTATTTGCGGGAGAGGGGAGCCATTGCTCGGAAAAGACACAGCAGTTAAATTAGGAGTGCTGAGGATTGGAGCTAATGTTGCAGTGGTAAGCGATGTGAAGTCCATGATACGCCAGAAGTACCCCGAATTGTTCTGTGGAGTAGGCAAACTAAATACAAAACAAATGAGCCTACACATTGACAGCACAGTGACGCCAGTTGCACAGCCCCTTAGGCGCGTTCCGTTCCACCTCAGAGAGGCTGTTGAGAAAAAAATAAATGAGCTGCTCCACATGGACATTATCGAGAAAGTCAATGGAGCAACTCCTTGGGTAAACCCAGTTGTCATTGTACCCAAAGCGAATGGGGAAATAAGGATGTGTTTGGACATGAGACAAGCAAACACGGCAATCATTCGTGGGCGGTTCCCGATCCCCACAGTGGATGAATTGTTGCAAGGAATGAATGGGTCAGTCGTTTTCAGCAAACTAGACCTGAAATGGGGGTACCATCAGCTGGAATTGACCCCAGAATCAAGAGACATCACCACATTCGCCGTTCATAATGGCATATATAGGTTCAAAAGACTGGTGTTTGGAGTGTCATCAGCTAGTGAGCAATACCAGCATGAAATAGCTACTGTTCTAGCTGGCATCGAAGGAGTAGAGAACATATCAGATGACATCATCATCCATGCACCTGACAAAGAGACACATGAGAAAAGAATGCATGCAGTACTAAAGAGACTGGAAAGCTGCGGTTTGACTCTGAATGTAGAGAAGTGCCAGTTTAACATGGACAAATTGGTGTTTATGGGCATGCTGCTGTCAGTGAAAGGCATAGGACCGACGGCAGAGAGGGTGAGAGCAGTTGTGGAGGCAAGAGAGCCTGAAAACGTTTCAGAGGTGAGAAGTTTCCTCGGTTTAGCTGGCTATAGTAGCCGATTCATACCTCAGTTTGCGAGCATCTCAGAACCTCTGCGCAGACTGACAAAGAGAGACACCAAATTTCATTTCGGAACTGACCAGAAGAAGGCTTTCAAAACTCTCAAAGATAAGTTGGCCGAGGCAACAACACTGGCTTACTTCGACAAGGACGCACCAACAAAAGTCATTGCTGATGCTGGACCAAAAGGTGTTGGGGCAGTACTGGTTCAGGAACAACGTGAAGGAATGGTTCCTGTCTGCTATGTGAGCAGGAGCTTGACAGAGTGCGAACAAAGGTATTCACAAACTGAGCGCGAAGCACTTGCTCTGGTGTGGGCATGTGAACGATTGCACCCTTATGTTTATGGTCGAAAGTTTGATCTCGTCACAGACCACAAAGCATTGGAAGCAATTTATAGCCCTCGCTCAAAACCATGCGCACGAATCGAAAGGTGGGTCTTGAGATTACAGCCTTATGACTTCCGGGTGATTCACATACCTGGAACACATAACATTGCAGATCCTCTGTCACGGCTGCTGGGCCCATCAGCCAAAGGTGAGATACACACACATAAAGCAGAGGAATATGTGCGGTTTATAGCAGTTTGTGCCACACCCAGCGCCCTCACCACCAAAGAAGTTGAGCAGATCTCAGCAAATGATGTGGAATTACAGAGACTGAGAACTGCTATTCAAACAGGTTGTTTTGATGACTGTCCTGCATACAAACATATTGCAGGTGAGCTATGTGCCATTGGCCAAATAATACTCAGGGGAACAAGAATTGTTTTGCCACAGTCGCTGCGAGGAAGAGCATTACAGTTGGCACATGAGGGTCATCTTGGTGTGGTAGGAACAAAACAACACCTGAGAACAAAGGTTTGGTGGCCCGGAATGGACAGGGCTGCAGAAAGACTTGTGAGGACATGTCACGGTTGTCAGTTGGTAGCGAGACCAGATGTTGCTGAACCACTGTCGCCCACAGTGATGCCTGAAGGGCCATGGCAAAACTTAGCCACAGATTTACTTGGTCCTTTACCGGATGGACATTCGATTCTGGTTGTCGTTGACTATTACAGCAGGTACTATGAATATGCAATCCTCAAGTCAACAACGGCGGAAAAAGTGATCGACCGTTTGGAAGATATTTTCAGTCGGCACGGACTTCCTTTAACAATCAGGTCAGATTGTGGCCCACAATTCCAGTCCAGTGTATTTCAGGCTTTTTGTCAGGAGAACGGAATACACCATATCAAAACAACTCCAAAATGGGCGCAAGCAAATGGAGAAGTGGAAAGACAAAATGCATCACTGATGAAACGAGTACGGATTGCCCAAACTGAGGGCCAGGATTGGAAAAAAGAGCTACGCAAATATGTGACTGTCTACAGGTCCATACAACATGCCACAACGGGCAAAAGCCCAGCAGAGCTTCTTTTTCAGAGGAAGATCAGAGGAAAGTTACCAGACATTACAACTCCACACAGTGACCTTGAAGCTCGAGACAAAGACGCAGAGCAGAAAGGAAAGGCCAAGATATACACAGACCACAGACGAGGTGCTAAGACATCAGACATAGAGGTTGGAGATCAAGTGCTTGTGAGACAGGATAAAACAGACAAATTCACAACAACATTTCATAGCACTCCTCACAAGGTTGTACGCAGAGAAGGTAACAGCGTTGTCGTTCAGTCACCCACTGGAGCAAAGTATACACGGAATACGACATTTGTCAAGAAGTTTCTGTCTGCGGAAACACCAACATTGGATGGTGAAATGATATGTGCTCGAGAGCCGAGTTGTGATAAAGAGCAAAAGGAAAGTTCAGAGGAAGGCAAAGAGAACTGTGAAACATTTCAGAGAGAGGAGCAGATTCCTAAACTTTGCAGACCCCAGAGACTAATCAGATTTCCTGAAAGGTTTAGAGACTATGTTGTTGAGTGACTGATAAAGGCTAGATTATGTGAGAAGGAAAACAAGTAAAAATCTAATTAAGAGTTTAAGATTGTTGTGGTGTGGTGCACCTGTTCAGAAAGCAGTGCTGATGTTCTATTAAGATGTACAGTGTTACATGTACTTTGAATGTTCTTAACTGTCTTAAGTTGTAAGAAAATGTGAACGATAACTTGTTTAGTTGGGGTAAGTTCATATTCAAGTAAAGGGGGGATGTTGTGTATTGATGTGACGTCATCAACGTTATTACGCAGAATGCGGAGATAAAGGATGGAAGAAGAAGTTCAATCTGGTGTCTGTGTGGTTCGATCCGAAATAACCAGAAAGGTTACAACACCTACCTATAGCTACTATTAAGCTAGGCTACATGTTTCTGAAACCCCCATCACCCGGCCAAACGCCGGGTAAAAAAAGAGAAGGCAAGGAAGAGAATCACCAGAGGAATTGAGGGAAAGCGAAAGGGAATACGAAAAGAAAAGGCAGAGAAAGTTTCAGCCCCAGTGGCGAGACCGCTGGAATTGGCTGGGCTTAGGGGTGTGCGATATGACGATTTTTGATCGTGGACGATAAAAATGTCTCCACGATCTGCTTTTGAAGAAATATCGTAGTATTGTGCTACAGCACACATTATGTCAAATACAGTTCTGACGCTTCCGTCTCTATTTACTGTACAACACGACATACAGCAGTAGAGTTACTCTGACAGGACACTGCACTTATTCGCGATCGCAAAAGTACATTATTTGCACACAAGCCTTGCTGGTTAAATGTTTAATTCGCGCGCTGGTCTGACGTGCGCTTGTTCTGAGCGGATACACCTGAAGCACGCGCACTAAAAAGCCTGTCTTTACGCTTGCAGTGTGAAACCGGCGTAACAGCGCCTGATTACTCAACTAACTTATCTTTTGCGCTAATACTGTCAAAACACACAAGGTTTACATACAGACTCAGTTGGTTATCTCTAAAATGAAAGTAAATAGTTAAGAGAGAAACAGATGCGTGCCTGTATATTAGATGCGTGCAGGTTTTAAAGGGACAGGACACTAAACATGCTGTCGACTGTCATTAAAGGGATAGTTCACCCTAAAATTTTATTTCTGTCATTATTTACTCACTCAGATGTTGTCCCAAACCTCTATTAATTTCTTGTGCTGAACACAAAAGAAGATATTTTGAAGAATGAGGGTAACCAAACAGTTGCTGGTCCACTTTGACTTTGATAGCAGGAAAGAAAAATCCTATGGAAGTCACTGAGGACCAGCAACTGTTTGGTTTTCCACCTTCTTCAAAATAGCATTTATGTTCAGCAGAAGAAAGAAACTCATTCCGGTTTAAAACAACTTTTGAGTAAATGATGATATAAAAATACAACATTATGACAGAATTGACAGACAGATGACAGAATATTTATTTTGGGGGGAACTATTCATTTAACGTTAACAAAACAACAAAACGCAAAAGAGAAAAATCACTCACTATTCTTGACTGAAAAACTTTAATACAGTTGCTTTAGGAATCAGTCTATCTAGTGTTTTATTTTTATATTTGTTCATTCAATTTCATTGAATGCTCTGCTAAATACACCTATTGTACCTGAAAATAAATCACTGTGTTTGTTTTATTTGTATATTATGTGTATTTGTAATGTGTATCTTTGTTCTTATTTTTTAATAAGAAAGATAGAATGATGACAAAGATTTTTATCTTCGCCCACTTTGGCCAAAATATCTGCCATGTCTTTTTTTTTGTTACCTTGAAAGGCTTTGTCTTTCTAGTTTGGCTGTAATGCTCAGACAACTTGTAAAACCAACATGACAAAGAATTGTGATAAAACCGTGAATTGTGATATTTAAAAAAAAAAAAATCGTGATATGATATTTTTCCCATATCGCCCACCCCTAGGGGGCTACGATCAAGAAAAAAAGAGGTTTACTGTGAGCTCTGCAGATCAATGCCCACATATGCAGACAAGTAAGTTAGAGAAAAGTTAACGTGTATGAAACCTATGGTATGAACATAATATAATGAATTGCTGCGTGACTACGGAGAATGAATCCTATGCAATAGGTTTATTTGCACTTGTTTCATGTTTTTGCACAGTTTTGCTGCACTTTGCACTAAACCTACCTTAAAAAAAATAAATGCTATTCATGTTGTTCAAGCAAACTGTTCTTTTTCGTGATTATTGGGATCAATACCCGACGCGTTGACCTGGGCCAGTGAACTTCAAAAGACACAGTGGCAAATTTCCCTTATTGTCTACCCCTGTGATACATATGAGGATTACATAGTCAAGGCTACAGGATGAACACAATGAAGTTACATTTCATAACATGTACATTAATCATGCAAACATGTGGTACCTCTAGTTTGCCTGGGAACAAGCTCTCAAACTTCTTCTGCAAGCTGAAGGTGAAGGTCAGCCAGCCCATGTTGGAGGCCTCTCGGCCCTGCCAGAAGTAAACCACACACTGGAAGTCTTCTTCAGGCTGTTTGTCCTCATCGTCTCCCTCTTTCTCTTTGTCTTTCACCTGATCATCCTCATACTCCACTGGCACCCAGTACCTAAAACACACACAAATATCCCATTATTTTAATGAAACATGAAAGTTTTAAGTATTTTAAACAGTGGTCTCAAACTCAATTCCTGGAGGGCCGCAGCTCTGCAGAGTTTAGCTCCAACCAGCTTCAAATCACACCTGCTTGGAAGTTTCTAGTAATCTTGCAGACCTTGATTATCTGGATCAGGTGTGTTTGATTAGGGTTGGAGCTAAACTGTGCAGAGATGTGGCCCTCCAGGAATTGAGTTAGAGACCAATGATCTAAGGCCCCGTCCACACAGAGACGCTTTTAGCTGTATACGTAAAAATTTTGTATCGTATTGGCATTTCGTCCAGACGGATCCGGCGTTTTGGGAACGTGAAACCACAATTTTTTTTTAACCGGGTCCCAGAGTGGATTGTGTGTGTACAGCCAATCCGTATATTTTGTGAATCATCCCACATCTCACCCCTAGTCAGACACCGCTATGTCACATAACAGCAACAACAACATGAACAAACACTGAACTGTCTTTTTATAGACTAACATTAACATATTAATAAATGTATTGTTCCATGTTTGTTTGTATACAGTGCACTAGGGGTGGGCGTATCGATCCTAATATCGATACCAACGTTGGTATTGGTATCGGATCGATACTAGCCTGATCAGATCGATACTTTAGGCAATTTTTTTTTCTCCTATACACTTAATAACATTGCTTAATACATACAACAAAGTGTAGACCTGTTTGTGGGTGTATATGCCGCTCTTTTCACATCTCTTATGCAAACATTGCTGTTCCTTCCCTGCTACACTGTGTTTGGTTGTCATGCCATCACGTGACTCAGCGGCTCCGAGCGCAAGCGGCAAACGGATACTTT
Source organism: Barbus barbus (assembly GCF_936440315.1). Taxonomy (NCBI): domain Eukaryota; kingdom Metazoa; phylum Chordata; class Actinopteri; order Cypriniformes; family Cyprinidae; genus Barbus; species Barbus barbus. The sequence continues at coordinate 18,516,284 of NC_136732.1, forward strand.
TGGCTACAGTGAGAGATGGAACGGAACTCCGAGCTACAAAAGAAATGAAAAGGGGAGGAAGGAAATCCTTGCATATTATACCTGTATACCTAATTTGTCCTTTTTATACAGTATCACTGTAAGGTGTGTACTGAGTTTAGCTTTTTTAAAGTTATTTCTTAATGCATTAAGACACTTTAAATTTTCATTATAACAATTGCTTAACATGAGTAAAATGCTTAACATGTTGTTTAGCATGTTTGCATATATATTCTGGGCTCAGCTGCTTGCAACATATTATATTTAATTAACAAGCTGTATACCAAATTTAGTCTTTATTTGGTCCATTCATTAATTGCACCATATTAAATGTTTTTATATTGCAATTAGAGAAAATGAAATTCAACATGTTGCTTTCATGTTCTGGGTTCATCTGCTTACCTGTACATACATAGTAGGCCTATATATTTTTATAAACTACACCGAATTTGGCCTTTTCATATCAGTTATTGCGATAATAACAAACAAATATTACAGTATGTATAAAACAAACAGGAAATACAGTACGTACATAACATACTAAAATCCTTTCAATAATAGACGAGTTATGGTTTAATAGTTCTTTTTCATATCAATGTATTCATTAAATAAGCCACTTATGTTAAACTTTTCTTTATAATGGTTTTCTATGGGAGGAAAATGCATAATGTGAAAACTTGGGAGCGTTGCTTTCATATTCTGGGCACATCTGCTTACTTGTATATATAGTTTGAAACATTAATAAGGTGTATACTGAGTTTTGTCTTTTAATATTACGTTCTTAATTTATTAAGCCACGTTAATTATTTTTACAACTCTTCTATGGGAGGAAAATACTTAACATGAAACTGTTTATTGCTTTCATGTTCTGGGCTCCTCTGCCTGCAAAGCCCTTTTAGAAAGGCAAATAATATCCACGTAGCTTTAAGGTGAATATAATATTAGTCATATCAACATTAGTATTATAAATTTTTTTAATTGTTGTTGGTCATTTAAATTAGTTTTTTTAAATGACAAGTATTGGAATCGGTATCGGCCCTGTATTTACTCGGTATCGGATCGATACCAAAATTTGCAGTATTGCACACCCCTACAGTGCACAAGATTTATGGCAGTCCAAGTATTCTTCTCCGTTTTTAGTGTATCCGTGGCCACATACTGGTCTGGCATGTATTCTACATCGTTTTGAGTCGGATTCATGGTTTCGCACGTACGCAGATATTTCTCAAGACGAGGAAAAAAAAAAAGATTGGCTAGGGAAAGCTCTGGCTTTGTGTGGATGTGGCCTTTTTTTTTGTTAGTAAAAATCAGTAAAGCCCAAAACACACTGAACGATTTTAGCAATCCTATAAGATCATTGCATATCACACTGTGAGACATGGATAAACTTGGCTACGACGTGTGTAGACTACGATGATGACACCTATTGACTCGTACGCTACAACACACGTTACCACAGAAGAATAAACATCATCAGCATGCTCTAGTGGTAAACAAAAAGAGCATGATAAATCACACTTTAGCAGTTGTAATTTTTGTGTGCGCTGAAAAGAGTGGAAGCGGAGATAGAGGAAGGGATAAGAGCTGAGGTAAGCAGGTTTATGTTTAAGCGCCATGTCACGTTGATTTCATGTCACATTTTAATTGACTGGTCAGTAAACGTGGATCACACCAGCGAAAAACACTGTGCGATGACGCTGTATTGTAGCATCTTTGGTCGCAAGACTGTGACAACAGCCGTCTTTGAACCTCTCTCACTGTACAACAAGACCACCGATTAGGAGCTACGATCACAGAAGTCGCCACGATTGTTTTACGATGCCCTTCTTTTGTCTGGGACAGCCGAAAATCGTGCAGTGTGTTTAGGGTTTAATATGCATAAATTGACGCCAGCACACTGAGGAGATTTAATGGAAAGGGTGTGCTACGTCATTTTTTGGCATCTAATGATTTCATCTAGTTAACAATCATTATTCTGTCCAGTGTCCATCTCAGAATTGACAGATTTTTGCAGTTCATTTTAGTGAAACCCTCTGACCAACCTGCAGAGAAATACGTAGCAATCCTGAGTATGAAAGTGACCAAACTCCTCCTCTGGTAAACGGGCAAACTTCTTCCCCTCCAGAACGAATCCCTCCATGCCATCCAAATCCTCGTTCCATTCCTCCATCATCTGTTCCGCCTGTCAGAGTTACAACAAACCCAAAAATGACTTTTACAGAACTGTGGCAGAAAATTAAAGTTTGGGCTGTTTAATGAGCTGTTAATTCAGATCTCACCTCTGTGAGAGGCATTGCTGGCTGTCTAGGAAGAAACAGAGCTGTTAGGTCAGCTTTCATCTGATCCTTCTGCTCTGCATCCTTCTTCACCTTTCCACTCAAGCCCTCATTTTGCTTTACGCTCTCTGCGTTCCTGGTATAATCCACCTTCAACACGTCATCCCAATTCTTGAATTTGGATTTGAAGACCTGTTGAGTGTAACATGGTAATATAACAGGAATTAGAACACTCTTAAACAAAACCAATTTTTAAAAAGAATGACTGTAAATAAAAGGTCAAAGACTTTTTTTATTCTTTTATTTTGTCAATTTTACCTGGCACTCTGTGCCCTCCAGATTACGGATGACCACGGCATGTTTTGGCCGATGGAGCATACTGCACACCTCTTGGCCCATCTTTAATGCAGCTGCCCTCACAAGCCGTGGGGACTTACGACCAATCCAAATGAAGACATCAGACCAGCAATCTAAGATGTAGACACCTTTAGTGTCTAAAAGGCCTTGTACCTAAAACAAGATATTCCACCAGTAAAGTGCTTTCAGGGTCAATTAAAAAGTACAACACTAATAATTAACATTTAAAAAATTTTGAAATATTACAATTTAAAAAGGACTATTGTCTATTTTAATACATTTTAAAATCTGTATCCACAAAAAAAAAATAATGAAATATACTTTTTTTCAGGTTTCTTTCATGAAAAAAAGTTCAAAGGAACAGCATTTATTTGAAACAGTAAAAACATCTATTGTTACAAAAATTTGTCACTTTTGATAAATTCAATGCATCCTTGCTAAATGAAAGTATTCATTTGTTTTTTAAAGAAATCTTATCGACCCCAAAATTTGAAAGGTAGTGTCCATATTACTAAATTTTTATGCTGCTAAAATCATTATGGAAATGACAAATCATAGCAGTCTAAACTCTGCATTACCAGTCTTTGCTCTGGAACCACATCGAGCTTGTGCTTGTCCTTGTGCTCCACAGAGAGTTTGTAGTTGATCTGAGGAAGTTCAAGGTATCCCAAGCCCAAACCAACCTTACAGACCAAGAAAGTACAAAATATTTAACAACATAGTTGTTTTGGAAAGTAATACACAACAAATAATAGACCATTCCCTGACCTTATAGAGCTTGGGTCGAACAGGGGTGAAGTCATCTGGGACATGTTTCTTGATTTCCTCAGGCTGTCCCCCAAGAATTTCCCAGAACTCTGGAGGTTCGTTACTCTGCATCAAAGTTGTAATCTCTGCTTTGCTTTTTCGCTCATTTTTGTTGATCTTCTCAGCAAATAACCTAAAAATAACATAGGTACTACTACAAATCTGAACCACAAGAGAGGGCAAAAGGGCTTATTTGTTTGCATCTTACCTTGCTTTTGTAGTCCCACCAAGTGTTGCATTACCTCCTCTCCAAACAAATATTTCAAGACCAGCGTCCAACAAAAAGACAAACCTTGAAGTCAAAGAGAGAGAAAAAAAGTGATCAGACTAAATCACTCCCATCAAAATACATAATACAGCAAACAGCACATTAAGCTCACCGGGGGTCGAGTGAGGATGCTTTCAGAGGCACAGATTCTAATCTGATGTTCTTTTTCCCATAAACCCTGTACAACCTGCCCAAAACACAAAACAAACAGGATTAGAGCAAGTCAGATCAGGCATGTACTGGATAGGCTGTCCTTGGTGTTGTTTTTGGTGGGGCACCTGGTTGGGTATTGAGAGTCCTCTACTGTGTAAAATCCACTGGAAGTTCCACCCTCAATATAAGAAATCTCATTGTTGAATACCTAAAATGACACAGTACAGAAAAATATAGCTGAGTGTAAGCCGATAATGCAGAAATACATCATTTTGTGTGGAAAATAGTGTTTGTTTTACTGACTGCAGTGAATTCTTCACTCTCGTCTCCCATCTCCTCTCTGATAGTCCTGCACTCAGCACCCAAATAATTACGAAGATTGACAGCATGGATAGCAGAGCCGGCTTTCTTATCAAGGGTAGCTACCTGTCCGATCCAGTAATAGATCTCCCAGTTCAGGGCTCCATTGTCATCTAAGAACGTCTGTAAAAGTGCATTACAAAGCATTCATTGAAAAAGGGGAGCAGACTGGACGCAGATCTCATAAAAACAATATGTAAATTACAGTACATTTAAGATACGTGAAAAAAAACACAGGCCTGACCTTGAGAACAATGTAACAGTCTGCCTCATAGAACTTCCCATGGAAAGCCTCATCCACCTGGATGGGTATAAAGTTTTCTATCTGCCAAACCGCAACACCAGGGATATGGCCCACATCCTCCATGAAGAACTCAGAGTAATCCAGCTGCGGTTTCTCCAGGTTCTTGTCCCATCGTTTGGTTTTCAGATCAGAGTATTTCAAGTCTCCATTCTCCTAACAGATTGTGAGACACATGAGGACCAGGAATGTTTGGATATGTACCATTATAAAGGTTCCACCATGAGCTCTGCTGTTCCCTTACCTCAGTGGATTTGTTCTTCTCCTGAGCCACATCTGACATTCCCTTCAGCACCTGTTTAGCCTGATCATCCTGGGCTGAGTCCTTGCGTCTCCTTAACCTCATTTTTCTGGCCATGTGGTCTCTTGGGCTATTTCCTGCATAATACACAAAGATTATGATAATACACAGTTAGATTTTATGTTTTGTTGCTTCAAATTCAGAATATTGAGCCAATATTGTATACAGATTAGAGAGAAACATATTGTACCGCCACCAGCTGCTGCCACAGTGGCTGGAGATGCACCAGCCAATCGCAGTTGGTTCTGCAATGAGAAGTCTATGTTGTACCACTCAGCTGTCTTGTCCACTGGTTTAGGGGGCATTACTAGATTTGGGTTCTCACGGACATCCAAAACCTAAAAAAAAAAAAAAAAAAAAGTGCATGAATCATATGCATGAATCTTTGTTGCTTTACTCATAAGTACATAAAAAAACATATGCTAACACATTTAAAAGTTTGGTGCTGGTAAGAGTTTTTAAAATGCTTTTCAAGAAATCTTTTATGCCCACCAAGGCTCAATTTATTTGTTCACAATAAATTGTTATTCTAATACGCTGATTTGTTGCTCAAGAAACATTTCTTATTATCAATGTTGAAAACAGTTGTGCTATTTAATAGATTTGTGGAAACTGTGATCGTTCAGGATTCTTTGATGAACAGAAAGTTCAAAAGAACAGCATTTGTTTGAAATAGGAATCTTTTGTGACAAATGTTAAACATCATTTCATTTTTTTTTCTTTTCAATAAAGAGTTCTTACCTCCAGGTCTGTGAGGAAATGAATGGCCTCTGGTAATGTCACAAGCCGGTTCTTGTTCAAAACCAGTTTTTTCAATTTTCCACACCTGAGCAAATCAAAAAGCCACATATTATTATTATCATCATCAATATAATATACATTGGTTTTATAAATGATGTCAAACTACCAATAAACTGTCAGTTCTCACCTGCAAAGCCCCTCTGGAACAAGCTCCAAATTATTATTTGCAGCCATGAACTCAACCAGGTTGGATAATTTTCCCACACCAGATGGAAGCCCTTCAAAATCAATTTTGTTTGAGTTCACATACAGCTTCTTCAGCTTAGACAGCTTGCAAATGGCAGACTGCATATCACATCAAACAGGGGGAAAAAGAGAGACACAGTTTGCAACAAGTCATCAAATATATCAATGTAAGCTGAATGACAATACTATTAATGTGATGAAGCGTTATCTCCTGCACATGCACAAAAGCACTTTCAAGGCCAAACAACATCTGATAAGTGCTACATTCCTCTGTTTTACTTTTTATGGCAATGAGGGACTTACAGGCAGAGATGTGAGCTGATTCCTAGAAAGGTTGAGCGTCTCGAGTTTGGTCCACTGATCTATGCACAGTGACAGTTCAGATATCTGATTGCTGCTCAGATTTAGCCGTTTGAGATTAGCCAGCGAATACAAGCATTCTGGTACCCGAGTCAGATCATTACAGGACAGGTCCACATCTATACAGAAACAAGATTCATTATACATGGAGCAACAGCAATTACTGATTGTTTTACAGAGCGCAGTAACAGCCCTGGATCTCTACCTGCTAGGTTGGTGAGGCCCTCCAGACTTGTGGGCAGATTATTTTGAGTACGCTGAGTGTTCCTTAAATGAAGGGTTTGAAGGGCCACCATAGCAGGTAACTGCCTGTTACGACAAAGGCACACAAAGCGACACAGCTTATCAGAGGCAATGCTGAACACAATGAGGTCATCTGCCTTTCTCCTATATGGCAGTGTACATAGATGGAAATAAAACAAATCATAAAAACCGTCTGTGTCTTACCTCAGCTGTGCGTGCATAAGCGGATTATTATTGAGTATGAGGGTCTGCAAATGGACCAAGCGTCTCATCTGAGGAGGCAGACTGTCTAAATTATTGTCACTTAGGTCCAGGTACAGCAGATCAGTGAGGTTAATGAACAGCTGATTTTGTATGTTATCAATGCTGTGAGAAAAAGCAAATATGAGAGATGAGTATCAGATTACATTTGTGTTCACAAATCCACAGTTGAAATCACGATGACAAACCCCAAACAAAAGAATGTAGAAAAGTAATGTAAATATCCCACTGGCATTTTTATATTGAACACACTATTTTTTTTTATGCACGCACAGCTTTTTTTTGTCATGTCAAGCTCTAAATTTTTTAATCAGGTAGAAATTGAGGGTAAAAACATTTTCAAAAATCATCATCATTGATTCTTATCCAGTAAATCACAAACACTTAGAAATGTCATGGGGCCTTCAAATACAGCTGTGGACAATGTAAGGGCCTTGGATGTAAAAAGGTTGAGAACCTTTGATATAGATGGATGCTCCATTTGTTCTTCATTGGGTTTTCAGCATCTTGTGCCATGTGCATATCATTTCTAAGATGGTGTGTGAAGTTATAAATAGTTCAACTTTTAAAAACATGCCTCAAGATCCCTTCTTTTCCATTCATTTAGTAGCACTCAGTCTAGCTATTAGTGGGCACAAAAATGCATCCTTTGAGTAGACCACCCCAAATCATCCTCCAAAATACCATTATAACACATCAAAATATAAAAAATAAAAACTTTTTTTTTTAAATAAATGCATGTTTTCATGAGTGATCATTATTTCTCACTTCCAAGAACTTGCATACAAAACAGACCATACCTATTATGACTGAGGTTCAAGACCAACATGTTTCTGGAGTTCTCCAAATCCCGAGGGATTTCTGTTAGTTGGTTGTAGCTCAGATCCTGAACAGAAGAGGGAAGAACACATCTAAACACACATATCTTGTACCATAGTACAGCACATAATCCATAACAAATTCACATAGTTTCACTAGTAATCAAGACACAAACCCGTTTACATAAAATTAAATAATGCCTGTAATTTTGCACTTAACTGAGATATATACTTCATCAACCCAAGAGAGAAATAAACAAAGTAATTCTCTACATACCAGCACAGAAAGATCATCCAGCTGAAAAATATCATCAGGAACACCAGAGTTCTTCAGGTTATTTGCTCTGGCCACAACCGCCTACAGCAATACAACAAGGGCAGATTAATGCTGGTCTGAGCATTGAAAATAACAGTAAAATTGTTGAAAATAATGCTATATTAATTTACAATACAGTTTAAAAATTGGGGTCAGTAAGATTTTGTAACATTTTTGAAAGACTTCTTTTGCTCACCAAGGCTACATTTATTTGACCAAAGATATTTAAATATTTTACATTAGATGAAATATATTTTATAAAATAAAATATGTTTAATTTGTAATTCATTCCTGTGACTGCACATTTGAATTGATCCATTATTCCTGTCTTCAGGGTCAAATGATCCTTCAGAAATCATTCCAACATGTTGGTTTAGTGCTCAAAAACATTTTTTATGATTATCAGTAGTAACACTTTACCATGATATACTTTTCATGATACTTTAATGAATAGAAAGTCCAAAATAAAAAACAACAACAAAAAAACTTCTGACCCCAAACTTTTGAACTGTTGTGTATGTAAACAGTTATATAAACATATATATATTTATATATACTTATGTGAAAAGTAGGCAGAGGAACATGTGATTGACAGCATTACAAAATATTTCACATTACCCTCAAGTTGGGAAGACTTGACAACTCTCCATGCAGCGTCGTCAGGCTGTTGTGACTCACGGACAAATGTTCCTGGTTTCGCACAAAAGAGCAAAAGAGACTCAAGAATGAGCATTGACAGTCTAACTGCAAAATATAAGACTGTGACTCAGCTTTGCAATTGACAATCACCAGTTTCTGCAGGGAGGACAGTTCCTCTGGAAGATAGCAGAGCCCTGTTCTGTTGAGCTTCAGCCATCGCAAGCTGGTCATAGACTTGACATGCTCAGGAAAATAACCCCCCTGCATTCAACAGAAGAGAGACAAGCATAACAGTCTCAAATCAGACCATCAGGAGTCATACGAGTCAGTTTCTGTCTCAGTGATTTCAGTTTTTGATGGATCTGCTACACTGATGTAATTTTCCAAACAGTCCTACTTGCTTCAGGATAAGCCTAAATTCAATCTGGTGCAATGATGTCATTTCAAAAAATCTGAGATTATGGGGTGTGTTTGCTATAGCAACAACATGAGCCTGAGCTGGAAACCTTGCGTGCTGTTCACAGTCATCTCAAGATGAGCAGATCTGACTGAAGTGGCTTTATATAAGACAAGAGACTCGCAGAGCATCAATACAAATTCACTCAAATGACACGCTTGAGAGCTTGTGTAACGTTAATACTGCTTAAGGAACTCATGTAAAAGAATTCTGCATTTAACATACTTTAAAAATATTATTTTTTATATACATACTGATACCATATGTTGGACTCTCTAGTCTAAGAAGCTCCAACATGTTTTGAAAGCCCGTGTCAGTTCATTTATCGAGGCCAGACGCAATACAAAGCGTCAACCAACACATCTGACTCGCTAACAAACTTCTAGTTTTTTCCTTGCTGTCACACAATTTGAATAACCGCGACATATTTTGACAAGTCAGGAGCTAACGCCCAGTGTTCTTCAAAGCTAGCACTGCTAGCTCACCATCTCAACCTGTTTAGACACACTAACTAACCCACATCCCTTTCCTCGCTTGAGCGAGTGATTTATTTACAATAAGTTACCCAGTACATATAGACGTACCAAAGCAGAACTCTTACCTTAAAGTCATTCCCACTGAGGTCTACTCCCCTGATGAAGGGGAGAACTCCGGTCGCGGCCATGTCTAATTCAGGATATGGCAGCGGTCGCAGACTATTTCTGTTTAGCAGCGGCTTCTGGTAGGAGGAGCAAACATACTCCCCCGCTCACATAGTACAGCCCACTTACTGGGTTATCAGCCACTCACAAAAAAAGTTATTTCTGTTTCGATAAAATAATAACTGTTAGTTAAACCCGCCCGTGCTAATTAAGCTACACCCTGCTGCAGCTGACTCAGAAGTGACTCATTAATGAATCATTTGCAGTGCCATAGACGCACTGACTGGGCCTGGGACAAAAATATGGTGGGCTGGCTGCCTGCCTCTCCTGGCATAACGGGCCCCCCTCATCCCAGGGCCCATCATAACATTACCAGTTGTTTATTTGTTCATTTTGGGGATTTTTTTGTTGTTGTTTTTTAGCATTTTATGTTACAGAGTCCATATAAGATTTACATATATGCATTTAGCAAACACTTATACAAAGCAACTTAAAAAAAAGATTAAAGAAATTCCTATATATATGTGCCTAATGTATAATAACTTCACATACTGCATGTTAACATAACTATCATACGACTAACAATAGAAAAAACTTTGTTCATTGGTCATTAGTATTACTCACTGTAAAGTACTGTAATGACACAATAATGTAAAAAGTGACCAATTATGGTATTTAGAATGCATTATTAACTTTTTCTGATAAACCTTTTAGTTCAACATTTTACATGTAGTACAGTAAATGTCAGACTGTGTAACACTATTGTAGGCCATGCAATATAAAAACAATTTACTCTTCGTGAGGATTAATGACGACACAAAATAAGCCATGTTTAATTTAAAATAACTTTATTTTACACAATACAACTTATTATACACTTAAAAATAATTAAACATATAAGATTAATTTCATTTAAAATTACATTTTTCATTTTACAAAAAAATTGTAGGAACCATTTTTTTTTTCATTTGCCCTGTGGACAGGTGACCCGTGTGTGACCCGGCTCATGACATAATCCACAGGTTCTTGGCTTTTTGGCAGTGGGAGGTTTGTTTGAGGTAGTGCTGGCCTTTTTGTTCCCAGGAGGTCTGGCACCATTTCCTCCAGAGAAAACTGTGGCTGAAAAGTGACAGGAAATGGAAATTATTAGCAAAAAACACAATATTGAACAAATTATTGGCAACTGAAATATTTACATTTCTTTGAAACCATATAAAACAATGCCTAACTGTGGATTTCTTTCTCCGCAAAATGTAGCACAATCACAGCCATTTGGAACATACTTGATGTTTAATATTTGGTCTAGATTTTGCAACACAAACTGACATAAATAGAAAACAGCTAAAAAATGTCCCATTTTAAAATGTATTTTATTCCTGTGATGGCAAACTGAATTTTCAGCATCATTACTCGTCTTCAGTGTCACAGGATCCTTCAGAAATCATTCTTGTATGCTAATTTGATGCTCAAGATTAATTTTCTGATTAATAGAAAGCTTCAAAACACCATATATTTGAAATAGAAATCTTTTGTGACATTATAAATGTCTGTTACATGTATTCCTTGCTGAATAAATGCATTAATTCCTGTTAAAATAATCCTACTGACTCAAAATATTTGAACAGCAGTCTATGTATGAATGATCCTCTTCAACATATTCTGATCATATTTTGCCCATGTATATAAAATGTTCAGTGCAAAACATTATAGACAGGCATTATACCTGGAGCCACATTTTCGTTCGCCCACTGGAAGAACGCACACTGCTGATCACGTGGTTTCCCGCACGTGTGGAACATTCGTCCCTTGTTTGGCCCATCTTTCATGACGGTCCTGGTCACTGCAGGCTCATTACAGTTACACATAGTCTCACCATCATCACCTCCAGATCCTCTGTTATTTTGCCTCTGCTGAGGTACGTTCCCAAAGCCAATTGAAGGCCTGGGAGGTTGCGAATTCTGACTCATGTGTCCTCTACTCCCTCCGGGCGCTGCCTGCTCATCCGGCTGATCAGCCCACAGGAAGAACTTACAGTCTCCTGTGTTACACTTGTAAAACTGACGGCCTTGATTAGGACCCTCTTTGCGAACAGTGAGAAGAATGGCATCCTGACCACAGTTACACACAATGGCACCACCCTGGGCTGAAGCTGGTGGTTGTGCTGCCCGTGGAGGCAGCAGACTGGCTGGGGGACGGCTGCCATTGGCTCTGGGTGCTGGAGGTGTAACCCTGGATGGAGGTGCTGAGTTGCTTCTAGGTACATGATGCTGATTTGATCCAGAGCTGTTATGTGCCCGAGAGCCAGAATCTGCTTCTCCTCCTCGGATATATTTCAAGTTTAAGACCTCTCTGAGAGTCTCATCACATCCTCCGATGCATCCAACAAATTCAAGGGGCATCATAGGTGGCAAACTTCCCCTCTTGAATTTAAGCTTCAGCCTGTCAAGAATTTTATGAATAAAACCAAAAGCAGTATTTAAAATGACCATATTTACTTTGTTAATACACTAATCTTATTGTCCATGTTGATAATTCATGTTCGTTCATTGTACAGAAAATACTATTTTTGAACAATACTGTTCAAAAGTTTGGGTTTATTATGATTTTTGGTTTTGAAAGAAGTCTCTTATGCACATCAAGGCTGTTTTCTCATTGAAAATACAGTAAAAACAGTAATATCATAAAATATTATTACTATTTAAGAACTGGTTTCTATTTGAATATATTTCAAAAATGTAATTTATTCCTGTGATGGCATGGCAGAATTCTGAAAATCAGAAAGACTTTCAGAAATCATTCTAATATACTGATTTGATGCTTGAAAACTGTTTTTGTTACATACGATTTTTGTGGAAACAGTGATACATCAGGATTTTCTGCTAAATAGAGTTAAAAAAAGAACAGTATTTAAAACAGACTTTTTTTGTAACTTTGTGAATGTCTTTACTTCACTTTTGATCAATTTAATACTGAATAAAAGTATTAAAAAAAAACCTTTACTGAATCCAAACTTTTGAACAGTAAACTGTAAATGGTTCACACTATTAAAATGACTACAAAGCAACAACCCTTACATATGCACTGGATGTGGACGGCAAGTTGGACAGATGCTCTCGTCTCTGCTGACCTCCAGAACTGTGTCTGGAAACCACACGGCTGCTTTACAGGCTGGATATCCCATACATGAGAGAAACATCCTGCACAGAGTGACATAAAAAGGGTGATCAGAAGAGGAGGCACAAAAAACAAATGAATAAACGACAATCATTTCTATTTCAGTTATATTAACACATGGTGTTGTCTCACCTTGTGCTGTCTTTCTTCATCTTCAGCACCATGTCACGGTTACACTGTGGACACTTTCGCACTGGTAATGGTATCTCCATTTCTCCTTGCTCCCTTTCAGTAATCTCCTGAGCAGGGCCCAGATAATTTGACAAAGCCTCATCCAATCTGCAGAAAATATGAAAAGTTTCAAATTTGTATGTAAAATGTAATTGGCAGCTACACGGAATACAGTTGGAACAAACAAAAGTAGATCTTGTTGACCTTTGCAGTGCTACATTCAGACTCACTTCCTTGCCTTCCTCACAGACTCGATAAAAACAGCCTTGTATTTGGCCACATGATAACTGAGGACAGAAGCCTTGTGCTTTCGGCCCTCTGACACAAGTTTAAGATCAGCCTCCAGCTCCGCTCTCAGATCTGGTTTAGACATCTCATACCCCATTGAGTTATACCCTGAAACAATGTTACACTCAATTTCACACAAATGACAGATATTAAACCATTCTTTAAAGACTTCCATACTAGCGATATGCTGATCTTGTTACCTTCAACGAGACCCATGCCAAGTTCTCCAGGAAGGAACCTCTGGTCAGCCGTCAGCCCCACATACATGCGACTCTTTATGGTCTCAATGTGATCAGCATGTGTTGCATCGGTACCTGCAGCAATAACTCAAATTGAGTGTCACATAACTCATGTTGTAAAATACTCAAGGTACAAAACTGGACTGATAGATTTCAGTACCAATGCCATGTTTCTCCATAAGCGATATCAAATCAGCCTCTGTCAGAAGCTGTGGTGGACTGGTCTGTCCTTCCACCATCTCAATCGCTGTGGGCTGGAATGTGGTGTCAGCCGTGTATAATGGAATAACCTGTGGAAAAAAATAACTTTTCAGAATCAGAATGAGCTTTATTGCCAGGTATGTTTACATATACAAGAAATTTGTTTTAGTGACAGAAGCTCCACAGTGCGACAGAATGACAGTGACAAGACAAGACACCGATAATAAAAAGAATAAAATGCAAATATAAAAAACAGACAATGTGCAAAACAGCACAAACACAATATACAAAAGAGACAATTTAGTTAGCATGTACAGGTATGTTAGGTGCAAATTTGAAATTAAAGGCTTAGTTCACCCGAAAATGAAAATTCTGTCATTAATTACTCACTTTCATGTCGTTCCAAATCCATAAGACCTTCGTTCATCTTCGGAACACAAATTAAGATTTTTTTTAATCAAATCTGCGTTGTTTACGTTCAATAGACAGCGCGCACATGCTGAACGTAAACAACGCTGATTACTTTGATTATGTTCTGGGTGTCTCTCAAGAATGGCGTAAGACGGTAACTCAGAGAGAATCGGAAGAATAAATTATGTTATTCTTGTTTTCTTTGCGCACAAAAAGTATTCTCGTGGCATCTAAAATTACGGTTGAACCACTGATGTCACATGGACTATTCTTATCAATGCCCTTGCTACGTTTCTGGACTTGGGAACATTTTAGTTGCACTGCTGTCTATGGAGGGTCAGAGAGATCTCAGATTATATCAAAAATATCTTAATTTGTGTTCAGAAGATGAACAAAGGTCTTACAGTTTTGGAACGACATGAGGGTGAGTAATTAATGACAGAATTTTCATTTTTGGGAGAACTAACCCTTTAAAGTGAAATCAAAGAACAAACTGATGTGACATAATTTGAAACAAAACGAGGCAAAAAAGAGTTTGTTTCAATAGTTTAAAACAGCCTGCCAAAGTGCATCAGTCCTCACCAGAGCTACTTCATAGTAGAAACTGATTTTTGTTTCCATGTTAAATACAGTAAAGCTGCTTGCTTTACAATATAAGTGCAATATAATATGATCAGATGGATTAAAGCTAAGCAACAATATGCTTAGTTATAAAATGTGTTATGTTTTGAGCAGTATTCACCTTATTGTACCACTTGTCATAAGGGTACACTTCCAGATAATTGCGAGCAATGATCGTCAATCCACTCGCTGAGAATCTCTCTTGAGCTATTTCAATTTCAACCATCACCTCTTGTCCCTGAGCATCTTTGGAGCAACAGGCCAGGAAGTGACGTACAATGAACTCATACAGCCGCTTTTCATTTCCCTTTAAAAAAGGAAAAATAATTAAACACTGTCGTTGTGTAAGTTGGTACCAGTTACGGTGGTCAAAAACAGGGAGGTTGCTCACCTGTAAACTGTTGGTGTATTTGGTGGGGTGAATGGGGGGATGGGCCTGATCAGATTTGTTTCCATTTCGAGGTGTGGGCCCACCGCTTTCCAAAATGCGCTGAGCAAAATTTCCCCATTCGTTGTCTTGTGTCTGTTGCTCAACCAGCATGGTTAGGTTCAGGTTCTGTGGAAACATGTTGGTCTCAGTACGAGGATAACTGATGAACCTGGAAGAAAACAGTCAGGTTGATTTGTGAAGGGACACAACAGGCACGCTGTAGACCACAGACATGTGGATGAAATAACCTTTAACATACCCTTGAGTGTACAGCTTTTCTGCGATTTTCATGGTTTCTTTGGCACTTATCCTCAGTTTTCTTGAAGCCAGTTTTTCAAGTTCCTGGAGAAAGAAACTGAAACGTATTAACAAATATGTTACATGATTTCTCATTGATTCAGTTGTTGATCATACTAAACTCATTCAGCAGCACTAGTACTGTTGGGTCTTAATGGGTGTAAGTCACTCATATATTTACAAGCTATACTAACTTTAGTAGCTAATGACCATTCTGTTCACAAAACTGTCTAATTTGTCCATATTTACCATTTTGCATGTAGTTGTATAACACACACTATATGACCAAACGTACACTACCGTTCAAAAGTTTGGGGTCAGTGAGAATAAATTAGGCATAAATTACATTTTAAAATAAATTAAAATAGAAAACAGTTATTTATTAAATAGTAATATTTCACAATAATACTGTTTGTACTGTATTTTTGGCTAAATAAATGCAGCCTGGGCAAACATAAGAGATTTCTTTCAAAAACATTTAAAAGATCTTACAAAACTCACATTTTTGAATGGTAGTGTAAGTATGTGATGTCTGAGTGTCCACATACTTTTGTCCATATTTCCCAATTTTTTTAATGTATAAAATCTGTCAAGCTCTAAATTACCACAGTGTCGAGGGGTAAAGGTCGCCATTTGCTTTTTGGTTTACTTGTTACAGATATCACTTTCGCCATCGGATCCTAAGAAACCAAAACCAAACACAGAAAACTTATGACATAACAATGAACGACAAAGCTTATATATGTTTTTTAAAAAGTTTTTAACAAGGTAAGCAGAAGCACACACCTCCATGCACATCTGATACAGCACAAGGCATGCCGTGTGATTGAAAAGACGATGTCTTTTCCAGCTGAATTCAACGGATTCCTCTTCATTGGGCTCATGGACAACTATCAAACAGAAATTTCACATACAGAAAACAAAGCACATGTGACGACACTGCAAAGCATAAATTCAAAAATAATAAATGTGAAAGTGTGTAAATTTAAATAAACAGAGTACCTTTGATCTTAAAGAAAGTTTCAGGGACAAAGGCTTGAATGGCTTTAAACCGCTCTACTACAAAGCCAAGGGTCGGGAACTGACAACTGCCATAACTGATGAGCTGATCAGAGAGAGATTCTGGGAATATCTTCTGCAAGCGCAAAGTCTGGAACCTGGTGAATGATGCCCCTGAAGGGACACAATGTACATACGCTAAACGTTGTCTAAAATGCAGAAGTTTGTGTTTATGTTCTCTTTTATTTTGAACTGCCTACCGATGCGGAGGTCCAGCTCCTGTCTCACATCCACCGCATCACTGACGTTGATATCTGGCTCAGTTAGGGTCTCACAGGCTCTCCTTATGGAGTTTGGGGTGATCTCAGAGAACCGTGCACGGAAGACCTGAACATTTGGCTTCACTTAATTAAAAGAGATCCCATGTTAAAAGGGTGTTAGAAATATACAGCACCAGTAGAGTGAATAACTAGCACCATGATGCACTAAACTTACCTGCTTTGCAAACATCAATGATCTCAAAGCCGATATTTTCTCCTTCTCGGTCACAATCAGTCCAAATGACCAGAGCTTGGCACTGTCTCACCTCTCTCTCCAAAGTCCTCTGGATAATGTAAAAACATATATTAAAATATACAATACAAGCAAATATTCTAAATACAAATCTAAGTGAATGAATGAAAATGAATACTTTGATGGGTATAAAGTTCTCAGGGCAGTACTTTTCCACTTCAGCATCAAACAACATGACTGGATTACAACTATGCCTGTGAAAGAGACCACATGACAAAGTTTAACTGAATATTTAAGCTGTGTTATCAAAGAGAAATATAACTTTTTACCATTTCTGAAAGGGAGCTTTGAATTCAAGACTCAAGAGATGTCCTGACACAGATGTCATGCTTACACTGACATTCTGTAAACAAATAAACACTATGATCAAATTAAGACTATATATAGTACTTATATGTAGTAATTACTTTTAAAAAATCACTTACTTGACCAAACAGGTGGTATTCGTACTCATATAGTTTGTTGTAAACAGAGTAGCCTTCTCTCTGTCAAGAAAAAAAAGATTCATTACCAGTGATTACATACAAATGAAAACAACATTTTATAAGTGATTTAATAACTATAAGGTCTGACATTATGGATCAAAGTCACAAACTCACTCTTCTCGATCTCCCATTAGACATGATCTCTGCTATGCCCTTAGCTGCATCGTTTTTCTCAGCTACACAAAGCACTTTCTTAATCTGTGTGCGCCTTATCATGCTTACAGATATTTGTCTATAAAAACGGCTGTCAAATGTCACTCTTAGTGATCTAAACAAAACGTTCATAACTGTGATCTAGCAGCGCATGATCACACATTACACCAAAATAACCGCGCTTGGTGAATAGCATAAAACCCTGACTAAGTTAACTGAGGTAAAACATATCAACATAAAAATCTCTGTAAAAGTTTTAAATAAAGTGTGAACACAGCAGACGAATCAATTCTCTGTAACAACTTCCAATTCCGGCGCCTGACGAGAATTGTCGTAAAAATACCGTAAAGCAATGTGCTAGAAAATGAATAGACTGCTGTTGTGTTGTGCATTCTCCCAACGAGATGTAATTAACAGTGAATTCGCATATAACGTTATGTATAATAACGGGTCTTGTCATACATTACGAATAATATAATTTCTCCCTTTGAACAACCAGACAACGCATCATAACAAATGCATTACCTGTGTCTCAAAACTTAGCAAGATACCTACCTAGGTAGCATATTTGGACAGCATAAGAGCTCTCCGAGTCCGCTCACTGAGTGTGCCCAAACTGCTGTCTAGCTAGTCGGCTCTCTAGGTTTTGAAACACAGTTACTTCCTCATCAGGATAGTCACATGGAAAGGTTAGAATCGTTTAAATATGGCTGCTGTAAGAGGATGTCTGTTTAGTGGGCAGCTGGAGTACATTGTGTCTTCGTGTAGATTTCTTATATAGATGCCGGATTATAAATAGGTTTATGTAAGCGGCGACGATTGGTAGATGTATGAGATTTATGGCAGGGGACGTCAAAGGTCTGTCAGGCGGGAGAGCATCGTCTTCAAGCTCATCTATATCAGATCGTGATCTGGCTCAGTGGACTAAACCAGCCGTGCTGCAAAGACACCGAGTCCTCAGTGCACAGCCATATTTATGATTTGTGTTGTTGAAATGTGAAATATGTTAGTTTCATCGATTTAGATACTGAGCATGGAAGGCTATTTCTGCTGATGTCTCTCTATATACTCCGAGAACATGATTGGCTCACCAGATGTGGTGGCTTTTACCAAAGAAGATGACTTTGGGGACTCTTTCACAGATCCATGCTCACTTCCAGAGGAGTTTTCTGTGCCTTTGTTTGCTCATGCTGCCAATGCAAATCCCTGGACGAAGACATCCTATGCGAAATTCTCAAAGGATTTCATACTCGTCTCTGAATTTTCAGAACAGGTCGGTCCACAGCCTTTACTCACCATTCCCAATGATCCCAAAGTGTGTGGGACATTTGACCTTAACTACTTCTCCCTTCGCATCATGTCTGTGGACTACCAGGCGTCCTTTGTTGGACATCCTCCTGGCAGTAACTACCCAAAGCTTAATTTTGTGGAGGACTCAAAAGTTGTCCTGGGTGATTCCAAGGAAGGGGCATTCGCTTACGTCCATCATCTGACGCTGTACGACTTGGAGGCTCGTGGATTTGTGCGCCCCTTTTGCATGGCCTACATTACCGCAGACGAAAGGAAGATCATGCATCAGTTTCGAGAAATGTCATCAGAGTTTTCCAAGGCTTCCGAGTTTTTTAAATCAGGCAACAGGAAAGCTTTTGCAAATGAACTGGAAAAGAAACTGAAAGACCTGGAGTACACCAGATCGGTGCTGCACAAAGAAACTGAGCTTCAGAAAATGAACAATGGCTGTTATTCCACACAAGCTATCGAGAAGGCGAATGAATTAGCCAATGTGGAGAAGTCCATCTATGAACACAAAGATCTGCTGAGGCAAGTAACATCTTATCCTTCCAGGAAAAGGAAAGATGTAGATTTTGTACAACACGAGACGGAGAAACCGGCTGACACAAGTGTAATAGACGATACACTAAATAGTAATCATTCTGATGCTGCAGTTAAGACCATGGAAACCGAAAGTGAGAGTAGAAAGTCCTCTTACACGCCTCAGCTCATAAAGGCCAAATCTGCAAAATGCTTTGATAAACGCTTGAAAACGATGCAAGAGCTCTGCGATGCCAGCTTTTTCCACCAAACTCTAGAGCAACTAAACATAATTGAGAAGTCATTCCGAGGAGATGTATGCCTTATTTACACTAGCCAGATCGACAGGGCTCTTCTGAGCAAACAGCGAGTTACTAGTTTCCTCTTTGAAGCTGAACACGACTGGGAGTATGGAGAAACCTCTAAGAACTTCGGTACTTCTTCCAACAATCCAACTGTCCCCATTCTGAACTTATCTGGCGAGCCGCTGAGTCTCTACTCGTACACCACCTGCATAGATGTAGATCACATTAAGCCAGGAGTGGAGTCTATGGAAGGGCCTCCCGAGTCCAGTACATCTGACATTACGCAGGAAACCTCAGAGGCCGCCGACACGGAGACCAAAGGGAGTTTTAGTAGCGACAAGAGCGTTGAGGCTTTTGGAGGTGTTAGTCCTTCCAGTCTACAGGCAAATTACTTTGATGGTCTTGAACGAAAGAGCAAGGGATCCATTGCATCACCATCTGAAATTGCATCCAGCTCTGTTGCTGTCCCACATAGGATGTCTGATGGGAATCTAGTCCCGATGGATGCAGCCTGTTGTATTGGACAGGACAGTTTCATTTTTGAGGAACCTTTACCTGAGCTTGCTCAGGAGTGCTGTGGTGACACAGTGGTGAACCAAGAACCTCTGTCTCTTCTTCAGGGAGACCCTGCCTTACAGGTGGACTACATTTTGGAAGAGTCAACCCTCGCAGAAAGCCCAAACATGGGACTGACTTTTTCTGATCTAAACACTGAGGAGATGGCAAAAATTAATATCGAAGATGTCTCCGATAGTACGAGCTTCATGAGCGCCTCCACCAGTTCTGACCGAGCGACGTCTCCGTTCGCCTACGGCAGTGCGTTGACGCTAAAGCAGAAGAAGAAAGCTGGTCACAGCGCTCTTCGATTCATCAGGCAATATCCGTTTGCTCAGCAAGCCATTTTCTGCCTTCTGAGTGGCCGAACGCTCGTTATTTTAGGGGTGGACGAGGGCACGGTGAGGAAGCTAGTCAATGCTTTGTTAATTTTTGTTCCCAATCTCGGCAAGTACGGGGAAACTGTCCAACCGTGGCTTTCATCGCCATTTCAGCTTACCGACCTACAGAGATGGAAACTTATTGGATTGCAGAGGTATGTTGCTGACCTTTAGTCAATCAATAACTGTATCATAGTTTCAAAAGCAGCCAGGTTTTTTTGCTTGCAATGCTTTAAACCTGTGACCAAAAGTGCAGTGTTTCATTATTTTTGGTATTTCCTCTTTTTTTATTTTTTTTCCTTCCAGAGCTGTCTCCCCGGCTGGATCCAGCATTCTCCACTCTTTGAATCGATACAGCCGTTACATAAGCATTTTGGACTGTGACAACAAGACCCTCCGGTGTCCGCCATACAAAGGAACACTAGTAAGCCATTTGGCAGACCACAGGACTCAGATCAAACGTGGCAGTACCTACTTCCTCCATGTTCAGGGTATGTTGACTCAGCTTACAGCCAAGGCCTTCCTTTATACATTCTGCCATCACATTCACCTTCCCATGGACATCAACGACCAGGGCTCAGTTACGTCGCGCAGGACTAATTTCTTGTTGCAGCTCGGCTACACTGTGGAAGAGAGTAAAATCATCCAGTACCTGAGTGAACTCATCAAGCAGCATTACATTCAGCGGTCCTCGAAGGGGGGCAACCAGTCTTTTTGTTTTAATTACACCACCAGCTATTTGTACAAAATCTGAATGTGTCCACTCTCTGTTCCACATTAACCCCGATAAAATCAGGAGACCAAATGTACTGAATGTAATCACCTTTTTTTTGTTCATTGCATTCTAGGAAGCAGTGGGTTGAACGTTTGGTGTTACAAAATGTGGTCTTGATTATTTGTTTAGTGTAGAGGTTGCCAAACCGTCTTCTGTAAATGGAGAAAATGGTTCCTCTTGCGGTCTGAAGACCTTACAAAAAGCTATGAAATAAAATGAAGAATCAGCAAAAGTAGTTGTTTTGAAAGAATCCTTTTGAAATGGCTTATTTAAATGTGTAGTCACATGCTTGTTTTCATTGACAGCTACACGGGAACAGCAGCAGAAGAGTCTCTAACCGCCATTTAATTAATCTGGTCCTGGTATCCCATTTAATAATTAATGCTTGTTTGTCTTCACAAGCAAAGCAACTGTTGCTGCATGAAAATCACAAGCATAATTTAATGGAACTAACTTGCGTGGTAACAGAACAGTATTTTATAATACACATTCTCCTCGATATGCAGCCTTTATAAAATGCATTAGCATTATGTTTTTCAGTTAGCAGATAATTTGATGTTAATTCATGGATTGGTCAGTAAGAAGCTTTTATACTTGCTTTCTGAGCTTAAGGAGTAATTCATAAACTGAATAATATAGGGAAAACATGCAAATTTGTAGACTTATAATTTTTTCTGCCCTCTCCAGTAGACAAAATCTGAGGGGAAAACAGATTAGTTTTTATGATTCGAAAACGAACAACGGTTAAAGACATTGTTAAACAAAAATGGAGCCAACTGCCCTTCGTGTTTTAACGTAATTGTGTGATAAGGTGAACGAATGTACTGCATGTAAGTTGTCACATTGTGGAGAACTGCTACACAACTTTTCTGCATGTTTGAAGAACACAATGTAATGACTGCAAAATGTGGTGGCAATTTATAGACACTTCCATTGTATCTCATGTGTTGTGCTTTTCAGCCTTTCTAGATGTATTTAAAATGGATATAAATTGTTGTCTAAGTTGTGTGCAAGCAGCGTCAGCATGAGTATCTGTGTGGATGAAGTGACACTTCATTCTAATGGCTGTTGCAGTTATGTAAAATGAATGATAATGGTGGTTATTGCCAAAATACATTGTCTGTAATTGTTATTCCCACTACTGCATGATAGCAGTTGTAGTCCAAAATTACAGATCTTGACTGTTTCGCAAGTGTGTCTTAATATCAAGTTGTTTTGGCTACCCAGTAATTATTGGCCTTTGTAACGATTTGCCAGATAGATATTTCAGCATTTAATTGCAGTCTGTTGAATGTAAATTGAGAATAAGCCATACCATTATACGCACATTTACTTCTAAGGTTATTTCTTTTTGCTGTTTCTGAACAAGTCTTGTTTGCTGTAACTGGCTAAATCATGCATTTTTGTTGCTACTTTACACAAATCTATTTCAAGACAGTATTGTGAGCTTGTCCAGGGTAAGGCGAGGTATATTCTTCCTGCTAAAATATTTATGGATGTTAAGTCAAGTAAATTTTGAGGGTCATGTGTGTGCTTTGAGTTGCTGCCCACTGTGAAATTTCTCTGCCTTCAATTTCATTAAATTATTTCTGATTTAGCTGTTTTGCTTCATTATTAAATGGCAGCATACCTACCCATAACAGTCTGTCTACAGCAAAAACATACTTTTCTTTATTATATATGATTTGTCTCATTCTGAATTTGTAATGACTTACACATGTCAGCTTAGAGTAAATTTTACACAATCAGCAAGAAAAAGGTCTAGTCACATGTTCATATTTACAATTTCAGGGAAGTCGTGGCCTAATGGTTAGAGAGTCGGACTTGTAATCCAAAGGTTGTGGGTTCGAGTCCCCAGCCGGCAGGAATTGTAGGTGGGGGGGAGTGAACGTCCAGCGCTCTCTCCACCCTCAATACCACGGGTGCTTCTCAATTCTTATTTGTGCATCTTTGTTTCCTTTCCTTGCGTCCTTACCTCGCATCTTAGCTCCACCCCTTCAGGATACGAGGGAAGGATGCACATAAAAGACACGAGGATGGAGGAATTGAATCAAGTGAAATGATATATCCTCGCTCCCTTTAGCATCACTTTAGAGCGTCATCAGCTGCGCAAAATGGATCTGCCCTTATGTTGTTAAAGTTTGTTTTTTAAGACTTTCAAAATAAACATTAATAAAGCAAGATGCCCTGTTGAAATATATGGCATGTATGGTTTCTTTAAATTGCAAAGGTAAAATATAAATTAAAAATTATTACAACAGATGAGAAGGGGGAGGAGAATTTACACGTGCGTCAGGTTTTTCGATGAAAAAGACTTCCGCATAGGATACACCTGTGTATCCTCGCTCATAGCTCCTTTGGAAGGCTCCTCACTCCTCGTTCCTCGCCTCCTCACGGTGCAATTAGAGAATTGAGATGTCCTTCAAGATGGCTAAGCTCGATCGGTTTCCGGGTCATAGGATGGAGGACGGAGGAGTGAGGAAGCGAGGAGGGATATTGAGAAGCACCCCACGACTGAGGTGCCCTTGAGCAAGGCACCGAACCCCCAACTGCTCCCCGGGCGCTGCAGCATAAATGGCTGCCCACTGCTCCGAGTGTATGTTCACGGTGTGTGTGTGTTCACGGTGTGTGTGTGTGTGTGTGTTCACTGCTGTGTGTGTGTGCACGTTGGATGGGTTAAATGCAGAGCACGAATTCCGAGTATGGGTCACCATACTTGGCTGAATGTCACTTCACAATATTTCAGGCTTTATTTGCAATGCATGTACAACAATTATAGTGCCAGTTGGTTACTTCTCTGTTGATCGGTTTTCTGTGTACAGAAAAACTTTTCCGATTACTTCAGCTTATTCCGCAATGGGTTTAACCACAAAAATTAGAGAAAACATGACTAGAACACAGTAGAGAAACCAATTAAATACAGATCATTTGATGATTTATATGAAAGTGAAGTCATTACATTGAGGTGCATGATGATTGCAGTGGACTGCTGAGTGGTATTCAAGCCTTTGTGCCCATTAAATCTATAGAAATCTTAGCAAATAGTCAGAAAGATAGTAATTACAACTCTGGCAACCCAGGCATTGGGAACTTTCCAGCAAAGTCTTCGACTTCCTTTCGAATTTCATTTATTTTCAGTTGGTACTTCTCATTTTGAGCCAGTTCATCCTTAAACTCCTTCAAAGTTGCTTTAGGATTCATGTTTCTTTGGATCTCCAATGTCAACTCGATGCCTAAGGGCAGATACACATATTATCAATTATAATATCAAGAACAATATTTTTTTAAATGTTACATCGTTGCATAAAACTCACCCCGGTGAATGAACTCGGCAACCTTATGGAAATCATCCTCCAATAGTCCTCGAGATGTAAGAGCCGGAGACCCTAAACGAAGGCCACTGGGGCGCAAGGCACTTTTATCACCTTCATTACAAATTTTGGAAAAAAGATCAGTGTAATAACTGGTTAGATTGTTGTACTAAAACATGCAAAGAGATGTCTAACATGATGTTAGTAATTTTTGCAATTTTCAATGCACCTGGGCAGGTGTTCTTGTTGCAGGCAATGGCACAAGCCTCCAGTACTTTCTCTGCTCTTCCTCCATCAGTTCCATTTGAACGCAGATCAACCAAGATGAGATGATTATCTGAGCCACCTAGATATAAAAACAAAAGATAAACTGACTTTATCCAATCTCTGTCAGCCAACGGTAATTACGTATAATTTAATAAATCCTTAAGGAACTCACCTGTAACAACTTTGTAGCCCTTTTCCATTAGGGTGGCTGCTAAAGCCCTGCAATTTGCTAGAACTTGCAATTGATAGGTCTTGAACTCTGGAGTCAGAGCCTGCTTCAAAGCAACAGCAACCCCTGCACATCACATTAAACAAACAAAATAACTTCAAATACCTTTTTTAACTGATAACATTAATAATGTAAATAATTGAAAATATTAAGAATCGATTATAAAATTGATTTTCGTTTTTTAAACTAAAACAAAATAAAAAAATAAAAACTTAGTTTCATTTAAATAAAACAAATATGGTATGTGCTTTATACATCCAAACATACATAACATAAAACTAGACTGGTCATGATAAAATGACAGTGTACCTGCATGCTCTCCTGGCAAGCACTGACATGACTGTCAGGTTGATATAGGGCCAACAAACTAATTGTTTACAGTAAATTTAACCTTTACATCTGATTAGATGGTTACTGAACTAAGTTAAACAGCAAGCTTATTCGATTTACACTTTACAATTAATAGATCATAGATTAATCATGAACATTCCTTGTGTAAATGCAAACCTACCTAACCTTTATCTCAACTTATCTTATCCAAACACATGGAGGACATCAGCTCTTACCTGCAATGGCATGGTTGTGAGGGCCACCCTGCAGTCCAGGAAACACTGCCTGGTTAATCAGACTCTCCAGGTTATACAGGGTCTCCTTGCCTGTCTTTGCATCAACACTACGAACTCCTGAAATTCAAGAGTGTATCATGACAGCCCTGTCAATGGCCTACATTTAGTATGACAGCTCAATTCACACTGAACTCACCCTTCCTGAAGAAAATGACTCCTGCCCTACAGCCCCTCAAGGTCTTGTGGGTGGTGGTGGAAACAATGTCACAGTATTCAAATGGAGATGGAACGACTCCTGCTGCGACCAGACCACTGATGTGAGCCATGTCTGCCAGAAGATACGCTCCATTCTCATTTGCAATCTTCCTCAGGCGACTGTAGTCCAGGTTACGTGAATAACAGCTGGTGCCTTAATAATGGCACACAGAAACGTTAATGGTGATGTTTGTCAATTCTTTTGATGCTGAATTATTTTTTTTCTCCAACCAGCCCATCAGAGCAGCATCGACTCTTATGCAAAATCTCAAGTTTCTCCCCCAAAATGATTTACAAAGCACTTCAGATAGTTGAACAAAGTGAAAAAGAAAATGTAAGAAATTAAAAATAAGCTGAAAAATAAGCAAATAGGAAAAAAAAATAAAAACGAATAAAATTAAATATATATTTGATAAATATGAATAAATGTGTTTTTTTTTATTTATTTTTTTTAAAGCAAATATTTGGTAGGAAAAATATATTAAATCAGATTAAAATGTCAATTTTCAGCTGTAACTGGTGGTCATAAAATGTAATTATTAATCAGTTTCCGTAGTTTTTGGCATTCGTTTTTTTCCAAAGAATTTATAAAGCACTATTAAAACAATAGATACAACAAAGCACTGAATAAACATGTAATTAATGTAAAAATAAACAGAAAAACTTTACACAAAAAAGAAACCAATCTCAACTGTCCAACTGTTAAAAAAAACAAGGAAAGAAAAAGGGTTTTCAAGTAAGATTTAATTTTTTTTATAATTAATGGTATATGCTTTACATATTGCAGTTAAAAAAAATCCTCAGATTTTCTTAGTACTGACCTGCAATGATTAGTCTTGGGTGGAAAAGACGAGCATTTTCCTCAAGTCTGTCATAATCGATGTATCCAGTTTCTGGATTGACCTGGACAAAAAAAAAAAAAAAAAAATAGGAATACAGTTTTAATTTACCAGTGTTGTCTCAGCATTAGGGTTTTATGTGCCCTAGTTTTTACTCTAAACATGATGTCAGGCAGGTTTATCCATTTGAAACTAGAATGGTCAATTAGAACGCACCATTCAAACTGCTGAATGGTAAAGGTGTCATTCACCCTGAAGAAGGCTCTTAGGCCGAAACGTGTCAGTATTGTTAAACATTAAAGTCCCTTTTACCACGAGTAGTGCTGGTATCTTTTTTCACAAAGGCGTCATTCACCAAATCAGTCGGTATGCTGCCCAGTCTGCTCCTGTTACTTGTCTGATAAATTTGCCATTATGTAGAGAACTTAGGAAAAACTCCTTTAAGGTTTAACCTTCACTGTGGCCTTCTAGCCAAATTACAAAATGTCAATTTTCCCATTACTTCAGTTTAGAGTTCACCACAATGTTGATTCTAATCGCAAGGTCACCTTATATGGCATAGACTCAAAGAAAATGGAAGTGGCTGAGATTTTCTTTTTATCAGTCATGAAGCCGTGGGTGAGATGGCCACCATCAGGAAGATCGAGGCCCATAATACGCCCATGAGGTTCCACGATGGCTGTGTATATGGCAAAGTTTGCAGGTGACCCTGAGGAAAAAAACAAACAATATTTCACATAATGTGCACTTGAGTTAATGTTTCATATGTTACATAATCTCTTACAGCAACAGTTTAGTGGCACAGCAACAAACCTACCAGAGTACGGCTGAACATTCACTCCCCATTTCTCCGAGTCGAGGCCGTACACCTCGAGAGCTCTTTCCTGACACAAACGCTCCAATTCATCTACATGCTCCGTGCCTCCATAATACCTAATAACATAAAACAATGTTTGAAATTAAAACAAGCATTTTTTAATGCATAAGCACAATGTCTAAGTGCAAAGTGTAAATTACACAATACTAATCTTATTGGCAAATGCAACAACATAAAATTGTAATGTACATAAAATGTCATTGCACAATAGTCACCTCTGACCAGGATAACCTTCAGAGTACTTGTTGTTCATGCAGGAACCCAGAGCCTCCAAAACAGCCCGACTAGTGAAGTTCTCAGAGGCAATGAGCTCTAATCCATACGTCTGCCGCTTCTTTTCCTTCTTTATTATGTTAAATACCTAGTGTATACAGATATATATTAATACCACAAACAGACAATAAGCAATGACAATGAAGTTTTGATTGATTTGATATGAATCATACTTCAGCTGAGCAAAGCTAGGCTAAAGCTGCCTGTCACATGGCAGATCAGAGTCTAGGAGACCAGATTTCATCACCCCCACAACTAGTCAAAACAAAAAGTTTTTTTTCCCTCTTGCACAGCAGAATATCATTCATGGTTCACTGCATGGATGCTGGCTGTATAATATAATCACTGACTTACCTCAGGATCGTTTGTGCTCAGAGGTTCCAGCATCATCTTGTTATGAGTTTCCCATGTTTTATTGTTGTGGCCGTTGATCTGTGCCATAGTTTATGATCTCTAGAGGGAAAAAGTTGTATTTAAACGTTAGAAGACGTGCAAAACAAACTGTATACAACGGGTTACATTAAAAAAAAAGTTTAAAACCGGGTTAAGTTACTTAAAAGCAGAGTATTTCTTAAGTTAATTAAGAAAATGAATAAATACTGTAATAGTATATAAATAACCCTAAATTAAATAACACTGCTCAGCTGTCAATCAAATGATGCAAGAGCACGCTTCTGACAGATTACCAAACAAACAGCGAGTAGGTTTCTCTCACTGATCTGTCGGTCTTGTCGAGAACTTTTAGAGGTAATTTTAGATTCGCAGCACAACATAAACCGGAACTACAGCCTTTAGGGTTACATTTTTCCCGCGAAATACATCCTGTAACTATTACATATCAAACGGCTAAAGGACAAATCCTTATTTTATTATAACGAAAACGATTTGATTCTTTGACATGCAGATGTTATATAATCAACGTGTACGTGCACCGATTTGCACAATGGTAACAGATTATTCATCGGCCGAGAAACTAGAGCACATGCAGACAGTCACAAGGTTTTGATTTGATCCACTAAATCAAAACTCTGCTTAGCATTAACTTACCTGCGCTTCAAACCGTGTTTATCTATACAGATGTGATGATACCGAATGAAAACTTCTACTTGCCTTACAATTCGGTTCGCCCCAAATTGCTTTGTGAAAACTTTCTTTTAGGTCTCCTCGTGTTAAAGTCCGCGAAATTTGGAGACCAATCAGCGCGCTGCGGGGCGTGGCTAATCGATCTCCTGTCCCGCCCACAACGAAAGTCGTGATACAGAGAACAACTTTTCTAAATTGTCACCTTTTTGTTGTTTGTAGTCGGCTTTTTCTTTTTCTTTTTTACTTACCCTTTTTGTTAATATCTCAGATAATACATGCTACAGTCACCCTGGCCTTTTCTGGGACTTGGAGGACAAAGGTATGGAGTGTCCAATATGATAATACTAATTCATGTAACAATAATAATACAAAATATTTTTCAAAAAACTTGAGAAAATTTGTCTTGTGCATTCTAAAAAAAGTTATCTAAAAATAAATGCCGACTGTCAATACATTTAACAACTACACCATTTTGAATAAAAAAAAAAATGTTCAAGTATACATTAAAATTAAAACGGGTTTTCAGGTTTACAATACATATTGTAATGTTCATTTTTCCCTTCATTTCCAGCTATACCGTCGACCTGATTGCAAAGACACTATTTAAACTGAACTGAGCTGGATGATGACATCACTGAATTCAATAATGACTGAAAATCTTTTTTTTAATCTTTTCATTTTACATTATTGACACACTATTTTCCTTTTTTTATATTTTACAGTTGCTGACACAATTTACATTGTTAAAAGCGCTATATAAATAAAGGTGACTTGACAATAAGCGACATATACAAAGCAATTCACAATATAATACAAATACATTTTCAAAAAAACGTTCTGACATTTTATTGGTGTATGCGATTCTTTACATTATTTAAAGAAGAGAATACCACCAGAACATCATTCTAAATGACACCAGGTCCTTTACAACCAAGGACATATTATGTTTTTATCCTTACAGTAATCCTTTAAACTGAGACCGCAAAGTTGACTCAGTTACATGTGGCAATATGTTAATATATTAATAAATATGTCTATATTCCTAATATCACTGAGTGAAAGCAAGCATTAAGATTTAGCCACTTTAGTGAAGCATCAGGGCTCTCACAAAGGCATTTTATTTGGACAATTAAATGCCTGCTTTCTGGGTTAATATACTCTGAAATATTCCTTTTCAATGGAATATTGTGTTATACCACAATATCTTTTGCATTGTCTTCAAATATAACATTGTCAATATCATCATATACTGTCCATAAATGCATCAAAACCTCTAAGAATCCACTATTTGGATTATTTGAGAGACAATGTATGCAGTCCTTTAGCCGCTGCTGCTGCCTCCTGCGCTGAATCTTTTACTGCAATGACAAAGAAGAATACAATAATAAATCTCTGATTTCCAGTGAGACATTTTCACAAGATGCTCTACAACATTAACAAATGCTGCCAATGTACCTTTACGTTCTTCTTCTTTTTTCCGTGCAGCCTCCTCACGTTGCTTTCTAATAATGGCAAGACGAGCGAGGTCAGCTTTAGCTTGATCCGTCTTTCCTGCTAAATGCATTTTCATATACCTCTCCTTGGCCTTTTGCTTTTCAATCTCTTCTCTGAAATATGAAAAGAAGCTTATTGAAAGAGCTGGAACAGATTCACGTGTCTAGATGTCTAGCAACAACAAAAATGTGACATAAAATGAGGGTAAATAATGAGAGGGTATTAAGTAGCTCAAGGAAAATGTTGTTAGCTTCACTCACCCCAGTGTTTCTTACCTTTCTCTTCTGGAAAGCTGTCTGGGACCCTCGAGTTCTATGTCTGTGACTTTCTTTGCTTTTTGGGCAATTCGATTGGGATTTTCAATCTCTATCAAGCCCTCAACACCCTTCCTTTTCTGTGACAAAATAGAGATCAGTGTTGTTATTGTTAACTCAAACTAAAACTTAAACTGTACTGTTCTCTGAAGGCCATTTATACTGTTATCAAGATTTTTACATCAAAACATACAATCATGGCCAAACATATCGGCACCTTTGGTAAATATGATCAAAGGCGGCTGTGAAAATTAATCTGCATTGTTAATCCTTTTGATCTTTTATTTTAAAAAATTCACAAAAAAATCTAACCTTTCATTGGATAATAAGAATTTAAAATGGGGGGGGGGGTATCATTATGAAATAAATGTTTTTCTCTAATACACATTGGCCACAAATAACGGCACCCTTTTTGAAACCTCCATTTGCCAGTTTAACAGCTCTAAATTTCCTCCTATAATGCCTGATGATGTTAGAGAACACCTATCAAGATCAGAGACCATTCCTTCATCCAGAATCACTTCAGACCCTTTAGATTCCCAGCTCGGTGCTTCTTCTCTTCAGTTCACCTCACTCATTTTCTACAGGGTTCAGGTCAGAGGACAGGAATGGCCATAGCAGAAGCTTGGTTTTGTGCTCAGTGACCCATTTTTCTGTTGTTTTTGAGGTTTGTGTTTGGATTATTGTACGGTTGGAAGATCCAAACATGTCCCATTATAAGATTTCTAACAGAGACGGTCACTTATTGATTTTTTTATCTGTTGGTATTTGATAGAATCCATGATGCCATGTGTCTAAACAAGATGTCCAGGACCTCCAGCAGAAATATAGGCCCACAACATAAAAAATACAGCAGTATATTTCATTGTACACATGGGGTACTTTTTATCCCTGTGTTCACCAAAAAAGTGTTTGCTGCTAAAAAGCTCATTTTTTAGTTTCATCTGACCATAGAATCCAGTCCCATTTGAAGTTTCAGTCGTGTCTGATAAATGAATATTCTGGAGTTTGTTTTTGGATGAGCTAGGAGAATTTTTCTTGAAACTCTCCCAAACAACATGTAGGTGATGTAGGTGCTGTTTGACAATTGACAATTCTGACCCCGAAACTCAACCTTTCTCTACAATTCTCCAGCTGTTGTCCTTGGAGAGTCACTGTGCATTAGGACGATGTAGACACACATCCTCTTCCAGGCAGTTTCGTAACATTTTATGTTGATTGGAAATTCTTAATTATTGCCCTGATGGTGGAAATGGGAATGCTCACTGCTCTAGCTCTTTTCGTAAAGCCACTTCACGAAAAGAGCTAGAGGCTTGCCACCAGAGAACGCTTCCGCTTCCGGCACACACCCAGACTGAGATCACACACACACACACACACACACACAGGGCCTTGCCCTTTTCGCCTTTTTTTGTTTTTTTCTCCGTGATCCCGTTTGCCACTGAACCTGCTTTAACGACGACAGTGGGGCTTTGACAGCCTTAGTCAAACGGGTTGGCGCGTTTGGTCGGGTTGTTAGTTAGTGCGCTATACGGAACCGTTTGCCACTGAACCTGCTTTAACGACGACAGTGGGGCTTCGACTGCCTTATTCAAACGGCTTTTCTATAACGTGTGAATATATCCACTATAGCGTTCTATAACAAATCCGATCAGAGCGCCTGTTTATCACTAGTTTTATTCTGATTCTCGAGTCTGCTATTAGCTTATAGCCCGTTAGCATCGGCAGCGTGGCAGCCGCTAATCTCGCTTACATTGCAAATCCTCTATTCACACACATTACTATCGTTTCACTGTTACTTGCTTAAATGGCGGATTTGTGTCTACCAGCATGATTATTGCACAGGTGTGCCTTAGGCTAGCCACAATAAAAGGCCACTCTAAGGCCCCGTCCACACGAAGACGGGTTTCTCTGTATACGCATACATTTTTTACCGTATAGGCGTTTCGTCCACACGAAACCGGCGTTTTCGAAGAGTGAAACCGATCATTTTTGAAACCGGGTCCCAGGGTGGATAAATTTGAAAACGCCGGTTTCATGTTTTCGTGTGGACGGCGAATCCGTATATTTTCTGAAACGATGACGTCATCAGCCCACGTCTCGCCCCTAATCAGACACCGCTACGTCACATAACAGAGACAACAACAACAACAATGTCAGACTACGTGCCTGTGTTCGTGCTGCAGAACCTACTGAGCTCATTAGTTTTATTAAAGCAAAATCTTCTGCTTTGTGTGTGTTAGTTTATATTCAGCGCGCAAGGTTTACGCACATGGTCCAAGTCTTCTTCTCTGTTTTTTTGTGTATCTCTGTGGCAGAATTACAGCGCCACATATTGGTCTGGCATGTGTACTACATCGTTTTCAGTCGGTTTCAGTGATTCCGTGTGGACGCAGATATTTCCTGAGACGACTCAGTGTTTACGGAATTTGAGGCAAAAAAAAAGATCGGATACGGAGAAACCCGTCTTCGTGTGGACATAGCCTAAAATGTGCAGTTTTACTGTATTGGGGAGGGTCTGAAAACCAGCCAGTATCTGGTGTGACCACCATTTGCCTCACGCAGTGCAACACATCTCCTTCGCATAGAGTTGATCAGGTTGTCCACTCCTCTTCAATGGCTGTGTGAAGTTGCTGGATATTGGCAGGAACTGGAACACACTGTCGTATACGCCGATCCAGAGTATCCCAAACATGCTCAATGGGTGACATGTCCGGTGAATATGCTGGCCATGCAAGAACTGGGATGTTTTCAGCTTCCAGGAATTGTGTACAGATCCTTGCAACATGGGGCCGTGCATTACCATGCTGTAACATGAGGTGATGGTCGTTGATGATCCACAACATTGACATCAGCAAACTGCTCACCCACATGACGCCATACACGCTGTCTGCCATCTGTCCTGTACAGTGAAAACCGGGATTTATCCGTGAGGAGAACACCTCTCCAAAATGCCAGACGCCATCGAATGTGAGCATTTGCCCACTCAAGTCGGTTACGATGAAGAACTGCAGTCAGGTCGAGACCCCGATGAGGACGACGAGCATGCAGATGAGCTTCCCTGAGACGGTTTCTGACAGTTTGTGCAGAAATTCATTGGTTATGCAAACCGATTGTTGCAGCAGCTGTCCGGGTGGCTGGTCTCAGACAATCTTGGAGGTGAAGATGCTGGATGTGGAGGTCCTGGGCTGGTGTGGTTACACGTGGTCTGCGGTTGTGAGGCCGGTTGGATATACTGCCAAATTCTCTGAAACACCTTTGGAGATGGCTTATGGTAGAGAAATGAACATTCAATTCACGGGCAACAGCTCTGGTAGACATTCCTGCAGTCAGCATGCCAATTGCACGCTCCCTCAAAACTTGTGACATCTGTGGCATTGTGCTGTGTGATAAAACTGCACATTTTAGAGTGGCCTATTATTGTGGCCAGCCTAAGGCACACCTGTGCAATAATCATGCTGTCTAATCAGCATCTTGATATGCCACACCTGTGAGGTGGATGGATTATCTCGGCAGAGGAGAAGTGCTCACTAACACAGATTTAGACAGATTTGTGAACAATATTTGAGAGAAATAGGCCTTTTGTGTACATAGAAAAAGTCTTAGATCTTTGAGTTCAGCTCATGACAAATGGGGGCAAAAACAAAAGTGTTGTTTATAATTCTGTTCAGTGCATTTCATAATGAGACCCCCCCCCCCCCCCACCCCATTTTAAATTCTTATTATCCAATGGAAGGTTAGATTTTTATGAATTTTTTTCAGATTTTTTAAAGATCAAAAGGATTAACTATGCAGATACATTTTCACAGCCCTCTTTGATCATATTTACCAAGGGTGCAGATTTTTTGGCCATGACTCTAATTTAGAAGTAATAGGCTATTTTCTGTCCTGTTTTAACCACTGTTTGAATAGATGAACGCTCTGTTTGAATAGATGTGGTGGATTGTAGACTCAAAAATAAACAGCCAGTGCTGTGATTGGCTAAGAGTTGTGTGTGTTTGACAGGACGGGGACGCTGCTGTGATTTAGGTTAAAAACGGATAAATACTCAGTACGTTTCAAACAATCTGTAATAACAGACAAAGCAATAGTGAGCAAATAATAAACAGTTACTCTCACTTGTGTTGTGACATTACTGTTGGATTCAATATAGTCAGCACAGCATCGTCTTTTACTTTCAATCTTTCAGAAAATCCTGGATCGAATTGTGCCTTGTTTGTGAACCAATGCTCGGTAGGATGAGGTGAGTTTCTTACTGACGCCGTCTGGATCTTCATTAAAAATAAAGTTCATCCACTCTTTCCTAATTTTAGGATCAGAAGGAAGGCAATGCAAGATTGGTATTCCCCAGCTTGGCACTGCACAGCATCTTGTTGTATTCGGAGTCATCTTTATCGTTTGATATCTGCGTAGACCTGTGCATTCGCCTCTCTCGTAAACACTACATGTGTGAATCAGTGAGCGGGGCTAAACATGCAGCGAAGTAGAAGCAGGCGTTGATCTTCTGTGGAGGCGGTGCTTATCTACATTATTACATCATACAGTAGAACATTCCACAAGCTGGCGTTTTGCCAGATTGGCTTAAATATAAGCTGTTTTTAGACTAACGAGAAGATTTTGAGTTCTAAAACCTACAGGATGTTTTTATAGTACAATGACCTCTTAGATGTCAAAAGATCAAGGTAATTTTGATTTCTCAGTTCATGAAATTGAAATAAAGTTGAAACAAAAAAATAACACATTAAATTAAAAACAAACAAAAATGAGAAATGTTGCTTTTGCAAGTAACTGAAATAAAGTTTAAGCTGAAGTACTACAAGTACTAATAACTAAAGTAAAAAATATAAAAAAAATAAATAAATACAACAGAAGCATAAGCATGTACGCAAATTTAAATATAAGAAGCTAATTCAAGACATTAATAAATACTATATAAGTAAATAATATAATTCAAATTAAACTGATGGAGACAAGAGATCAGTTTGTTTTCATATAGGCATTTTATGCATTCATAAAAAAGCTCATGCTGCAACTGGACCAAAATATTTGATACAACATTTGCTGAAGCATCGCCAGCCTACAGTATATTCAACCATCAGATGACAGTGACTGCGATATTCCACAAATATAATTCCTACATTCAAAACACAGTGATTGAGTGACTAATCAAAAAGA
Organism: Barbus barbus; assembly: GCF_936440315.1. Classification (NCBI taxonomy): domain Eukaryota; kingdom Metazoa; phylum Chordata; class Actinopteri; order Cypriniformes; family Cyprinidae; genus Barbus; species Barbus barbus. The sequence goes on from NC_136732.1 coordinate 18,552,399, forward strand.
AACGCTCTGCTCCACCCAATAAGATTCCACATTAAGTAAGAACGTGTCTGACACTTGGCTGAATGTCTACGTCCCGCCACAGTTGTCTCAGATGAATGAATCTGCAGGAGGATCTATAAGTAGGAGGACAGCTCTGCAGGAACATGCACTCGCCATCATTCTAAAAGAAAACATACCTCAGACTCCTCATCGTCACTGTCCTCTGAACCTGATGCTGTCAGTTTGTCCTCACTCTGGTTGTCGTTCACTGCTGCACCTTCTTCTTCTTCCTTCTACAATGTAAAATAAACCATTACCACGTGCACAATGAAATTGTTTAGCCAGTTTGACTTGCGGATGGGCACTGAATCAGAAAGTGGTTGTAGTGAGTGAAGCTCTTGAGAATCAGTCACCTTCTTCTGTGCTTTGACTACTGTTATTTTACTACATAGTGTTGCGATGTAATGGAAGTAGCGACAGGGCTTTTCTTCCGTATTTTGATGTGATTTGAGTAAAACAGATTACTGGAAAAAAACATTTGTGCCAGGACTTGGTACTATTCATCAGTTGTTGACTAGATGGAGACCAGTCTAATGTGAGCGTGCAGCTGATTGTAATAAAGGGACAGGGTTTAATCAGGTGGACTAAATGATTGGAGACATTTGCCTTACACACGTGGTAAGAATTGTTGGTACCCTTGGTAAATATGATCAAAGAAGGCTGTGAAAATAAATGTGCATTGTTAATCCTTTTTTTTGTTTGTTTTATCACAAAAATCTAACCTTTCATTGGAGAATAACAATTTAAAATGGGGGAAAATATCATTATGAAATAAATGTTTTTTCTCAAATACATGTTGGACACAATTATCCTAATGCACAGTGAGGAGAGTTTGAGTGGCTAAAGACTCTCCAAAGATCACAGCTGGAGAATTGCAGAAAATAGTTGAGTCTTGGGCTCAGAAAACCTTTAAAAAAATGGTCAAACATCACCTACATCACCAAATGTTGTTTGGGAGGGTTTCAAGAAAAATTCTCCTAGCTCATCCAAAAACAAACTCCAGCATATTCAGTTATCAGACACGACTGAAACTTCAAATGGGACTGGCTTCTATGGTCAGATGAAACTAAAAAATGAGCTTTTTAGCAGCAAACACTCAAGATGGGTTTGGTGAACACAGGGATAAAAAGTACCCCATGTGTACAATGAAATATACTGCTGTATTTTTGATGTTGTGGGCCTATATTTCTGCTGGAGGTCCTGGACATCTTGTTTAGACACATGGCATCATGGATTCTATGAAATACCAACAGATAAAATAGCAATAATGACTGACTCTGCTAGAAATCTTATAATGGGACATGTTTGGATCTTCCAACCGTACAATAATCCAAACACAAACCTCAAAAACAACACAAAAATGGGTCACTGAGCACAAAACCAAGCTTCTGCTATAGCCATTCCTGTCCTCTGACCTGAACCCTGTAGTAAATGAGTGAGGTGAACTGAAGAGAAGAAGCACCGTCATGGAGCTGGGAATCTGAAGGATCTGGAGTGATTCTGGATGAAGGAATGGTCTCTGATCTTGTCAGGTGTTCTCTAACCTCATCAGGCATTATAGGAGAAGATTTAGAGCTGTTAAACTGGCAAATTGAGGTTTCAAATAGTATTGAATAAAAGGGTGCCGTTATTTGTGGCCAATGTATATTAGAGAAAAACATTTATTTCCTAATGATATTTCCCCCCATTTAAATTCTTATTATCCAATGAAAGGTTAGATTTTTGTGATTTTTTTTAATAAAAGATCAAAAGGATTAACAATGCAGATTCATTTCCACAGCCTTCTTTGAGCACATTTACCAAGGGTGCTGATAACTCTGACCACGTATGTAGGTTAGCCAGAGTTGTTTCACTGGAATAATGAATAATCACTGTTACGATTATTTTGATTAAAAATGTTATTACAATTTTTTAAAGAAATGAAAAATATACATGAATTAATAATATACATGAATTAATTGTTGACATGGATTAATGACAGTGAATTATGTTACGTCCAGAGCCGTAAGGTTCTGTTTGTGTGTGTTCAGCTGTGCTGTCTCTCTTCATAGGAGAAATGGTTCCACCTGATACAGATAATCAATGGCCTGCTGTGATTGGATGCTGGGAGTATTTAAACCGCAAACACCATCAGAGCTGTGTTGGTGGTGGCTTGACTGTGTGCAGCAGCAGCAGCAGCAGCAGCAGCAGCAGCAGCAGCAGCAGCAGCAGCAGCAGCAGCAGCAGCGAGGTCCCATCTTCAACCCCAGATCTGAGACTTTGTTGAAGCCAGTAGTGAACCGTGTATCTCTACCTTTTATTGTGTGTACTACTTAGTGAAGTAGTTTTGTCTTTTTAGTCTCTATTTCAATCCCTGATTGAGACTTTAAAGGCAGAAGTGAGTATTACCTTTAATAGTTAATCATTGTCTGACTTAATGGATCATTTTCTCTTGGTTTATTTGAAGTTTATTTAATTATTTATTTCTCTATTTTGTGAGGTTAGTAGGGAGGTGGGTGCCATTTTTATTTTGAATCATACTTTTTTTTTTTTTTTTGTTCTCCTGTTTATGCTAGCAAGGGAGTAAACCTATTTTGTTGTACTTTTTGTTTTCTTTTTTTTTTTTTTAGTTTAGGTAGTATGATTAATGAGTAAGATTGATTGTTATTTTGGCTATACCCCCTTCTGAACTTGATACCTCTCTTTTTCTTTTGCCTAATTTGTAAATAAAACTACTTTCTTGAATGAGATCACTATGTGGTTATTGTGAAACAACTCTGGGTCTGGAGACCGGGTGGCTTCATGCTGTTGCACATTCATTTCACCACCATCCGTTTTTTTTACTGTTTCATTCCTCCCCTAGACCAATCAGGAAATCGTAACAATTAAAATAATAATAAAAAAGTGAATTTTCATCTCGACTCTTTTTAAAATGCTAACTTAATTGTTAATGTATGCTTTCAGTGTCAACTGCATTCTTACCCATGTTTCTTAATATTTTTCATATTTCTGTGTGAATTTGTAATACAACTTACCCTTTTCCGTTCTTTTTCTGCTTTCATTTGAGCATCTATTTCTTCAGGACTTGTATAAGTTCTCATGCGACCTTTATGGCCACCCTTTTTCCCTAAAATAAACAAATTAAAAAAGCAAATCACTTTCTAATAATATTGTTCTCAATGAAAATCTCCTGATCAGACAGAAGACTTGGTTTAAAGTACCACATACAGACTGATAACACCAATCATAAGAACAGACAGCACGAGCTCATGAAGTGTGCTGCCACAACAATAGCATACACACACACAACGATCCCTTACCTCCTTTAGGCATGAGGATGATATAAAAAAGTCAACTAAAACACTCTCCCAGTCCCAACAAAAGCGTGCTACAGTTATGATATCGGGTTGCCACACACTCTCGCGCATCCAACTCTGTTGATACTGAATGGCAGCAATTATACGTGGTTTTATTTAGCTAGGGGGCGATACAGTAAATGAAGTACAAAATCCCACGATTAAGCAGGTACAGTCATCGATTAGCATATAGCCAGCTGGTCCATGTTCCTATATTTAAACTCAGGCACTCGATCAGACAACTAGCCTGATGCAATATGCTGGAAGAGAGAATAACACCACAGCTTCACCATAATAAAGCCATCGCTGATATGTGAAATAGTCAGGATTTAATGCAGCCCGTTTTAGCAATGGAAAACAAGGCTGGAAATGAGTACAGTTCGTGTTTTATGTGTAAGGACAAAGACAGCTCGAGTCACACTAAAAGGACCTCTCGCGTGACGTCATCCGCTCGGCGACAGAAATCGGGCAAGTTCTTCGTGCAGCCGCTCGCCGTTGATAAATAACTCAGAGGATCTTATATTAAAATAACATAATGCCCAAGGTGAAAAGGAGTAGGAAACCACCTCCAGATGGTTGGGAGCTCATAGAGCCGACTCTTGACGAGCTGGACCAGAAAATGCGCGAGGGTTCGTTCAGCTAGCTAAAAACTAGCCATAAAGCTAACGAGCCGATTGTTTATTTGGGATGTTTAATCAGTCAGAATGGATGCTAGTGTAGTTTACATTAATATTCACACGTATAATTCGTTTATTTAAACTGGAAAAATATACTGTTTTTATTGCTCTATTGGCTATAGACTATTATGAATTTGCTACGATGTTTTAATCTCACAGCTGAAACCGAGCCTCATGAGGGCAAACGTAAGGTTGAGTCTCTGTGGCCAATCTTCCGACTTCATCACCAGCGCAGCCGTTACATTTTCGACCTTTTCTACAAGAGGAAGGCCATCAGTCGAGGTATGGTGGTGTGGGGGGCAGTCTTGTATTGTTTGTTTCTATGTTGGTTGTTAAATTATGATTTTCATTCGCAGAGCTCTATGAATATTGCATCAGAGAGGGCTATGCAGACAAGAATCTGATTGCCAAATGGAAAAAACAGGGCTATGAAAACCTGTGCTGTTTGCGGTGCATTCAGACGCGCGACACAAATTTTGGAACCAATTGCATATGCAGAGTTCCCAAGGGCAAGCTTGAAGTGGTAAATTATGCAAGTTGTATAATTTATTCAAGGTCATATACATCTGTCAGACTCGGATGTTCATTTATTTTTCATTAAAAAGCTGTCCCATTACTTTAATGTATGCCACTGTTCCTAATTTCTTCTTTTGTTTTCTTAGGGTCGTATCATTGAATGCACTCACTGTGGATGCAGAGGATGTTCTGGATGAGTCAAGAGGGCAACAACTTACTGAACTTTGATTTGTATTTTTAATACATTTATTGGGTTGTCATTACAATGTTGGATCTGTTGAAATTATGATTGTATGCTTTGATTATTATTTTTTTTTTTTATTATTATTTGTATTAAACTTTTTTTTTTAATTAATCTGGTTTACACTGTCCAATCTTGTGCTTTGAGTTTGTGCTTTCATGAAGTATGTTGTATAAGCATGCTCTGGTAAAATGAATAAGGTACAGTATCTCATCCCCTACCAATACAAATCAGAATGTTTGTGTATGTTAAAAAAAAAAAAAAATTGGGGGGGGGTGTTATCTTTAAATTATTTATTTTGGCCGTTTCTCAAACGGAAGGCTGCATCCTCCGGCGGTCGCGTTTGTAGGCTGCATACTTCATCAAGCCTGTTTATTTCAGTTAACTGAGCATTACTTTCGTAAGTCATAAGCATATTACAAGAAGTTACGCTTCTAAGAATAATAGTCAGATTTCACATTTTTAACAGGAATGTGCAGAGAGTTCCTCAGGGGCAGGGGCTCAAATGTAAAATAGGGGCAATGTAAAAAAAATATGTATATAGGATAACAGTTTGGATACATTACTATTTTATATTTTTGTAAGAAGTCACTTATGATCATCAAGCTTGCATTTATTTGATCAAATATTTAATCTACTTTCAAATAAATTTCATGCAATTCTGATTTATTATCAATGTTGGAAACCTGTGATACTTTTTTCAGGATTCTTTGATTAATAAAAAAAAAACAGCATTTAAAATATAACTTTTGTAACAATATACATTGAAAAGCTTGAGGTCAGTATATATTTGTTTTGAAAGAAATTAGTTTTCATTCAGCAAAGATTTGCTAAATTGATAGAAGCAGTGATAGTAAAGATTGGTATTGTTAGAAAACATCTCTATTTTGAATAAATGTTGTTTTTAATTTTTTATCAATGAACCCCAAAAAAGTATCACAGGTTCCAAAAAAATAAAGCAGCACCGCTGTTTCCAATATTTATATTAAATCAGCATATTAGAATGATTTCTGAAGGATCATGCACTGAAGACTGAAATAATGATGCTGAAAGTTGCATTACAGAAAAAAATGATATTAAAATAGATAAACATTTTTTTTTTAAATTGTAATATTTCACAATATTACAGTTTTTCTATATTTTTGATCAAATAAATGCAGGCTTGATGAGCATAAGACACTTTCATAATGCTGCATAATTATCAAAAATGGTAACATGATAAAGTCCTTTCACGTCACCATTTCGCCAGCCTACACTTCACATAATAGGCCTGTAGGTGGCACTTGGGCTTCACTAACTATGATAGTTTCATGAAATAATAACCGGTGCATCATACATAAATGTAAGTGAATTGAACCCACTCACTGAAAGAACCATAGGCTATACTATGGCTCGAGAGAACAGATGTGGAATATCAGTGTCAAGCAAAACGCACATAGCAATGCCTCAAATTGACAAATATTAATTTTCCGTCTTTGGAGCCATTAGTTACCATTTTGTACACATGGTCATGTTAATTATAATTCAAATGCATTTTGTTTTATTGACTACAATATCATTGCTATTTGTCTGAGAGGGGCACTTTTGAATCATTTTGAAAAAGGGCAGGGGCTTGAGCCCCAAAATGATCTAACACACCAGAACCAAATAACGAGGATATTAGTAAAGAAATACATTTAAAATAAATTAATTATTCTGTTTTAAGTGTTATTATTATTATTATGTTTTTCTGTCTAAACAATATAACAATCTAGCCAGAGGTTTAAAAATAAGTAGAAAATACTTGTAGAAACATAAAAGGCTTTGTCATTTCACAGAAATATTCAATTTAATATTAATAAGCGACAGCTGAGGAAATTCAGGGTCTCACCAGCAATCCTGAAAACTTTCTATTCAGGGACCCAGGTCTATTGAGTGTATTGACTCAGTGCATCTCAGTGTGGTATGGAAACAGCTCCAATCAGGACTGTAAAGCACTACAGAGAGTTGTGCGCTTAGCTGAGCGCATCTCAGGGTCTGCTCTCCCCTCTCTGCAGGACATCTACCTCAAACACTGCAAAAATAGAGCTGTTAAAATCTTCAAGGACTCAAATCACCCTGGTAACCAGCTATTCACTTTGCTTCCATCTGGTAAGCGCTTCCATAGCCTGATGGCAAAAACTGAGAGACTTAGGAGGAGCTTCTTCCCCCAGGCCAGCAGGCTCCTAAACTCTAACTCTGTGTCATAACATCACTTGACTCATGTAAATATCACCATATCAATAAGCTATTCATAATTTTTCTCTACCTCATATTGCTGCTATTTACATACCCTGTACAACTTTTTGCACATTTTTTTGCACATTCCTCTTATTACTATTTAAGTCAACAACATACTGACCTGCACATTTATATTTATATTTTTTATTTTATTTTATTTTACTCTTTATTTTTTCTACTTTTCTTTTTCTTAATATTTGTACACTTTATAATTGCACTGTCCTTGGAGCGGACCTGACCTACATTTCACTGCTGGTTATACCCTGTATAATTGTGTATGTGACAAATAAAAATCTTGAATCTTGAATAAGTTAGTTTTATTGAGTTCTGGTATCCTGAACATGATAGAATCTATAGTTTTGGATTTCTTTAAGAACAACATACAAAAAAAAAAAAAAAACAGCTTCTGGTTGTTAGTTTACACCTATTAAATTTAAGCCTCATTCAATTCGATTATCCCTTGTTTGTTTTTCCCATGTAAGCAAGTCAATACCTCCCGACACATAGCCTGCGTCCCAATGTGCATATTATCCATCCTAAATTCGATGTGATATTAGTAATTTCCAATACTATTTAGGACATTTGGGTGGATAGCATGCACATTGGGACGCAGGGCCGGTCAGCACTCTTCATAATACCATTGTTAGGAGCAGCATGGCGCTGCTAGAAACTACAGCAGACATTTTAATCAACAACCAACACACTGATCAAGACCAGCCCGTCGGGTATTCTTTGTGCCGTCAAAGTTGCCATCTAACGACAGATCATTAGAAGATCATTGGCACACTTTTTAATATTAATAGGGCGAAATTACTCATCTTAAGAAATACAATTTAAAAACATCATTCGCGCGGTCCCTGAAATTCGATGCTATTGTGATCGATTGTGTGTCCTGAAGTTCAGGGGTCACTCGTGAACAGCGCTCTGGAAGTAGACGGTCCTAAAATCAACTGTTTATTTACAATGTTTATCTTTACCGATTTACTCATGAGCTACATTAAAAACCGTTTTCCCAGTTAATAAATCTGCATTACCTTTTCGCTATGCTCTCTTTTCACGTCTAGAACTGAACCTGACCAACGGCTGATAAGTTGTTAACGTTAACGTTAGCCATTAAGACTTCTTTTAGTTTTCTGATTAGATGTTATAAAGAGAAGAGTTTCAACTGCTGGTAAAAAAAAAAAAAAAAAAAAAAATATATATATTACCAAAATGCAGGAATTAATCGCGTGTGTCGATCATCTGAAGTTTGATCTAGAAATAGCTGTAGAACAACAACTAGGCGCCCAGCCTTTGCCATTCCCAGGAATGGATAGTAAGGGAGCATTGATTCATGTTTGTTTTAAATATTCAATTACTGTTGTGTTTCTGATTTATTATTTTCAGCATCTAAGATCAATTTCTAGATAAGTATTTAGGACAGAAGACCTTTAATAATGATAGAAAATGTTCTTTAATTATGTTTCAGAATCTGGGGCGGCTGTATGCGAGTTCTTCATGAGAGCTGCCTGTATGAAAGGCATGTGTTATAAAAACTTGTTTAAGGATTTCAGATGCATTGCTTTGATCAGACTGTACAGCTTTCTCTTTTGACAGGTGGAATGTGTCCTTTCAGACACATCAGTGGAGAAAAGACTGTGGTGTGCAAGCACTGGCTTAGAGGTTTATGCAAGAAAGGAGACCAATGTGAATTTTTACATGAGTATGATATGACAAAGATGCCTGAATGTTATTTCTACTCTAAATTTGGTTAGTATTTTAAAATCTATCAATCTATCCATTGCTCTGTATGTGTGTAATTAGTCTTAATAATTTTGTTTTGTTTTACAGGGGAGTGCAGTAATAAAGAGTGCCCATTTTTGCACATTGACCCAGAATCTAAGATTAAAGATTGCCCGTGGTATGATAGGGGGTTTTGTAAGCATGGTAAGTCTTTTGCAGTGTTTTTCAGATATTTGCATTTAAAAGTAGTTGTATGTGAATCTGCATTATTTTACATGGAATTTTAAGTTACGTTACATTATTTTACAGATATTTCAAACTTGATTGTAATAGGAAGAAAACAAACACTTTTCACCTTCACCTTCCCTTTAGGTCCGGATTGCAGGCACAGACACACAAGAAGAGTCATCTGTGTAAATTACCTTGTTGGCTTCTGCCCGGAGGGCAAGTCATGCAAATTTATGCAGTGAGTATCTGTGATTGTAATTTATGCATATACATATTCATATGTTTGATTTAAATAAACATTTCTGCATTAAATCTAAGCATATGGATTTTTATTTTGTAATTCCTAGTCCAAGATTTGAACTCCCCATGGGTGCTACTGAACAGCCACCATTACAACAACAGGCACAGTCTCAGCAAAAGGTTTGTGAATTTTTTGTATCTTTTTTTTTTTTTTTTAAAACATGTTTATTGTTTACCTTGATACTAATGTTTTATTTTAAGTTCAATCTCCAGCAGCAAAACATGCAGCCCATAAACAGGTCATCACAGTCACTCATCCAGTTAACCAACACCCATGTCAACAACAACCAGAGAATGCCAAATGCTGTTGGGATAATGCACTCTAACAACATGGGTGGGCCTCGCGGTCCTCGTCCACTGGATCAAGTTACATGCTACAAGGTTGGACGTCATTTGATTTTATGCATAAATTATAATTTATGCATTTTTTCACATACTACTATGATGCCCTCAAATGAACAATCACATTCATTATCTCTTTGCTTTTTCCAGTGCGGTGAGAAGGGCCATTATGCAAATAAATGCTCAAAAGGACACCTGGCGTTTTTGAGTGGACAGTAAAGTTTTCTACAAAAAGGATCTTCAATAAATGTGACTATAACTTGCAAAGTGACATATATTTAATTATTGGTACATTCAAGAAATGGTTCACCCAAAAATGAAAATTTGCTGAAAACTGACTCACCTTCAGGCCATCCAGGATGTACGAGTTTGTTTCTTCATCAGAACAGATTTAGAGAAATTTAGCATAACATCACTTACTCACCAATGGATCCTCTGCAGTGAATGGGTGCCGTCAGAATGAGAGTCAAAACAGCTGATAAAAACATCACAATACTCCACGTGACTCCATCAGTTTTCATATTGTGAGGTGAAAAGCTGCATTTTAAAAACAAAACAAATGTCATTAATGCAGGTGCATTATAGTGATGTTTTATCAGTTGTTTGGACTCTCATTTTGACGGCACCCATTCACTGCAGAGAAACCATTGGTGAGCAAGTAATGTTAAACTTCTCCAAATGTGTTCCAATGAAGACACAAACTCCTCTACATCTTGGATGGCCTGAGGGTGAATACATTATAATTTTTGGATGAACCATTTCTTTAACTTCTCACTGCAAAAGCTATGGTTGAGGGAAATAAACGTGGCTCTACTCCTCTGTCCATGTGCCAAGTGCATCTCTGTTAGCACACAATGAAAACATAGAAGGATCAGTGACCACAGTTTTCATCGATTTTTGTTTTACTCACATGAAACCTTATAGTCTTTTGTATTGGAGCAACAAGCATCTCGATTGCTCTAATTTCACCACTGCTTTAAAGTTTAAGCAAAGTATATGTTTTTAGAGAAAATGTTGTCGATTAACAACCAAAAATATAAAAAATTGGAGAGGCAGAAAGGACATCACTTTGTAGTCCATCAAGACACTTGTTTATATTAAATGAAACTGATTGTTGGGTTTTTGTACTTATTACAATAAAGATTTACTGGATTTATGAAACCATTATCTTGGACATGTTTATCTATATTTATAAACGTTACAAGTAGCACATATCAACTATTCAAGTGGTTTTAGCTTTTAAATGGTCCTTTTGCCTGAATAAAGACTTCCTCCATTTTCCTTAGTAATCTGGGCTACAGTGTTGCTGACCACCTTGTTTTGTTGACTACTGAATCAGTCTTAAAACAAATGAAACCATCCTAATGCTTGAGTAACGACATACAAAAACTGTATTAAACCCCAATCAATTTAATACACGTTTAATGCATCACAAGAAATGTGAATAATATTAATCAAGCTCTTATACATACAGCCAACATTTTGTATACTTTGAATAAAAGAGTCCAAATTAAATACATTTCATTTTATTCTTGGTCACAAACAGAGAAAGCTGAGGTGTGATGATCACACTGCTGCAGACAAAAGAGTTGAGTGGCCTGGTGGTCCAGTGGGTTTCAGTGGTACTTCCTCCACCTGTCGTGCTCTGGACAAGAAAACACTTCCTCAGTGACACTAAATTTCGACAACAGTGAAGGACACGCTACTACTGATTCTTTAATACACTGAGTTTGAACTTACTGATGTGATCGTATTCCCAGAGGTAGCTCAGGGCAATGTAACCAGCAAGGAACATGGCAACTCCACCAATACCACCTCTCTTCACATTGATGTATTTGTTGTAATACCTCTCATATCCTAAAAGAAGTTTTGATTGGGGAAAAGATTATACAACAGCTTAAATAAAAACAGAAATGATTACAATACGGATCAAAGATGCTTTTCTAATAGTAAACACACTGGTCGTTACCTCCACGAACACTACCAAGAAGTCCATTTGGGGTGAAGTCTCTTGTTCCCAGCCATGATGGCAGCTGTCCGAGCTTGACATCCATAAGCTTCTTCTGAGCCAGGGCCACTAGGGGGAAAATGCATTAAATAAACACACTTACAGATAAAAGACATTTCACTGGGTTTTATTTGAAAATCAGTAAGCCAGTTCTCCTGTGCATTCAAATGAAACCGAGAACTAACAAGTTCGTAAAAAAGCAGAAATAATAGCTCAATGGTTAGAAAGGTAAAGAATGTCAAGCTTATGCAAAACGCACTTGTTTCAAACCAGTCCAAAAAGACACAAAATGAGCCGTGGTATTATGTTCGTTTGCTTTTGACATATATTAGAATAATTTTCAGCACTACGACAGCATTATTTAATAATAAATAAGTACCATGGTGTATACATATAAGTTAGAAGAACTATTATTTTTGCAAAAACACTTCCACGGCATGATTGTGTTTACTATTTTTACTATATTAGTTACTAAAATTATTTGGTCATATCCTGAAGCCTTACAGCACAGCTACAATATCGTTAACCTACAAAATTAAACATTTTGTTGCTAACGTTATAAGAGTCATTACTCTTGAAAGCTGACAGGCAGGAGTCCACTACACAGTTAACTAACTAGCACGCTTCACTTAACGAATATCTCACAAAACACTAACTTACAGAGCAATTCGCATGTCCTGAACATTATATTCAGTCATGAATGTAATCGTGAGGCCAGTGTGGCCAATGTTACTGAAAGTCCTTGACATGACTCTCGTCCTTGAGCGGCGCTGAGCTACAACCACACAACAAACCTCCACTCCATGCATGCCTCCAGACACACAAATACATAAAAGAGTGAGACTCACGCAACGCTTTCCTATCCAACAGTCAAATATACTCAACTATGCATGTCCCATTCAACCATACCTGGTTTATCCGCCATCTTGCTCTGAACTTCAAGATGATGGCTGCAGCGGTGCACGCTGGGAGTGAAGTCACGTGACCGCCGGAGACGACTTCTTCTTCTAACCAATTTAAAAGGTACATTCCCGCCACCTACTGGAAAGGGAGTGTGAAGCGCACAATGATGAATAGGAAGTTTCGAAACAAAAATCTACTTATTGAAAAAAAAAATAAAAAAAAAAATAACAAGAGAAACCGGTATCCTATATCCTATTAATCAATCCTGTTTCCTTTAAATAAACAACTAATTCGCGATATATTCTTGATTGATTATGGCCATCACCTAACAAAACCAATCATTTATTTCCAAATATCTTAAAGCTTGACTTAGTTGTAAACGTTCTCTTTCATAAGTCCCACATTTTATCAGTACATGTTCTACATTTTCTGTTAACCCACATTTGTCACGATTTCCATTCTCATGTTTTCCTATTCTATGTAAGCATTGATTTAATAAACAATGTCCAATACACATTCTTGTTATTAAAACGTCCTCTTTCCTGTTTCCAAATCTTCTTCTCTCTGAACCAACTTTCTCTTGAATACAGTATAACTGTCTACCTTCCTTCTTTCCATTCATTCTGCCATATTTCCTGTACTTCTTTCGCTATTATCACTTTTATTTCTGTTTTACTGTTGCTTCATTGTCTATTTGAGAATGATTTAATGCCTGTTTAGCCAGATGATCAGCCTCCTCATTTCCTTTCACACCCATATGTGATGGTACCCACACAAAATTGACCAGAAGTCCATACTGTCTTATTCTAAAAAGACTTTGCATTACTTCATTTATCACATCTTGTCTTGCTAATGATTGTCCACTTGACAAACTGTTTAGTGCTGAAAGAGAATCTGTGCATATTACTGCCTTTGTTGGTTGTATTTCTTCTATCCACTGAAGTGCCAATAAGATTGCTATTAGTTCTGTAGCAAATACAGAAATATGATCTGAAGTTCTTTTTGACATTTTAATTGAATAGAGGAATATATACTGCTTACAGCAGTTTTCCCAGAGTCTGATCCTTTGAACCATCAGTGTATAATTGTACTGCACTATAATAAATATCATCTAAATATTTCTGTACAACTACACTTTCTAATACACTTGTTTCATTATTATGTTTTTCTTTATGCAACTGGATATAAATCAAAGGCATTGGGAAAAGTCAAGGAGGAATGGCTGACCTAGCCACAGTAGGGGTAATATGTATGTCACTTAAACCCATTTTCCGTGCTTCCTCATTGAAATAACTTGTTTGATCTGAGTTATCTGTTTAATCGCCTATTACTTTTAGCAAAGTTCCATACAGGGCTACACAAAACCAAATACGCTTATAAAAAAATAAGTTTTCGTGCTATTGGTAATTAAACTATTAGTATAAAATGATCTCTGCATCTAAAACACAACCAGAAAATTAGTTTTTAGAATTTGTTTATTTTTTGTATATGTTTTTATTTCACAATCTTTTTAATTGTATACGCTGGTACCACTGGGGGGAGACATTTACTGCATGCACAGATGATTTGCTGGTAAAACAGGCATGAGGGAAATGCATCTTTCTGGTGCAGGCGTGCCCAAAGTTTTCAAAGTCATACAGTACAGATGACAAATATAGTATCAGTTTTTACAGGCTCTTTGCTTAATTGAAGGCCCAGAGTAAACCTTAATCCAAGTCATTTCTACTTCCATTTGCATTTAGGTGCACATAGATCTTTACATATGGCTGAAATCCAAAAGCTGTATTGGCAACTGAAAGCCTTTGAGTGGATGGGTAGATCTTAGATAATGTATTTACGGTGTATATATAAACTGTATATATTCCATACAATATACAATATTCCATACAACATACAGTGGTGGCCAAAACTATTAGAACACTAGGATTTTCACCAGCCAAAAATGGGTTTAAATCAGTTTTTTCTATCTTTTGCTATAGTGTGTCAGTAGGAAATATCAGTTTACATTTCCAAACATTCATTTTGCCATTAATTGTAATAATCCAGTGAGACTTTTGTTTGCACAAGGAGTCTAACAACAGCCAGTGCTCCACACATCATCATCCAGTCTGTCTGGAATATCATGAAGAAACAGAACAAACTGAGACAGATTAAATCCAGAAGAACCGTGGCAACGTCTTCAAGATGCTTCAAGAAACCTACCTAACCTTACCTTCCCAAATGTTGATTTAATTTAGTTGATAGAAGTTAATCGATAAAGAATATCTATCTATGACATTATTTTTGACAGCATCCTCATTTTACATCATTTTTACACGAGTGCCTAAAACTTTTAACAGTACTGTAGCTTTGCAGGTATAGGATTCTTGAAGCATCAGCAAAAGATAGAAATAACTGACTAAATCCATTTTTAGCTGGTGAAAATACTAGTGGTCTAATAATTTTGGCCACCACTCTAAATGTAAATGTAGACTGCATAATCAAAATGACTATATGTGTATTTATTAGGGAAAATAATTATAGGCTACAACAAATGAATGGTACACTGTAAAAAGTGATGTTTACTTAATTTAAAAAAATTGAGGAAACCTGTTGCCTTAAAATTATCAAGTAAATAACAAATTAAAAAATTAAGTTAAGTGAATTGCCAGGTTCACTTAACTTATTTTTTTTATTATTATTATTATTATTTACTTGATAATTTTAAGGCAACGGGTTTCCTCAATTTTTTTAAGTTAAGTCAATTTATCACTTTTTACAGTGTAGGTATTTTTTGCAATCAAAATGCTGGTGCAAAACAAACAATTCTGTAACATTAAATAAATGAGAAAGAGAAGAGGCTGTCGTGTGATCTCATTAGAATGTATGAGAGACACACAGCTGCCTGATTCACTGCGGTAGATGCATTAGACAGGAGGTTAAAGGCATAAGTACCATTCATTACTCCGCTCTGCCATAACAATCCCAGGCAGAATTCTAATTTTGAGATTTTAATTAAGATGGTGGAGCAGTCACATCAAAGGAGACATCAGTTCATAGTCTTTCAGGAGTTATACCGTCCAGCGTGCAGTTACATTATATTGATTTTCATTATTCACATATCTGCTCTGATTTTGACTGGCCATATGTTTACTCCGCAAATATTATTCTTTCATAGTGGGGTTATCAAATTTTATAATAATATTATTTCTAATCTACGTTTTCAGAGAAACAGGTTTATTAGTTCATCCGTAATGTCTGCTAACAGATGGAAGATCAGGCCAGTCTCAATTCCACACTCTAATGGAATAAGTTAATAATCCTCGTGATTAGGAGAATGATGTAATGGAAAGAATGTTATTGTTCTCGCTCATTTATCTGCCGTGTGAAGGATAGAGAATATTTAAATTCCCTGTGTGCCAGTGGATTCCATCTTTCCTCACTTGACTTATGCATTTTTTGTTATTTTTTAATGCAATAAAACGGCTGCTTTTTTATTGAATTATTTGCTTGTGTTCCATATTGAATACTACCATACTACTCATACTATTTCTGCATCATATGTATACTAGTATGTTTTCTATATGATACTACTGCATTTGCCAAAACAAACAGTATAATGTTGACCTTACTGCATGAAGTACTGTATCCCACAATGCAATGCATTTAACTTGACCTGCTATTTGATGGTTAACCCACAAGTAATATCCAGAGTTATTTTAGTATCATTGAGATACTATATTTTATTTTATATTTTGAATTTGTTTTTATTTTTAGATATTCTATTTTAATTTAACATTAGTTTCAGTCGTGCTTATTTTGTTGTGTGTTTCTGTCATTTATAGTAGTTTTAGATTTTTTAAATGAGTCTGAATAGATTTTATTTCAGTTTTAGTTATTTTAGTACATAGTAGTTAAACAAAATCAAAATGAGAAATCTTACATTTTACCAAGTAACAAGCTGAAATAAAATATGTTTTGTTTTTTAAAAATATTTTATTTTAGTTAAAAGGTTTTTATGGTTTTAGTTTCATTTAACTGTTATAATATTTTTAACGATGCAAAATGACAAACATTGTGAAATAATACTGTTCAATTCACTATTTAAAAGCAAAATACAGTGCATAGAGTGCAGCATTCAGTGTGCTAGTATTGCATTCGGGACACAGCCCTTGATTTTAATCTTATAAGAGCAGTCAAGGAAGATCAGTTTACACTGATTGTATTAACAAAGTTAAGGCCTTGAAGTGTGTCCAAGAAATTCTTCCTCATTGCATGTCTCACAAGCAAATTGCTTTTGACAATATATCAAAAATCTGTCTGGCAGAGACGAGAGGCTATTATGTTTTGCATTATGCATTCATATCTGCAATAACTGTCATGATGGGAATTAACATGTATAGCATAATGATTTTTAATTTGCAATATCCAATCTCATTACATATACAGAAAATAATTGTTATAAAGACTTAATATTGCATGCACAAGGCCTACGGTACAATAAACGTTACCTCCTGTAAACGCTTCACCCTCCCACAATCTCACAAATGATATTATAGTACACAGACTAACTCTATTAGACTCTGAAACATTTTCCCTGAGGCTGTTAGACTCCTTAACACCCTCATGCCTAATTCCAATTCTAGGGAAATGATTTAAATTCAACCAATGTTGTAATTCCCTGCAGTGTTTATGCTGTTCTGTTGAAGTCAGCTTCCTTCAAATCCAGGATGGATTATGGTCCTGCGAGGCCCTGGGGCACAGGTCTGTTTGGAGGCCACCTCCTGATATCATAATGAGATTTAACGTTTAGATAATGAGACATAATGCAATATATTGCAAATAAGACTATAAGATACTCAGAAAGCACTATCCCAGCTAACAAAAATATGTAAGAATGTTTTGGTAATGTTCCCATTACATTATGAAAATGTTATTTCTGAATGTTCTCTGAACGTTCAAAATGTCCAGTATTTGAAATGTTGTTTTTTTTTTTTTTTTCTTGCGTTATGTGGATTCTTTTTTTATCCGTACGTTTTAACAATTTTACTTTTGAATGTTCTCTAAACAATCTAAAACAAGTAGTAACATTTAAAAATGTTAGTCAAACATCCAACTACAATGCTTCAGAAAAAAATAAAAAGGGTTCCATGAATGATGTATAAATGCTAACATTATTAAAGATCAGATAACTTTGAACTAAAATTGAAAGAACTTGGCTGGAATGTTAGCCAAAGTTCTGACAATGTTCCCTGTTAGGTCTAGGAACAGATAATAATTCTCATTTCTTAATTTATTTCACTTTATGTAAACAGTTACTCACACACACACACACACACACACACACACACACACACACACACACATTCAAGCACTGTTTATATATCAGATTTACATCTGCATTTCAGCTTCATAATTCATCCATTAACCTCCTGAGACCCGAGAAAAAAGTTTTAGATTTTTTTTTTTTCATGTCTTTACATTGCATTAAAAAAATGTAAATTTAAAAATGAAATTTAATTAATAAGTTATGCTATGTCCTCGGTAGAGGACATCGGGACTCAATTTCTTAAAAAAAGAAAAGAAAAAAAGACTTGAATGAACATGCATAGGCAAAAACAATTGATTTTTAAAATCACCAATACATTTTTAGTTTTCAGGATTGTTTTTTTTTTTTTTTTTTACCAAACTTTGTATAAAGATGATTCTCAACTATGTAATAACAGGATGATTTGATATACCATGAGGACATGCATGAAATCAACATCCTGTTTCATAACAGAAAGTCATATTTTGATTTGAAACCCGATAACATTTATAACATTTTCCTGAGATGTTGTTTTATGACACACAGTTTAAACATTAGACAGAATTAAATGATAATTACAAAATATTTCCATAAGAGTGTCATTAAATTAATATCAGACATTTTTGAAGACCAAGGAGAAGTCATGGTGAGACATCCAATCATTTAGCATCTCTGAAAAGCCCTGAATGTGCTTTGTACAGGACATCCAGACTTAAAACTGTGACATGTATTCTCAGAGAAATTCACTAAAACATAATGTCCTCATATGAGGTCGCAGGGTTGCACTATATTTGGGGCTTGTATTCCTTTTGAATAATGTTTGGAATAACAACTTGAATCTGTAAAACTTACATTGATTTATTATAGCAGTTGCTCCACAGCATGTTATGAGAACATTTCCTCCAGTTTGTCAAGGAAGTATGTAGCTGAACGATATGCTACAAACCCCAGCAGTAGACACGATTAATGATAGGCCAGTGTTTTTTGAGCCATATCTCATTACTCTCCAACAGGTCTGGAACTTGTTCCTGCATGATTTGGTTCATCACTCGTCTCCCGCAGCAACATATGCTGAAACAGCAGCCCTAATAGTAGCACTTAACTGAATAAAAAGAGATCAACTCAAAACTCAGCTGGAAGGCTCATAGATAATCTCAGGACCTTGTCAGCTAAAGCTTTTAGGGTAATCCTGTATTTTGTTATTATTTCTTTATAATTAAAACCTTTTAATGAGGACAAAATACTGAGTGCACTTGTACATACTTGACATTACAGATAATTATGTCAGGAATTATAAACACTATATCTTTGTCACTGGGTGAATATATGAGAATGTGGATTTGACTATGAATGACTTGTTTTAATATGATTTATAGCCTTTACAAGATTGTTATGCCATGTATTAAAAAAAAACTGAAATAGACGCCTTAAATATAATATGTAAAATATACAAATAACATCCATCCTGTCAAATTACACGCACATAAAGACTGCCATTACCAGTTGGCTCAAAATGTATGAAATGCCTTTGGGCAAATGACTTTGAGTCATTTTCTATCCGCACAGTATAGCAAAACAAAGCAGGTGATAGAGGAGGTACTGAAACAGCCCAGTCAGCTTTCTGAATACACAAGCACATGCAGAGGCCTTCTGGGCAAATGACATTGGGAAGGAAATTAAATTCCCTCTGGGTAAATAGAACATCCAGACTAAGAACGGACTCATTTAACTCATGTAAGATGGATTCATTTAGCCAGTTCCTTGTGCTTAGAAATGCTGCTGCGAAAACAAATATATAAGCTGATGATTCATCGATTGAATGATATTGATTTGCTTCCTCATCAATATCAATCAGCCAAACAGAACATTGGCCATATGTTAGTTTGTTTTGGTTTTTTTAAAGATTCAAGATATCCTAAATCAATCATTCTGAACGGAAACAAGACAGCAACCTTACATTGTTGAATGGCAGAGCTAGAAAAAATGGTTGTATTACACTAACCTGGACAGCAAAACATGAGTGGGAAGTGATCAGTCAACCAATTTGGCACAGCTGTAACTCGTTTAACTAGCCATCCTAACTAGCACAATATGTATACATATGCAGCCTATACCTACCTCTGTCCTACGACAGTTTTCCGGGATCCCTCCTCCACATCTACTCCTCACTCCTAATCTATTTTCATCCCATATTAGGGATAGGGGGAGTTCTCTGGGTTTGGCTATATTCTGAGCTCGGAGCCATCCCCAGGACAGCATGCCAAACTGCTTATTATTTTCTATCAGATTAGATGTAAGGGTGAACTTGTGAAGTACAAATAAAAGTGGAACATCATTAAGGGATTCATTACTAGCATATAAAAACAGGATTTTCCAGTTCCCGTTTCTAAATTAGATTGGGATGAAATTTTTTCTGAGCTCAGCCATGCACAACGTGTATTTTTTTCATTGGCAAATGCTAAATAATAAAGCATCCTTATGTCTATATTTGGTGACCTTTCTTAATATTGATTGAATAGAATGCCTCAAAAGAAAAGCATAAAGCTGACATTTTCTTTTACATAGTTACAGAATGAGTGTGTGATATGCTATTTATCATAAATGGGAAACAGAAAGTCCATTTCTCCTTCACACAGAGGACCCTCTATAGGGCATTGTTGCCTTGGCAGGTCATTTGACAGATAAACACTGCATGTTCACCTTGTTTTTGTTGCCTTCTCACTCGATAAGTGATGCCATTTATATAACAGCAGCATTATGCATGCACCTGTATGTAGACCTTGCCGCTATGCATTCAAAATACAAAGGTGTCCCATTGATTTCTCTGAAATGCAAATAAAGCAATCTATCATATGCTCCTTCATCACTGAGAGTTGCTATTGAGCTTTGATCTTTCTCAAGAATGCTGTCTGGACATTTAATGCAAAATCAAGTTCAAGGCTGAATGTTGCCCAACCATTTATTGAGGAGTACAATGCACTGATTATCCAAAAGATGTCAAGAAGTTTTAATAATGACAAAATTAACTATACTTCTACAAATGTTTGCACTGGATTCCACTTGTTCCAATCTCTAGCCAATGTATTATTTTTTCCAAAGAGTATTGATTGAGACTAATGTCATAGACCAAATATCAATGGTGCATGCAGTGCTTCAAGTTTATTAAATCAGACCTCAGGCCACAATGTCAATCATAAACCCCTATAACGCATACTGGCATCAGTAAGGTATTTTTATGTTTTTTGACAGATGTCTCTTATTCTCACCGAAGCTTCATTTATTTGAAATCAGTAATATTGTGATATATTATTACAATTTAAAATAATAGTTTTCTGTTCGAATAAAGCCTAAATGTATTTTTTTTCCTGTGATGGCAAAGCTGAATTTTCAGCATCATTCCTCCAGTCTTCAGTGTCACGTCATGATCCTTCAGAAATCATTATAAT
The DNA here is from genome assembly GCF_936440315.1 of Barbus barbus. Taxonomy (NCBI): domain Eukaryota; kingdom Metazoa; phylum Chordata; class Actinopteri; order Cypriniformes; family Cyprinidae; genus Barbus; species Barbus barbus. The sequence goes on from NC_136732.1 coordinate 18,573,702, forward strand.
ATGCTGGCTTGCTGCTCAAGAAACATTTCTGATTATTATCAGTGTTGAAAACAGTTGTGATGCTTAATAATTAGTAGAAGCTGTGATATTTTTCAGGTTTCTGTGATTAAACAAAAGTTCAAAAGAGTAAAGTGAAATAGAGATATTCGTAACAATGTAAAGCCCTTTAGGCTACTTTTGTTAAACTTTATTTTCTTTAGAATGAAAGCGGAATTCCGCAACTGACCAATCAGAATCAAGCAGCCTATCCCATAGGCCTATGTAACTATTTGTTTTAGGTTTTTCTCAAATATTTAATTTGTGACACTGTAATCGTTGATTAGTTTTGCATTTATTATCCATCATGAAGTGCACTAATGCAGGTTTCCTTTAAAGTGATAATGAAAGCGTGTTGCCTGCAGACGCGCTGTGTGGGAGGGAGGAGGGAGGAGGGACAATGCCTCTTCACCTTGTGCAGGAGGATATTTACACCGGAGAACCCAAACAACACCGCACCTATGATGAAAATGCTTTATATGTAAAGAAGGGCTGTGGTTACCCGGAGTAACATGCGACTGAGGGAGGAAATACACATTTAATTGTTCGGGGGTAAGATTTAACCTGTTGTGTTTCGGATGACTGTATCGCTTTTGTCTCTTTAAAATGATGCACGAGCGCTGCTAGATCAAAAATGGAAATATATGCTGCGATTTGATCGTATGACTAGCTATAACAAGTCCTGTGAGAGCAACAAAGCAGCCTACAGATAGCAGATAACATTATGTGAGAGTGGTGTGTTTTGAAAAGACGAAAGGGGTTAAATTCCCTCTAAAATGCGTGTTGACATGTATACAGCTGCTTTTTGGTCCACAGCTAATTAAATAGTTTTTACATGATTAGTTAGCTTTTTCATACGGAAGTTTTCGCACATCAGTTGGATTTAGACTTATTCCGTCTTACAGGGTTGTTTTTTCACTAACATTTTCCACACAGATTTAGTTTTTACTTATGTTAAACACACAACTGCACTATATCATAATCATCGCGAGTATCAGGTCCTCTTATTGTTCCTCTTACATCCTTCATCTGCATTCATCAGCCCATTCTTCTGTATCATTGGATCTCTGCATCATTTTTAGAAAGCCTTCATACATGTTATTATATTTTATAATATATTTTTAAATATATTTACTTTTTTTCTAGTGCATATTATATAGAAAATGACAGTAATAAATAAGCAGAGTAATATGAGTGACACATCTTCATGGTTCAGCGGGTGTGCTTTTTATTTCCATGTCTCAGCACTGTTTACATACAGTATCTTAGTTAAACAACATCAGCCACTGTGATAATATGGGCTACTTGACAGCTTTGTGAATATGTTGTTGCACAGTATGTCTGTGTGTTTGGTTTCAAGTAAATTAGCTATTCCATTTGGTTTTAATCATCACAATGCAACACGGTTGGATAAGGCACAAAATGTGCACAACAGCTCTCTAGTCAGTGACGTAACACTGATATCAAAGATTGCTTTTCTTTTGAACCAGTCGTGCATTGCCAGCCCCAGCCTCTTCAAAGGACGCATTGGCAGATTTCCAAGATGAGGAAAATTTCAATAGCATGTCCAACAGTGGCATCTTGGCTAAGACTCTTCTCTCTGGAAGCGCCTGATTTGCATTAAGAATATAGATTTATTTAGATTGTCTGATTGTTTTTTCCTAAAAAAGATCACACAGGGATGCAATATATCCCTTGACAATACATTACTAATGATGCACACATATGCGTACGCAAATAAAGTAAAAAAGGACATTACTTGCACAAAGGCATAGAGCATATAGCCAAAAGTGAAATGTCATATGGCACAGCTGATTTAACAGAAAGTGGCTTGAGGCTGCTCTTCACATGCTTTTAATACACTTCACTGTTTAGTCACTAGAGCCAATTTGACATCACAGGCCCCTTTCATCTCAGTGAACTAGAATAATATGGAAAAACTCAAATTTGCCATAATGCTTATAGTGAGTTTATTGAACTGTATGAACATCAGAGATACATGCAAATTAAAACATGGATTGTTAGGACTGACATTATCTCATGTGAGTAAGGTAATTACTGGGTGTTGTTATTGACTTGACACTATATTAATAAATGCTCAATTTAAACAATTATGAATATATTTGAATAATATGAAATATAAATGATATATATTTAAAAAAATATATATATTTTGGTAACACTTTATTTTATGGTGTCCTTGTTATACATCTTACATGTACTTACTTACTATTACAATAACAATAGATTATGCATAATTACATGCAAGTAACCCCAAGCCAAACCCTAACCATATATAGTAAGTACATGTATAATTAATATTCCTCAGTACTTATATGTATAATTACACTGTAACAAAGACACCTTAAAATAAAGTGTAACTATTATTTTTATTTAAATAAAATAATTGTATTTAAAACAATTCTTTTCAATTTTAGTGTTTAAAATTGAATTTGTTCCTGTGATTGCAAAGCTTCAGTGTTCTAATTTCTAATTTGCTGATTTGTCACACACATTCTCAATTTGCATCCTCTTTCAGATAATATTTCTGACACTTAAAGAAGGCCTTTTCAGATATTCCAGCCCAAAAGAGGGACTATGGGCTCAAAAGGAGTCGAGAGACGTAAACAGGCCACCCCTGGCCAGACTCCCGAGGGCAATGTGGTGATGAGCTTCAGTTTCGAGAGCTATCAGCTGGAGGAAGAGGACTGTCAGGTGAAAGACATCTCAGATAAAGGAGTGCTGGCCCTTTCTGAACCTGGTGAGTCTCTGCTGCATATAATGTGTAACTACAAAATATCATTTAAGTCACTATTTCATATGTGTTGTGCTCGAACAATGTGTAATACTACAGATTTTGGTTTGGCAAAGACTCGCCTTGGTTTAAAAGGTTAAAATACTTGGCATGTACTAGCTATGTGTAATCATGTTAGCTGGAGAGTCTGCTGTTCCCTCATGTTGCCTGGTTACAAAGATCATGCTTATTAAATCTGTGGAGCAGGAGAACATACACACTGATCTTCAGAGTTTGCTAGGCTAGCATATAGATATATATTCTACTTTTGGTCAAATGTATGTTTTACATTTTTAGTAATGATTTCATTGCTTCCATCTCTTAAATTAGGCATGTAGTGTTAAAGGACTAAAGCTGTAAAACCATTAGGAAGCCAGCAAGAGGCACAGAAGTGGTTCCATCAATCAGTTCCTCATCCAGAAAGAGAGAGAGAGAGCAAAATGTCAAATGTCTCATACATATGCATAAATATATACTTCAAAGAGACAGCACACATGCTGAGAGACAAATATGTAAAACGCACATATTTTGAAATGTCATACAAATAAAGCACAGACAGTACTTTTGATTATAACTCTCACTCGTTTGTGAATGCAAATGTGTGTGATTTCTGTGCATAGCGTTTGAAGAACCTATACCAGATGACCGTTACCATGGGATCTATTTTGCCATGCTCCTGGCTGGAGTGGGCTTCCTGCTGCCTTACAATAGCTTCATCACAGATGTTGACTACCTGCATCATAAATTTGAAGGTACCTCATTATATTTATCTACACTTTCAGTAGCAATTACATGAAACAAAATATGGTTTAAATTTCTGGTAATGATTGTGAGTTTTATAAAATGTTATGTGTTTTCATGGTGCTTGCCAGAATTGTTCATTATAATGTTTTATTTTGATATGTGTGTGTATATATATATATATATATATATATATATACAGAGAGAGAGAGATAGATAGATAGATAGATAGATAGATAGATAGATAGATAGATAGATAGATAGATAGATAGATAGATAGATAGATAGATAGATAGTGCTTTTAAAGACGTCTCTTACGCTCATCAAGTCTACATTTATTTGATCAAAAATTCAGTGTAAATAATAATATTATTAAATATGATTAAAATATCAGTACAATTTCTGTTAATGTTCATGAGTTTTAAAATGTTATACTTGTGTTTTCATAGTGAATTGCTCATTATAATATTTATTTTTTAATATGTATTGTATATAAGTGTGTGTGTGTGTGTAAATAAATAAGATTTTTAAATGTTTTTAAAGATGTCTCTTATGCTTATGGCTGCAATTTTTAAAATAAAAATCAAATATATACTTTATATATGTATAATGAATAATATTTTGAAATACTTTTACAATTTAATAACAGTTTTGTATTTTAATATATTTGCAAAAATTCAGAAATCATTCTCATTGAGTGACTTCGTGCTCAAGAAACTTTTTATTATCAGTGTTGAAAAGGCTCCTGTTGCTTATTATTTTTGTGGAAATTTTTACTGTCAGTTTTGATCAATTTAATGCATCATTGCTGAATAAAAATATTGATTTCTTTAAAAAAAAATCTACAAAATCTAAACTCTAAATACTCTACATATGTACAACAACAACAACAATAATTTATATATATATATATATATATATATATATATATAATGCCTTTTTTAAAGCAAACCTGAACTTGACCAGTGATCATCATGCACTTTCATTGTATAAAGATAATCAGTTTTGACATTTGTGTTTGTATGAAAGATGTCAAATATCAGTTTGATTGAGTGTTACTTATGGTTCCTGTATGATAGTAATAAAAAAATTCCTCTTTGTCTTCTGTGTCTTTCAGGAACAGCCATTGTGTTTGACATGGGTTTAACATATATACTTGTGGCCCTAGTAGCTGTGATCCTAAACAATGTCCTGGTGGAGATGCTGAGCCTGCACACCAGGATCACTGTGGGTGAGTGTGTTTATTTAGAGCAGACAGACAGTTAAGCACAAAGGGATGGGGGAGGAGGCCGCTGATTGACCTGACAGAGCTGCTGGCCTGAGGGGAGAGGGAGGAGGGGCGACAGTCCAGTCTGACAGCTGCATCACTCATCTCAACCTGAGGAATAACACTCACCAAATACTGCTGAATACGCACTAAGAGGATGGCTTACATATAACCCAAACAGCAGATAAACACAGGAAAATTACACCACGACAATACCGATTGACTGATGACACACAAAAACACACACAGCTCCAAACCCTTTACTAGCAACCATCAAGTACTGTGATGTGAAAAGCAGCATACAGGGGAAAATATGTCAATTTAATGCTTTAAAGCGATATTTAACCCAAAAATAACAATTCTGTCATCATTTACTCACCCTCATGCTGACCTGTATATGGCTTTCTTTTGTCTGTGGAAAAGATCATCACTGAAAATATATTTTCCGTACAATGTTAGTCCGTGGAGTCCAGTGTTGTTTTGGATCCCATTATGGGTTATATTATAAGGACAAAAACACGGAGACATTTTATAAAATATCTTCTTTTACATCCCATAGAAGAAAATGTCATGGGGGTGAACGACATGAGGGTGAGTAAATGATTTTAGGGAAAGCTATACCTTCCAAAACCCTCTGAAATAGACCAAGTTCTATAATATAATCAAATATTATACGATATTGTTTGCAAACACACAATTTTTTTTTTCAAAAGTAAATACTATTTCAGGCTTTAAAATTTTCATGTTAAATTTAGTGTTACTTTTCATTTCTTTCCATAGCCGCAGGAATGTATTTCGAGCAAGGAGGGGCTGAGAAATATGGGGGGGGGGGTTGGTGGTCACGTGACAAGTGATGCGAGACACTATGATCCAAAATTACTGTATATGGGCACACAAACTCGTGAATTTACAGTTTGGATAAGTACAGATTTCATAGAAAATCAAGTAGTGAATGATTAAGTCACAGACTATGATTTTTTAGCTTCAGACTTTGATTCCATCCAGTCAGAGGAGATCAAACATGTTTGATATTTGCAGCCAATTTTAGAAAACATGTTGTTTGTCTCCAAGCAACAAGGTGCACATTTCTGTGTGTGTTTGTTGTGATCGGAACGACTTTAAAATCGTTTAAAGGTAGTGTGTGATCCTCAGTCCTCAGTTTAGTGTATGATGCCCAGTGACACTATTTACAAAGTCTGTAAGTGTATGATGCCAAGGGTTTTAAAAATCTGTTTAGATTTTAAAAGTTGTGTAGTGAATTCCAGCCTTTAGTTGTGCTATCTCAAATTTGTTTACATCCAAGTTCGTCTCTTGTAGGTTACCTCTTTGCACTTGGACCTCTGCTTTTTGTCACCATTTTTGATTTGTGGCTGGAGAGGTTCACCACGAAGCAGTCATACGTCATCAATCTGATGTCTATGGGTACTGTGGCCTTTGGATGTACAGGTATTTGTTCATACTTTTCTTTCCAAACCCATAATGACTGCAGAATCATGTTGGGAGTGACTGTCCTTTTTTCAGGCTCACATTGTGTTGTCAACCATTTCCAGCCATAACAGTTTTTCATCCTATTGCATCTCTAGTGCAGCAGTCCAGTTTCTATGGCTACATGGGGATGCTTCCCAAGCGCTACACACAGGGTGTGATGACTGGAGAGAGTAAGAGGCTTTTTGTTATCACATGTGGTCATGAAAATCCATGTTTGGGTCAAATGCAAAAACAAGACTCTCATTCTTCGTTTGTTTTTTCTGTATAGGCACGGCAGGAGTGATCATTTCACTCAGTCGTATCTTCACCAAACTGCTGATCAAAAACGAGAGGAAGAACACCATCATCTTCTTTGTCATTTCCATCTGTATGGTGCTACTGTGTTTTGTCCTGCACGTCCTGGTGCGAAGGACACGCTTTGTCCAGTACTACACGGGTCTGGCACGACAGGGCCTGTCCCACGCCAAAGACCACTCACAAAACGGGACCCAGTACCAGGTCCACCATGATGTCATTACAGAAGAAGTAAGATTTGTAAGTTTTGCATGCCAAATTTGAGAAGGGCATATCTCCAATAGTGATTACAATGTTTTTCTGAAGAAACAAATGTCATTTTCTCATCATTTCAAAAATGTCAACAATCTAAAATATGTTGTGTGTAAAATGTGTTTGGCAGAAGAATGAAAGTATTTTATGAATTCTGATGCATACAGTTAAATAACAATTTCTCTCTTTTTACATAATTTGACAAAATTACAGCTTGATTTGCAATGATGCACAATATAAATACAATTCTAAAAATGTTATTGTATTTATTAAACATTACTATTATTATTGTTAATCATATAATATACAAACATAAAATATATAATCCATAATTGTTGTAGTTTTAAAAAATATAAAAATGCAATTGTACAATATATAAATATGAAAATAAATAATACACAAATAATATGTAGATATTTTATTTAAATAGTAATACATTTCAGTGAATTTTCATTTTAAGCATGCTCTTCCATGCCATTGTCTCCTCGTAATCAAGTACACTAATTATTCTAACATTGAAAGTCTGGACCAAAGGTAAAACATTGAAATCTATACCTGACAAATATCCAAAATAGAAATTGAGCACACGTATCCAAAGATGAGCTGTACAAGAGTTACCGCTCACACTTTATTTTAAGGTTCAATTCTTGCTATTAACAAACCATTAACAATGACTTTTGCCTCAGTAAACTCCTAATTTGCTGCTTATTAATAGTTAGTAAGGTAGTTATTGGGCAGGATTAAGGCTGTAGATTAGGATATAGTCATGCAGAATATGTGCTTTATAAGTACTAAAGAGCCAATATGTAAATAATAGGCATGCTAATAAGCAACTAGTTAATAGTGAGAATTGTTCCTTATACTAAAGTGTTACCAAGTTACCCAGTCATATGTTATTAGGGTGTCTAGAATAGTAGCTAAAAGTGATCTAGCTGTCTCATACTTGATACATACTCATACATACCAACATGTGTAGTCAGTTTTTGCAGACCTCAAAAATGCTGTGTAAATTAAACAACATTTTTTTTCTTGCTATATGGTTTAGAAATCCATTTGTAATGAAGTAAATCAGTCACATTATCCTGCTCTGTTGGAAATGTGTGATGAAATTCATTGGAATGTCAAATTGTAAAGCTCTTTCATTTAGCTGGACTGTGAAAAGACTGTTTTAGTTACACAGCTGTGTTTTCACTAAATTCTCCCATAACTCGATTTCATTTATGCTGGTCAGTGCTCTCCATGACTGTGCTCTCAGCGGCCCTGAGAAGGACACAGGGAGAGCGTGATTTAAGTGCTCACTCAAACACAGACAGTTTGGGTGGAGTAATATATGAAAGCACTTCAGATAAACCTCATGTTTTTCCTGTGGCTGAGAGACTAAGCACTCAGCCATTCCTCCTCTCAAGATTTCTTCATCTTCGTCCACGAATTCAAAGGTTACCACAGTCATAGAAATTCTACCATGGATTTTTTTCTTTTGCTATTGGGAAAAATTACCCACTATAGAAGTTTACCCAATTTATGAGAACCCCAAAAAAGTCATTTTGGGACTAAGGACTGGAATTTAATCTAGCAAAGACAAAATACCTCAGAATGTGATATTTATGTATCATAAAGGTTCTTATTGTTCATTGTTGCCTGTTTATTTTTTATTTATTGAATGCTAGTTTATCCTGGAGCTTATGTGTGGCTTACGATACTCTGAGGGTGTATTTTCCCTGAGCAGTTCCTCGTCTGTGCTTCCGTGAGACCCGAATGCTCTTGTTTTATTCTCAGCAAATTAAGGAGAGTGGTTTTACTAACTCAGCCAGACACTTAATCAAGTAATGGCTCTCCTCAAGCAGGCCCTGCAGAAATGCTAGTTCATCAAGAAAAGCATTATAATATCTGAATGCAAAGCACGCTCTTACAAAGTCGCAGTGACCTGCTTGATATGGTCACTGCTTCTGATGTGGGTTTTTTTTTTGTTACATCAAAAAATGCAAGGTTTTTGCTGTATTGAACTGAAAAAAAAACATTGATAGTCACTCCACTGTCCTAAACGGATATATAATGTATTGAGTATGAATTGTTCAGATGTTCTGTTTGTTTTCAAGGGTAATGGCGCAGTCGGCTCTTCCCCAGCTGGAGACGGCTGCACAGATTTTGCTGGAGGAAACACTTACGTAAGATTTGATGTGCCCAAACCAAAGATTAAACAGAGCTGGCCAGGCATCAAAGGTGTGATCTCATTTATAATACAGTATTTTCTATATTATTCCTTATTAACAAAGAAATTATGGTTTAGCAGTGCATCAATATTACAATTCTAGCTGATGATAATAAATCAGTAATAATTTTCATGTTATGGCCAAAAAACAATGATATGGTTGATATGCTGATTTGCTGCTTAAGAAATATTTCTCATTCTCATTATGTTTGTGGAACCCACGATACATTTTTTCTTTGATGAATTGAAATTTCTAAAGAAAACATTCATGTGAAATTGACTTTTGTAACAGTATGAAAGTCTTTAAAGTTGTTTTTGATACATCCTTCCTGAGGTAAAGTATTATTATAATTTTTTTTAAGTCATGTTATTGGTTAATCAAGCAGTGACCCCTTCTGTTGCAGACATGATCCTACATCGATATGTGGTTGCCCGTGTGATCTGGACCTACATGCTGTCTATTGCTGTCACTTACTTTATCACGCTGTGTCTTTTTCCTGGACTGGAGTCGGAGATCAGGAATGTCACACTGGGGGAATGGCTGCCCATCCTGATCATGGCCATCTTCAACATATCTGACTTTGTGGGCAAAGTATGTTCACTGACATTATGACATTACGGATTATATGTCAACTTCTACATTCTTTGAAGTAATTTGACACCCAACTTTGTCTCTCCTTTGTGTCTAGATCGTGGCAGCCGTGCCGTATGAATGGAACGGGACTCGTCTTCTCTTCTGCTCATGTGTGCGAGTAGTTTTCATCCCTCTGTTCATCATGTGTGTGTATCCAGCTCAGAAGCCCACCTTTAGCCACCCAGCATGGCCTTGCATCTTCTCTCTCCTCATGGGCATCACTAATGGCTATTTTGGCAGTGTTCCCATGATTCATGCCGCAGGCAAGGTGGCACCTGAGCAGAGGGAACTAGCAGGTAAATCTATCACCATTAGATTCATAGAGTATAAATGCACAAGTCTTTGCAGATGAACAGGTGCTTGTATGTAAGCCTAAACCTTCAGAAGGATGCATTTATAATCGCTTCTCTAGAGATGCAGTCATTAACTTGAGTTCATGTGATTTTTTTTTCCCCCACAGGGAACATAATGACTGTGTCCTACATGTCTGGACTGATGTTGGGCTCTGTGGTCGCCTATGCTGCCTACAGTTTTACTGCTTCAGGCTCCAGCTTCCACTCAAAGACTGGCTATAACTTTACCCAGGGGTACTAGTACCCTAGTCCAAGCCAAAAAAACATGTCTGTTCCTGTCATCAATCTCATCAGGTGGCACCTTTGCCACTCTGTGTAGCAACTCTGCAGTTCCCATAAATCAGACCTCTGCTGCAGGCTTCTTTTGGCCCACCTGCAATGCTGTGTGCCTGTGAATGTAGTCAAAAGGATGAAGAAACAAGCTTCGACACTGTAAAGAGTTATATGTGTGCTTAGTTGTGTTGCCTCTTCTTGTTCTCGAGAGTGTTTTTTCATGTTGCCAAAAGTTCTTTGGCACGTTCGTTAAGATGCCAAACGTTAGCTGTGTGGTGATAAAGCTGGCGTGAATAAGTGTGATGTTTCTCCTGGTTTAATGTCTGACTCCACATTCTGTGGTGCTGTATATGGAATGACAGACAAACATGAACGTTTATGAGTAGGCCTACATTCTGAGAGGACCGATGAACTGTACTAAATGAGGGTCATTTATGTCTAGATGCATGTAAAAGGGATTTGCCGAAAAGAAAACCTTAATCTTTTGAGTGCAATATGGATACTGGACCTTTTTGCTAAAGCTAACTGAATGTAAACGTCTCTAAATAAAGGTTCTTTTGTAAAGGTTCCTGCCTTTTTCCTTTCGCATTTTCAATTAAGCTATCTTTTAGGGTGTATGACAGCTATTAGGTCTATTTTAAAACTGCTGTACGCCTTCACAGAAACAGAAATCCATTTTCAATTGGGATCCTTACATGAGAGATTAGTTGTGATATTTAATAAACCTGATTGAATCTTGCAAATGTAGACTTTTTTAAATTATGAAAATGTTATGAAGAAAGCATATTTCCACACAATTTACATGCTGTAAAATCACCTGGCATAGGAATAGTTCATAATTAAGCTTCAAGTTTAACTTTTTAGTTCACAAATTTGTTTAAAACCAATCATTCTCATTGTTTTATGTCTTAAATAATATTCCTAGAGTGATTTCTAGCGCTATATTCCCATCAAACGGAAAGGTACACTCAAAGTACTCCAAACATAGATATAGGCTCCCAAATACTATTAAATTGGCTAAATTTAGTGATTAGTGATTTAGATAGCGGGGACATTTTGTTTTGAGCTTTCTACATGGTGTTAGGGAAAAGGAGCATTGTCAAGACAGCAGATGGCGCTGCTGCACAACGTTTTTAACTCTCCAGTGGTCTTGACAAACACTGCTTTTTTGCCTTTTTATAGTATTTTTTTATTTGGGGTAGCTAGTGGTACAACAGAGATAGCGAGTCAATTTATCTAAAACCAGTGTACATGTGCTACATTTCGATTCGCAAATAAATCTGATTTAATACAAATGCTACCTTTAATATATTTACATCTAAAAGTAAAACTACAAGTTCATATTATGCCAAATGCTGATCACGTCCTCGGACCAAAGCAGAGATGATTCACGATGTTTAACGGAAGAAGATTCTGGAGATGCTCTGTACTGTGGGCATATGCTGCTTGGAGGTAACACGAGGATGGTGGGCTAATCAGCAAACACCAAAATCCATTAAAGCACCAGAAAATGTACAGCTACTTTGTAAGAGTAGCAATGCAATCAAATTCTAGGCGGTCGATCCCTTTCTGCCTGGATAGCAGATACATCCTCCTAATGTATCTGACCTATTCTTAAGTTAATACATTCATAGAAAAACTGCTGGGTTGTATTAGCCCTCACCCAATTATTTTTTACTGAATAAAATGACAGCAGTCACATTATTAGGTTTTAATTACATGCAGCAGGAAGGGCTTATTTTCATACTTTTAACATATTTAATAGATTTGCAGTACTTTTACTATATGGACAGTCACCCTGGGGCAACCCTAGGCTGCTCAAGGGCATGATAGTGATGGGAGATCCCAGTCCCTCTCCAGTTCATGAATTGACTGTACTGGGGTTTTGAATAGCAACCCTTAATGTTTTATTGACAGGCATAGCCTAGTAGAGAAAAGACAAGATATAATACGGATGAATACAAAATGAACCGGGCTCAAACTTGTGTCACACATATGACACCACAGTTCACTGTGTCAAAATATGCATTAACCATTAACCTGTTCATTATATGAAAAGGAGCATAGACATATAAAATGGTTTCTGTTCATATTATGGAATATATTTTATTATTTATACTGTAGACTATATTATGTATTAACCACTAGGCTATAGCTTCCAGTTATTTAAGTACCACAATCTAGACATAATAATAATCATAATGAAAAAACAAACAAAACAAAAAAAACATCTTATACAGACACACAATCAGAATCAGACTCAGAATAAGCTTTATTGGCCAAGTATGCTTACACTTACGAGGAATTTGTTTAGTGACAGAAGCTCCACAGTGCGACAGAAAGACAGCAACAGGACACAGATAATAAAAGAATAATATACAAATAGGCAATGTACAAAACAGCAAAAACACAATATATAATATAGACAATTATGTATGTACAGGTCTGATATGTGCAAATTTGAAATTATAAAAAATCAAAATAAGTAAGTGTGGTGGATAAATAATGTATAATAGTTGTGTGTTCCGCGTTTATTGTCAAGTGTTCATGAGATGGATTGCCTGAGGGAAGAAACTGTTTCTGTGTCTGGTAATTAGAGCATTTTAAATAATTTTACTAGAATATTTATGTTTTAGTATTTTAAATAATTTTATTGAATTTATTTATATGTATGCACTGAACTGTAAGCTGTGGACGTGTGAAACACAATCTCATTTCTATGCAACACATAGAAATGACAAATAAAGTATCTATCTATCTAATATATTTTTGTATACTTTTGCACAAAATATATATTTTTAAATGCAGTTACGTCAGTCTATGTGAAATATAAAATGTCTATATGCATAGAAAATTATTACACCGTGCTATTATGCTTTTATTACTATTATTACAATGCTATTACATCACAATCTGACTTTCCCTCAAGTATAAAATAAAAAGAATTTGTCGTGTGTGAGGATTTATCTGCTATCTTTTTCCCACACACCCCTGTTTTCACAAAACCACCTGAGAATAGTACTGTGGAACCATTATGTATAATAGTGTTGTAACCACGCTGGCCTAATTAACTCCATAGAGAATTAAAATAGGGTGTAGTCTCGGTCACAATGAGGCTTCTAATTTCGGTTTAGCCGCTGGAGGGTTTCTGGTGTCTAATAGTACAGTTCCTGAACATTTTTCACTCTGCTCTAGTTCTCTGGCGCTGTATTTTGAGCAGCCTCCAAAACTCGAGAGGAGATGGATCAACTCTGCGAAAGTTAAACGGGCCAGGATGTGCCAACTGACATCCAATTCATCACTGGGGATCATCTTTTATCTTTTGTTATAATCCCACTTTGCTCGCTGTCCTCTAAACTGGATATACACCAATAGAACAATGTCAGACAGGTAACTTTATGGCTCTTTGGACTGACTTTGAGTAGTTATCTGGCTTAATTACACAGCTACTCAACAAGTACATTTAATGTTTAAATGAAACATTGGTTTGACTAGAAATTTTACACAACTATTCAAACGTTTGAGGTCAGTAAGAGTTTTTAAATGTTTTTTTTAAGTTTCTTCTGCTCACCAAGGCTGCATTTATTTGATCAAAAACACAGTAAAAAAAGGTTATAATGTGAAAAATATTATATATTACAATTTAAACTGTTTTCTACTTTTTTATTTTAAATATAATTTATTCCTGTAATGGCAAAGCTGAATTTTCAGGATCATTACTCCAGTTTTCAGTGTCACATGATACTTCAGAAATGATTGTAATATGCTGATTTGCTGCTCAAGAGACATTTCTTATCATCAGTGCTGTGCTGCTTAATGTTTTTGTGGAAACCATGAAACATTTTAGTCAGGATTCTTTTATGAATAGAAAGTAAAGAACAGAATTTATTTAAATAAGACATTTTGTAATGTTAGAAATGTATTTTCGTTCACTTTTGATTAATTTAATGCATCCTTGCTAAATAAAGGTATTAATTTCTTTAAGAAATCATCACTGTAGTGCTGTTGCAGTATTCTTTTTGCTATAGGCTTCATATATATATATATATATATATATATATATATATATATATATATATATATATAGGTTTGCCCACTGACAAAGAAATGATCAGCCTATAATTTTAATGGTAGGTTTATTTGAACAGTGAGAGACAGAATAACAACAAAAAAATCCAGAAAAACTCATTTAAAAAAAGGGTAACACTTTATTTTGATGGTCCCTTTTGAGCATTCTGTTGACTATAAGTAACTTTGCACCTACACGTCAACTTACTCTCATTAGAGTAGTAGTAGACCATCTGCTTAATATCTGCTAACTCTTTACTGTGATGGTTTCCCAACAGACATTCTACTTACTATAAGTAACTTCGCAAGTACATGTCAACTTATTCTAACCCTAACCCTACCAGTCTACGGAGCAGATGCGGTGCAGTTGTCCTGTCCCCTTAGCAGAAAAACACCCCCAAAGCATAATGTTTCCACCTCCATGTTTGACGGAGGGGATGATGTTCTTGGGGTCATAGGCAGCATTCCTCCTCCTCATCCAAACTCGGCGAGTTGAGTTGATGCCAAAGAGCTGGAGTTTGGTCTCATCTGACCACAACACTTTCACCCAGTTCTCCTATGAATCACTGGCAAACTTCAGACGGGCCTGTACGTGTGCTTTCGTGAGCAGGGAGACCTTGCGGGCGCTGCAGGATTTCAGTCCTTCACGGCGTAGTGTGTTACCAATTGTTTTCTTGGTGACTATGGTCCCAGTTGCCTTGAGATCACTGACAAGATCCTCCCATGTAGTTCTAGGCTGATTCCTCTCCGTTCTCATGATCATTGAAACTCCACGAGGTGAGATCTTGCATTACGCCCCAGTACAAGGGGGAGTTTCTTCCATTTATGAATAATCGCACAAACTGTTGTCACCTTCTCACCAAGCTGCTTGGCGATGGTCTTGTAGCCCATTCCAGCCTTGTGTAGGTCTACAATCTTGTCCCTGACATCTTTGCACAGCTCTTTGGTCTTGGCCATGGTGGAGAGTTTGAAATCTGATTGATTGATTGATTGCTTCTGTGGACAGGTGTCTTTTATACAGGTAACAAAATGAGATTAGGAGCACTCCCTTTAAGAGAGTGCTCCTAATCTCAGCTCCTTACCTGAATAAAAGACACCTGGGAGCCAGAAATCTTGCTGATTGATAGGGGATCAAATACATATTTCATTCATTAAAATGCAAATCAATTTATAACTTTTTTTAAATGCGTTTTTCTGGATTTTTTTGTTTTGTTGTTATTCTGTCTCTCACTGTTCAAATAAACCTACCATAAAAATTATAGACTGATCATTTCTTTGTCAGTGGGCAAACGTACAAAATCACCAGGGGATCAAATTATTTTTTTCCCACTGTATATATTATATTATATATATGTGGTGAATATTAAACACTCACCTAAAGGATTATTAGGAACACCATACTAATACTGTGTTTGACCCCCTTTCGCCTTCAGAACTGCCTTAATTCTACGTGGCACTGATTCAACAAGGCGCTGAAAGCATTCTTTAGAAATGTTGGCCCATATTGATAGGATAGCATCTTGCAGTTGATGGAAATTTGTGGGATGCACATCCAGGGCACGAAGCTCCCGTTCCACCACATCCCAAAGATGCTCTATTGGGTTGAGATCTGGTGACTGTGGGGGCCATTTTTGTACAGTGAACTCATTGTCATGTTCAAGAAACCAATTTGAAATGATTCGAGCTTTGTGACATGGTGCATTATCCTGCTGGAAGTAGCCATCAGAGGATGTGTACATGGTGGTCATAAAGGGATGGACATGGTCAGAAACAATGCTCAGGTAGGCCGTGGCATTTAAACGATGCCCAATTGGCACTAATGGGCCTAAAGTGTGCCAAGAAAACATCCCCCACACCATTACACCACCACCAGCAGCCTGCACAGTGGTAACAAGGCATGATGCATCCATGTTCTCATTCTGTTTACGCCAAATTCTGACTCTACCATCTGAATGTCTCAACAGAAATCGAGACTCATCAGACCAGGCAACATTTTTCCAGTCTTCAACCGTCCAATTTTGGTGAGCTCGTGCAAATTGTAGCCTCTTTTTCCTATTTGTAGTGGAGATGAGTGGTACCCGGTGGGGTCTTCTGCTGTTGTAGCCCATCCGCCTCAAGGTTGTGCATGTTGTGGCTTCACAAATGATTTGCTGCATACCTCGGTTGTAACGAGTGGTTATTTCAGTCAAAGTTGCTCTTCTATCAGCTTGAATCAGTCGGCCCATTCTCCTCTGACCTCTAGCATCAACAAGGCATTTTCGCCCACAGGACTGCCGCATACTGGATGTTTTTCCCTTTTCACACCATTCTTTGTAAACCCTAGAGATGGTTGTGTGTGAAAATCCCAGTAACTGAGCAGATTGTGAAATACTCAGACCGGCCTGTCTGGCACCAACAACCATGCCACGCTCAAAATTGCTTAAATCACCTTTCTTTCCCATTCTGACATTCAGTTTGGAGTTCAGGAGATTGTCTTGACCAGGACCACACCCCTAAATACATTGAAGCAACTGCCATGTGATTGGTTGATTAGATAATTGCATTAATGGGAAACTGAACAGGTGTTCCTAATAATCCTTTAGGTGAGTGTATATCTGACTGCTGAATGCCACAACTGACCAATCAGAATAAAGTATTCCAAAGCAGTGAAATAACTCCTTTCTAAATCACACTGTTACAGTTGAAAAACTGCAGTCTGTCTCCTTGACTTATTATTGTTGTCATAGTTCTGTTATCACTGTTTTGACCAGCTATCTAGTTTACTATGTTTCTTAGCTAAAACCCAACATTATCTCTAAGTGTGCTTGTTAAGAGTTCTTCCCTTGGGAAAGTATGGGATTTTCATTTGGTCCCATGCTGGCTGTGCTGGAATATTCTTGTTCTTTGTAGCGAGCTTCTCAGCAAGTCAAGGACATTGCCAAGGCTGCATTCCTACACTTTCTCTGACACACACATACTCGCGGCTGCACGGTATCTGATAGCTGTTTCATCAAGCACAAGTGTCAGCACACTCATGCAAATACTAGAGGTGTATGTCTTACTTTCTGCCAGGGACAGTCCAATAAAAATTTACATAGGTAATGGAGTTATTTTGCTTGAAGGTTAAACTCATGAAAAAGACATGTGAATGGTTTAAACTGTGAGTATGTAAGAGCAAGAGTCTCAGCCATGACAGACATACTGATTACAAGGAGGTGCACTCTCAAGGAATGGAGCAGATCGTGAACATCACAGCATCGTACTACAATTTTTTCCCGCTGTCGCTGTGAGACCTCTAATCGAGACAGTGTTGAATGTTTAATGATATAAATCTTATGATTTAGGCCTTCTTAGCCAGCAAGTGTACTGACAAGTCCCATTTTATATTGATAGATTTCTAATGAGCATCATATAAGGGACTAATTCAGCAACAAATTGCATATTCAAACTATTTATGTTGACTCAATTAAAAAAATTACTTGTAAGAGCATAAGTTTATTGTTTTACACTTTCTTTTTTATTATTTATTTACTCTGAGTCTGCATTGCAATATAACATAATTTTACCAGCATGTATATTTCTAAACTATGTACATTGCTGGTGATAAGTCTATAATAAGACAGTACGTCGGAACTGAGACATACTATAACATAAATCTGCGAAAGGACTGTTTCCATTTAAAGTTCAATCAAATTCTCAAGAATTCTGTCATTGTTTACTCACCCTTATGTTGTCCCAAGTCCAGGTAACTTAAAAGATCCTGATCCTTTAAAGAAACATGAGTGCTTTATATGATGAATTTAATTGAGACTTTTATTTACACCTAAACAATATTTAACACGCATACTTGGATTAAACTGCTTTATTCATTTGAATTCACCTTTATGTCTTTTTTTGGATGTTTTGGTTACCTGGACTTTCAATGGAGTGACAGACATCTCTCAGGTTTTGTCTTTTATATTTGTGTTTTATGGGATTAGAACTATGAAGGTGAGAAAACGAATACAGTTTTATTTATGTATTTATTTTTTGTAAACAAGGACATTATTTAATCTTTCAACAACACCTTGTAAGATGCTTTGTTACTAGTTCCAAAATGATGTTTTCAAATGAATAACGGAGGTTTGGGGGCATCTGTTAAACTGTCAAGGAAGTAGTTCCACACACAAAAGTTTTTGTTTATTTGTTTGTTTTTATTAAGAGACTCCATTTTTGTTTTTTATTTATTCATACACTTGTGCCATCGAACTGTTTTATAAATGCAATATCACACTCCTAGCCATGTGTTATCGATCTATAACTGCACATGCTGATATATTATAGAGCAATATCACATAGCTACAAGTGGGATATTGCTCATATTTAACAGTACATGTGAATTTGCTGCCGTAAAGCAATCCTCAGTTTTTTTAGAATTTCGTACCCCCTCACAGGGGTAGACTGGGGCCAAAAAGTTGCCCTGGACTTTTTGGCACAGAGCGGCCCACCAAACCTGGTCCGCACCACACCATAAATGAGTGGCATCTTGACATTATAATTTGTCTTTTCTGGTGTATATGGCAAATAGTAAAGAGTTTTAAAGAATTTTTAGGAGGGACCGTTTAATATCACTAAAGTTAAATACCAATATTATCAGTCCATATGACACAATGCTCTGGTATTGTCTAGAAGACTTGAATAGTGCAGAATGCTGACTTTTTTAAGGGGCCTTTCTATTGGTTATATACAGTATTTGTCCTTTTGCAGGAGCAAAATTTCATTTTAAGGAATAGAGCTCCAATTGTGGAAAAGAGTAAAAAAATTAATACAATTTAAAACAGCTGTCTTCTATGCGACTATAAAGTAAAATATAATTGATTGCTGTGATCAAAGCTGAATTTCCAGCATCATTTCTCCAGTCTTCAGTTTCCTTCAGAAATCATTCTAATATGCTGATTGTTGCTCAAGAAACATTTCTGATTATTATGAATGTTGAAAACTGTTGTGCTGCTTCATATTTTTGTGGAAAATGTGATACCATTCAGTCTTGGGTAAGATTCAAAAATATAAATTAATATTTTTAATCAACAATGTTGCATTAAATCAAAGATTATAGAATACAAAAAGGGACTTTGATTAAATTGATTTGTGACAGTAAAGATATTATTTACACTTATTACAAAGTAATTATTTCAAATAAATGCTGTTCTTTAACTGAGAACCATTATACCAATAATAAAACCATTATTAATAATTGATCACAAATAATAACTGATAATTAAGCAGCAAATTAGGCAGCATTAGAATGATTTCTGAAGGGACACTGAAGATTGGAGTAATGATGATGAAAATTTCAGCTTTGATCACAGAAATAAATTACATTTTAAAACATCCTAAATAGAAAACCACTATTTTAAGTGTAATATTTCATATTATTAGGCCTTTTTTTTAAGTGAATTTTTGATCAAATAAATTCAATCTTCTTTCAAATAAATAAATAAATAAAAAGCCTTAATTATTTCAAACGTTTAACCACCAGTGTGTATATAAACTAGGCTAATGCATGTGGATTAATAAACAAATTATATTTGTATTAGGCTTATAATATAAATCACTTTCCAATGCACAGCACTCGAAAAAAGTCTTCAGATTTACAATGTTCTAGAGTAAGATTGAGAATTATTTTTATAGATTTTTAAACATTTTCTTAGACACGTGAAATCATGGAAGAAAGCAGATTTACATTAACTCTTATCTCATGTCTGCTGAAAACTGCATTATGTAGCCAACATTGTGACGATTCGAATACTGTCTCGTCATGTTTAGGTGCTTGCTTCTTACCTCAGCTCGCGTTCAAGTCGGACGCAGCGTAGCGTCTGTGAGTAAACCCCGCCTTCTACACTTCGATTGTCTGTTTCAAACATTTTGACATTGTCGAGCGCTTTTGAGCCGCTGCACTGAGCCGGAGCACGCTATATTAAGAAGCTATATATAGAAGCACGGGCCATTTGTCTGGGCCGATGGAAGGATATACGTGTATTTACTACAATCTATTTTTTTATATATTTTTTTTATATTACGCAAAGGGCCGGCCCACATTGTACAGTGGCCCACCGGGAAAACTCGCGGTGCTCCAGATGGTCAGTCCGCCACTGCCCCCTCACCAAACTTACATACTCCCGGAACATATGATTGGGGGAAGCATGGGAAAGAAACAAGCCATTTGCATTATTAGAAGACAGTCAGAATGATTTTAAAACATTTTTGATATTTCAAAAATTTTAATAAACGTAAAAAAAAACGTTTTTACATATAGTTGCTTTACTATGATGTACGACACACAAATTCGAATCTTGCACGCTAATTAGGAAAATAGTATGCAAATTAGGATGCAGTAACAGGGTCATTTTCGACTCGGCCAGCAGATGGGGTGCTCATGTTGTAGGTTCTGTTCTATAGCAGCACATTCATTTCCATGTTGGCTGGTTTCAAGTTGTCGTACAGTCAACGCTCTTGTAATAGCCACTTGTGGGTGTCTGAATTACCATGACCCAGTTAATGGCAGGGATACAGGGACTGTAATGATCAGACTGGGAAGATTACATTTGACACAGCTGCTCCAGACGGTGCTAAGAGTCGGACTTGACTGTGAAGGTGCTAATGTGGCTACACTAGATGACTCAGAGCAGGAGAAACACTGGGAAGGACAGATGCAGCTGAAACTGAAGACAAAAACACATTGTTTAAGAACGAGAAGTATCACTTAACATCATCCAGTTCTACACAAGCTTAATGTATCATGTTATCAGCCAAGCTTTTAGCATGAATTTCCGTGCTGGTCCAGGCTAGTTTATGCTGGACTGTGCCCAGCTGGTGGAATGACCTCCCGATCTTCGCCAGCACCTGACCAACTAATATTAACACTTACCTATTCGATTTATAATAAAAAAATAGCATCTTACGCGAGGGGCATCAAAAATACATGGTGGTTATCAGCAATACTTGGTTATTTTTTATTTCAGGATTTCTTTTAAAATGAAAGGGAAAAAAGTCGTCTTGTCTGAATCAGGAAAGAAATTTATGCACAGATCAAGCAAAAACAATATATGACGGTGGATTTTGATGTGAGTGGACAACAGGGAGTTTTTCACTAGAGAAAGCAATATTATGGATAGAGTACTTATTTTTATCCAGAATAAACTTTTTGAAGCTAAAAATGTCTAAATCATGCACATGCAGCTTTCTGCTTAACAAGATGTTAATTGTTGGACTGGAGTCATGTGGATTATTTATCATTCTGAGCAAGTGATGTAGTGCTAAATTTCTCCAAAATCTGTTCTCATGAAGAAACAAACTCATCTACATCTGGATGGCCTGAAAGTGAGTAAATTTTAAGCAAATTTTCATTTTGGGGGAACAATTCATTTAATATGTACAAAAAACAAAACAACAACAACAACAAAAAAAACCACAATAAATGTATTACCCATAATTAAAACATGAAACTATAAAGGCAATTTCCAAGACAGTGATACAAATTAATTTGTTGCTTCAGAGATATTCCAGAAAGTGACTGACACTGCGTTTTTGCTCTTTGATTTCACAGTGACAGAAGTAACAGAGGAATCACTCTAAAGACCACATGCTGGTTCTGTTTTCTTTTCTCTTTTGTTCTCTTTTTTTTCTCTAAGCGTCACATCCTGTCTGTCTACTTCTGGATTAGGAGATAAGCACAGGCAAAAGATCCACTTTGAGCAGCAAATGCAATCAGGATTATGATTGTGTTGTATTGTCCTGAATACAAATTTAGTGGCATGATTATAATTGAGGTCCCATTCATGCATTTGCATGCTAAACCTCTTTTACAGTTAAAAGGGGTACAACCTTGATTTGGGATATCACTTATGAACTCCTTTTTTATAACACACAAAGCATTAGCTGTAGTTTACAGGCTTTTGGTGCAAACCTAGGCTTATAGGGATTATGCATTCACTTTTATATGGTTTCAGTGGCAGGTTATGGATTGGATCATAATTTGACAGAAAGAGACAGAGGTACAGATTAGAATGACCTCAATTTTTACTTACACATGCACTCAATATGGGACTGAATTTCAGATCAGGTCTTTTTTTTCTTTTTTTTTTTTAAATCTGGGCAAGGGAGTGTCTAACAGTATTGAATGAAGGCACTGGTGTTCACAGCATTACTGATCATTTCCATGATCCCTCAAGTTCTCTAGGACAACTTCTCTAGGAAATCTGCTTATTATTTTCAAGACAATTTTCAAAGCATTTTGTGGTACCAGAACCATGTGAAATATGTTCCCTCGAGAAAAAGAAAATTGGTATCCCGTCAGCTCTCAATATATGGTTGTTCTCCATTTTACAGCTACCCAGCATGAGTCCACTGAAATGGCTGCTGGTAGGATTACTGCATTGTGTCGAAAAGGAGAGCATATAAACCTTGTGACGTCACTTTTGTTAAGACAGAATTCAATGAAAGTCGTTTTATGAATTGAAGCTGTGCTGTAACTCTTCTCCAGTCAGGCTTCACAGTTGAGTACAAGTCTGTTTTATTGTTATATAAAGCTGGTTTGTCTGGACAACCACTGTTCTGCTGTTCCACTAACGTCTTTCACAGTGTTAATGCTTTGAAATGGACTGCACTATGTATTGTAGGAAAACTCGTATTTAATTTCTATTGAATAACTCAGCTACTGAGGTAACAATTGGGCTGTTTTATTATTAGAAACTACTCTCTGGACAAAGGAAAAGTGATCTGGTTACTGAAACATTCTAACAAAGCTCTGACATGGAATATTTTACATTAGAATATTTATAAAAAATTATATATAGTTATAGTTTTAAAGGGGTCATATGACGTTGCTAAAAAGAACAATATTTTGTGTATTTGGTGTAATGCAATGTGTTTATGTGGTTTAAAGAAAAAAAAACATTATTTTCCACATACTGTACATTATTGTTGCTCCTCTATGCCCCGCCTTTCTGAAACGTGTTGATTTTTACAAAGCTCATCGTTCTGAGAAGCGAGGCATGCTCTGATTGGCCATCTATCCAGTGCATTGTGATTGGCCGAATACCTCAAGTGTGAGATGGAAATGTTACGCCCCTCACCGTATTGTGATGGAGTTTCCTAACGCCGATGAGACTAAAACAATAAAACCCACTATAAACGAGGCATTTGTTGCATCCAGTGGGGACATAATTACTGATTATAATGACTTAGACTGTCTTTTTACGCGGCGCGATGCATTACCATGTCTGCATATCGGAGAAACGACAAACAACAAGCACTACTCTACACAGCTCAAAGCTCGCGTTTGATTCGTCAGTAGCAGAAACGTACTTACAGGCTGTGAGTCAGAAGCCCAGACTGTCCTTGCAAAGTTGGAATTGCAACAATACTACAGCAACAATACTACAGGGAGAATAAAAATCATACCCTTTTTCTTTGCGTAAACATTTGGGCGGTGTTATGCAAATCTCCCCACACCGTGACGTAGACATGTGGGGGCGTGTTTAAATTAGCCGTTTTAGGAGGGCGTGGACAAGTCTTAACTTTTATAAAGAATATCTCTTTGGTTTTGAGACTTTAGTCTTTGCATCTTCAGGGATCTTATGTATGCACAAACAGCTTGTAACACTCCAAAGAGAAAGGAAAACTTGAAATCCCTGTAGTTACAGTAGATCATACTTTGATTTGATCGCATTAGTTTTTGATAAAATTCCTTTAGGGTTTTTCTAGGGATACATTAAACAATTACCGTAAAAACAGCTGTGATTTATATCTTAACAAACACGCCGCAAAGGCCAGTTCAAAAGATAGGAGTATAGATAATGCTGTTTTACTGAATACAGCTATAAGGCACAGCAATTCAGAGAGCATCGGATCTTGTCATGCGAATTGCAGGGTGCGTTTCAATATCCAAGCCACATTTACTGTCACTATAAAGCACCACCAAGGATGTCTGGGATGCATGTAAAAAATTGCATCCGTCAATGCTCCGCTCAAGTAATCACAAATCCGGGAAAAACGGTTTGACAGCAAGGACATGGGTGCAGGTTTTTGTAATAAAATGTGTTGATTGAATCTAAGCAAAATTATAAAAAACATTCAAAGGTCTTACAGGGTGGTTTGTGTTTGCTATGCTCACTGGGTTCTGCTCTGGGGCTGGGCTGGTATGACCCAGATCTGCAGACAGCTGTTTCTATGTATTTGGACACACCCCAGAGAGCACAGGAGATGGAGCCATTAGAAATGAAAAGGAAACAAAGTGCGATCAGCTTTGCTGGGCTTGAAATAGCAGCATGTATGTTGTACTTCTCCTTTCTAGCAATCCTTTATTCAGGTTTTATAATTATACTCTCCCCACACAGCTGGGTATCTCGTTTTGGAGAAGGGGTTGCTGGTAACAGCTTATTTGGTCTGAGCCAGAAAGCTCATAAGGCAAAATGAGTAATGAAGGTTTCCACCCATGCTGTATGACTAACATTTTAGAGACATTACATCCTCCGAGAAATAACATTGCTTGCATGTAGCCAGGGTGTGAACTACGGGGGGAGCTAGGGGGAGCTCGGCTCCGCTTAATAAGACATGAAAACGTGATTTGTTAAATTTTGGGGGGTCTCAAAAAATATTGACTGTGTTATTTTGACGTGCAATTTCAGTTTTGTGTAATGTGATCATCGTGGATTATTATGTGTAAAATTGTAAAAATATCATTCATTCATGCATGACGGTGATTTCAACCAAATTCACTTCAATAAAGATAACTATACATGCTATTCTTGTCATGAGCATCAAAGTGTGGGGGCGCTGCTGCAGCCTGCGGTGGACATCCAACGTCCCAAGCCACGCCTGTGTCCAAATACGTCACATACTTATTATTTTGAAACAAGAAAAAGCATCGACAAGAAGATGTCTAATTGTTTGCAAACCGCTAAAAAGAAGTTTGCTGTGTTGGTAATTAAAAAAAAAAATCTTTGGTCTTTACGAAAACGTTGACAACTTGAATGTGTGCGTCGTTTGTGTGCATGTGTAAACAACAGTTCAGCATGCTTATGTGTTTTCAACTGTACACAGGCACGTTATTACTTAGATATCAGTAACGTAAATAGGCCTATGTATGCATGTGTGTGTGTGTGAATGAGTGTGTTATCCAGCAAGACAGTTTTTGTGGTTTAAAATCATAAATATTCTTGTATGCAAAATGTTGAGGTAAATACTATTTAGTATGACAAATATTTAGTGGACCAACACACACATATACTGTATTTTTAACAGGAGTGCCAAGAGGACATAAAGTGGAAGTTTGTAAGAGACATTGGCCCAGTGTTGTGCTGGATACAGAGTCACCGTGAGTTATTCTGTGGGGAGGTGAAAGGGCCTGCCTTACTCTAGATGGACAGTAAAAATAAACAAAATGCCATCAAAGACTACCTGGGGTCGAATCGGATGAAGCAAGAGATGTCTTTTCATTCATCTTTCAGGACCTGAAGTGGGACAATCACATTGACTCCATTGCTAAAAAGGCCCAGCAGAGGTTGTACTTCTTTCGCCAGCTGAGGAAGTTCAACCTGCCACAGGAGCTGCTGAAACAGTTCTACTCTGCCATCATTGAATCCGTCCTCTGCACGTCAATAACTGTCTATAACTGTCTGGTTCAGCTCAGCTACCAAATCTGACCTCAGAAGACTACGGAGGGTAGTCCGTACTCCAAGAACTCTACTTATCCAAAGTGAGTAAAAGGGCTGGTAAAATCACTCTGGACCCCTCACATCCAGCACACTCCCTCTTTGAACTGTTAACGTCCTGTCGACGCTACAGAGCTCTGAGCACCAGAAAAACCAGACACAGGCCATATCTACCTCACAAACAGTTAAATGTTCTCCCCACTGTACAATAAAACATGTGCAATACCAATACATCTATCCACATTCCCTTGCATAATTTGTATACATACGCACATCTGTACAATACAATAGTCTGATTGTGTAAGTATCTGGAGGAGCTGGACACAGTCTTATCAAATTGTCTTGCTGAACAAAGTGAAAGTGAAGTGACATACAGCCAAGTATGGTGACCCATACTCGGAATTAGTGCTCTGCATTTAACCCATCCATAGTGCACACACACACACCCGGAGCAGTGGGCAGCAGTTGGGGGTTCGGTGCCTTACTCAAGGGCACCTCAGTCGTGGTATTGAGGGTGGAGAGAGCGCTGGACATTCACTCCCCCCACCTACAATTCCTGCCGGCCCAAGACTTGAACCCACAACCTTTGGATTACGAGTCCAACTCTCTAACCATTAGGCCACGACTTCCCCAAGGCTTGAAAGTTCATGCAAACGGATTCAACATTGGCCGTAGATCTGCGTGCGCAGTACTTGAAATCAATTCTGCAGATAGCATCATATAGCCACCATGGCAAAAAGAACACAAGGCTGTTTAATTAAATTTGGTTTTACTAAGAAATTGTGTAGTGATGATGTTAATGGCACGACCGATTCACCTGCCGCAAGCCCTGTTAGCACAGCTCCCGCCGGCGCCCAACCCCCGCTTATAAAATAAAAAGGTGGGCACCCCCAAAGTCCACGGTATAGTCAAAGATGGCACAGGCTGCTTCACGAAAGTGTTGTAAATGTGTTTGACAGTCGGTCCCTGCAGACATGAGTTGCAGTTAGAGAATGCGTGGCTCAAGTTTAGAACTACACAATGCTGAAAGTCGTTGAAATTTGTGGTTTGCGTTCACCACGTTATGCTTTAAGTGAACATTATTATACAGCTGACATATTTACTACCGCAGCCCAACAAAACACTTGCAAGTTTGATATTGATTTTGTACAAGTTCTTTAAACTAGAAATTAATACTGAGAAAAACAAAAAAACATGTAATTTACTGTAAAAAAAAAACAGCAGATGTGCTTGTCAGATCTTTACTGAAAGAAATACAGTAAGAACATTTAACGTTTTACAGATTGACCTTAAATTTACAGTATAATTTAACAAAAGTATGATACAGTCAAAACAAAAATTATTCAGACACCAGATATCATTTTTGATATTTTTTACTAATGGGCGCAGGACACTATAGTTCATAAATGTAAGTGAGGATAGTAAAATAAAGTGAACTGTGACATATTGTACCCCAAAATTCTTCATATAGTGGACTCCCAGTAACATTTGGAATCAAAAATTATTCAGACACGTTGACCTGACCGTGTTTTGCTTAAGTGTTTTTTCTTTAATTGCTAATGCAACCTTTTTACACAACAGACTGAACAAAATTAAGCATTGCCTGGTAATTGGTTGACATAAATTGGTATTATCTAAATGTGTACTTAAATTTAACAGCTGAATATTTTTTGGTTGATTGTAATCCATTTCTATCAAAGTTATCTGACATTATCAAGATGAATTTGTTCAGTTTAACTTTAGTTCTTGTTATATTTTATTACCGTTTTCTAATAAACTGTGATAAAATGTGAGAAATGTTGAAGGTGTCTGAATAAATTTTGGTTTGACTGTATTTCATTAATTGAATCTAAGAAGAAACATTATTTCAATGAAAAAAAACACCCCTTCAAATTTGGGAAATCTAGGGATGTCAATTATAATCTAAAAATGTAAATTATGGTGAGTTCTTTTTCTTCTGAAAACTGTACATTTAACAGTATTTTACTGTAAATTTACATGAAATGTTCCATGTTTTTAAAGGGTTAGTTCACCCAAAAATGAAAATTCGGTCATTAAGTAATCCGCGTTGTTTACGTTCAGCATGCACACGCTGTCTACTGAATGTAAACAGCGCTGATTAAATTGATTACATTCTGGGGTACTCTCCAAAATGGCAGAAGACGGTAACTCGGGGAGAAGTATTGCTGAATAAATTATGTTATTATTGTTTTCTTTGCGCACAAAAAGTATTCTTGTAGCTTCGTAAAATTATGGTTGAACCCCTGATGTCACATGGACTATTTTACCGACATCCTTGCTACGTTTCTGTGCGTTGATCATGGTAATATCCTTGCTGTCTATTATTGTTCAATGTAACTTACATCTTAGACACAATATTGACAATTACTCACATTTTTTGCTCCATCAATGAAAATAAACAAAGCTACAAGCAACGGTTGTAGGATATAATAAGATAATATATATTATTATACACCTTAATCATATGCAAGTTATCATGATTAATACGACCAAAGAGACTTCATAAAAGCCAGCTTGATTTCGACACACTGCATCAGGAAACCATCTGAAAGTGTTGTTAGCAACATGCACACATTTCCCGAGCATTAGCCCGGCACCGTCAGCTGCATATAGATCATCGACAATGACAGTTTCATCAAAGTCTTTCAAACATTTGTCTCTCATTCTTGTAATATGAAGTAGCTTTTGTGCCAAAGTGGCAAAGCTCCTCTCTCATCTGTGCGCACTTGTCTGCTTAGTGGAGTGACACGAGCAGCTGCATCTGGGTGCCTTTTCAGATGAGGAAGTCGATACTCATGATGTCATGATTAAAAGAACGCTAAAAAGAGTGACTGTAACTGTAAGTTATTGTTTGGCAAGCTAAGCCGCAGCTCCGGGGGTGAGCTGTGGTTTTCATGGCCAGAAATGGCATGCATGTTGCGGTTGATAGAGGCTGACATGCCTGCACTCCAGAGTCCTCAGATTCACCGACTACGCAAACCGCACGCGGGTAGATGAAAATTCTGTGTGGGTGCATTCAGAATAAGACCGTGTATATTAACGGGAGTTTGTTTTTGTCAAGCTACGCTATTTTTGCACAATCGCTAGCGAACTTCAAAGCCACTTCCATGCGGGGTATTTGCACACGGGTAAAATTCGGGTGGCGCTTTAACATTCTCAGAGCCGTTTTACTGCATAAAACTGAAAAAAGATTACAATATTTTAGTCCAGCAGCTGCTGGAACATGATGATGGCTGTGATCTAGTAAACACTAAAACATTTAACTTCGGTTGTAGTTTATTTTAAAGGTTTGTAGCTACAGCAATGTATTTGCTTTATTGCCCACTTGTATTAAGCCATCATCCTCGTTCTGTCAAGCTTTCATAAGCATATACGTCAATATTTCACAGCACATTTGCCAAACCCAAAAAACAATAACCTCGATTGTGGTCAGAAGCAATGAAATACTGAACCCATTTTCTCATATATTTATATCTCTAATGCATGCACTTGATATTTTTCAAATCCACGCAGGTTCACAGAAATTTAGGCATCCATCATCCCGGTCATAGTTTCCAAGAGATCAATAATTCAAAAAGACACTTTTTATATGCAGTCTCAAAGCGAAAGCCTTCCATTTTCTGTGTGATTTATTTCTGTGCTAGAAGCTGTCACCTTCCATCACCACAGCTTTTATCACTAAATAAAAAGCTGTGCTATAAATCGCAGGCATCGTGGGTCATTGTATCACAATCCAGTGACGCTCACTCTGTGCCACAGCAATCCTGCTCTTCATCTGACCAATTTATTCAAAGCATCAGGCCTTTATTTAACACGGGAGAGGTCAGATGACCTTCCTAGGTTGGTGCGCCTGGGTTAATGGCAAACAGCTGAAGCACATCACATTGTATTTCTCAGAATTCACAGCCAGCTACATTTACCATCCAGCTCTGAGTCACCTTCATGCACGTGAAGACTATTTAGACTCCAAGGTAAACATCACGGTAGCACAAAATCAATATTGTGTTTTTGTTTCTTAGTTTCCTACAAGATGTCTTCTTTGATAAACACTCATTTGTGGCACAATCTTTAATTACATCACTTGAAAACAACATAATGATTGTGCTGATTGTCATTTGTACCTTATGTTTATCTTTTTATTTCTTAGAATGTAGCTTGAGGATGAACTGAAATAAAGTTCACATCTGTTCATTTAAACTGACGCATTACTACCGAGCATTTATAACCATTGGTATTTATAATTAGTCATTTAATGTGAATAGATTTCCATAAACTGTTTATTTACGATACCAGGCTGCCGTTTATTAGACTATGTATTGACGCAAAAAGCAAATCCATCAAACAAAATGATTTCTATTGTATGTGATTGATGACATGAAGCAAAATGAGAGCAAATGAGCACGACTAATGGAGTCCAGTAACAAAGCAGAAAATGACTGTCATTTGTCCCTCTTCTATGGATCAATAGGCGTACAATGAGTTCGCCTAAAAATGTCATATGAAGGTTTTGTTCCACTGCTTGTTTGTCACGGCTCTCGTAACGCAAATTAATTATTTTTTGGACTTCTGATGACTACTAGCTGATAAACACTTTAATTGCTTTTCATGCTCCTTTTTGCTGTTATTACATTCCACTTCTCAACCACAGGCACTGCTACAGTCAGAAGTCCTTTGCCTGAAATTGCGAGTGTGGGAAAGTATAGCGATGGATGGCATGCAAGATATTTACCGAACAGTGACACTGGAGTGTATGCATAAGTAAGTTATATCAATTTAAAAGCAAAAACTAAATGTTTTTGGTAAATTGAATCATAAACAGGTGTTGCAGAGGCTTGCTTCCAGTGTAAATGGTCTAGAAACATAAATAAACAAATCTAACTCACAAGACATTATAAGGCAATTCACAACCTCATATTACTTCTGGGTTAAAATTTGATTTGTGATCAGATTAATTCATATTAAATGACAGAACTGGCACCACATTGACTTTCACCTCATTGTTTTATGTAATTGTTCAATAATTCATCCAACTTGTTTGCTGTTTTAAAATAATATCCTATATATATATATATATATATATATATATATATATATAATATGAATAAAATGGATTTGTGGGAAGTCCTTGATGTGGGATGGCTTGAAAACACAACTCTTTATATTTGAATGATCGATTTAAAACTAGACTTAAGAGAAATTAGGATATATAGTGCAATAAAAAATAATTATAACTAAATAATATTTATCTTGTTATTTTTTCCCACTTTAAATTAAAATGCTGCGGGTGGATTTAGAAGAAATGCTTGATGGGGGTTGGTTTAAAACCACAACTCTTTATATTTGGATATTAGATTTGAAACCATGGATTTATTGAAATAGCACCATAAAATAAAATAGTTACAACAATTAGTGTTACAACTCTCTTGGCCCCCCTGTATAATACCTGTAAAGAGATAATTGATGGAAAATATGCAAAATTGCTCATGACATTTAATTAATCCAATTAATATTTCTGTACATATTCCAAAGCCATGTGGACGTAATTGACTGTGGGCGGAGAACACCCATGACACCCGCTTAAACTCCACCATAGATGAGAAGCTAAGATAAACCATGTTTTTCTCCAAAAATCAGCCTCTTTCCTCAGAATCGCATGCGACTATTTACTGTTATGTTTTTCCCATGACTTTTTAATAGCAAGTTTTCAACCAACACTGTCCCCGAAATACAGCTCTGTGCTATATAAAGACGGTGGGAGCAACAAAGTGCGTGTACATTCTGATTTTGTGTACTTTTCATTATATTCTCTTTGTACCCAGCAGCTGTTTAAAAGCAACAAAAGCTGCACACTTTTTCCCACCGACACGGATAAAGCAAATCATTTCCCCATATCATGGAAACATGTGGGCCAGACGTTCAAAGATCCAATAACATAAAATAAACTGAAATCAGAAGCTCTGGGACATAAATAAGCACTGATTATATTCTTGTCTCATATATAATCCACATCAGCAAGCGTGTAATCAGCCAGTCTTTCTGTGGAGCTGGTTAAATAAATAAAGAAATGACTTTAAAATGATATTATTCTCAACTCTGAAGCCCTGAAGAACTCTTTTGGTTTTAAGGTTTAATTGCAGCTCTGATGTGCATCAGATCAGAGTGTTATTTGCATATAACAAAACACAAATTCAACAGTACATTTAATCTCACTATTAAGCATCAGAACCCAAGCACACTTATGAGAGGGGAACAAATGGTTTAAAAAGCCAAGCTATCGTGATATGGTTATGATCACAGAGCTTAAAACAAAGCTCATCAAATGGACTCCAAACACTCCTTGCTGTATTGTGAACAATGAGTGGTCATATAAGAGACGGTGTGGGTTGCAGACATTATGGCAAGACGACTTGTGTTTTCACGAGGGCCTAATTTCCCCATGCTGAGGACCGAACTTGAGCCAAAGCTCAAGGGGAGAACATGGACTTAAATTCTGATCTGGCAACACAATTTTATTCAGACTGACACTTGAGGACCAGAAGTCAGTAGAAGCTGGCAGAAAAAGAGAGCGGGAAGGTCACCGGAGGTCAGGCGGGCAGGGTTATTGGGGAAGAACTCATGATATCTCTGTATGTGCGTCGTTGGGCTCCGGCTGAAACGTCTGAAGCTTTGCCCTTTTGAAAGGCTGCATCTCGACCACTGAGGTACACTGCTGGTTTGTGATGAACCCAGGGCTACTACAAAGCCTGAGTTAATTAAAAATGTCAAACGCTCTCCCACCCACATTGAATGCCCCCTCGATAGGGTCTGATTTGAACAGCGTTTAATTTTTCATCGAAATAAGTTTAATTTCCTGAAAGCTCTCTCTGCCCTCAGAGTCTCATAGACGCTTTGTGTTAAGCCCCTGATTGGATTTCACTGGAAATGTTTAAGCCACAACAACATTCTTATTCACAACGTTTCTTCCAGAGGAAGATTAAGGTTTTACAAATGGATTTGCTGTATAGTCCTTGTATTAAAAACTGAAAATATTTGGGAAAATGACTGCAGAATTCTGAGTTGCAGATGAATATCTTTCTTTTAATAGACAGCATGTTGAACATGTTTTAACAGTTTATATATATTTGATTCTTTTCTGGATCTTTATTTTTCTCTCTTTCTATCAAAATGCTGAAAGTGAGTGATGACACTTATTTAGCACATGCCAAGAAATGTTCTTTCTGCGACTGAGGAAGGTATTTTTCTTACAAAATAATTATGAATATCCAAAAAATGCTGCCTAAAGTTTTGATGACTTCAACAACATGACTGAGAGATGCCTAGACTGTCATTAAGAGATTTTTTGCTTGTTATTAAACACAATAATTTGCAATTTACAAAAAAATACAATGATTAAAAAATAAATAAACATACAGACAAAACTTAGACATTAAACACATTAATTTAAACATTATTAGAGATAAAAGAATAAAACCATAGCTCTGTAAAAAAATATTAGAAAATTAAACTAAAATGAAAAAGTATTATAGCAATACTTTATACAGAGACAATAGATTATTTTCTTATTTTAATGATTTAATTTTTTTCTATTGCTACATTTGCCCCAACAACTATTAAAATAAGCCAATATTATCTTCTCATAAGTCTGTTAAAGCTAGTTACTTTTCACGTTTGACATGTCGTCAGTTAAATATAAGTAGTCCGTGAGTTAAAATATTGAAAAGAGAAAAATATTTCAATTACCTTGCCTATTGATTTCCTTTGAAATTAAAGAGAAGACTATCATTATATATAGTGAAATATGCACCGTGAATATCACATCTCGCTGTGTGTTTTGATGTGTAATCCTTTTTTTTATGCATTTTGGCCTACTCTGGGTCTGGTCTAGCGGCCGCTCTCTTGTCACTCACAGACAGACGCTGCACAGGGGAGAGAGTGGACTAACAAAAGGCAAACAAACTCATGAATAAAAGAGCCATGAATATATGCGACTGTGTAAAGTGGGTTGGGACACGTTGGCTGGAATGTGAATATCCTGGGGTACATTTGATCCAGCGCCCATAGCAGACAGTGCATGATGAATGTTGCCCAGAGAGAATTAAAAGCTGTCATAGAAGCGGCCCACCATACTGAGATTAAGCCCCAGAAGGGCTCGACATCCTGGGAAGGTCTCTGAGTGCTGTGGCAGGTTGTCTCACTCGCCTGTCAAGTGCTGAGTTGTCACTGCCTATAAGACCGAAGGCACAGGAAGGCAGAAAGCAACATTCCCTGAGGATTTCTACCAAGGATCCCTCAGAAATGCGAGTCTGTAAGGCGCAATGAGTTCTGTATCCAAACATATGATATTTCAGATAAGTGGCATTGAACATACAAGAAGATTTCCTCATGTTTAGCAATGTAGAAAAGGGTTGCCCTGTTTCAGAAGAGATTTCTAAGCTGGTTATTTACCTTTTGATGCACTGAGCTATTTTGCCAGTGAGCAGTTGTGTCTCCATAAACTGCAGATAAAGCAGTAAAGTAGATTACATCTGCCCCAGGGGACCAATGTAAAGCATTTGTGTGACTGAAATCACAGATATGTGAAAACCATTGGAATCAAACAGGCACGACTGAACTTAAGTGTATCATTTTTACTTGTGCATGCCAATTCTTGAAAATATATTTGTATAGGTTTTGATTTTAGTGAACTCAGAAAAACTCCTCTCTTAAAATATCCCACTGTCATTCCCCCTGCGCTGCCGTTTCTGCAAAAACATTCCAGCTTAGAAATGTGTTGACTATCAGCAAATATGACTTTTATTAAGAGAAGAGTTTCATCTCTCTCACACACAGAAAAATTGCTGGTGTTATGTTCAACGTGATCCTAATACATTTTTCATTTGTTATTGATAAACATACATTTTTCATCCTTTTTTTTTTAAATTTCAGTTTCTCATTTCTGAAGATCTGAATATTTGTATTATGATGTGAATGATTTGTACTAGAATTTACAACACTTTTATACTTTAGCTATTGACCATATTAGTAAAAATATGGGTTTAAAACAAACAAACAAATACTAATGGTCAAAAACTTGGAATGATTAAGATTTTGAAAGAAAAC
This sequence comes from Barbus barbus, assembly GCF_936440315.1. Lineage (NCBI taxonomy): Eukaryota > Metazoa > Chordata > Actinopteri > Cypriniformes > Cyprinidae > Barbus > Barbus barbus. The sequence goes on from NC_136732.1 coordinate 18,608,903, forward strand.
ATTTTCTGCTCACCAAGGCTGCATTTATGTGATCAAAACACAATAAAAACGGCAATACTGTGAAATACAGTAACAACTGTTTTCTATTTGAATGTATTTTAAAATATAACTTATTTCTGTGATGTCATGGCTGATCAGCCATTACTCCAGTCTTCAGTGTCATGATCCTGATTTGTTGCTAATTATTATGAATGTTGCAGCATAAACACAGTTAATAGCTTTTTCATATAAATGCTGTTCTTTTGAATTTTCTATTCATCAAAAAAAAAAAAAAATCATCATGACTTACACAAAATTGTAAAGCGCTAAAACGGATTTCAACATTAACAATAAGAAACATTATAAATAACTTTGTACCAATAATAATCGAGCAGTATTAGAATGATTTCTGAAGGATCACATGACACTGAAAACTGGAGTAATGACTGCTGAAATTTTAGTTTGACATCATAGGAGTAAATTACATCAAAAAAAGAAAATAGTTATTTTAAACTGTAATATTTCACAATAATATTATTATTTAGTCATTTAGCAGACGCTTTTATCCAAAGCCACTTACAAATGAGGACAACAGAAGCAATCAATTGTAGTTTTAAAACAACTAAAAACAGATCCAAAACTAAAAGCTAAAACTTTATAAATACTACCTATACACATTTTAAAAATAAAGAAATTAAATAAAAATGACAAATGCGTACAACAAAATTTCAAAACTTAACATTTAAATGAAAAACTAAAAATAAAAGCTAAAAACAATTCAAAATATTAAAGAACAAAAGGTATGAGTATAATAATGATTCAAACACTAAGCCAAACACCAAAAAAACAACAACTATATATACATCAAATATTCCTATTTTTACTGTATTTTGCCCATAAGAGACTTCTTTCAAAACATATTGGTTATTTTAAGATTTTGACCGGTGTAGATGCTGAAGGTTATTACAACACCTCTTCTCATTAGTCACAGCACATGCATTACTTTGCCCTTGACTGTAAATGATATCTGTTGATAAACAGTAATCTTTATTGCTGATGGAGTAGGAAAGACTCTTGGCTAACATCCACAACAATGAGCTATTCTGTTCGTGTGCAGAAGCAGTCATGTGAACTTAGTGCACTGCAAATATCGGTGCTTTGGTTTATGTCTATTTTATTGTTTCTAAGCAGGGGTCACTTCTCCTCACTAGTATTGTATGAAAATTATAGGGTAACAAGTTATAAAACGAGCTTAGCCAGCTGTTAAAATATCAAGGTTAGATACAAGTATGTTGAATTGCATAGCTTGCTAAGGTCAGCCCTCTCTTCTCAGGACCTTGAGGAATAAAGCCCACGGACTTAACTATATAGCGTGTGGCTGATACCTTTATATGGCGCTATTTCTCATGACACATTTTTAACCGAATCACGGTCTTTTTCATCCTATAAAAACAAACATAATTGTTTTTCCTTTGTTTTTCTCAAACCACACGAACATGGTTTTAAGAGGCATTTAAAACATGCACTGGATCAGATACATTTGAGATGGTTAGGAAATGGCAGCCACAACAATCTACATTTTTATCTTTTCTCACACACACACACACACACACACACACACACACAGCCATAAGTCATCTGATTCAAAAGCAACAGAGGCTGTGGGAAGCTGATCATATCTTTATTTTATAGAATTGACCATTTGCTCAACTTGCAAAGGGGTAACATTATAGAATTATATTTTTGGTTGCAATAAGTTAGGCCTTTTGTTACTTTTGGAACTTCTTTTGGTAAAAAATGTGTCTGCCAAGAACATAAATGTGATGTTGAAATTATGCTGTTTAGAAATGTCAAAAGTTCATATGCCCTCAAAAGAATCAAAGTCTATTGTTTTAGGAAACTGATTCCCTCATGATTGTAGGATATTTTCCCAGCATGTTCAAGCCCTCTGCAAATAAATAAATAAAATGTTTACCCAGGCAAAATTCTAAGAGTTTGCATGTACACCTTACATATAGACTTTCAGAATCTTGATAATATGCAATATATATTCCTGCCAAATTGACAGACTTACAAACACTTGGACATCAGCCATTTCATCACAAGATGTTTATACTTTCTTCTGTGCAGTAACAGTTTACATACATTTGTAGACAAGAATACTGTTCATTTTTGTTGATTTGTGAACAGAAAATATTTCAAAATAAGTTTCAAAAAAGCTACAGGATGCTTGAAGTCAGATACAGTGTCCAATAGTGTTTGCTGATATATATATATATATATATATATATATATATATATATATATATATACATATATAATGAAGATTCTGTAAAAAAGAAGACAAGCTAATGAAACTGTGGCTTAGCAATTACTGTCAGTGGTGATTGAGTTTCAATGCTTTAAGTCTGTCGTAAATTTTGTGGGCATTTGCATTATAATTATAAACATCTACCTTCCATTTCACTTGTACAAGGGATGTTCAAGCCAGTGCGACTTGCAAATTCTTGGAGGGCATTAGGTTGCTTTTATTTGCACATTTCAGGAAAAAGGCCTGTTACGCACACCATCCAAAATGTCTGTGGGTTTAACTTCTGTACTTTGTTTATTATATTATTTAGTTCCCTTCCGGTCTGAATAAACAAGGATTTGCATGGCTCAAAATTCTTTATGTCAAGCTGTACATTACAGTTCACGTTTTACGTGAGAATTGTGTAAACTTTTTGTTTAACCTTTTATTTATTTTAATACACTGATTATTGACTTATTCGATTATTAACAATTAAACTGGCACTAATCTCAAAACATCTTTATTATATAGATTCACAATTTGCACACATCTGTACAAAACGTGATTTTCCCAGCATTCCCAAGATTCTAACATATTGTAAATTGTTTGGATCAATGAGCAAGACTGCAGTTGTAGCAAGATTTGGAAAAAAAGTGTGTTTGTGGTACATCCAATACACCAGACATTTATTTTTTGTTTTTCATTTATTTTAATATCTTTATGTTTGTATACATTGCTCACAGCTTTTAGGCAATTAAAATGTTATAGGCATGTAAGAGCATGTTTAAATAAATATAAAATATCTGCACAATATAACTAAGGCTAAAATACAATAAAAGCCTCATGCAGGAGCCCTTCAATCAAGTCATATTTTCCTTTGAGATATATTATATTGTACAATATTGTAATAAAAAAATAAAATAAAAAAAAACGATCGGCTTCTTAATATGTAGGCTAACACTTGTATATTTTACAATTCTATTAATTTCCTTAATAAACATAACCAATATTCACTAAATATTAAGTCCAGCTGACTTATGGACTGCGGCGCAGAGGATTTAAACAATAATGCAAAAACACAGAACCATTAAAAACATAAGCTTGGTAACGTTAGATGTACATGTATATTTTCACGACACGCATGAAACACCCACCTTAACCATCGAGAGGATGGGTCATCGTGAACAATGGACGCAAGCAAGGATCCCAAATCAACTATCCATGCTGATATTTATGAATTGGGTAAGGCGCACGGCTGTACCAACATCCGAAGACAGTCGGTATTTTATCAGAATACAGTTAAATGTTCCGCTGGCCATTAATAACACACGCGTTCAGAGAGAGCCATGAAGCTGTAGAGATGCACGGATACAACGTCTCGAGACTAGCGGCAAATCAGAGCTATTGTTCCCGCGAGTCCTTGGGGAAACCGGTCAGTCCCGAAGCACAGTGTTTTTCCCGAAAGTGTTGTCATTTCAGTTGGAGTTGCAATTGAGGTATGCTCTTTCAAACCTGACAATTCACGTAGGTCTTTTCCTCCTGTGTGACCTGTTTCCCACTGCCTTCATGAGGACGCCTTGAAACCGCCTCACTGGAGAGGCGGACGACAGGGGCGGTTAGAGACAGCGCCAGTTTTTTTTTCCTAATCATATTTTTTTTTCCCCCAATGTGGAAAGGTCTCGTGAACTGATCGATTGATCGGCTTGAGTTTGTAGTTCAAGTTCAGATGAAATCGTGATGTCATGCTTCAGTGACTGACAATGAAAGTGAACGGGTGATTCAGAAAACTGGGAAAATATACTTTGATATTTTTTGCTTGAGCTTGTTTCACAGGCTGTGATTTTGTCAATTGAAACTTCAGCATGTAATTTTACAGCTTCTCTGTATTCCCTTGTGGTTCTTAAAATTTTTGAAAGGAAACAGATCACTGACAAGGGAAATTTCCCAATTTTTAACAAACAAACACATGCTCTACTTTACACCTGGTTGATAAAATGATGAAATGCATGAAGAAATAACAAGCTTTCAGTCAAGTGGATTATAGAGGATCTCATATGTGTTCAACTTCACATTAATGTAAGACAGGGGGTTTTAAATTTAAGACAAGAACCGCCAAATGGGATTATATTTCCATAAAAACCATTTTATATTGTTTGTGTAAAAACATAGTAATGCTGTTATAAGACAACGTTCTGTTTCATAAATATAATAATTTACTTTTATATTTTCACTGAACAAAAGCCAATTAAAGCAAAGTAATAAAATATTATCTGCAAAATATATAGTTTGACCGGTATTTTTTTAAATATAGGCTAAAAATATTGTCTTGCACCCTGGGTGTGCCATCTGAAGACAACAGTAGCAAGGAGAAACTATAGAAAGATAGGCCTACAATACAAGTCAAGTCAAGTCTGCTTTATTGTCAATTCTTCCACATGTATGGCACATACATACAGAGAATTGAAATTGCGTTACTCTCAGACCCTTGGTGCATACAGTTAACATTTAACACACTGACAGTATACGTTCAAATACAGATAAATACAGTTTAAACATATGTACATACAACTATACAGCTATACAAATGAGGAGATTTGTAGAAAAATAAAGAAAGAGATAGATAAAGTGGCATAAGGCACATGGCAGATAGAGTGCAAACCAGTTAAATAAAACAAAACTGTGCAGATATATATGTGTATGTATAGAGTGTATATATATAGTGCAAGAGGAGCTTATCAGTCTGAGGACATTGTAGAAAAATTAAAAAGGAGATAAATAAAGTGGCCTTATTTAAGTGATAAATAAACTTCTTATTTAAGTGAGATAAATAAGACCTTGTTTATTTAAGTGATAAATAAAATTCTATTTAAGTGAGATAAATAAGACCTTGTTCCACTGCCCTACGTTACAATCTATTCTTGAATATATGCGTCGCTAAATAGTCTTAACTTTGTTTTATTCCATTAAAAGCTACGACTGTCAGTAAAATACAATTTTTGCTTATCTCAATATTTACGAAAACAGAATGAGAGTGTAATAATATCAGATAATAAAAGAGCAAGCATTACACATACTGGGGGAACAGGATTTAAGACTAGTCCTAGATTAAAATAAATTGTTAGAGCGGTCTAAACTGAAAAAAGCTTGCGCTGACATATCTTAAAATACATCAGTGCCATCATTAGGTCTTAAATGGGGAAGTCGTGGCCTAATGGTTAGAGAGTCGGACTCGTAATCCAAAGGTTGTGGGTTCGAGTCTCAGGCCGGCAGGGATTGTGGGTGGGGGGAGTGAATGTCCAGCGCTCTCTCCACTCTCAATACCACGACTGAGGTGCCCTTGAGCAAGGCCCCCAACTGGTCCCCGGGCGCCGCAGCATAAATGGCTGCCCACTGCTCCGGGGGTGTGTGTATTCACTGCTGTGTGTGTGCACTATGGATGGGTTAAATGCAGAGCACGAATTCACTTCACTTCACTAAAATGCACACAAGTAATGCTTTTTTGTAAGGCATGTTTGTAAAAACTACTTAAATATCCTAATTTAACAAAAGGCCTAGTCCTGGTTTAATCTAATCCCTATCCGTTAAACCGTCCCAATAAATCGTAACTTTAATGGCCCCCAAATTTTTCGCCGACCGCCCCCTTGCGGTCCCCGGACTCAACTTCGAAATTCCCTGGTCTGATCTACAAAGCAGGCCTACAACTCATACCATGGATGCTTTCGAGAGTGGACTTGTGTAGTGTGTGTTCATTGAGTTATAACCAGGTCCGCATCCGTCTTTTTAATGAGTCGAGTTTGAGCGGCCTTGAAACTGCCCTCCAAAAATTCTTCGCTTGTTTTGATCATTCAAGTCTAGAAGGAAGGGGAGCTTGAAACAGTTCAACCTCCTTGTTCCATAATTGGCTTTATAGAGCTGGCGAGGAGCCGACGTGTTTACATGGAGTTGATGGACACTTCTGTAGACCAATCAAATGCTTCGTTGTAGACCGTGTCGGGTGAGATTGACGGAGGAGGAGCTTGTTAAACAATGCGTGTTTCATTGCAGAAGAGTTTAGCGAGAGCTACAGTGGTGTGAGCACAGGGCCTCCCCCCGTATGTGCTTTGCTCTGCGTAACTACGGATGGTTTGTAAATGGAGTCTAAGACATTTTCCACCACACGTCTCACGGATTTTGCGAAGAAACTGGATTTTGTAAACTGAGTCGCCATTTCAAGTAAGACGTCGCCAGCTATTATTCCGCACATGATCCGGTACACAGTAACATGATGATTACGAAGCAAAATCTGAGACACTTTAAACAAAAACAAGACGAATGTTCTGTTTACGCGGAGAAAAGGCGGGGGATAGTCACGCTACTTCTTTATCTGCAACTCACCGAGCACTGTTTTCGAAAGATTAACGTTTGGGCGGAAAAGTTTTGTTGCTGGAAATAGAAACGGGAAAGTTTGAAACGTGGCTGTCGATCGGCTTGGTGTTGCCATCATGAAGCATGGCCGTATAACAAGCGCGCATCTAAACTTTGACTCGTCGTTATTTGCAGTCGTGTTTTGATGCGTATATTACTGAATCTTGACATCTGCAGCAACATTCAAGCTACTAAAAGTTGCCATGTCAAAAGGTCAGGCGTTTGGATACGGCATTGTGTATTTTTTTGTAATAAAATAATAACTAAAGCAAACGTATAATCATATTTGGAAAGGAAAAGTGGAACCACCTCATCAAATCATAATCCTGTTAACATTAACCATTTATTTTAAGTTAATATCGCCTAATATAAGGATAAGGCTGCAGTGACAAACTGTTCAGCAAGGTATTAGCCTAACTTACATGATTGAAACTGCTTCTGTATGCATGTAAATCTAGTTATTAGTTTAACGGGATAATGTACTTCTCTGGATATTAAAACAGACTTATATGCTGTATAGCCCATTTGGAGGAGATAAACCTGGTTTATTTGCACTAAATCGTCTCGGCAGAGGTCAATAACACACTCCGTTAAATGGTAGCCTACAAGAAGCAAAGAAAATAACATTATTTTTACCATCATTAAGAGGTTTGAATCACCAAAATCAGCCTGACTCGTTCTCCAGTGGTGGTTCTTACATTCATCCGTTTAATAGTTATTTTGATTTAAACACACTGCACTTGACCGTTTACGTAGAATATTATATATATATATATATATATTTATGTATACGAACAATAATAAATATGTTTGTAATCCGTTTGAATGAACCTATAGGTCGCTTTGCGTGAATGATCAGTCAAGTCTCCACCAAAAGGCTGGACGTTTTGATGTCGGCTTGCATCCTCGCTCGCATTGAGAAGATTACTCTCTTTTTCATGTGATCTAGTTGAGATTAAAACTGCGTCATTATATGCCAGCACTGCTCGTGTTCATCTCCATATAATTTTGGATTAATTTCAGTAGTGATCCGCATCTATCGAGACTATTTCTTCTGTTTTGTTTTTGTAGGTCGGCAGAATGCCGGATAAAGACACTGATTTGCCTGGGAATCTAGGGACATTATAGCCATTAAGACTGGCTTATTCGGATTTACCCGATCGGACTGTTTCTTTGGTCAAGTTGGGTCATTGTGGATGATGGATGGCCGAGACTTCGGACCCCCCAGATCTGTTCATCTCTCGGGGCTGCCCATGGAGTCACACCGGCTCGGCGCGGCGGCTGCGGCCGGCAGAATGCCACCGTCTCCCGGTCATCTGGGCGCGGGGCACCCGGCGGCTCTACACACTGGAAAATTTCTTTCATCGGCCATGAACCTACATTCTCACCACAGTAAGTGCAGTTTAGTTTTATTTTTCCTCATTTCAGCAAAAGCATTTTTTAAAATATGAAAACATAAACACTTTTTAACTTTTTGGCATTTTTGTAAACGATCTGCAGTGCTGTTCAGATCTTCACGTGTTATGTCGCATGGTACGACTTTACGGAAACATGGAGAGGAATGAATGATGTTTAATAGTGTTAATAATGATTTAATACTTCTGTTTAAGTATGTGCTCGAATACTCCTATTAAACAAGTGTTATGATTCGTCTTAATATAGGATATAAACTATTTACAAAACAGGACTCGCGTCCGGTTACAGATAAACACAAACATATTCACATTGGCTTTCAGATGTAGGCGACTCGTAAACATTTATGGGAACAGTTGTTTTTAAAAGCAGTGCAGTATCAGAGCTCAAATCACGCGTCTCCTCGCTCGCAAACAACACTAAAGAAAAATGCTAAAAACGTGGAAAGTAATGCGTGTTTGTTGGCGCAAGTTGAATTATTCATCTGTTTGAGTTAAACACGAGGTGTCTTTTGGGCAGAAGACCTAATGTTTTAACTAGCATTCAATGAAAATCTACAATATAGATTCATGACTGAAATTGCCCCATTTGTTTTGCATCACTCCCCCTCTCAGGCTGGGGCAAACACTATTATTGCTCTTCTCGAGTGAACTATTGCCTTCCCTGTCATTCAGTTAAGTCACAGTGTCTGACCCTTGTGTTTAGAAATACTCTTTAACAGTCTACACTGCATATTAAAGGAAAATGATGTTTGCTGAGATACTACATTTCATCCTGTAAATGTTATGATGTTATTTAGATGCATATAGCTGGATTCATTAGTAACATGCTGTATGGTCGTGTGATTTAGTTATAATATATTTTTTTTAGTAGGCCTAGTTGTTGTTTTTATTAAGAAACATAGATCTGTATGTTGTGGTTATTGAGATGACTGTTGCACAAAATATTTTTAAGTTGAAAATATAATGAAAATGTCACACTTAATGACCCTTCTCGGGAAAAATCCTAATTTGTGTTTCTTATAGGCATTGGGTCATTTTTCTTTACTGTGTTTAATTGGATGCTGATAAGAACATTGTTTTGTGATGTCTTAAAGACTGCAAAAAAAAGCGTTATTGTGAGTATATTGAGTTCAGAGAAAGAATTGTTGCTGATTTGAGGCTCTGTCACTGTCTCAGTCAATTATTGTGAATGGTGGTTTCTGTCATGTGCAGTAATTGAAATGAATGTTGGAGCTTATGTTGCTAAAATAATGCAGTAGTTGTTGTTTATTGTAATAGTTGTTGGAAATTCTAAAACGTAAGTCTTCATTAAACAAATGACTGCCAAACGGTGTTAATGATGCTGTATAGCATAGCTGTCTTGTGTCCTGGGGCTGGACCCAATGCAAATTATTTGTAACAAATGTAGAACAAACCACCATCTACATCAAAGTTTATCATGGATGACAACATCCAATGCTTGGATTGTTTGTGGGGGGAAAAACAGTGATTTGTCCAGTGTAGCAACCTATATTAAAAAGTGATTCTGCGTTATATCACTGGTATATTGTTAATGTTTTTATATAGTTAATAATGAAGTTCTTGACTTCCCTTTTCAGATAGATGTCACATTATGCAGATGTCAAAGAGAGCCTTTAGATCTCAAAAGAAAGGATATTTTACTTTGTTTAGGTGTGTGTAGATCTCAGCAGTTTACTATGCATACTTCCAATCTACCTGAGAGAGCATTGCATTAGTTCTAGTCACCCTCACCCTGACCTTCAACTACCATGGCATTTTTACACTGTTATTTGATGATTTATATTGATAAGATTGGGGTAGTGTAATAAATTGTCACTGCATTTCATAGCACCTTACACATGTTGGATAATTACCTTTCAGTGATGGATTTTTTATTATTATTATTGCTTAGAGCTTTGAGTCATCCAGTTCTTTAAAGAATTAAAAAATGCATTTTGTGTTGCGTGTGTGTGTGCGCGCACATACGTCTATCTTTATCTAGCAATTTCTTGGGTACAGGAATCAATAGAAACAAGACCTTCAAAGGGCATGTGGTGCTCTTTGCTCATGAGTCCATGTGCTTTTATTATTTTGATCTGCCAATATGTTTGCTAAAACATTTTTGTATAACTAACCTACCACACAGTGTCCATGTAATTCTGTAAGAAATGTTATTTTGACAACATTACATAAATGCATTTATTTTCAAATGTGACGTCTCATTGAAGTTTTCATTTGTATTTAATGACTTTTTTCATATATGGTCTTCATGCTTAGTTGTAATGAGTGGCGGATAGATCATATGTTTGTGGAATGACTCAGTTTCCTGGGAACTGCCTGAACATTCCATTCTTTCCAATAATAACTGTTCAATAGCCAAATTTCCTCTCTTTGAAAGAGAAAACAGATTTCTGTCTCTTGTTTTGCCGGTTCACCAGATTCTATGGAATATGTTGTTTTTGTGACTGGATACATTAGTTACTGAATGGGATGGATGTAGTTTTTTTGGAAGAGTTAAGAGCAGCATGTAAGTGCACTGTAACTTGAATTTGATCACCGTTTAGTATGGGGCACAATGTTGGGAAGTGAGCTTTTTAAAGTATATTTTCAAGTACTTTGTACACGGACATGTTGAAGTTTTAAAGGAAGGCTGCTTTTGAACCCCTGTCTCAGCACCAGATAACAAGGGAGGGTGGCTTCTGGTTTGTTGGATTTAAACCAAGTCACATGGTGGGAGACTTGAGGGGCATGTGAGCAAAACTTCATGCCTGGAATTTCATGTGGAGTATATGAAAATATGTAATTTGAGTCTTGAATGTACATGGCCTTTTACATGTGGGGTGGAAAGAAAGCAATCTCAGTTTGTGCCGTATGTGTACTTCTCAACAGATTCAGAACTGTTCTGGTTTTCCCCCAGCTGTTCGTTATGCTACATTACTTACCTCTGTTTGATACTGTAAGGCTTTGTAGAATTGTCCAGAAAAAAGAATAACAGCAGTAGTTGTGGAGAGGATACAACCGTGAATAAATGAGTGATTTAGTTTGTAATATTGTTTGCCTCTTAAACTGAAGGAGAGTAGATGTTTGAGCAAGCTAAATGAAGTGTGGCTCTGTTTTGGGAAAGGGGTGGGTGTGCCTTTTGGAGTTTTTGCACCAGCTTGTGAAGCAAACATGTACAACATTGAACACTCGTTCCAAAAATTTCACGCATGAATCCAACTCACCAGATGGCTGTTATTCTTGGATTTCAAAGTGACAACATTCTGTCCCTTAACTTTAATGCTTTGTTGTTATGGAAAGCCTTTTACTGAAATGTGGTTGCAGAGCATTTCTATAGGAAGTGCTTTTTTTTCCACAGGACTTATCTATAATTCGCCTTAATAGCAACCATTTTTTCTGAAATCTGACAAGGGCCCTATATTGCACACATTGTTTATGAACTGTAAATCGTCATTATGTTAGTAGAACCACAGTGGTTTGGAGTTTTGTTTTAACTTCCAAGATATGGTTAAGGTTTCTTTCTGTCTGGTGTTAGTTTTTGTATTTACCGAAATGCAGAATGTTGTATTTAATGCTCATTTTTGTTTTTAAGCAGATGCATGTTTTCCATTGGGTAATGGCTTTCTCATTTGAACTGTTTAGATTCTTAGAACTTCTTACATTTACCTCCTCATTTGATTCGCTTCTAAAGATCAACTGTTTCGAACACCTCTTGATATTTACAGCGCAACACTTTAAAACAGACCTGTAAACATGGCAGATATTATATGAATCATCACCCAAAGGGCTGAGTTTTTGAGCATCTGGTAGGAAATGGCAGCGGATGTTGAGAGCTTAAAGAGATGGTTTGAGAAACATGAATCCAGGAGAGTTTTATAGGGATATAGCCTGCCCATATGCTGGTCTTCACATTTAACACTGAACATCCCACTGAAAGGGAATATGCTGTTATGCATAATATAGTCTCTACAACTTTATTTTATATAATACAATTTATATGTCAGTGTAATTAAAGCGATGAATCTAGATGGATATACTCACCTTCCGTGATACTGTAGTTTAGGGGCAGTAGAATTAACATGGTTTTTCTGTTGCTGGGAAGGAGGATGAAGGAGAACAAGCTTAAATTGTGTAATGCTCACTGTCTGTGTAATGGCTGACATGTTTGGAGATTTTTAAAGGATATTAATCTGAAGATTATATTGCTTTCTGAACCTCAGAGAATGATTCACCAAATTCATTTTGACCTGCATTTACTGGTTGATGGCTTTCCTTTCTCATTGTCTATTGTTCAGACTGAACAAGCATCCATTATTTTTTTTACTTCCTTGTCTTGTATCAGTCATGTTAGCCTTAGTAATTGTAAAAGCCTTACTAATAGGGGGACGTTAATGTTTGTGGAACATGCTAAAATTTAATGCACGAAACGTGCCTTTCTACTCCATAGCCAACTCGTTTAAAAAGGTTCCCGTGCATCATGGGAAAATGCAAATATTAGCTTGATATGCCTTTGAAGTGCGCTGCCTTTTGGAATGTACGATTGATCAATTTTCATATGGTGCATCAGAGGATCCTGGGGTTGCAGCCCTGCTGGTGGTTTATGGGCTGTTTTTAATATATGACCCTGGTGTTTGGCCTCAAGATAGGATGACTGCCTCCACATGGTTCACTCCCCTCTCGATTTTGGGGTTTGTTTTATTGATTCCATTTGAGCACCCTCTTTTTGCCAAAACCCCAAATGGCAGCTCGGTTTTATGTGAATTCTTCTATTTTTGAAGAACTGTCATTCCTGTTGTTACAGCAGCTTGCGGGTATACAAAGCCGTTTTTGTTGTGTTGCGTTTGTTATTTCAGCCTTTTCCATTTAATAAGCTGTGCATTATACTATGGTTTTGATGGCTTCTCCAGAAATGGCCTCGCGGCCTTAATCAGGAAGGGAACAAGCCCTCATTTATAACCTGAAGGGTGTTTTTAGGGGGGAAAACCACTTGTAAAAATGGCCTTTACCATCCAGGTGTTATCCTTTCCCCCTCTATACGCTGAGGTTTCAAGGTTTCAGGAACCTTCCTGTAAAGTGCAGAGAGAGGAGGAAAGAGCTAAGCCAGTAATTGCTGCCATTTATTTAGCAAGGGGATGCAACTAGAGCCAAATTAATGTGTGACAGTCCTCAGTGCTGTCTGGTTGTATCACGGCAGTGGAACTTACTCTGTGGTCCGCCTGCAGCGTAGGCCAGGAGCGGCCCGTAGTAGACAGTATGAGACCTGTCCCTCATTGTGATCTATTGTGACAGGCGCGGTGCTCAGCTGAAAGGGTGAATGGTAAAATGCGTGAGTCCAACCCCCTCTCATCCTGAGTGGTATGGCAGGAGCGCAGGGACTGATGGAAAGAGAGCAGGAGGGGGGAGGATGTGTGTAAACGTCCTGCAGCCTTGACTTTCCTCTGAATTAAACATAAAGTGTTTAGTGTCCTGGCGCGTAGACCCCATTTGCTTCATCCTACATGGGTTATGCGCTGCACACATTTGAAATAAACTGTCCCGGCTGTTAGACATGCACATGTGAATGTATTTTACGAGGAGTGCTGGGGTCTCACTGGAGGGTGTTTGCAGTTTATTTTTTCCTGTTTTAAGTGTCCCGATGATTGAGTTTTTTTTTTTTTTTGGATTATTTGAAGCCTTTCTTTCTGAACCTTTTATCCTTAGTCTTCCTTCATAATGCTGCTCAAAAAAACAAGAACCTGGGAATGCCAGGAACTAATACAAAATTCCCTTTAGAATGATCCCATTGTACAGCAAGAGTGGGAAATGGAGCATCCTCCATTTAACATCTGCAATAATTTTTTTTATTAAAATGTAATTTGACCGTAAGTGATTGGAAGGCTGATAAGATCAAGTTTCTGTTGCTGAACCTCATGGCCTAGAAAAACTACAGTGTGTCTGTGCGGTTTAATTTGGCTCACTTTTCCTTATTTATTTTTATTTTTTTTGCATCACTATACTAAGTGTCTATATTATATTATTGTATATTATGTTATTTTATATTATGGTTCAGATGTGTTCACCTATGTTGTGTTGGCTCATATATTCTTATTATTCTTATTATTATTTTAGTTTAGTTTTTCTTCAGGTTTGATTTTCAAACCTTTGCCCCAGTGATTGCTTTGCTGATGTCTTTTTATAATTTGGTATCTAAAAATGATTTTATAAGCTGATAATGGCATTTTACAGTACATTGAGTCACTAGCAGTAATAATTAGTGCTCTCAACTGAAGTTGCTGAGACTGCATGTGCACACGGGTCTGAAGGATGGGCCAAAGGGCAGTGAGGGTGGTGTCGAGGCTGGCCTGCATGAGGATGGGGTAGTTTGTGTTGGGGGAAGGGCCACACAAGATAGCAGTGACCTGACCTGGGATTAGGCCGTGCCTCTGAAAAGCTAACAAAGGATGTGAAATGAAAGCCAGCACTGCAGCCCTGCTCTCTCATATCACTGACTCCAGTTACAGTGCCTGCAACAAAGTGCTGAAGAAGCTTTTACTATTTTAGCTTGCCCAGCCGTGGCAAACATTTACCAAATGCACACAGTTGTATTCATTTAGTTCCTAAATGAATACATGGATTATTAGAGGTAATTTTTGGTTCTTTAAATGTGCAGTTTTAGGTTAAGTAACTACTTTGAGTAATCTTGGCTTGAATTGGATTTTATTACACTAGAATTTATAGTGCAGCTGCAGTTTAAAGAAATTTCCAGTGGTCTACATTTGTTTTCCATTTACTTACATGGTAAATTCTACTAGTTATATTGTTAATATTTAGATATTTATTATAGAAATTCGATCAGCTGATGGAAATGTGGTCTTTTCGCGTTTGTATTTATTTTATTACATATTTCATTGGGGGTGGTGATGGCGCAGTGGGTAAGACACATGCCGTTGGTGTGAGAGACCCGGGTTCGAATCCACTGTGAGACACCAATGTGTCCCTGAGCAAGACACTTAACCCCTAGTTGCTCCAGAGGCGTGCGACCTCTGACATATATAGCAATTGTAAGTCGCTTTGGATAAAAGCATCAGATAAATGTAAATGTCATGTTTATTTCATAATAATTCACAGGAACCTTTTATTTATTTTTTCTCCTGAGGCGTTTGTCATCATGTGCTAATTAGTCTGAGGAAAGATGACAGGATCAGGTGAAATCACAGCTCCCTGTGTAATATCTGAAATGGTGGGATCTTGAATTTGGACAAAGCCTTATTTTCCATGTCACTGATGTACAGTGTTCTTGTGTAATGAAAAGGTGATGAGCAGCTTTTCTTCAGTGCAGATATTAATGTTATTAGGGCAGTACGTCACATCACACAGCTGTTTGAAGTAGATATAATGAAAAAAGCTGCTGCATAATACAGAGCTGCTTTGTGTTTTTACTCCATACAGCACTTTTTTTTTCATGTTTCATTGTGGGCAAGAAATTGCAAAATTTCATCACACGCTCACGTCATTCCTTCGCCGCAAGGTCACGACTCTGGCTGCAGGCAGCACCTTAAAGAGACACGATGTGAACAACTGCTACTTTTGTACGTTTAACAGCGTTCTGTCTTGAAAGGAAGGATTGAATGTTGATGGTCACAAATGTGCTTGACCTTTCTATTGCTGGCTCATGTTTCTGCCTCTCCTGGTAACCAATCAGGCATTGGGTGGAGCGCGAAGGAAAATCCTCTGACAGCAATAGAACACATACTTTATTTAGATTATAGATTTAGTTGAGTCTGAGTATATCAAGTCTGTTTAAATAAGGAAAACTACCTTTTGTCCTGAATCATATTTACTTCCCATGTGCTTTGAGTACATATTATTCTGCTCAAACTCTGTATGCAAAACTAAACATTCACTATTGTATACAACAAAGGACCATGTATAATCCTTGCCATTTTCTCGGATGAATTGCTGCCCAGACACATTGTTTAACACAGTTGTAGGCTCGGTAGTTGAATTGGCAGTGACGCCTAAACTTGACGCTTAGAAGCATGTTTATTAGACAATGATTACCTCAGTACGTTGAATTTACCACTATTGGCTGCAATTATTTTGTCACTTTTTTTTCTTGTCAAAACATCTGAACAAAAGTTTCAGTTTGAGCTCTGCAGTGCGAGTGAGGTGCAGGAATTCAGTGCATTGTATAAGATCCAGGTTGACTTGTTAGAACTGGTACGTTTTGACATGTTTTTGTTTCTTTGCAAGGTGACGCATTAAGTTGAGAGAGAATCCCAAATTACTCGTTTTCCATCCATTAAAATGTGCCAAGCTTAATGGATAGGAATGCTTGCAAAAATAACTACAAAAATTAAAAGATAAACAAAATAAATTCATGCTTTCTCCACGTGAGTGTTGCTTTTCTCAACGAGGATGGTGTTTAAATCTTATTGGTAGGCTAGTAGTAAAAGTTGAACAGCTGTTTTCCACCATAATCATTGGGCTACCAGTAGGGTAAGTTAAAAAGTAATTGGCATGTAAACTTTTTTTTTTTTTTTTTTTTTTCTCAAAACTAGCAAGGACTTAGATCTCCGTTTTGGTTTTGTGCAAAGATTTTGCCCTTCTGTTATGTATTTGGGTATCCAAACAATAAGACTAAAATAAGTAATTCCCAGTGTAGGTTTTAAAAAGCTGCATCCTTAACTGGAAGATGTCATTATGAGATATTAGTGTTTAGTGTGGATATGATAAAAATATAATTTACTGTCTGCTATTGGTCGACAAACTGATGTTTCCATTGAAACAATATTGCTAGGTTAGACTGTTGCCTGTTGCTCTACTTAGTTTTAGTATTGTTTTTAAATATAGTAGTGTCTGCACATTAAAAGTCAACATGACAGCGACCAACTTCCATATTTTAACAGATTTCCAAGTGGAACTGCTTATGCTAGAAAAAAATGTATGAGGGGGCCTTATATAATTGTGATTTTAGGTTGGAAAGAAAGTACTTGAACTTTTGTGCATTTCACCATTAAATAGTTTTTTTGGATCTTCACCACAGTGTTTTGCATTCTTGTGTAATTCTGTCATGGTCTTTGCTTTAAGTGACATTAAATCTGGTTTCCCCTTGATGTGTGAATTGGTCTGCTGAGCATGCTTTATGTCTACAGCATTGTAATGTCTATCATAATGTCTTCTATTGTCGTGTAGGAGAGCTCTTTGTTTTTCAGAGCAGGTGGTGGGCTTTGAAGGACCAGTTAAGAGTGGCTCTGAGTATTTTAATGGTCCCGTTTTCTTTGCCTCAGTTTAAGACCTTATTCTAATTAGTGTCTCTCTTTTCTCTAATTTACAACAGTTCTATCTGAATTGTTTTTAAGGGTCTGGCTTTAATTATAAGGGGTGTTGGTAGGGGAATTGCGAAAGCTCACCGCAAGGCCTGTTGGGTTGCAGACGAGTTGAGCAACATAAGCAATTAGGAAATTCCTGTGTTCTATTCAGCTGGTCTCTGACAGTGGCCATTTCTTTTGGAGGAGGAAAATAGTCGAATCCTTGTGAAAAACGCACGTTAAGGATTGAACTATTTCTGACCTACTGAACTTCTTGTTTTTCTTCATGCATCTGAGATGACTGTGAGCGCTATATAGCTGAATGATTGGAAACAATTAACATGCCCTGCAAACTCTGGGTTCAGAGGGATTATATGGCACTGGGAAATGTTTGCCGATGGGATATGAATATTTCAGAGATAATGTGAAACAACTGACTCTGTAAATTCCCACCGAGACCTTCTTGGACATACTTCTAGGCGAATGATCAGGGCAACAGTTTTTAGTTGTGTTGTGGTTCTCACACTGCACTCGGAAACTGCACACAGACACGATGCTGGCTTTGAGGTTTAGGTTTATTTATTTGACAGGAGCTGCTGCTTATGTTACAGGCCGTGGCGCTGACATCACTGTGATTCCTTTTCGAGTGGAGTGTTCACCCTACAGAAACGCCAAAAGAAACCTTCTCAGCCAAAACCCGATAATATTCAAGGATGTTTACTGTGCGTGGCCAAATGTCTGGACAAACTTGTGATTCAGTCATTCCGGTCGCACCCAAAAGTGGAGTACACCGCTATAGACAAACAATGAGAGTAAAACTGACCATATTCAGAAGCTTTAGGATGTGATGTGGAGCCATCACAGGATGACACCCCTTTAAAGTCTTCACATTTCAGTTTTGTCCTCACGCTCTCGAATATGGAAAGGAAACACAAAGATGTTTCAGACTTTTTGAAAGAGTTTAGGCATGGCCCTTTCCTGTTTTTAATACATCTATACACACATGCACAAAAATGGCCAGTGCAGAAATGAGATGGGAATTGTATAACTTGATTGACCTGCACAGAGCATTTACAGTGGGGCAAATAAGTATTTGATGCACTTCCGATTTTTCAGGTTTTCCCACTTACAAAGAATGGAGAGATCTGTAATTTTCATCGTAGGTACACCTCAACTGTGAGAGACAGAATATTTTTTAAAAATCCAGAAAATCACATTGTATGATTTTTTTTATTTTTTATAACTAATTTCCATTTTATTGCATGAAATAAGTATTTGATACAATAGAAAAATAGAACTTAATATTTGGTACAGAAACCTTTGTTTACAATTACAGAGGTCAGATGTTTCCTGTAGTTCTTGAGCAGGGGGACCTTGCACGCGCTGCAGGATGTTAATCCATGACGGTGTAGTGTGTTACTAATGGTAACCATTGAGACTGTGGTCCGAGCTCTCTTCAGGTCATTGACCAGGTCCTCCTGTGTAGTTCTAGTCTGATCCCTCACCTTTCTCAGGATCATTGATACTCCACGGGGCGAGATCTTGCATGGAGCCCCAGTCCGAGGGAGATTGACAATCATCTTGAATTTCTACCATTTTCTAATAATTGTGCCAATAGTTGTTGCCTTCTCACCAAGCTGTTTGCCTATTGTCCTGTAACCCATCCCAGCCTTGTGCAGGTCTACAGTTTTGTCCCTAGTGTCCTTAGACAGCTCTTTGGTCTTGCCCATAGTGGAGAGGTTGGAGTCTGGTTGATTGAGTGTGTGAACCGGTGTCTTTTATACAGGTAACGACTTCAAACAGGTGCAGTTAATACAGGTAATGAGTGGAGGATAGGAGGGCTTCTTAAAGACAAACTAACAGGTCTGTGAGAGCCAGAATTCTTGCTGATTGGTAGGTGATCAAATGCTTATTTCATGCAATAAAATGGAAATTAATTATTCAAAAATCATACAATGTGATTTTTCTGGATTTTTTTTATTTTTTATATTCTCTCTCACAGTTGAGGAAAATACTTATTTGCCCCACTGTAAATCAACCTGAAGTATCACCTTTGGGATTAAGCTGAATGCCAGCTAGTCTGACTGCCTGATATCAATGCCTGACATTAATGTTCTTGGGCTGAATGGAGCCAAATCCCATTGCATCAAATAGGGACTAGGCATGCAAAAATGCATTCCTATGCATCGATCTGATAATTAAAGAGTTTTTTAGTTTTTTTTCCCAAATGCGTATTGTGGTGAATAAACTTAGAAGCGTTCCCTAATGCATGTCTTGATGATTATTTGTTCATCATATGTTCCATTCCATTAAAGGGTAGTTGTTATTCTTTTAGCCTCCTTGATTTAAAAGATGGACATTTTTGGTTTAATAAATTTCACATGGTATACAAATGTTATGCATATTTAATAGACAGTCTATCAAACATCTGTTTGTTTGTGTTACTTTGCATAGTTCATATTAGCCATTTTCTATTGGATCCATGATAAATGAAGACCTCCAAGTACATCTGAGATTTTTCTTTTACTTAAGTATTTTTATCAGGCTCATATGAAAATAACATTGGACATTTTTTTTTTTCAAAACAAGGCATTCAGTAACTCACTTATAACCATTTTTGCTGTTAAAGTGAAATTACTGAACCTAAATATAGGAGCCTAAAAAAATTCTCATTTAAAGACTTTTTTTCCAGTAGAAAATTGAATTTCTTCAACACTTTCACTTCTTGAGACTTCTCAAGAAACTCTCCAGTTGCAGTCTTCAGCATATTTTGGGAAATAATTATGAATAATTTCAAAATCATTTCTGACTGAATTGTGACCCAGTTTCATATTTGCCAGCTCAATATAAACACTTGTTATTTTGAAACAAGAAACTTGATGAACAAGTATACTTTCCACAAAGTTGTGTTGGCGTAGTGGTTAAAGAGTAAACCCTAAAGGTTCTACATTCAAACCGCATGTGAGTGAACCGTAAACTGGAGAGTTGATGAGTTACCCAGTAACCATTGCACTCTTGAGGAGAGATGACCCTGTAGTATAAATGTACAATTCTTTGCTTTGGATTAGATGTCTCCTAAATGTCTCATTCTTTGCGTTATAGGACTGGACTCAAATGGCAAAAGAAAAAAAACAAAACATCATCTTGTCATGTGACCCTTACAATTGTCCAGATCTTGTGTTCAAATGAATGAGCCAGTGCCCGTGCTGTGTGTTTGAAGAAAAGGCTTACAAGTGTGAAATATACCCCTGGCCATGTCAATAGATCTAGAATTACGAGCACGGTGATTTTGCAATCCTTAATTTAGAAGAATCTTTTGTAATAATATATTCATTCTTCTCAAGGAAATAAATGTCTGTTATTGCAAAAACTATAGATTCTGGTGTTTGTCTCGCATATTGCAGAATAACCTTTCAAGTTTCCCAAGTATGGATCACCTCATGCTCTATCTCCTCTCCTTCGTTTGCACCCCATCCAGAGGTCTAATCTGTCCTGTGGTTAATGTTTAGATGTAGTCCAAAGGGTTCACATCTGCCGTTAGCGATGTGCAATACAATGGCCCAACGGTTCATCAGTAGAGCAAGACTGCTTCCCTCCTAGGTTAATCGCATGCTAACCTCTACTACAAAAGGCTCATGTTGCCGTTGATGCCTTGTTGTTCCTCCTCCTCTTGTCATGCTAATGCACTATTTACACATGCAAAAGATGGACTCATTGTGCCAAGGTGTCTGCGGCACAGTAGGAAGTGCTGTGTGTGTGTGTATCTGTGAAAGTGTGTCCGAAGCATCTCTGGTTTGAGTAATAAGTGCAAAGTGTTCCTTCCACGCTGGATTGAGGAAAGGCATGTGGGAAGGAAGGGCAGTCGTATTGGGGGAAGGGCTCATTAATTTGCACAGTTGTCCCTGTTTATACGTCATGCTTGAATAGGTAATGTGGCGTATGGATGGACCTTTTGTTGATTTCAATGCAAGCAATATCCTGCACTACGTATCCGTTCCCATGGATTTTCAGTGACCCGTCCACAATCGTTACAGACCCGGCCAACGTCTGTAAACGTTTCTGCAGATCCTAGCTGTTGTTTTATCAGTTTGAGTTTAAAAGCTCTGAGGAGGCAGCGGACCGAATACCATATGTGTCTCTCACTCCGATGTCAAAGCTGGCAAAATGAAAACATGCTTTTATTTAGACATTCCCCCTTTTGAAGCTGCACATCTGGTGGCTATTGTAATGACAGTTAACATAACATTTAGGATGAGTAATAATTACTCATGACATTTGTTTACAAGCTAAAGCAATTCGTGTTTGTGGTCTTTCTGTGCCTCTCGGTAAACATTCTTCTTTTGAAGCGAATTAAAAGTGCGTCCGGCAATAGAAACAGGTTTGTGGTTCCTGCATTTCAAAAGAAAACCGCAGAGCTTCACAGACTAATCATTCCACTTTTGCCAAGACTATTCTCCTGAGTGGAATGTCATCATATCAAATGACAGCGCTTATGGACTTTTTACAGCCTCATTTTATTCTGTCACTTCATAAGCAAACGTTTGATCCTCTCTTTCGCAGGTGATGCCTTCCCAGGTGCCTCTAGCCCATTCCTCAGCGGATACGTCAGCGCCTCCAGTGCTCACGGGTCGTCGGATCCGGCCTTCCGAGCCCCAAACCCAGCCAGCCTGCAAATGGCCCAGCTCTGGGCCTCTCACCCTCATGAAGGTAAGAATCGCAACCTTTCTATGTGTCCTTCGAGAAATGGGGAGAAATGTTGCAGCATGTCAGAGCTTAAAACTAAGCGAGACCTGCATTTGCACGAGGCAGCCTGAACGTATTGGGTTTAACGATTAGGTTTGTTGGCAGATCAGTGAACTCAGACAAAGGCTGTAGTCAGAGGTCTGGGTGACAGGCAGGACCGGGTGGAGGGGCTAATGGAAAAAACACACCCTCTACTATACGACCCACAGGGACTTTTAGGCGGCTTTATATTTGAAGTTAATGGAAATCGACTTGGTATTGGAAGTACGAGCATGTGCTGTGGACTGTGCTTGAGCAGATAAAGGTGCTGTATTGTTTTTGATAAGCGAGTGTGTGGCTGGTTAAGGCTGTCGGCCGGTGATGTGTAATATGCAGTCATGTCTGATGTCTACGATGGATTACCCTCTCTCTCTCTTTCTCTCTCTCTCTCTCTCTTTTGAAGTCAATAAACTAGATTTGTGTGAATGGTGTGCAAAGACTGTAGAAAAGACAATAAAAAATCAATTTCGTCCCTGCAATCCTAATGTAGAATAGGCCACATCTGACAGCTGCTCTGCTGCAACGTAATTGTAACCAATTCGATACCTAAGAGATTTGACAGAGCTTAAGACAGATATTAGTACTGCAGTTCTTTGTATAACAGTGCTATGTATATTATATTGTATTGCTGTGTTTAGATACAGAGCCTTAGCTTGAAGTAGCTTATAAGGGCTCAAATTTTTTTTTTTTTTGTCTGTACTAGTTAGTACCGTAGGACAAGTAGTTCAAATCACACAAGATTTTGAGATGAGTCTTTTATTCTCACCAAGGCTGCATTTATTTGATCAAAATACGGTAGAAATAGTATACTACCTTTTTAAAATAACTTTTTTTTTTTTTTATTTGAATATATTTTGGCATGTAATTTATTCCTGTAATATTTTCAGCATCATTTCTTCAGTGTCACATGGTCCTTTAGAAATTAATCTAATATGCTGATTTGCCGCTCAAAAACATTTCTTACTTTCAATGTTAATAAGAACTAGAGAGACAATAGAGAAACTGATTAGGCTAATATTTTTGTGGAAACTGTGATACATTTTCTTCAGGATTCTTTGATAAATAGAAAGTTCAAAAGAACAGCATTTATTTGAAATAGAAATCTTTTGTAACATAATAAATATCTTTACTGTCCTTTTTGAACAATTTATTGTGTTCCTGATAAGAATTAATTTCTTTAAAAAAATCTTTATTTCAAAAATGTTATTAAATCTTTATTAAAAAATTCTGAACTTTTGAACAGTAGTGTACCTGTTGTAAACCATTCAATTTAAGTGTATTAATGGCAATAAAATCTGGATCTGGAATTATACAAGTATAATGTAACAATGTGGCAGGAATGGTATATGATGAGTAATGATTAATTTTTTTTAATCCATTTTAACCAGTGCTTCCAAGGCAACTATCACAAACCATTCTTGCAGGTTTTTTTTTTAATCTATTTATGTATTCATTTTTAAAGCTCATCTATATCTGTAGTTTCCACTCAGATTAAAAAATCTGAATGTCATAAAAACATAAATAATAAAGCACCATAGTTTATGTGCATGCCATCTTATAGAGTGAATAAATAAATAAATTTATATTACATTTTACAAGCAAAGCTTTATGCACATGAGAGAATTTATTTGTATCTTGGTGTTTCCGTCCAGCATTTTCTGAAACTCTCATAAAATGAAATGCAGAAAAAACTTTGCTTATATTAGCTGAATAACATTACCTTATAGATAATGTTATGAGCAGTTATTTCAGTTTGCGCAATACGTGTATATGATCAACCAATGTAAGCTTTAGTGTCAGTGCGGTGCTACATCAGCTGGCCCAAAACTCAGCGCTCCACCTAACCACTCTTCTTGTTAAGCCCTGTAGAGTTTTGAGATCTTTATTTTGCCCTGCAGTTGCATCACACATTTCCTTCATATTTTCTTCTCCTCACCTCATCCAGTGAGTAAAGTCAAGCCCTTATCTGTGCTCTAACTTCAAACTTGCACGCTCAAGCAAGATGATTCATTCGGCACTAAAGCCGTTCCAGCCCCTGCCATTTTGAGAAGACAGAGATTTCAGCTCTCAAAATGGTTCACATGTATACCAAACAATCAAAAGAAAAGCAATGCTAGCTCTGTAAAAGGGCGTGGGCGGATTATTAACAAGGTTTGGTGAAGGGCCTTGTACCCATAGGCCTTTGTTTCAAGTCCCCACAGAGAAAGTACAGATGAATTGTCTAAAACCTTGGCACAGATCATAGCAAGCCTGCCTCGCTCTGCCTGCGTAAAAATGCGATGAATAGCTGACATTATAGTGTACTCTGTCTCCGCAGCCTGTGAAAATATTTGAACATGCCTGTTTATTCTGAAGGGTGCACCTGGCTCTTATTAACTGAAGGAAGTCGAAGTAGTAGCTGTGGAATTTGGCTATTTTTACACGAAACATGCGAAACAATCAGGCACGCCGCACTCCCTCCATTGCAAATAATAAGGGAAAACCGCTGCCGTGCTGTCAGATTTTTCTTTGAAGTTCAATTAATAAACATGAATTGCAGCGAACTGTGAAATGTACAGTTTGTTTGGACGCGGGGCTCGTGTATGTAGCAAGTATTTGCTCCTCACGTGGCGGTTAACTTTAAAATACGCAATTTATGCGAATGAGATTTTTGCGAGGACAAGGTGTTCCATAACATTGGAGCCTTGTGTGACAGTTTGAACCTGGTCTCTGTTTGTTTTAGACCAGAATCAGAGCATCCCTGGAATGTGTCCTCCCTGGTTTTAATTCACGGGCCGATGTGGCTTCGCAGCTGCACCGCTCCTTTTTGTCCGAGCATGTGTCTGTGGCCGTTATCTGCAGCGGCCTGTGGTTTGTAATCAGATGCGTGGCCGTTGAGATCCGCTCACCTTTGGACTGTACAGGAGATGCTGGTGGCTGCAGGGCGCGCTGTGTGATTGATCAAGCGTCCATGCCGGTTGCTTGCGTCGCACGCTGGACTCTGCTCAGAAAGGAATGCCCCTCTTTGACTATGATGATGGATTTGCTGGCGCAGGTAGAGCTTTGATGTTCTGCTGCGCTTCCTGTGGCGTCCCTGGGGTCCAGATGACGGCTTTGAATACTGATGTGTTTGTGAAATTGGAGATGTATAATAAAGATAATGAAAATAGAGAGTGTAGAGGCGTATGCACGTTGGCAGAAATTCTGGAAGGTGCCTCTTTCTGGTGCACACGAATGGGTTTGTTGAAATACGTGCAGCTTCTTCTGACCTTTGCAGCCCCTCTGCGCCTAAATACAGGTCTTGAACCACCTCCTCTCCTTCAAAGCCTTTTTCTATGACTTTTATATAGTCCGAACCTCAGGGAACAGTTTTTCTCTTTTATGTCAGCAAGGGTATGTCGTAGCATCTTTGCTTTTGAATGTTAATGGCCTCCT
Source organism: Barbus barbus (assembly GCF_936440315.1). Lineage (NCBI taxonomy): Eukaryota > Metazoa > Chordata > Actinopteri > Cypriniformes > Cyprinidae > Barbus > Barbus barbus. The sequence goes on from NC_136732.1 coordinate 18,634,477, forward strand.
TTTTTGACTGTTCCTTTTTGAGCTAAATTCCCCTCTCCACATGTAGCCCATTTACACGTAACCTTCCGTTGTCCTTAGTAATAGATCCCTAAAGAATGAGCTAGGTTAAATGGTTCTGTGCTCCAGAAAACACGCATATCTTTCCTCTTTACAGTCACTCTGACTAAACCAGTTATGGTAAAACACCTCTTTTTCTTTTTAAATATTATTATTATTTCAGGAGGTATTCTTATCTACACTGTTCTCACAGCCAATAAAATCCTGGGAATATCAGGTAATTTTAAAAATGATTGGAAACATCATAAACATTAATAACCTTAATTTCCTCCATGGAAAAAATCTAGGCTTTATGAATAACAAATTTTAAATTCCCTCATATTTCCTATTGTTATTATTTTTTTATGTTTTTCATGCTTGAATACATTTTATTTTACTTTTATTTACAGGCAATGAGAATAATCGTAGTGTTTTTAAACATGTTTGTAGATTTATTTATAGTTTTCATAACTTTTCTAGTATTTTTAAAAATTCCCTCATTTCCAGGTATTATCATCATCATCATCATCATCATCATCATCATCATTGGTTTTCATGCTTGAATAAATTAGTAGTAGTAAATAATAAACAAGAGTATGATAGAATGTAAAAATGAAATGATAATAATAATGTTGTTATTTTAATTATAAACTCCAAAAATAAATGTCCTCTCACATTCAACAACTTTTGTTTCCAGCAAATGTCTTAAGGTGTAAATATTTGTATTAAAATAAAAAAAAATTAACAACTGAGATGTAAACTGAACAAGTTTCTCAGACATTTGAACGAAAATTTAATAATGTCTTCCTAAATGTATTATATTAGTTTAAAATCTTATTAGAAACATTTGTAGACTGAAAGTTTAAATGGTTCATATCCGTTAATTAAAATGTAGACTAATGGATAATCTGCCCAGCAATATAAAAAATAGATTTCTTTCCAGTAATCATGAGGGCACTGAGAAGTCATGTACATTCATTGGTCAAAATGTGTGCGAAACCTGTATCTAGCTTCCTGGCTTGTCAGGAAGTTTTTCTGCCTTAGGCACATTGTGGTGCAGAACTGTAGGAAATGGCAGTGGCAATCAAAACTAATTAGTCTGCAGATATTGTGTAGGCTGAGACTTTCTCTCTATTTCACTTTAGAGAAAGCGAGATTAACTGATATTAGATGAGCCGTACATTGAGAGCACACCTGCCTCCACCACACCCCTCACGAGGCATGCAGAAGGACACAGAAATAAATGCGGCGGGCTGCAGTTCTAGCCCTGTTGCTAAGAGTAGAACTCCTTCAATCATCTCTCAGTATGGTGTGGGAATGCAATCAGCGGCGTAGCAGTACCCGGTACCCAGTCACCTGAGATGTACTAAATAAAGTCACAGCCTTTGAACCACCGCTCTTCTTACATGTAGTGCCATAAAGACACTCACTGTGCAATGTGCACTTTAAAACAAGGTTGTATTTTTAGACCGTCAATAACACTTAATGTTCTCACGTTACTTTTATCACTAATTACGAAGACTTTGCTTTGACTGCGAGGCTGTGATTGTAGATTAGTGTTGAGTAACCCTGGTGTTTTATTTGCAATGATTCGTCTCCGACTCTCAATTAAAATGAAAAAACAAACGCAGTCTTTCCATGTAAATGTAGCTTATTTAGACAGATCGACCGATGAATGTCTCTGCCACCCGTACAATGCATAAATAAACAGCTCAACCACTGGCATTTTGGCAATGGCGTGACTAAATAATATTACCACACTAGCTTTGTGGGCTGACTCAGTCCTTTATTTAGCCTGTTGTTGACATTGTGTTTTAAGCAGCCCTGCCTGCTCTGTCCGAGGAATTTAATCTATGGCATATGTAGGGTTGGGTATTGTTTACATTTTATTGATTCCGATTATGCTTATCGATTACGATTCCCAGTTTCGATTCCAATGTGATTAAAGGGGTGGTTTACTGCCTTTTTTCTTTGCTTGATTGTGTTTATGGGGTGCAACATAACATGTCTTCGTGTTTCGTTTGTTAAACGCCTTTTCATAAATTTCACCTTTATTGTAAGCCGCTTTCTCCTGTCATTTGAGCGACCGGTTGACTTCCTGATTCTATGAAACCACTCCCTCAGAAACAGGCAATGGGCTCAGATTGGTTAGTTGGGGTGGTGTGTTGTGATTGGCTAAACTGCGTACTGCACATTGTCCGGAAACTTCACGCCCATTACCTTTACGGGCGACAGTTGCATGTGCTCCGGTCAAATGTAAATAATGGTGTCAATATTGCCATATCAGTTTGAGCCAGAATCAGACCCAGAAAGCGGTAATGAAGAGAGTCAAGCAGAACCTCCGCAAACACGGCTCTTACAAAACGTTTCTGAATGGTCTTTTTTTTTTTTTTTTTTTCTCAAAGAATTTCGATACGCTGTTACTTGAAAATCCTACTGCTGTTTGTTAGCTTTTGAGATACAGTTTTCTCCTGATTAAACATTTAATATAACTGAATACATGACTGAGTAATTACATGAAAAATTACGTCATAAAGTATACATGGAAAATACATTTACAAAATTAGTACATAATTACAAATTCGGGTCCAAAATGTTTGTACGCGTTTGTCATAGACACACGAAATAGCATAACTAAGCTACTAAAGCCAGTGTTGGCATTTGTTTACGTCCTTGATAAAACTAAAACATTACGTCTGAAATTATACATGCAAATACATTTAAAATGATTAAATCTTACTTACAGGTTGTGGCCCAACAACTGCTGCCTCTGGTTTTAAAGTTGGAACTGCTCCATGTTTTAGTAATAGTTTCTGGTTGAATCCGGCATTGAACTCGTGTAGATTCTGGAAGCTGTCTTCCGTAAAATGCGCAGCACAGAGAGCTAAGTTACGATTGTAATTTTCAGGAACATAATCAAACATACATTTTAACCATTGCTGACGAACTACAGCGTCCGTAGGAAGCCCGAACACAGAAGACCTGACAGCTGGGTGAAAATAACACTCTTTCGACGGCATGGCTACAGCTCTCCACTATAACTCTTCCTCTAAGACAAAGCTGCAGAACATGGCCTTGCCCCTTTTTTTGCATGTTCCGGAGGGAGGGTTGATGTAAATTTATGGGTTTGTTACGTATAAAAACTTTCAGCGCAGCAACTTTGCAGATACTGTTCATGCACCAACAGCAACATTACACACTATTTAAAATGAAAAAAGGGAAATCGCAATCAACCACCCCTTTAAATAATGATATCAAACATTTATCCTGTGTCTCTTTTGCAAACCATTTATTGGAGCTGAATACCGTGAACAAAAATCAACAGGCTACATAACTTAACTCTTTAAGAGCTGTTTGTGTGCAAAATAGAACTGCATGATTCTGGATAAATTTAGTTTTTTTTTTTCTCTTTTTTCCCAATGGAAGTTGTGGTTTTCTCATGATTCGGAAGAAAAAAATATTAGACAACTAAACAAAATCACATGTAATTTATGTATGACTCAGGATGTACTTGCTTCATTACTGGATGAATCCGCGTCCTTGAAAGAATCTCTTGTATGTTTCAAAGACACATATATTTTAACAGACCCTTTTCGCCACCTACTGGCGTAACAGTGTAATCGATAAATCTTCATTTGAAGTGTCAAATTACTTTCAAAAGGAGATTTACTCCATTTTAATCGCTACCGTACATATCAGAGTTTATATCTGAACTATAAACTTTTATAACAGTGCTTCTGTGATTTGAATGTTTGTAACACAGAAATAATGATACTGTGTTTGGTTGAAAAGACTGTGAAGCGGTTTCATTCATATACATGACCGCTGCTCTCTTTAGGTCAGCAGCAGCGCGAATGCAGATTTAAATGTTATAATCACACTGGGGTAATCGTACGCTGCACGGACGAACCAAGTGATCACAACGTTGTGATCGCACACGACAAAGGTTGAGGAATGAAACTGATGAATTCTTTAACGATCTTTAACGATCTATTAAATTAATGTCATGTTGGTGGTGATGACACCTCTCTTACAACATGTTTAGCTATTACAGATATTATATTTAGCTTTTTTGGCTTTTGTTCGCAAATGCAGCGCAACTTTGGAGAGCTTAGATTAGCGAGCAAGGTCCTGGCAGATCGCTAGGTCACACCGGTCCTCACAGATGAAGAAGAAAAAAAAACTCGTAGGAATCGATAAGCGGAATCGAAATTTTAATTTGACAACAAGTATCCGATTCCTGACCTTAAGTATAAGATTCTGCAATCGATTTTTGATTCCCAACCCTAGGCATATGAGATTCACAGAGGGAGATTGAAGACACTGTTTTGGTTTCTGAGGCTTTAAGGCCATTTCCATGTGCCCCCAATAAAACTTGCTTCAGAGCTCTGGTAACGCTCATTGAAATGTGCCGACCTTTGACCCTGCCCCTCCAGGACCCTATATATATCTATCGCTCTCTCTAAACACTACGTCGAAGAACTGACCGCTCCGGGCGCACACAAGTCAATCCATAATGGTTGATGTGACCTGATTTGAATTGCATTGATGGCAAGAACTAATCCATTACACCGAAGACACTCCTGCTGTTGTTCATAAACTGAACTTGTCAATATCTGCGCACAGAGGAGACTGGTCTGTTCACACTGCAAATTTGATTGCCAAGAATGAAGAGTTTTCTATACACTTCTTGTAATCTTAGTTTATTTGGAAATTAGTTCTAACCCTCTGCTTTGTTCGTCTTCAGTTGCAGTAATTTGTTGTGAAATCTTAAAAGGTGCTTCAGCAGCCATGTGCCCCCGTTGCTTGGCCGAAAATCCAATATAATGGCTGCTTGACCTTTCTCCAGCAAAGCTTCTGTGAACATGTTATTTAGCCAGAGGGATGGGAAAAGCGCACATTCCAGCCTCATTTCACTCCATTAATTTGCAGCAGAAGCCGCTCTCGCTTCTCGTTTCAGCAGTTAGCATTTAGCGCGAACACATCGTTTACGCCGCGCTCTTTGATTTAGTGGTTACTCATCTCTTCAGGGTGTTCTTATGAGTCATTCCAGCACCACCTGACCTCTCACCAAAGTGCCAAGCCTGCATGACGCAGCTTCTGGTGTTCTGAGTAATTGCATGCTTTAAGATGCGGCTGTCCGAAAACAAACCGGGGGCCAGGGCGGTACGGGCCTGCCAGTTCACTACATAAAAGCAGCAACAGGCCTCTTATGCGCCTCGGGTCATGCTGGTTTTAAATGCGAGCGTGCTCCACCCACAATGCATTGCAAGTCTCACAATGGAGGTTCTGAGTGAAGGATGTGATCCAACCCATTTGAATGCATCTTCTACAAGCAGGAATGATGAATGCACTTACATGACCCTATATATCTTCCAGAGGATTATGCTCTAAACATTTCATCCTCCCCTTTGAATGTCGAGCATTTCTATCTTTAGAGGGCCGTTTGTTCTTAGCCCTGACAACCCTTTTGTCTTTCATTAAAGCTTATTTTTTTAAAGGAGGGATAATGTTATGTGTCAGCACTATTTGTTCATGCCTTTGTGCTTTTGTGTATGGCTGTTTGTAGTGTTTGAGGTTATGAATGTGCATTTGTGCGTCTTTGCCCTTGGTGGAATCTTAGATGAAATTCATGACTTTGCATGTGTGAATGGCCACTCCCCGGTTACCAGATGTCAGGTTTGAGAAATATTTCTCTCCCTTTGCTTTGGGTGGTAATAAGTCAATTTTATGATTTGGCTGAGGTGAGCTGCTGCTCCGGCTATGAAGCAGATTCATGAACTGATAAAGATAATAAATAGTAAAATCGGTGTATTTGTAAGTGTGCATAATTTGGCATTGAATAATGACACCGAAAGATTTTTGCTCGGCTGGAAAAAGGTTTTGTGGACCGATGAACAGTCAATGACTCAAGTGTTGCTGTCATAAACAATTTTCAAAGGTTATTGTACTAATGTCCCTTCTGCCTGATGATAGCCAGATACAGATGCTGCATTAAATACTGGAGGTAGTACTGACAGTTTGGGCCACTCCCTTAGGGTGCTTTCACATCTGTAGTTCGGTTCATTTGGTGCGGACCAAAGGCAAAAAATTATACATTGTAGCTATTTTTAGCCGTTTTGGTTCCTTTTTCACACCACACAGTTTGCTCTGGTCCGAACCAGCTGAAACGAACCAAAATGCAGTCACGTGACAACATCCGCTTCACTTGTTGGCTAGATGTGTCTTTGAAGGCATTCCCTAAACTGCTTTTCGATTGGTCAGAAAGAGTGTGCGGGAAAATTCCAACGGTGCTCCCGGAAGTAAACAAAGACAGAGTAAAATGCAGCAGACAGCACACTGCTATTTTGAGGCTCCGCACCTCCTCACAACCCCAAGTTTGTCTGCGACCTGCCATGCTAAACTGCAAACTGTCAACAAACACTTCCTCATCCTATAAGCTGCTGACTACGGCAGCTGGTTTAGTCCAAAAATGTGCAGTTCTTTTTGCGGTTGGGTCTGTTTAAGGTCGGATCGCTTTCTCACCACAAACGAACCGCTCCAGTGTTCGTTTGAAAGCGTACCGTCCGAGACCACCTCTTCAAGGAGGTCTCGGTACGCTTGTTTGGTCTGCTTTTGGTGCGCACCCGAGTGCGATTTGCTGCTTTCTCACCTGCCCAAACGAACCGCACCAAGAGGGAAAACGAACTCTAGTGCGATTCAACCGAACTAAATGAGGCAGGTGAGAAAGCACCCTTAGTCTCTCGAATAACAGGACTTAACATGTCTGTACTCTCTCTCTTTTCCAGGTTTTCCTCATTTGCCAAGCAGTTTGTACCCCAGCCCTTACATTCCCTTGGGCCACATTGAGCATCCACAGCTCAGCCAACATGCACTCTTTGACTCACAAAAAGGTCTGTATATGTCTATGAAATAACATGTTTAACCATGATCACTGTGATTTATGCGTGTATATGACTATCATAACATTTAGGCTTGTATGTGTATATAAAGTTATCTATCAAGGTGAATCTCTCTAAACTGAAGAATTATCCAGGTCATGGTTCACCCTAAATTCAAAAGGTAAAAAAAAGAAAATGAAGCCTGTTTTAGGGCTATAAATTATCTACAGTAATGCAAAATAATAAAAGGAGTAATACTTGTTTAATATCAAAATTGCTTAGTGTTAAATATTTTTGGTAGTTTTTCTTGTACTAAATTTATGTAGGAATTTAATGTTCTTATTTTATCATTTATCTTTTTTTGTTTTTGTCAACACTTTTTTTTTTTTTTTTTTAAATTTATTTTCATATTTTGATTTGGAGATGAAAAAGAAAAGTGCCCTGGCATTTCTTTATGAAAGTACCAGTTATGTGTATGTATATATATATATATATATATGTATATATGTATATATGTATATGTGTATATATATATATATGTATATGTATGTTCTCTTTCATACTATTATTATTTTGTGTAAAATGTTGTCAGATGGAAATTAGGCTTTAGAACTAAAGTGTGCATGGATGAGTGGTTTGATAGATTGCTAGCTATTATGAAGTGAAGTGACATACTGCCAAGTGTGGTGACCCATACTCTGAATTCGTGCTCTGCATTTAACCCATCCAACGTGCACACACACAGCAGTGAACACACACCGTGAACACACACCCGGAGCAGTGGGCAGCCATTTATGCTGCGGCGCCTGGGGAGCAGTTAGAGATTCGGTGCCTTGCTCAAGGGCACCTCAGTCGTTGTATTGAGGGTGGAGAGAGCGCTGGACATTCACCTACAATCCCTGCCGGCCCGAGACTCGGACCCGCAACCTTTGGATTACAAGTCTGACTCTCTAACCATTAGGCCACGACTTCCCCACGATTATTATGCTAGATGGACTACTTTAGAGCTATGAACCATGCCATTTTTGCAATGGCTTTATGTTCGTAACCCTGTGTACTTTACCTGTGCCACAGTAAAATGTTACCCTGCAAAACTTTAGACTTAATTCTGTCTCAACAGATAGCACTTTTTTTGTTAGCATTCACTAACTATCGCTTGAACTTTTACATGTCCTTTGCTTTCTACTCTGCTGTACTTGCAGATGGTGTCTCATTTTTAACAATTTAATAGTATATGGTCTATCTTTTTATATACTTTCTGCACTTTAGGGCCTTTGAGCAGTCTTATCTTTTACACCAGATGTCTTAAGGTTTGTCAAGCTCACTCTTTCTATTTTGTTCTCATTTTCTCAGAGGGGTTTTACCTGCCAGGTTCAGTGCACTCCCAGTCCGCACTGGCCAGGAGCCCGGTGGCTCACATGCCCGGCTCATTCTCCAGGGAAAAGGAGGCCCTGCCTCCTCACAAAAGCTCTAAAGACTCAAGTAGGGATCTGGGAAAAGAGAAGCCCTGTAAGAGTGACCTTGGCCACTCCCTCCCAAGGAAGGAACGAGAGAGGCCAAAAGAGGAGTCACGGCCCCACAGTGTGGTGGACCTTACCTTGGATGTCAAGGCTGAAGACGAGCGTAGAGTGAGCAACTCTGAGAGATCTGCAAAAACTGCGGCGCATGCTCGGCCTTTCTCTCACCAGCACTCGCCTGCTCTGAGCCTCACAGACACTAAACCCAAACAGTCTCACCAGAGTTTACTTGGCAATTGCGGGACAAGCAGCAGTACGCCAACCCGACACCCGAGTATGGAACAGGACAGGAGGGACAGGGACCGGGATGACGAAAACAGCCGATCGGAGGGCCACCTTTCCTCCGACAAGCAGAAAAGAAGCGATTCGGTTGCTACGTCAGCTGGCACTCTGCATGTGTCATATGCCAGTCCCTCTTCCCTGCAGCCCAACCCATCCCATCTCCCGCCCAGGCTGGTGTCCTCTGGCACCTTCCCTCCCCCTCACCACATGCCACCCAGCATGTACCCGCTCTACTCTACAGCAAAAGAGCCAGGCAAAGAACACAGAGTGATAGCTCCTACTTATGTGCCTTCTGTCGAGGTTTACGACGAGCGAAAAGGGCCAATTCAAATTGCCTCCCAAGCTCGAGATAATAAAAATGACAAGAGCAGGGAGAGGGACTCGCACAGATCAGCCCTGCAGGTGGGGAATGAGAGAACGCATATGGACCACAGTCGGTCCTCCGTTAGGAGCGAGTCTCCCCCTCATGGAGACGGTAAGAAAGACATTTTACGAGAGGAAGGCTCGATAATTAGGTCAAATGGTTTGGCCATGAAAAAGCCCTTGCATTTGGAAATGTGCACAAATAAATCTGGACACAGCCCAGATGCCAGGGACTTACCCAACACTACATCAAAACTCACGATCAAAACGGGACTTGAGACTGAATTCCGCAGCCAAGAGCGGGATAGGGTTCAAAGGTCAGCCCGTCCGTTTTCTGGAATGGATCCAGCTACACTCCATTCAGAACAGCATCCATTGAAGGCCTTGGGTTCCGCCGAACCCAAATGGAAACCTTTCGAGATGGGCAATTATGCTACCAGTCACATCGCTGCATTGGCGGCCCAACACACCCATGGCACTCGAGGTGAAGAAGAGGGCAAGCGACTATACTTGGACACTACTGGCTTACATAGACCGGTAGGCAGTGGCGGAAGTCCCAAGGGTCACGGGGAGGTTTCGGCCATGCAGAGCCTCATCAAGTACAGTGGCAACTTCTCCAGCGAGTCTGGCTCCAGGCACGGATCTGATAGCCGTAGTTCGTTTGGAGGACTGGGCAGCATGAAACTGGAGGCTGGTTATCCCGGAGTGTCCAGAGCTCAGCATCTTCCGCCTCAGCAGTCTGGAAAGCAGTTGAAGAAGGAACCCGAGAGACCTGAGAGCGCTAAATCCTTTGGCAGAGAAGGAAGCTCTTCTCAGGGGGAAGCAGAGGTTCGTCATCCACCGGTAGGCATTGCGGTGGCTGTTGCCCGCCAGAGGAACCACAGCAGCAAGCCCAGCTCGGTATCGGACAGGAACAGGTCAATTCTTGGAGGAGCCATCAAAGGTGTGTTGCTTCTTATCTTTAAATGCATCATTCTTAAAAGAGAGAGTTCACCCAAAAATGAACATTCTGTAACCTGTTACTCATCCTCATCTTGTTCCAAAGCTATTTTCTTCTGTGGAACACAAAAGGATATATGTGACCCGTGCTGGCTAAATAAGTCGGAATGGGCTAAATTTGAGCTAAAGCCCGTGCTGGCAAAAGTCGGAATGGGCTAAATTTGAGCTAAAGGCAAAAAAAAAAGTAAAAAATGTTGATTTTCATCTAATTTGAGGTGTTCAACAAAATGAGTTCATTAAGCCCTCATCTAGTAATCCCAATGCTCCAAATAATAATTAAACATCTAAAAGTTGTATTTTCTGAGAGAAGTACCTCTTCTCCACTCGCTTCTTGCACTGACTGTCATCCAAAGAGCACAATCCCGATAAATACACACAATTACAGTATTCACAAAAACATAAATTTATGTCTTAAGTGATCTGGGGAACTTTCGGGGAAAAACATCTGATGTGTAACATTATATTAGATCTGTACTGTACAGTAGGTCTTAATATATAGGCCGTCTGTCTCATTAATGTTAATCTAACAATAAAAGAAAAAGGGGAATCTCTGGCTGCTTTTGATTGAACTGCTTTTGTAGTTTTATAGTTTTAATCAATTTAATTGTTATGAATACACTAAAGGGATTTTTACAGTTGATTTATTTGTTTTTCTTCCTTCAATGCTTTTGCTTAAATGAAAAAGGTAATGCATTTATAATAATGCTTTTTATTTATAATAAAGTAAAAAAAAAATTGCTATTGTGATTTATTAATACAGCAATTATTAATAAGAAAAGAACTGGAGGAAAAGATGCAATGTTGCTAGGTGAATTTGCTTTGGACCCCGTTGACTTTTATTGTATGTAGTGTTTTTTTTTGTGGTCCGCCGAAAAAAGCAGCACAACCTAACCCTTTGAGGTGGCAAAAAGTGTACATTTCTGGTCTCTGTTGTTACATGCTTTCACGCCTTTAACAAAACTGAAGAACAACACACTGACCCAGTCTTATTTTCTGTGGTTACAGCCCATTTACGTGGGCATGCTCGAGAGCAAGGTCACTCCCTCTTTCGTTTAATTTCTTAAACCGCATGAGCTTTACTATTCCTTTGGCCCACAGCGTTTCCTTTTAGCATAGGGAGTGTGTTCAAGTCAAGTCAAGTCACCTTTATTTATATAGCGCTTTTAACAATGTAAATTGTGTCAAAGCAACTGCACAATATCAAAATCAAAATCCTCTGGCCAACAAACCAGCAGTTCAATTTAACTGCAGCAAAGTCAGATTGTAAGGTCTCAACTAGTTCCAGTGGTCATTTGGTAATTCTGTATGTTGTCTGAGCGTTGGCATCCTCTTAGGTCCTCTGAGGGGTTGGCATTATCTTTTCTCAGGTGTTCGGTCATCTCAGATCATTTAGGGGTTGGATCCAGACTGAAGCTTCTGTCATTCCTAATTACCACGGGATGTTAATCCCGTGGCAGAAACAGAGACAAATAGAAACATAATTAGCGTAGCTGCTGTTTTGGCTAAAGAGATGTGTCTTTAATCTAGATTTAAACATAGAGAGTGTGTCTGAACCCTGAACGTTATCAGGAAGGCTATTCCAAAGTTTAGGAGCCAAATGTGAAAAAGCTCTACCTCCTTTAGTGGACTTTGCTATCCTAGGCACTACCAAAAGTCCAGAGTTTTGCGACCTTAAGGAGCGGGTTGGATTGTAGCGTGGTAGAAGACAAGTTAGGTACGCAGGAGCTAAACCATTTAGGGCCTTATAGGCAAGTAATAATATTTTGTAAATGATACGGAACTGAATAGGTAGCCAGTGCAGAGACTGTAAAATTGGGGTAATATGATCATATTTTCTTGATCTGGTAAGAACTCTAGCCGCTGCATTTTGGACTATCTGTAGCTTGTTTATTGAAGATGCAGGACAACCAGCTAGCAGTGCATTACAATAGTCCAGTCTAGAGGTCATGAATGCATGGACTAGCTTTTCTGCATCAGAAACAGGTAGCATGTTTCGAAGCTTGGCAATGTTTCTAAGATGGAAGAATGCTGTTTTTGTAACATGGGAAATATGATTTTTAAAGGACAAGTTGCTGTCTAATATAACACCCAGATTTTTGACTTTAGAGGATGTGACAGTGCATCCGTCTAGTTGTAAATTGTAATCCAAGAGATTCTGTTAATTCTGATTCTGAGTGTTAAACCATTCACTAAGACACTGCATGCCCGCTTGCTTATAAACATAATTTACCGAGCTCTACTAAAGGTGGCAAACAAGCAGTGCATTCTAATATGACTTTAGGTTTGTTGCTTGGCAATCGAATCTGCTTCGGAAAGGGACCGAAAAGGGTGGGGAGAAAGGCATTAATTTATGTCCTCTTGTGTGCAAGGAAATTGCAGTAATAACATTAGTCCCCACACACTGAGAGAAGGTTTGAATTTACATTTAAAACAAGTGTTGGGGACAGAGCTTTGCTTGACTAATTTGCCCTCTTTTTGATGCAAACTGATAGCATGTCGGACAGGCTTTGGGTAACCTTGGAAACAGACTGAAACCTTTTCCCTGGAGCATGACAGAGATCTGTGTGCACTTTCGTCCCCCTCCTCGGTTTAGAAGAACACAATCTCTTCTCAGCTGCTGTCTGTCAGTACTGAAAGGTTCAATACACTCCTAACTAAATCCTGCTCAGATACTTTCTGCGCATTTATCTTTTCCTATACAGGGCTGTGGTATTTTGAACAGACTTCAAAGGCTCTTTTAGTTTAGTTTGAATTCTGAAACACTGCTTGTTTTGTCTAGTGATTCTCCAAATGGCTGTCTCTATGAAGAGCAATTTGAACCGTGTATGACACCACAGTGGTGTTGAAACATTGATAAGTGATTGATGGGCTTCAATGGGTTCTTGTAAATGTGATATGCTACTCTGCATAGGTTCTCCATGGGTTTTTTCCTCTGCGCGGTCTGTATGTAATCTCATAGATGTGTAAGACACTACTTATGACTGGTGCTGAGTGTCAGGACTGATAAACACCCTTGGGCTATTTCTGGAGTGGTGTATTTATAAAGAGAAAATGTAATATTTATGTCTTGCCAGACTGGCAGACACTAGTTTCAATGTTTGTAAGATAAGAATCGTAAGAGATGTGTGTATTGGTATCAAACATATCTTAAATGATGAAAAATGAAATATCATTAGCAAACACTACGAAGTTAGAGGTCCCACTTTATATTAAGGGGCCTTAACTACGATGTACTTGCATCAAAAAATAAGTACAATACTGTGTTCATATTGTATTGCAAAACACTCTTGCTGCTATTTAGGTGGGAGAGGGGTAAGGTTAGGGACAGGTTTGGTGGTATGGGTAGGTTTAAGGGTGGGTTAAAGTGTAAGGGATGGGTCAATATTGTAATTATAAGTGTAATTAAAGATGTAATTACATGCTGGTAATTTAAGTATTTTAAGAAATGTAAAAACGTGTGTACACAAGTGCATTGTCTCAAATGATTAATTTAAATGTAAGTACATAGTAGTTAAGGCCACTTAATATAAATTGGGATTAAGTTAGCAAATTTGGTTAATTTTTTGGATCGGATGTCAGTGTCTTCAACTGGTGTAATGTCTTGTAGGTCCAATCCACACAGAGGAAGAGCGAGGAGACGAGAGGACACGTCATGGGGACGAGCGCCTGCTGTCGAGACGTGTGGATCGTGAGCAGGAGAAAGCGTTAAGGTAAGATGAGAGTTTATAAGCACTGGCGAAAAGCGTCTTGAGCACTTTGAGTGCATGTTGAAGCAAGCTCTCAGAAATGTACTGGGCATTTGTCTAGCTGCTAATTCAATCCTGTGTTTGGAGTTTTAGTTGCATTAGTTCAGCAGATCTGGGAAGACGCTGGAACCTTAGTTCACAAGTCATTTCTTAGAATAACTTTTCAAACTCTTACATTTGAGATTTATAAAGGTTTATGTTTCACTGGCTGTAAATTTTAACTGTGTGGTGACAGCTGTTGATGTTGCTTTAAACAAGACTGATGGCTCAAATCACATTGACGTTGGTCATTTTTGTGGTAAGCCATACGGAATAATGTCTGTGTGTGTGTTTTGTATTCAAAATAGTTTTATAAAGAAATGAATAGTAGACCTACCGTGAAAATCCGATATGTACTCTGTAGCCTAATAAAAGCGTTTTTATTTTACATAGTGCATCACTTAAAGCTTATCACATGATTGGCCATTTCCTAAGTAAATGCATCATGGCAAATGCAGTTCTTTAGAGGCATTGGTGGTGTCCACATTGTTAACTGTCAAGACCACTGCCATATTGTCCAGCACAAGATAAACAAAAATGAGTGAGGGCACCTTTTAGAGTCCCGGCATTAAAACATGAGTATTTTCTACAACTTTCACTTTCTAATGCCAAATGGTATATTACCCTGTCTTATTTTTTTTTGTCATACAAAGTCAAACGTGTCAACTGTTTTGGTTCAGAGGTTTGATTGAAAATGGAACAGGACATTTTTACGGTTTTCTCCAAAAAGCAAAGAGAGTTAGTGATTGATTATTATTATTTTTTTTTATAGCCCTGATGTTGTGTGGAAGCTGGTGATATGGGCAGCTAATGCATAGATGCCCTGTGAAGGTGTCTCAAAGTCATTTCAGTTCAAATCATTACAGTGACAGCTTGAATGTGTGAAAGATACTCTCTCTGCTGCCTTGGTCGAAGCTAGTTTATAATCTCAGCAGACATTTAGCAGCAGTGCTGATATGTGCCAAATAGATGTTAAAAAAAAAAAAAAAGGTTTTAGAAGCCTGGATGAAAGTCTGTTAATTAAAAGCACACTTTTATTAAAATAATTCACCTTGTAGTAAGCATTATCCAGCCAGTGTGAATGGATTCTTGTTTCTTTGATTCCACACACTGGCTAAACGGTGCAACATTTTACTTTCATTGGTCACACTCTGTGTGGTGTTCTTTAGAGTGGATGGATTTATGGCAACAGTTCTCAGCAAATATGAGCCTATTTTCAAAGTGTGGCTCTCATTTCGAGGAGCAGGAAAAAAGTCAGTCTTCCCCACTGGGGAAATTGGTGCTTATAAAAGCAACTGGCTCTCTCAGCAGGATTCCACCCTCAGTGTCTGTCTTTTAAGTTTAAGACAGAATAGAAGTCATGGACTGGGGAATTTGTGTCTCAGTCAGGGCTAAATGGCCACCAGTCTTCCTGTTGGGCTTGAATAAGCATAAATTTTGCAATGTAAAAGCATCCATGACATTTTACTGGTTGTCAAATGTGGATGCCTGGATATTGGGCACTTAAAGGAATAGTTCAGCCAAAAATAGTAATGATTTACTTGCCCTCATATTGTTCCAATCCTGTGCGATGTATTTCTTCCATCAAACGCACATGGTGAATTTTTGAGGAGTTTTCTTGGCCCGCTATAGTGAAAGTGGCTGTTGAGATTCAAATGATAAGAAAAACACCTTAAAAGCACCTTTTTAGTTTTGTTTCACTTTCAGTCAAAGAAAAAGTCATGAAGATTTTGAAAGAATACGAAAATAATTACATAATTATTGAAGTGGTAATGAACTGTGCTTTAAGGAATTAAGTTTTTTTTATTTTATTTTATTTTTTTATAGAAGAATTCAGCAAATATAGCTTTAAAATTAGTTGAAAATATGTAGTGAAGCACCAAACGGAACATTCTTGACCAAAAACAGAAAATTTGGACACTTGGCCAAAAGCTTAGTTATTTTATTATACTATTTGTAGTCTTGGTTGGGAATAATAAACAAATTCTTTAAAAAAAAAAAAAAAAAAAATTTAAAACTAACTAAAAGTGATTTTAAATTAAATTTGTTGGGAATAATACATTCTAAAATAAAATTAAAAATCATTAATTGATTACTCTTTTCTTTATTCAGATAGCATTACTACCATGACATCAGGGCTCTAACATCTTTTTGATTTAATATCAGTCAATATGCTCTTTATTAACCTAATTATTAATATCAGTCAATATGTGCTCTTTATTCATAAGTATGTGGGTCATTTGTGATTTTTAAAAAAAAAAATTTATTCATATTATTTGATGTCAATGCTTAAGGGTTATTAAAGTTTCTAATGCTTAGTATTGACAAAGCAATAAGATTTATCATTTAACTATCTCTGCTTTGTTCAGGTGTGGTTTAGTAATTTACAGTTAATATGTATTCAGTATTAAAAAAGGAAAGTTCAGTAATCATTTGGTTATGTTAAAGATTGAAGTTCAAAAAAGTTGGTATCGGGTTGACCTCTGTGAGATCATGCGAGAAGAGAGAGGCGGGAAAGGAAGGAGAAAGGAGAAGATGGCTTAGAGCGGAGAAAGAAAACACGATTGCCAGACGATACAGACTAGAGTGGTTATTGTGTGCTTAACGTTTGTTAGATTTTAATTTGTTTATGAGACCACACGCTCTCCATGTAGGAGTATGGGTCCATGGGACTGCGAACTGCTGACGGAGGTGTGTGGTTTTGTACGGTAAAGCGAGCTCAGCCAAGTTAGCTTGCTCTGGCTAAGTTAGCTCAGCACATCGTTAAGGGGACTTGAGACGCATCCTTTGCTTGCCGAACAAAAGGAGACTGCGTCGGGAGGAGATCGTCACCTGCCACAGGTGGTTTCCCATCGCTGTGGACTGTTTGCCGTCGGAGGAGGGCGCACGAAGCGGCTCATGCCTGCAAAGGGGTTATATGCAGACGCGGTAGGAGTTGTGTGTTCCCACTCTACACAAGGAGGTACTGATGTTTTCTCTCTGAACTCCAACATTAAGTTCGTCAACAAACTTAAATGCAAGCTTGCTAAAAAAAACAGTAACGGTGCCCTCAGGTTAACACACACAAGGCTATACCCGAGCTTTTTCTGTTTGTTTACCTTTTTTTCCATATTGTTTAATGCATTGTGATATTTTTTTTTCCCCATAATACAAAGTCGAAGTTGAGCTGCTGTGTTGTTGTTTATTTCATTTCATACTCCATAAGTGTATAAGTCAGTAGTCCAGTGGTAACACATTGTTTAAAGGGGTCATATGATGCCCATTTTCCACAAGTTGATATTATTCTTTAGGGTCTTAATAGTCTGTAACATAGTTTGGTTAAAATTTCTCATTGGTAGTTTAAAAAACAAATTTTTTACCCTGTCAAAAACAGCTCTTTTCAGAGCAAGCCGTATTGTCATTCTCCTTTAAATGTTAATGAGCTCTGCTGACTCCGCCCCTCTCTTCCGAGCCGCTCTGAGGGATTGTTTAATTTAGCCTCATTCATCGTGAAACTTGCCAATTAGCACATTATTAGGAAAGGTGATTTGCAAAAATTTATTTAAAAAACCTTGTACTCCCTTCTTCTGGAGGTGAAGCTGGATCACGAATGATCCACCCGAACATAGACGCATTTAGGTAGATCGAGGGCGCATTCCCTTCAAAAACAAACGTAATCCTCTTCAGCTGCTCAGATGACGGGAGTAACGTTAATTGCTCAGGCAGTGAAACAACTGATGACAGCTCACTCAGGGCGGATCTGAGGTAAGACACCAGTGCAGTCTGTGCTAAAACTACTGTCAATCAAACCATCACAGACAGGCATCTGAGATCGGCTCGATTTGAGAAAGGGGTAAATATTGTAGTAGATAAAAAAATAAAATAAAAAAAAAACACTGGGTGGGTTTTTATCATTATAGGGTGGTTGTGTACACACACTGCTAACACGCGTTTCAGTTCAAACTATTGGTAAAAGTGCATGTAGCATTATATGACCCCTTTAAAACCAGATATTCCCCTTACCCTTCATTAAGGTGATAAAGTGAGAATCATATTACTACCCTAGACTGGTTATTCCACAATGAGATGTCTCTTTCACCATTTTACCAATCAATAGAGTCTAAATGGGTTTAATACTTCACCCAATACTGTATGAAGTATTTGCCTTATCATGAGCCTGTGGTGAAAAGGGTTCCATAAGTAAATTAGAAAACTGCCTTTTGGCTAATATAAGCATATTTTGTTTACCCTAAAAGTAGGATATATTTGAATATATTAAAGGATATTTTTGCACACCATGTGCATGTTTTTGCTGCCATGTTTCTTTTAAAGGAAATGTGGCAGTTTTTTTTTTTGTTTTTTTTTAACTACAGCAGCTTTTATTGGAATGTAGACTTTACAAACACAAATGTGCAAACGCTAATGCTAACTGACTTTGCTATAGATTGGTCAACCGCTAATAAGTAAATCTCTTGTCATTCACAGAGAGAATAAAGAGTTTTCAGACTACACCCAGTTGCATCCTCCTATGGTGCCTACTAGCGGACTAAACCCCAACCTGATGGTGACTGGTGGACCGACTCTGGCTGGTGCGGGCCGCTGGCCTGCTGACCCTGCCTCCCACCTGGCCTCCCACACGTGGCTGCCCCGGCCAGGAGCCCCCTCCATGTGGCTGTCTGGTTCTCCATATGGTACCCACCTTTTCTTCACTTATGCCTGTTGTATAAGAATTGTCATGTTACAACAAGCAATTGCCTTGCATTTATTCCAGTTTTAATGAGTAATAAATGATTATGGGTCTATGGAATTATGGACTTTGGAATGCTGCAGAACTGTGTTGTGAATGGGATTTGGACGCTGAATTATTTCCTCAAGGCAGTTTGTTGCCTTGCCAGACGGCCCGAGCGTTTTGTCTAGGCTGAGTGTTTTAGACATTCTTAGAAACAATCAGTCTCACTCCACAACTTCCATCCAAGAATAACAGCGAACAGCACGGTCAGTTCACAGTTGTCTGACGTTCGAGTTTCTGTCTAGACTTTACTTTAAAAACAAAAATATCCCCTAAGTAAATTGCTGTAGTTAAAGTGCTGTGCCTCTTGGCAGGATTTCAAGGAGGTCTGTGCTCCACACACAAGGTTGAGATTATGGTGGGACTGGTGTTTCTCTTGGGAATTAACTCTTGAGTGTTCACGAAGCTGCCAGAAAGCAAGTGCAAATGGACCATCAACTACAAGTACGGTGAACCCAACCATTTTCCCCTTTGTTGTGTACAGGTCTGGGTCCTCCTTCCCTTCATCAGGCGCTGCCTCCAGGATATCCTCCTGCCTTGACGGGCTCCATCCCCCCACCTTACCAGTTTGCCCGAGATCCACAAACCGGTCAGGTGATTGTTATTCCGACAGAGCATCTGCCACACTATGGTAGGTCCCATGTATTCGCCGCAGTTTCTGTGTTCATATTTTCCCGTGTTTCCATTCTCACACACACACAAAATATGCATTTCTAAAAGTGAGTGGGAGTGATATCCCTGTCATAGCAGAATAAATCTACTTGATGCAGGATGCTCAAGTATTCCTCCTGTTCTTTTAAAAGCTGAGATGTTAGAGCGAGGTCCCCCGCTGTGGTCAGCCATGTACCCGCCGGCAGGAAGCACTCTGCAGCATGCCCATCAGCTCCAGCTCCTCTCCCACCAGCAGCTCCTGCGCCAACAGGAACTCTACATGATCCAGCACCAGACCGCACAGGTCATGGAGCTGCAGAGGAACGCACAGTTAGTGGTATGAGGCTCTTTGTCCGTCAATGTCATTATAATCGTTGGGAGGCATTCCTGTATTTCCCATTTTGTAGTCCTTAAAGGATGAGTCCACTTCCAGAGTAAAAAATTCCTTATAATTTACTCACCCCCATGTCATCCAGGATGTTCATGTCTTTCTTTCTTCAGTCACAAAGAAATTCAGTTTGAGGAAAACATTCCAGGATTTTTTTTCCATGTAGTGGACTTCAATGGTGGCCAAAGATTTCAAGGTCAAAAATGCAGTTTCAATGCAGCTTCAGAGGACTCTACACAAACCCAGCCAAGGAGTAAGGGTCTTGTCTAGTGAAACAATCGATCATTTTCTGAGAGAGAGAGAAAAAAGAAGTATATTTATACACTTGAATACAAATGATCGGCTTTCTCTAGCTCCCCGATGCGCATGCGTGTTTTCACACGTTACGTAATCATGTTGGAAAGGTTGCACGCAGTTAATTCTTCGTCTTTGGACTTCGTTTAAAAACTCCATCTCATTTTCTCCTCCAACTTTTATAATCATCCAACATTGACCTTTCCAATATCACCTAATAAAGACGCGCATCGCAGAGCTAATGCCAGCCGAGCATTTGTGGTTAAAATGTGTATAGATATAATTTTTTTTTTCGAATGACAGATCGTTTCACTAGATAAGGCCCTTATTCCTCGGCTGGGATCGTGTAGAGCCCTTTGAAGCTGCATTAAAACTGCATTTTTGACCTTGAAATCTTCGGCCACCATTGAAGTCCACTACCTGGAAAAAAAAATCCTGAATTGTTTTCCTCAAAAACTTAATTTCTTTGCAACTGAAGAAAGAAAAGACATGAACGTCTTGGATGACATGGGGGTGAGTAAATTATCAGGAAATTTTTATTCTGGAAGTGGACTTCTCCTTTAAGGCAGTGGTCGGCAACAGGCTGCCCGTGGGCCAAAACTGGCCCGCCAGCAATTATAACTGACCTGCGCCCAAAGCCAGATTATTTTGATAGCGGCTGGTTCTGAAATAAATCTGTCATGACAGCAACAGTTACTCACAATCAGAGTATGTGAACATTTTGAATGGACCGAGGAGCGGATTTTTTAAAAGTCAGAACGTCGTGGTTTTCACTCGCTCCAAGAGCTCCACCACCATCACAAGTACAATTCATGCCAACGACCCATAATATAACTGCATATTTAGCAAGAATTCACATGTTAATATTTAGCTAGCTTGATAGAGAAGGATCACTCAAATCAGAAAGAATGTGACTATATGATGACAGCAGTGGACATGAGCGGTAAGTTATAGTTCTCAAGGAATTAGTTTGTTCCTTCTAGTCTAGATACTGAATATTTTAAGAAATACTTTAGACGCGGAGCGGTGTTTCTGATATCAGTGAGTGGGAAATGCTGAACCCGGAGCAGAGTGATTATTAAATGCTCGGAGTGCGTAGGGGAAATTGTTGACGGTCCACTCCGCTCATATACTCTGCCGGACACCGCCACACAAATGTGGCTTTTTGTTAATGACTGTCCTCCTACAGGATTTAACACCGAGTAACAGCTCACTACCACTTACAAAAGACACTGTAACAGTCTCTCACAGGAAATTCTAGTTGCATTTTTCATTAATTAATTTCTTAAATTATCCTTTGACTGGCCTGATGCCAAACTTACTTGCTAACCCCTGCTTTAAGGTCTTTTTGAATCAACTCAGGATGTTCAACATGAAAAACAGGCATAAAAACCAAATGCATATATCAACTTTTTGTATCAAGTCCAAAATATTGTAAATTTGCATGTATTTTATACTTTTTGAATATATATTTTATAAAAATATATTTTAGGCATATTTTTGAATAGGCTTGTAATTAAGTATTGATTTGTTTTTACGGTGGTGCAGGAGAGATTAAATGCAAGTCAAACGAGGACCGATTTGGAGGAAAAGCCAGACAAGAGAGGAGCCGAAGGGGCCAAATCCAGTCTCTCGAGCATCCCCACTACAGCCCTGCACTCACGCAAGCCTCCCCCACGCTCCCCGACCCCCTCCACTTCGTACAGCAAAGCCCTGACGCCGCTGCCTGTCCCACTGCTGCCTTCACCTGTCACTGTACTGAAGTCTGAGGACAGACCCAAAGTGGAGAAGTCCCTCCCTCAACAGCCCTACTCCCATCCGTCGTCTCCTGTCCCTCACTCAGTCAGCCCCGCTTCAGCATCGCTCTCTCCTACCTCCCCCATCCAGACCAAAGAGGAGTCTGTGGAAGTGCCTGAGAAAGAACCACTCAGTCTACAGAAGCAACCCTCTGCTCCCTTCCCATCCATGTACCATGGTAAGTGGGAAGATCATCTTTCCCAAAATTAAATGTCCAGGATTGAGTCTGCTTAATTTGTCACAGTCGCCTCAACTGTAGATTTGCATGGTTTTATGAAAGAATTGTTTATTTGCATATTGCACAGTAAATGAGTGGGACACTAATCAAAAACCGAAAGGAAAGCCGTTTAATAATGCACGGTCATTAATCACCATAGTGCTGTTTTTAAGGAAATCTGTTTGGGAGGGGACCGAGAATCCACACAGGACTGCAATCAAACGCAGTGTGTTATTCTTCATGTCAGAATGTGCAGGGTAGTGCAGTCTTAATGAGTAGCCTGCAAATATCCCCACATATGGGATTACCAGCTGCCACTTCACTGGAATAGACTTCTTATGACAGCAGCCCTTTTTACCCATATCCCCTGGCGGTTTCCCTTTAAAAATGTTCAATGCTCAGAATAAATTGATTTTCTGCTCACGGTGCATTCTGAATGTATGAGTATGCACGAATGTGTTGGCCTATGTGTATATAAGGGCTTTTGGAATGCTTGTGCTGAAGCCATTTGGTTCATGAAAGTTTCATAAAGCCCTAGTGCCGAAGAACATGTGGGGTTATTAATCACTTTGTCACTCTGTCGCAGGAAACTAAAGCCCCTCTACTCTTTGCATAAGCACCTCAAAAAACCTGTCTCTTCTGTTTCTTTGGCAGAAATTCCTCCCGGCTACCCGTACCAATCGATAACGGCACCTTTTGGCAGCCATTACCCCTACCTCCTCCAGCCGGCTGCTGCCGCAGATGCTGACGGCCTGGCGCCAGATGTGCCGTTGCCGGCTGAGACCTCCGAGCACTTGGCGACCGTCGCAGATGTCAAACCCCAGCACTTGTGTTCTCCAGTGGTTGTGGAGCCACTTCATGCATCCAGAGAGCCAGAGTCCATGGAAGAGGGCGGCACGGTGTTCAAAAAAGAGCCAAACCTGGAAGACAACAAAGACATCCTGAGCCAGGACAGCTTGAGGCTTGCACCCATCACCACTCAAGACTCTAGCACCCCCACAGAGGCTGAAGCCCACCCTAGAGGCAAAGCCACACCATCGCCAGAGGAGGAATCAGATGAGGAAGATGGGGAGGCTGTCAAAATCGAAGTTGCCTCCTCAAGCCATCCAGGGCTATACAAAACATCTAGGCTGGACCCTGAGAGAACCACCAGAGTAGAAACTGCAGAGGCCTCGATTGATCTGGTAGACCAAGTCTACAAATCCTCATCTAGTTACATGGATGCACACCATGTGGTTTGTGACATCCAACCAGCAAAAGCACCCTTAGATCTTTCTGATAGCCTGAACCCAGTAGACCTCAGAGATCCTGTCCCGGACGCTCCACACCTGGAGTCCAAACTTGACAATCCTTTCCTGCCTAACAGCAGCCCTTCTCACCTTCAGCCCTCTTCCGCACCGGTGGCCATCCTGCCTGAAGACCCCATGGCAGGCATGTTTGCTCTGGTCACAGCCAGTGAGCTTCCGCAGGCCGGAGCGGTGTCCATCCTGGCAGATGGATATAGCTCTAGATCTGAGCTCTGTGCGGGTGTCAGTCCCCTAGAGTCCACTGCTCTGGAAGGCATGGCCCTGCTCAGCCAGCTGGCAGAGCTGGAGATGCAGAGGCAACCCAGAGATGACACGCAGGGTGAGTCTTGTTTCAGAGAGAGGAAGGGAAATCTGAAGGATGTGGGACTTGATCTAGCATGCTCCAACAGTTCTCAGGGAAGCGGGGTGATTGGGGAGAGAGAGAGATTTGCTCGCTGTAGTGTGCTGTAAAGCAAAATGTGCTGAAACAAGCTCAGGAATTGTTTCAGCTCTAGTGAATATATTCAGAATGTTGAATGGTGTGCCAATGCTGCTTGTTCTTCAAGCAGCTTTTAGAGTAAAAATGTTCATTTAAAGAATAAGTAAATGCAACTGTCTGGTCTTTTGGACGTATCTGGATGGCAATTCCATTAATGCAGTCTGACACAAGAAACACCCATATATACTAATGTATTGGAGAATGCAGGGCTGCCCCACGCTCCCTAGAGGTAATTAATGTTGCGATCGATCGCGTGTTTGTGTGTGCAGCTGTAATGCTCTGTGGACTGGAGAGTCTGCTGGAAGCTGGCAGGCAGGTCCTCCTGGAGGCCATCGAGTGTCAACATCAGGTTATCATCCGCCTCCCCCGAGAGCTCAACCCTAATAAGAAATACAGCTGGAGACAGAAGAAAGATGAACCCGTATGCTTGCCTATTTATTACCCTTTTTATTTTCTTCTCCCTCTTATAAACCTGTGCTTGAGTTTTTTTTTTTTTTTTTTCCCCTGCTCTCAGAACGGTGACTCTATCATTTTTGTAAATTTAAATACAATGTTAATATTTTTAAATTTGTCATGTTTACAAATTCCAGTAGCATTTGAATTGCTCACATTTTTAACTATTTACAAATAGTGACATTTGAATTTTTGTACATTTTGAGCAGTGTTTACAAATTCCAGTGGGATTTAAATTTTTACGTTTTAACTGTTTACAGCTAGTGACATTTGATGTTTTAACATTTAAGCAGTGTTTATAAATTGCAGTGGGATTTAAATATTTTTCACTGTTTACAGCTAGTGACATTTGATGTTTTAACATTTAAGCAGTGTTTATAAATTGCAGTGGCATTTGATTTGTTTTTTTTTATTTTAACTGCGTTTTCAGTTAGAGACCTTTGAAGTTTTCACATTTAAATGCAGTTAAAGGCATTTACATTTTTTACATTTAGCAGTGTTTACTTCCGACATTTTGCATAGGGACATAACCCCATAGCTCGCTTTTAGCTAATAATACTTTTGTTGCTGCTTGGAGTACTGGTTATAGGAAGTCCAACCACAGATGGTAATCTTGTTTTCCTCTCTTAGATGTTCTCCAAATCTTCTTTGGAGAGAATGGACACTGTAGAAGTGGACTACCGTGTGAGACTCGCTGAGCTTCAGCAACGTTACAAAGAAAAGCAACGAGAGCTGGTCAAGCTGCAGAGGCGGAGAGACAAAGAGTGAGTCTCCCAATTAACATTACCTCCCTTAACGCCACTTCATTAAGACCAGTAATGCAAATCTATCTAATTTAATCCCTCTAAAAACAAATTTGCTATTTGTGATCTCTGATTCACAGAGATAAACTTCAGCAGCAACAACAGCAGCAGCAACAACAACAGATCCAGCAGCAGGAGAGGAACATAAGTTTAGCCCGGAGGGGCCCGGGACGTCCCCGAAAGAGGAAACATGGCCTATGCGCACTGTCTCCACCTTCCAGCAAGCTGGATTCAAAGTCTGCAAAGTAAGTGTGTTGCTCAGGCACCGATAAGGCCCAGCTGTGCTCCACACGGCCTGCCCTCCAGCTGAACACTCTGTTGTTTTGCAGGTTGGGCAGAAGCGTGCTTTACTCCGAGGACTCTGAGAGCGGGGAGATGCTGAGGAAGCGCTTTCGGGCTTCTAACCGAGATGAGGAGGAGGAGGAGGAAGAGAGTGCGTTGAGATTGAAGAAGAAGAAAAAAAAGAGCTGGAGCGAGCAGGAGGCATCTTCAAGCTTCTCTCATGAGGTTGGTCTCTGTTATACTGGAGTGGATTTCTAGCTCCTAAATATCTGAACATTTTTGCTTTTGTTGAACAAACATGTTGTATCAAATAAAAATCCATTCATTGCTTTTATCTCTTTTAACAGGCGCCTAAAATGGCTGTGAAGAAGAGCCAACTGAGCGAGCAGGAGCAGTTGGCATCCAAACTTGACAAGGCCTTGTCCCTCACTAAGCTCAGTAAACTAAGCAAGCCCTCTTGTAAATTCATAGCCGGTTCCTCGGGGAAGTCCAGGGTTAGTTCTGGAAGCAGAGTCCCCATGCTGACCGATATAGACATAGTCAATATGGGAAAATCCAGCCTGTCAAAAGATCTCAGCATCTTTTACAAGTCTTCCAAAGGAGGTAAAAGCAAAATGCCATTCAAAACGAAGCCTTCAGATCTATGCCTTGAGGGAAAAGGCCAGCGGAAAACACCTTATTCTCCAATGAGGTCAGAAATCAGCAGCTATTCTAACAGTAAGTCAGACTTTTTGTAAGTGTAATTTTTTTGTTGTTGTTGTTGCCAGTGTTTTGTTTCCAATGTAAACGGGTTACAAAAACCCCAGGGGCTTTTTCCTGCTATATATGTATTTTTCGTCTTAGATAATGGAGAGGTTTTTTTTGATAACTATCTACCATTATGTGTTTATGGTAATATCTGTAATCAATTACTGTGGGCTGCATTTAGACGTTACTATTTCGGAGTGAGGCAGTACGAGTAATTTTAAATCACAGTAATGGTATTAATCAAGAATTTTAAAATAAAATTAACAAAATGCTGTCCTAATATAGAAATATATTCATAACCATTCAAAAGTTTGGGATTAAGATTTTTACTAATGTTTTGAAAAGTCTCTTATACTCACCAAGGCTGCATTTTGTATCATAAATACAGTAAAAACAGTACTATTGGGAAATATTTTAGTTTAAAAGGACGGTTTTCTATTTTAATATATTTTCAATTTATTTCAAAGCTGAATTTTCAGCTGCCATTGCTCCAGTCTTCACTGTCACACGATCCTTCAGAAATCATTCTAATATGCTGATTAGCTGCTCGAGAAACATTTCTTATGTTGAAAAATTTAGTGTACTGTACTTAATACTTTTGTGGAAACTGTGATACATTTTTCCAGGATTCTTTGATCAATAGAAAGTTCAAAAGAATGGCATTTACTTGAAATAGACATTTATAGAATAATATATAACATTATAAATAACTGTACTGTCACTTTTGATCATTTTAAGCATCCTTGATTAATACAAGTATTATGCATTAGTCAAAAAATATCTTACTGACCCCAATTTTTTGGATGGCAGTGTGTGTATAATAATGGTGTCGTATAATTGTTTTGAAACAGTTTTTAGTTTATCGTGCTTTTGGACCTCCATCCTGAGTGAAATCTGTTATGATTTGTATCAGACACAGATTCAGAAGAGGATTCCCTGAAGGATCTCTGGCCACCCAGCTCCATGTTGGGAAGAACAGGGTCACGTCCACAGCTCCCCGGCCTGTGCAGCACTCCATCCAAGAAAAAGCGCTCATCGTCCAAGAGAGCCTCTTCGTCTTCATCACTGAAGTCCAAGCAGGCGGCCAAAGAGAGAAAACATAAGCACTTTGCTTTATTGCTACAGGAGGCGGGAGTCAGCTCCTCTGAGGACTCATTTGACCAAGGTTAATAAAGCATACCTCACTATGCACAGAATCGAGAAGGCAGCCTCTCGGTTTTAGCTTTTTTTTATTTTTGGTCTGTCTTGTATTTTTAACCATGACCATTGGTCATGATGACATTTTTCCTGAGAAGCCATTTTAAGATGCTTGCGTCAGAATTTGCTACCTCACATCGGCTCTTGTTAGAGTCACTTCTTAATGGTTTTACTTTTTATATGGGAATGTCTTGCCATTTTGCATTAAAATGTATGTGGCTGTGGAAAGTGTTCTTTATTGTATTGCAGTTTGGTACCCAAGCTTTATTAAACGTGCTGATTTCATTTTTACTGAAAGTAAAGAAATGCAGTGTTCTCTGTCTCTTTCGCTACATCTCCTGCTGTAGAGTGTTAGGTTGCAACGCTCCACACTCCTGGTTTCCTGTTGTTCAAATATCCCTTTCATCAGTGAAGAGCTGTCACAAGGAGATCTTCGCATAAGTTCAGCGCTCATGAGCAGTGCTGATGAGATTCATTAGCCCAAATTACTTTGAGAAGCATAACTAACTTCTTGTTAGGTTCTTCAAAGTGATCAGATATTTAACAAAAAGAGAAACTGTTGAATTCACACAAGATGAATGTTGGCTAATGTTTTTTACATTTACAATAGTGTATACATTTATCATTTAATGAGTCCTATAAACTAATGTGAAAGCACTGGTAGTAGAGCATACTACCATTATAACTACACTTAAGTCACTAAATCAACATGCACACAACCAGAATTTGTCGAACTTTTCAAGCTTGACCTGTAATCATAAATCTCGAACTCTTCCAAGAAGTGTTTTCCACTATGGTAAATGTGTGAACAGGCAAAGCATTGTGGGATATTTGGAAAATAGGGCGCTCCCTGATTTACTAAAAAAATGAATAACCTAGCATCTCTAGACTGCTCGCTCTCTCCCTGCAGCTGCTTGGCCACCCCTCCACCTCTGACCCCTTCTCCTACCCATGATGCTTTTGAATGTCTATCGGTCTGTGCGTTTGCTTGTCCTGCTGCAACAAAATAAGAAGCAAAGCGCTTGGCTGGGAGTAGGACAGCCAGCTGTTCAGCGTGAGGTCACTATCCATGTCACCTGAGCCTTGAGCATTGTTCTGTAAGTAGGCCACCACCCTCTTTTGCTGTGACTTCTCAATTTCTACTAATTTGTGCTTATACTGTTACAGAACCAAAACACAAACAAACAAAAAAAAGACTGGATAACAGATGAGGTGTTAAATACCTTTGTAACATGCTCACCTCCTATTACATGCCCTCAAGCCATGGTTATGTTTGTTTTTGTTTTTTTTAGTCTTTTGCAATTTAGGAGATCTCCATCTTCATCATCATCATCATCTTTTCCTCCTCCATCTCCTCCTTCACAACCTTGTTCTTCATCTTGACCACCTTCTCCTCCTCCTTCACATTCTTCTTTACCTTCACCTTTTTCTTCTTCACTGCCTTATTTTTGGTCATTAATAATTTAATGTTTCAGAAGTTTTCTACATCTGCGAGATTTTATTTAATATATTTTGACATTGTTCCACGGTATATAACTAAATAGTGTTGGTTAGAATTTAATGCATGATTAAGATTGCTATGTATAAGATTTAATTATTATTTTCCCTTAAATTTTTGTTTTATAATTTACCGCAAAGGAAGCAAGAGGTTTAAATTGAAAAGAACATAACCATGGTTGAAGTGGTTAATGGTCTGAGTTGAGTCTCAGGAGCCATGGAGGACTGTCCTCACAGAGCCTGCTTTGTGTTCCTCAGCTTTCCTCTTCCTGTACACATCCTCTGCTTGCTGTCAGTTCATGTAATACATGCTTCAGGTTTTAACGCTTTGGCATCTATAAAATTGTTCACAACATAACCAATCGAAGTCCTTGTTTGCTACAAAGTCTCTGTCTTTAACAAACTCACCTCTGGCTTCAGCTACTCACAACCGTGCTGAAACATCCTGTGTGTCTGTTTCCATCACCAAGTGTGTTCCTCACCCTCCAAAGAATGAGAGAAAAGGGGGTGTTGCTTAAAGTGGGTACCTACTGTCTTACAGTTAGTCCTTGAGTCTTTTTTTGTCCTTTATCAGTTTAGACCAGCTCCGAGCTGAAGAGACTGTTAATAATTGATGACTTTCTTAGTCAGGGATTCTGCCAGCAACCGTAGCTTTCTGCAGCGCTTGTGGCTTATTTCTATTCCCATTTTTCCCTCAGTGATTCAGCTCATTCAGCACATTGGGCAAGGCCACTTTACTGGCTTCTCTTATTTGGTTTGGGCTTTTGCATTCCCAGCCCCTCGCGATTTGGAACGAGCCAGCAGCCATGCTGATTTTAAATCCTGCCCTAAAGCTCTGAAGGTTTGAAAGCTGTGCTTGCTAGATCCTGCCTACCCAGCTTAGTATATGCTGCCCACATTCAACCAGACTTTGTCCCCCACCAATAATCTTGTGTAGTGGTGGGTGGGCTGCAGTGTTTGAGCAAGAACACATTAATCTAGAGAAAGTCGGCTTCTGCGGTGCTAGATTACATTGGATACGTGAAAGTGAGAAGAACAGTACTGCTGGCAGAATGATGCATTAGTGATAGTAATCTAGTATTCATAGCTATGCAGATTGAATTCGATGGTTTTATTGTTCTACAAAGAGAACTAGCAGGGGAAATGGTCTTTATATGTTGGATATTTCTTATTTATTTGCATGGGATTGAGGTTTTGATTTAACAGAGGATGATTGAACTGGATCCTTCACACAAAAATTTAAATTTTGTCATTTACTCCATGTTATTCCAAACCTGTTATTTTTTTTTTATCTTTTCCTAATTCAGAACACAAAGATATTTTAAAGAATTTTTATCCATTCAATGAAACCCAATAGGGTCTGAAACGACATTGATTAAACCCAATTAACTTCCATTGTATGGGCAAAAATAACATTCTTAAAAATTATCTTTGTTCAGTGAAAGAAAGAAACTCATACAGGTTTGGAACGACATGGTGCGCAAATAATGACAGAATTTTCATATTTGGGTAAACTATCACTTTAAACCTGGGCACTTCAACTCCAAAGCTGGAGGGCCAGTGCCCTGCAAACTTTAATCTCTAACCCACTTGTCTGCACACTCTTAAAAATAAAGGTTCTTTATTGGCACCTACAATTCCATGAAGAATTTTTCCACTGCACAAAAGATTCTAGTGAAAAAGTGATTATTAAAATGTTCTTTACACCAAGAAAAAAGTGGTTCTTTTAAGAACTGTTTGCTTAAAGGTTCTTTGAGCACCCCAAAATGGTTCTTAAAAAAAAACTTACGGAACCTTTGTGTTTAAAAGTGTCATTTACAAATAATTCTTAACGCCATTTTTATTAGCTTGTTTGGTTGGGGTTATATAGTTAAACTCAGCAAGACACTGGTCCTCCAGGTCTAGAGTTGAAAGCTCTGCACTATATGATGGGATGTCACAGGCTTCATCAATTTCTGAACCTTTCATGTTTTGTTAAAAATCCTAAATGATTTTCTTCCCACTTTTAACAGAGTATTTTACCAAACGGGATGATTATGAGGATGATGATGACGATGAGGATGAAGATCGGTATGATTACGAGCTTGATGAAAGCGATGGCCTGTGTTCGTCATCCATAGAAGAAAGCGGGCTGGGTCTTCTGGCCCGCTTCGCCGCCAGCGCTATCCCGAGTCCCGTTGTCACCAATCCGCTCTCCATTGTCCAACTGGAGGCTAAAAAGAAAGCCAAGAAAAAAGAGGAACGGCAGAGTCTTCTGGGTAAGGAAGTTTATTTTTTATTTTTTTTCCTCCCTACGCTCTTAGGTTCATCTGTAATCTCTAAAATGTGACATCAGCTGCTTTTCCAAGCCCATGGGACTTGAATTCCCAGGTGAAAAGGTGATGCATTGTTATTGGCTGTCTTTTGTTGCGCTGTCGTGCATGTGCGCCGGCGAATGAGAGAATTGAAAGGTGCTGGCAGATGAAAACACATTGTGCTAGGAACAGTCACTCAGTAGGGGTGTTATTCAATATAGACACCCATCAGTTGGGCCCAACTTGAGAATGGAGTGTCATTATCCCCCCGCCGCATTGGTGTGTGTGTGTTTGCTGCACCGCTTGCGCATGCTGAGAATGTGATGCTGACAGGCCTTCCTTTGATGAGGTTGTGCTGTGATCCTGAGCGGGTACCCAGCAGTGCACACGACAGGCCTGCCAGCGGAGACCAACAGCCCCCTTCATTAACTATTCCAAGACCCTGCAACAACGCTCGGACTTAATTCTGCTCCCACATCTGGCCCTGTTTATATCTCACATGTGCACATTATATTGTCGTTCTTCGTTTGCAAATGAGTTGACCACATGTAGATGGTTTAAATTATAGCAGATGGCCTAGTATTTACATTACTGGTGTGTTTTTCATAAAAGGCACTTTGCGTTTATGTGCGAGTGCATTTAGTTTGCATGCTTTAGTAATAACCGAAGGTTATGTCTTCTGGATTGTAGGTACAGAGTTCGAGTTTACAGATTCTGAGAGCGATGTTAAGACGAGAGAGAAGTTTCCGTCGCTGTTGCACGGCAAACGGTCAGCTCCTGAGCTCCCGCTCTTGCCACCCGCGTGCGTCATGCGTGACGACTCCAGCCCCAGCAAGCGTGGACGCAAACCCAAGAAACCCAAGTCTCCCCAGGAGTTCAGTTTCGACCTTACCGCTGATGGAAGCGAAGACGAACAATGGACGCGGCGGAGGAGCGAACGCATCTTCCTCCACGATGCAGCCCAAGCCAACCCCATCTCCCCGTCCAGCAAAACTCCTCTTCCACTTACTCCCAAACCCTCCCGTGGCCCCAAAGCATCCCCGCAGAGCCCTAAGGAGCTGGCCAAAGGCAAGGAAGCGAAAGACCCTAAGGTAAGCCCTTGTTTTATCGATGTAGATCAAGTCCTATGTGCCAGACCCAACGAAACAGTGAGCGCGCTTGATACCAGCAGGTGTCCTGCTACATTTGTCGGACAAGAAAGCCTCCCGCTGTGAGTGTCATGTTGTTGGACACAAAAGGATGACTACTTCTTGCCAGGCTACAATTACCAGCCATCACCGTTCCACCCTCGAATCCTCCCTGGTTTTTTAATTAATTCATTTATTTTTTATAGTGTTCAGCGCATGACTGCCTATTAATGTTTGCTTGTCTATCCAGTGTTGTTGAATGGCTGTAATGTGTGGGAGAACTGAGCCCAATTGTGTCATGCATTTGTATGAGGCTTTTCATGCTGATGGTTTGGCTTTGTATCCGGTGTGAATGTTCCAGAAGAAGAGGGTTAAGGAGACCCCCCTGTGTCTGCCCCCACCCCAGCTCTCCAGCACTCCCTCGGACGGCACCGGAGCTCTCCCTGTCGGCCCAGGGCGCAAGAGCAAGCTGAAGCCCAAATCCAGAGAGGTAACTTGGCTAACACTGCAATGCTAATAAGTCATAAACTGGCTGATATTTTGCAATATTTTGACTGATGAACCGAAATGGTTGTTTCCTCTCGAGTCAATTTCAAGATCTACCAGAAACCATCAACTGGAAAATAAATATTGTTTTATTGTTTATTAAATACAGTAGTCAACATTTGAAGTGGGTCAAAAAATTCATCAAAGTTTTCCGGTTTTGTTTTTTTTTTTTTTTAGGCTTTAGGACAACTTTGATAAAGTTTTGATCCACTTCGAATGTTGACTAGTGTATTATAAAGGTATTACAAGCTAGCCTTATCTATACATTTTATTTAGGCTCATGCAATTGTATTAAATATTATTTTACATTTATATTTCCATTCAGAAGTTTGGGGTCAGTAAGATTTCTTTTTTATCTTAAATTAAGAGTTTTATTCTCCAAGGGGGCATTAAATAATCAAAAGTGGCAGTAAAGACATTTATAATGTTACAAATGATTTCAAATAAATGCAGTTTTTTTTGTTTTTTTTTACTTTCTATTCATTAAAAAATCCTGAAAAAAATGTATCATGGGTTCCACAAACATATTAAGCAATACGACTGTTTTCTACTTTAATAATAAGAAATGTTTTTAAACAAATCAGCATGTTAGAATGATTTCTGAAGTATCATGAGACACGGAAAACCAGAGCAATAACTGCTGAAAATTCAGCTTTACCATCATTAGAATAAATTAGATTTTAAAATATAATGAAATAGAAAGTAGTTCTTTTCATTTTTAATAATACTTAACATGCAGCCTTGGGGAGCATTACAGACGACTAACCCAAAAAAATCTTACCAAACTTTTGAACTTTAATGATTATATTATATTTTGACCACTCTTACGATTGATGACAAAAATACCATACTTTTACATTTGTTTGGCCTGCCTTAACACTCTTAGCACATAAAATACATGATGCACTGTGTATTACCTCACATTTTTACATGCCACATAATATTCGAAACGGACTTAGTGTTGAGCAGCCATTTTGTGTGACGCCGAGGGGAAACAGCGAAAGGGATTAGAATAATTTTACCTGGCAGGCTCAAGGCCTATTGGGAGAAGCCTTGCATTTAAATGAGACGCCCTTTCCTGCTCCCCTGTCCCAGTCTGCATGGGCCTGCTCTCAGTACCCACCCAGGGAGGAGAGATGGAGAAGGAGAGAGAAAGGGGGGAAGT
This sequence comes from Barbus barbus, assembly GCF_936440315.1. Taxonomy (NCBI): domain Eukaryota; kingdom Metazoa; phylum Chordata; class Actinopteri; order Cypriniformes; family Cyprinidae; genus Barbus; species Barbus barbus. Next base: position 18,668,351 of record NC_136732.1, read on the forward strand.
GCAATAGAGCAGCAAGCCTAATTAGACTGCACACTCAGCGGGAAAGCAGTGAAATTAACCAAATGATATCTCGCTCCATCCATTTCTCCGCCCCTTCCGCAAAATTTACTTATTTCTTCTCGAGATAAATGTCCACTGCATTTTAAAACTCTCCACTGCTGCTGTTTTTTTATCTTATGTATAAATCACGTGTTATAATGCACAGTGCAGAAGCTCGGGAACTCCTCTGGGTATTTGCCGCATTCGAAATCAAGAAATCCTACATCTCGTGAGCCGAGCTTGTCACTCATCTAAATGGGTTTTACTGAATCAATTCTCCTCTAGTAAGCACATGGGTTTCATCTTTTGAACTGAACCAACAATGGCTCAGTGTTCAATATTTCATATTGTCACAGGAATTGGGGCAAAATGTGCTTGAATTCCCCCAGCAGGTTCGAGGGAAGGGCGGTGCTGTCAGCAAACTGATGGAAAGTATGGCTGCTGATGAGGACTTTGAGCCCAACCAGGACAGCAGCTTCTCCGAGGATGAGAATCCCCCTGTGAGCGCTCAGCCCGAAAGACCCTGCACCCCCGGTGAGACGCTTTCGCATTCCCTCTAGTCAGCAAGGCCGCAGAGCTATTTCCCTTCATTGCTCCCCCATTTTTAATTGCGGTTTTATGACTAAATCAGACTTAATTTTCTTGTCCGTGCATGCAATTAAAAGTGAATGTCTTTTGAATGACGTGAGGAAGAGATAATTTCACAGCCTATCTTATCTTAATCCAGCATTAAAAATCTGAAAATTGATTCAGCCTGATTGCATTCATACGTTAATGGGGCGAGCTGAGTTTTAATGCATGCATTAGCTTGTGAGCTGCTTGCTACCTACGTTGACAGGATCATAACTGCCATGAAACCACACAAGTGACCGATTTGGAACATTGTGCATACACCGCAAACAGCCCTTCTCATCAGAGAGAGGCACAATTGTTCACAATTGATTTCAGTAGACTTTGATGTGAGGATGTTGCACAACAATTTTGGGAATATCGTTACCTTTTTTATTATTTTAACATTAAACAATTTTATTTATTGATTTGATATTTTAATTGAATTCATTTCAATTCATAATTTTTTTGTCACAATGCACTCTGCGATTAATACATGTGATGCTGTTTTAGAATTTGGCTAAAATTAGGTATCTTGGAGAGCTGCATAATTAAGTTGCCTTTGGGAACAGTTTTCACATTAAGATGCTGCATCCATAAGCAGCTTCATGGGTTTTAGAAGATAGCTGTTTTCTCTAACATTTGCAGTTTTAAGGTGGTGATGAGATGTCTCAGGTTTTATTTAGTAGCACGAGTTTCGGCATGTCTCTCTTCTCATCTCCCTCTGTTCCGTTTCCCCCAGCCCCTCGGAACTGTGTCATTAACAAAGATGAACTGCAGGATGGATTACGGGTCCTCATCCCTATGGATGACAAACTCCTGTATGCCGGCCACGTCAGCACGGTTCACTCTCCTGACATGTAAGAGACCCCCCGCCCGAGCTGTTTTCATTCTCTTTATACCCTCTGCTGTGTCTTGCTTCTTGTCTATGTATGAATCTCTTGTAGGCTGCAATAACTGTCATTAGAAAAATGTGTAATATTGTGTAAAATGCTTGCTAGACCCACTCCTATCTGCTTGAATGGGGAAACACCGAAATCTGAAAAACTGCTTGCCATACATTTAAAGTAGCATTTCAAATCAGCAACAAAATCGTGCACAAAAATGTCGCATGAATGGTCAAATACTGTTAAAAAAGCATACATTTTAGGACATAGATTTTTTTTTTCTATGGTAACCTGCGTTTTTTAATTGTAAGATTTATTTTTGGCAGTTTTGCCTTTTATTATGATAGGACAGATCAGAACTGACAGGAAGCGAAGTGTGAGGGGTGGGGGTTGGGATTGGGAAAGAAACCCGAGTCTAGATTCAAACTCGGGACGCCTGTTGCGCAATCCCGCGCTTTTAACAGAAAACCTGCACTTTTAACAGAAGCTGCAGTAACACAATAATGTTGCCAACTGGCAATTAGCCGTTTTTAGTAGAAGGTGGGATTTATTATGCCATATAATATTGTGTGTTGTAGATTCTTACATTCTTAGTAATGTGTGAACTTGTCTTGATATATAAACATATACAGTGGGGGAAATAAGTATTCAACACTTCAACAAATTTTTTATTAAACACATTTCCAGTGCAGCAATTCACATGAAATTTTGACCAGATGTTGGTATTAACTCAAGAAATCTACACAGATAAAGAAATCATAAAATTACAATCCATAAAAAAGTTATATTTAATGAAGTGAAATAGAAGAAAAAAGTATTGAACGCACAAAGAAAAAGCAGTACACCAAGGCAAGACACAGCAAGACAACAGCTGACTTCACTAATTAGTTCAACCTCCTATTTGTGCAAATTAGAATCAGCCAGGTTATTGCAGGTTAATCGGTTGGAAAACGCCTTACCCACCTCTGAATGTAACTATACAAACATCTCGTGATGGGTAGAGGCAAAGAGCTGTCCCAAGACCTTCGCAACAAGATTGTTGTGCTGCATAAAGATGGTAGTGGTTACAGACGGATTTCACAACTCCTAAATGTTCCTGTAAGCACCATTGGGTCCATTATACGCAAGTGGAAAGAAAAAAACTCCACCATCAACCTGCCACGCAAAGGAGCTCCTCGAAAGATTTCTGATCAGGGAGTCAGAAGGTTAATCAGAAGAGTAATTCAAGAGCCAAGGACCACTCGGAAAGAGTTACAGAGAGACTTGGAAGCAGCAGGTACAGTTGTCACAGAGAAAACTATAGGCAATGCACTCCACCGCCGCGGCCTCCATGCACGCTCACCTTTATATTTTTGAAGAAAAGGCATGTTGAAGCTCGTTTGATGTTTGCTACAAAACATTTGAACAACCATGTGAATTACTGGGAGAATGTAGTCTGGTCAGACAAGACAAAAATTGAACTTTTTGGCAATAATACCACACGCCATGTTTGGAGGAGAAATGGCTCTGCGTATGACCCTAAAAATAAACAGTGAAGTTTGGAGGTGGAAGCATCATGGTATGGGGCTGTTTTTCTTCTCATGGTACTGGCAGAATCCATGTTATTGAAGGGAAGATGAATGGAGACATGTACCGGGAAATTCTTGAGGTGAATCTGTTACCGTCCGCCAGGATGATGAGGATGAGACATGGATGGACATTCCAGCAGGACAATGATCCAAAACATACTGCAAAGGAGACTCGGAATTGGTTCCAGAAGAAGAAAATAAAGTTGTTGGAAGGAAGCGTCTTGAAGCTGTTACTGCAAACAAAGGCTTTTCCACCAAGGATTAAGTATAATCTCAGTTAGTGTGTTCAATACTTTTTTCATTTCACTTTATTACACAACTTTTTTTATGGATTGTAATATTCAATATTTTTTCTGTGTAGATTTCTTGAGTTAATACCAACATCTGGTCAAAATTTCATGTGAATTGCTGCACTGGAAATGTGTTTAATAAAAAAATTGTTCAAGTGTTGAATACTTATTTCCCCCCACTGTATGCCTTAGTCTTTGGCAAGGGTACATTCTTCTGTAGAGCCAGTAAGTTAGTGTTTGTTATTATTTTTAAATCATGTTTAATTGACAAAGTAATCATGTACATTATTGTCAATCCTGAAGCGAGATCCAGTGATTAGAGAAGTATATTTGTAACAGAAATCACAGCAAAGATGGCTAGGTAAAATGACCTAACTGAAACTTGTGGTGTTTGATACATTTACAAATCAAAAGAGATGTTTTATTGTAAGCAAATGCATTGCAGTGATGATGAATTCACTTATTTGATTACATAATTCTCAGTACTTTACTCAAGGAGAATGTTTTGTCTAGTTTTCCTCTGAATGAAGTGTTGGATTGTTTAGATTGATCTCACAGGCAGTTGGTTTAGTTCAAGGCTTCGAACCAAGGCCACTTAAAGTTGGCATTCATTGCTTTACACTTTTTAGCTGTAGCTCCCTGGCCATTTACAGATTCTTTTTACCGAACCGCTTACTTGAGCCACTTAGTGTTACAGGCAGTGAAATATTGCCAAGTTTTTCCTATTGTAAGGTCCAGTTCGGGGATCTCCATGGAAAAAATTTGGAAGTACAACGTTTTGTTTGGTCAGGAAACAGAAGGGGTGTGAAGTGTCTTGTGGGAGGCTATGACAGAATGGGCAGTTTTGTTTTGTTTGGACTTTGTATGCTTTCTGTAGTCTCCCATGGCCTATTATGAATGTTTTCAACTCACTTGAATGAACAAGTTTTAGTCCATTGAGGGGTGAGAGAGTTCTTCTAAAAGTCATCTCTATAAAAGATAATCTCATTTGGTGAAAATGTCAAACTGGTGCAGCATCTGGTCCGGGGATCGCTTCTGCCCTCTGTGAAATGCGTTGTCCTCCATTTTAGTTTCATTAGAGCGGTGGCCCACGGTTGCTCAATGACTGTGTTTAGCATGCAGCACAGAAACACGTCTTCCTCTTATCAGTCTGAAAGCGAGGAGCAGCCATCACGATCACTTCTCCCAAACTCCGGTGGTCTGCGAGCCAGAGGTCAGGCGACGTGTTGAAAATCTGGATGCTAGTTCACAAAAGTGAATCCCTAAATTAAGGGAGCAGAAAGGTGGTGCTTTATCTGTTCATTTGCAGCACATTTGTGTGGCATAATGAGATGTTTGTCATTTTGGCAGTGAAATATCTCTTCCCTCTATCGCTCGCTCTGCATGTGTCTCTTGTACTAAAAATAGCAGTTCCAGCCAAGCAAGGGAAAGGTGCCTTTGTGCAGGACTGTGTTACCGCGGCTCTTCAAAGCGGGTAGTTCAGTGTGACGGTGAGAACTGCTTGCGACAGGATTTAATATGACGAGACCGACTGCAACATCGCTTGTTGTTCACCCTGCCCTTTGGAAATTTAGTTCTGTGACGGCTTGTGCTACACAACACCTTAAACGCATCCAGAGATTGAAAATCCGTGCGGTGTCCACTCGGATGTTTATATGCCTCGCATGTCTTCATTAACAGAGCCTGGAGAGCCTGGGATTCTGTAGGCATGAACATACTTGCAGTACATGAGAGCAGACTGGTTAATTGTGCAGTCAGTAACTCACACAGCCGGTGTCGAATTGGAACTGAAATCTTGGGTAAGGAAAAGTGTCTGTTCTCAGCCTGAGCCTCAGCTTTCTCAGAACAAAGTCCTTTGGCAAAGCCATTGTCACACTTTCCAACGTGAAGACCATGCTAATGGCACAGGCCCATTATTTATGGGTAATGGCAAACTAATTGAAGCTTTCACTCCGTCCTTCACTGGCTCACCATTTTTTCACTCTGTTGAATCTTTAATTATGTTTTAGAGATGTGGCTCTATATAAAGAGAGAGAAAAATTAGATTTTTCACAGCTAAAATTCCCCATCTCTCACTGTTCCGACAATAATCAAAGATTTCTGAATGTCATCATGTCATCTCAGAGAGAAATATAAGGCAAATTGTATTTTATGCCTCTACACATAACTACTTTCTTTTGAGCCGTTTTCTCCATTGACATGTAAATAGTCATTTTTTTTAAACCTGCTTTTTATGCTGAAATGCTGAAGGATTTATTTATGTTAAGTGATGTAGTGTGTGTGTGTGTGTGTGTGTGTGTGTGAATCAAGTACATTTTCAAGATATTCAACACTAAAATTAAACCCACACAGAGCAACCAGTATAAGGCTACTTTCCAAATATATAAAACAATGGGTATGAAAAATTGATCCGAGCTGAAATTGTTTATTATTTGAGAACAAAGCGACTCTGGAATAACAGTAGTCACTTGCTATTTAGGAAAACCAGTTTCTTGGGAATATTATACATTTTTGCGGTCATTATACAAAAGTGTTTGACTGCAGAATGCCGCGAGTGACCAATCAGAATAAGTTATTTCCCAAAGGAAAATTTATTACAAAGTCTTCTGTAAAGACTTTTAGTACCAATGCCCTCCTTTTAAGAAACACAAATTTACAATGACCCATTCCATGTCCCAAGCCCACATTAGGTGAGCCATCCACAGACACGACAGATATTTAACCCCGCTTGTCCGGTCAGTCTTCCTCCCCCCTGATGCAGCTGGTGTGAATTTATCCCCGGCTTTGCAGACAGAACCAATCAGGTTTGGCCAGGAGAGTCCTCCCCCTCAGGCCAGATCCAGGAGGAAGTGATCTGGGGACGCTGTCCCCCATCACCTCCCAGGTCCATGTCACAATAATAAGACTGCCACTCGGTGATGGACACCTCTAAAGCCTGGCTCTGGGTCCATGCTTGAACTGCAGGCACCCTCATGAATCCAAATGAAAAAAGGCCAAACATCCAACTGTCACTGTCTTATTTTTTTTATATTTTTTTTTAAATCCACAAGCACCATCTTGGACGTCACACTTGCAGCTGCATGTATGCGCCCATTCAGATTTATAAGGCTCATGTGCTTGCATCCAATAATAGAGTGACCTGCACTTTAAAGGACCGGTCATTGTCGTTTCTCTTTTCCTCAGACAACCAATAAAAGTCCAAAAGTTTCCTTTTTATTTAACAGTATTGATGCTTTTGCGTGTTGGTTCGCCTTGGCAGTGGAAACTAGTTTAGCTGGAAGTGAATGTTACAGATTTTTCAAAGGTAAAATCTGCCAACTTCCAGAAATAATATTCCAATAATATTCCACATCTAGTGAGAACCCTATGTTTGGATTGTGGTCCACCTACACACTGACTTAGCCTGATCTGCCGTTTTTTTTTTTTTATTCCTTTTTTCCATTTTCGTCAGAGCCCATTTTGGATCTCACATGTGATGTCAAGAAACTGACTTATCTTACATATCCCCACTGCTCTGACTCCTTGACAGTAAAGACAATAAAAACGCCACAAAAGGATCAATTTATCGGGCAAGGAATACAAAAAAGGGGGCAAGCCCCTCCAAATTGTATCCCTAGGTTGAGCTTGAATAAGGAAGGGAGGGTGGTTAGAGAGAAAGCCAAGCTCCTTTGGGCATTGTGAATAAAGGCCGGTTCAAAGCTCAGTGTGTTTCTCAAAAGAGCCCTGTCTTCAAGCTCTTGGGCTGCTGAGTCTTTTGGTTTAGCCCCTCTACATCTCTCCTCAACAGCCTACTACATTATATTTTTAGACAAAACCATTATGAACTGGGTATAGACAGCTTCCTTCGACAGTTTCATGTGTGTTCTCACCTATCTGACATGGAAAAAAGTGACCCCCTACACATCTGTGCATGTTACTCCCAAAGAATTAAAAACAACGTCGTCTTAATCTTTCATCACATTGTAATAACTTGCTCAACTTTCACTTCTTGCTGACATCAGCTAGGATATGCAGGCTATTAGTTACTGTTAACCAATAGCCATATAGCTCTACAGCCATAGTTTTTGTTAATTGTTGTGGTTATTGCAGCCTTTGTATTTAAAGTCTGCATTAATTGAATATTCACCCATCACCTTTATCTATTTTAAAATCTTTATTAAAGTAATGTAACATTACATTTGATTGATTTTTGATTAAATTTCTAATGAAGGTTTTCAACTCTGTATCATTTTAAAACATTTAAACCCGGCAGGGTTAACCGTAGTATTCAACACTGATTACTGTCAGACTTTCAAAATCCTTCATCACGTATCAATTAAGGTTATAATCATTTAATTTTAAAACAGCCACCACAAAATCAGACTTTAGCACCTCTTTTTACTTTGATATCATTCTGAGGTTAAATAGAGATTTAAAATAATAAGAAATATTATATATTAATACAAGTATTCAAATGTAACCCCTTTTGTAATCGTTAACATTTTCATAAGTAACTTTAATTACACATATTTTTTTCTAACTGTAACCGATTACAGTTGCATTTATTTTGTAATTAAATTATGTAACGCCGTTTCATGTAACTCGTTACTCCCCAACACTGCATACTTCTCTCTGTTGACGTATGCAGGACTCCTAACATTCAGTCTGTTAAAACCTGACCTGACTTTCTTACAATTTACTGCAAACTCGCATTCAGATCAAACAATGCATAGAATCCAATAGAATAGAAGTCCCTACCCTACGCTTTATTTATTTAGAGGATTTGTTGGACTCAGATATACTTCACAATACAAAAGAAAAGCTCTGTCACGGTTTGTTGTAACTTGCAGTAATTTCATGCCAAATAATATTTTATTTAAAAATGATAGCACCTGTATTTCAGAAAGGGAGTAGTTCTTTTCCAATCACTTTTCACTATCAAATCAGTTCCTGATGATAAAATAAAGTCCTGGCCTACATTTTTTTTTTTTTTTTTTTTGTTGTTCCCATTGAATATCCTGATGCATTCTGAAATAGGTCACAAGGAAATAATTTAACGTTAATATTTTCATGACAACAGGATGTGCTAGATTTTTGTTTTGGGCTCATGACTGTCCTGTCTTACAGATACAGCGTGGTGGTGGAGGGCGAGAGGGGGAACAGGCCACACATCTACTGCCTGGAGCAGCTGCTACAGGAGGCGGTCAGTACGCCACACTGCCCTACACCATTCGCTGATCCACATACACGTTACAGCTCACCACAACAGGCCTGTGTGTTTTACTCCAGGCACACTCCTGTTTCCTCTCTCTGCTAACAGGCCCGAGGCACTGTGTAATATAGAAGCTGTTTAGCACCTTCCCCTGCTATTAAGCTAAGGGCATGTTTTGCTCCAGTACCTCTGTGTTGGTTTAGGCACACTCGCTTTCGCGGCTACCGCCTTTACTTCCTAATGTACTGTTGGAAGCGGACCACTGCCAAGAGCAACCTTAGCCTTTACCGCCTCTCTAAGATGGATTATATACACAAAATGTACATTTCCTCGCCAGAAATGATTCATCAGTTATTCGGCTTAGAAGATAGACGACCGCAAAGTGTCTGAATGCACACAGGTGTTGATTTAATAATCCTCTCTGATCCACACTGCCTTTGTCCTACAGATTATTGATGTGAAACCCCCCTCCGTTAGATACCTTCCCCAGGGGACCCGGATTGCAGCCTACTGGAGCCAGCAGTACCGTTGCCTCTACCCTGGCATGGTCGTCAGAGGTACAGCTTTCCTTTTCCGCTTAATTGAGCACCTTTCACTGGCTATTACAGACTATTAACCAATGTGTTTTACTGCATCTACGTTTCTCAAATGGAAAAATATGCACAAATGTCCACTGTCCTCCGCATAGAGGCGTAGTAAGAGAACCTTTCAGGGTTGTTTCATTTCCTTTAATCTAAATCTTTTAGCCAAGCCCATGAGCGCTGCCAGATAAACCGAACCGGGGAATGAAGGATGGTGTGGTTAGCTACATGCAGAGCTCTGCTGTATTATTATTTATTTTCCCTCCCACTGAGAAAGGAGGGAGCTGGAGACTTGTCAAGAAACTCTTAAAGGGAGGTCGCTGCTACTGCCGCTGTCAGCCAATGAGAATAAAAAGGCCCTGTATGAATCCCAGCAGCCGCTGAGAAATATGCGGTTGCTCTTTTCGTGCAGCAGTGTTTGCTGTTTCACTCAGTGGAAACGTAAATTGAGGTGATGCGTGTTCTTTTGCGTCAATCGTCAACCCTGTTACTTGTCCACAGGGAGCCCGGACATGGAAGACGTGGATGATTTGATTACAGTGGAGTTTGACGATGGAGACACTGGCCGGATCCCGCTCTCTCATATTAGGCTGCTGCCGGCGGACTACAAGATTCAGTGTGAGTATTCAGCGAAGCAGGGAGTAAAAGGAGAAGTGCATGAAACATTACCTTAATGTCGAAGTTAGGTAAACAGCCCATATGCAGTCCATATGTTTGATTTGGAGTCCATGCAGCCACTGATTTGTGTTTGCTTTTGCTCTTGAATTTGATGATGGATTCAGTAAAAGATGTTTTTCCACTAGTTGCCAGGGAGCTGCATATGATTGAGAGTGAGACTGAGAGATTTGAAGGCTTGTGTGTAATATTTAAGAGCACTGGGTAAATATTAATGCGTTTATGTGTTTGACTGTGAAAATATCTGTGGATGATCATTTTCAAAATTTATCAAATGGAGAAGCACGTGGAAATGTGCCAGTATTTTTGTGTGTCAATTTTGTCAATCACAAATGTCCTTATTGGGTCTATTAATAATGTTTTCTAAACTGAATTTATCTAAAACAGGTGCAGAACCATCCCCTGCGCTCCTCGTGGCTAGCACCAAAAGGCGAGGAAGGAAGTGCAGTAAGGATGTACCTGATGGCAAAGAGACACCACCCAAAAACACAGAGGAGCCTGCTCCGAAAAGCAGGGGCCGAGGAAGAAAACCCAAAACCAAGCCAGGTAATTTCCACTCAAACATTTACCCTCATTGACAGTTTGGCTGTTATTTTTGTAAAAGTGGTTATTGCTTTGGTTCAAATTAAACATTAAGACGTCAGAACTGGTGTTACTGAAATGAGAAATGCAGTGATCTTACAAAAGTGGATTGGATTGGTGGTTTCATAGGTAGTAAATCACTTACTTTTGCTTGGAAAGAGCTTACTGTCAGAACAGGAACTGCTTTTAGCCTCCCAGCATTTTTATGGAGGTAAGTGTGTTTTTGGTCTGGCATATTAAAACCTTCCCCCCTGTGCTGCTTTCCAGAGCCTGAAGTCACTCCAAAGGAGCATGAAAAGCCTGACACACCAACCCCAACACAGGTCCCCGAGAGGCCCCTGTCCAGCCAGAAAAGCGGCCCACGGCCAGGTAGAAAAATGAAGCAAGTCGGCACAGCCAGCCCCTACATCCCCGTATCTAATGAAAGCCAGAAGAAAACCACAGGAATCAAGCCCCCAGCCAAAGTGCGTTCCCAGCCCCAGTCTGTCTATTCGCCGCAGCTCTATGGAAAAGTTCTGTCTGTGGATCTCTATAATGAGCCCTCCACTTCTCTGGCCTCCTTTATATCCAACAATGAGACTGCGAGTCCCGTGGGGAAAGGAAAGCCGGTCAAACGCTTGCGAAAGCCTGAGGAGGCGGCATCTGGGTTTGGTGTGAAAACGCAACGCAAGCAACCACAGACTGAGATCCTTATCAAGCTGGACCATGAGGGAGTCATGTCACCCAAAACCAAGAAGACCAAAGCCCTCATGATGATGGAGGGCCAAAACCTCTCCAAAAGAGAGAACAAGTCTGTCATGGGTGTCAGCTACACTACAATATCCACTGCCGACAAAACACTGAAAGATAAAAACAAGCCGAGTGAGGCAGACCCGCCTACTACAGAGAGCGTGTCCACCTACAGTGTTCGTAAGCTTGGCAGTGAAAGCGAGGGTCTGATGAAGGTGAGCAAATCAGGGGAGAAGGACAAGAAGGAACTGGAGTGTCCCAACTGCAGTAGCAGCAGCAGCAGCTCGGAGTCTGAGGGAGAAGAGGAGCGAGGGGCCTCGCAGGAAAAGAAACCCAAACAAGACTCGACCAGCTCCAACAGCTCGCGGGCATCAAGTCCCACCACTTCCAGCTCATCCACAAGCAGTTCCTCATCCTCAGCTGGTTCTCACTCCTCCTCCTCCTCCTCCTCCTCCTCATCCTCCACCACCAGTGATGAAGAATCCTCCTGTAGCTCAGATGAAGAAGCGGTTGCTGTTTCTCAACCATCTCCAGCTGCAGAGCATGTACCACCTCAAGAGGAGGAAGATGAGAAGGCCAAGTTAAAAACGGGGCCTGCTGCAAACATCCATAAATTCCAGAAGCAGGCACAGCAGCAACAGCGGCACCAGCAGCAGAAGCCCCAGAAAGAGCAGAACGTGAAGCAGGGAGTCGGTCGCCCCAAAAGACGAGAGGGAATCCACCTCCCAACTACTAAGGAGCTGGCAAAAAGACAGAGGCTACCCTCCGTCGAGAACAGGCCCAAGATCTCCGCTTTCCTTCCTGCTAGACAGCTGTGGAAGTGGTTTGGAAAGCCTACTCAGGTAAGCCCATGGATTTTAGGATTGCATCTTTATTGAAGCCCCACCTATGCTATATCTACAACATCTCAAATTATGTATTGCATTGTGTAAAGTCCAAAGCCCCTTAGTCTTGCTAAGACCAAGCTTTCAAAAGTAGCATTTTATGTATACTAAATACATGTTATTGAATAATATTTTACACAATTGGACGAAATTACAGCTTGATTGGAAATGATACACAATGAAAATATTCTTTTTTTTTTCACATCACATGTCATTTTATCTCAAACATGCTCCTCATTGACATCTTTGTCTTACTGGTAAACAAGTAGACAATTTTTTGACATTTTTAGTGGCATAAATGTTTAGTGTTATGCAAAATTGTCATAACTGTGAGAAAATAAAAACACTAAACGATTTTTTTTCCAAAATATTAAAATGGTTAATGTTTCACTCGTTTTCACTTTTTTTTTTTTTTTTTTTAAGTGCCATAGTTAAAAATTCTAATTTTTTATTTTATTTTGAAAAGTTGCAAATACAAATTAAGGCCTTGTAAAAAGTTTCCAAGACAGTTTTAATGTGACCTTCATATAACAAATTGAAAGAAATATGTTAGTTTTTAATAAACGGACATAAAAGTGCCCGAAGAAATATTCTTTTGCTTTTCCTTCAACTTCTGACAGAGGCGGGGAATGAAAGGGAAGGCGAAGAAGCTTTTCTACAAAGCCATAATGCGTGGGAAGGAAATGATTGGTATTGGAGATTGTGCTGTGTTCCTGTCTGCTGGACGACCAAACCTCCCCTTCATTGGACACATCCAGAGCATGTGGGAGTCCTGGGGAAACAACATGGTGGTCCGTGTCAAATGGTTCTATCATCCAGAAGAAACCAACCCTGGAAAGAAACTTCATGACAAAAAGGTTACTTTCATCTCCCTTTGCTAAACAAGAATAATGGTTTGCGGGCACAGCATTATGATGTTAGTACTGGAATGGTACTTCATCTGTCCCAGTCTTGCCTTTATCTGGGTTTGTAACTAATCAAATTTTGTTTGGCAGAACTGGGATCAAATGTCTGGCCAAAGTCTTCCTGCTGTTCTGCAGGCTTCCAACCAGAGAAAAGACTTCATGGAGGTAAGAGAACCAATCCAGTAAATGGTTTGATCCTCTTCGTCCGGGTGAAAACAGACCAATAGCTCTCTCTGCTTTCTCTTTTCAGCGGGCCCTCTACCAGTCCTCTCACATTGATGAGAATGACGTCCAGACCATTTCTCATAAATGTCTGGTGGTCAGCCTTGAGCAATATGAACAGATGATTAAAACTAAGAAGTACCAAGACAGCGAAGACCTCTACTACCTGGCTGGCACTTATGAACCCACCACTGGAATGATATTCAACACGGATGGGGTTCCTGTAATCTGCTGAGGATCAACAAATGAGACTTGTGGAACCTAACGAATGAGATACAAGGGCTTGACAGATATGTTGGCTTCATCCAAAGCCCGACTAATCAGAGGAGTACAGAAAACGTCCTGACAAAGACACAAGCATCCGTTGAGATCAGAGACCACTTCATCAGATGTCCTTCATTACAAACACGATGGTGACGGTATTATCAAATTGCGCTAAATTCGCAGTTCAATGCAAGTGTTCGGTCTGTTAATGGAGTACTCTGCTTCATGATTGTGGTGGACAAATTATGTTATCGGGAATCTCCAGTTGAAGAGTAAAACGTGGCAAAGAAAGTGAAAGCGCGTCAAAAATGTCTCGAAGGTCAACTGCATCTGCCTCAGCCATCACCGGTGCAGCTGGAATGGAGGTGACACCACTTTTGCAGGACTCATTCTCCGGGTGAGAAGGCCTGCTTGGAACCAGCTTCTTTGGCCGTGGGACCAACAACGGAAAGAGTAATTAAAGCTGACAGGCCTTGTCACACTTCTGCCCAGAGAGTCGTCTCCACCACATGCTCCGCTGTCCAGTTACTACTGGTAGATCCCTGGCAGAGCTTCAAGGGCTGGCTAATGAACTCAGACGGGTAAAATGATAGCAGACGTAAAGCTGCGGCCCATGTGAGAAGCACTTAAAAGAAAGGACTGAACTGTGGTCTGCGAGCCTGCAAGGACTGTTTATTAATAGGAAAGTGTGAGTCACTTTTCCACCGAGCGGCCCAGAAGATCTATCCAGAATATTTATATACGATCCTCGGCCCTCAGCAGTGGCTGCAGAAAGGTTTCTTTTTACGAGTCAAGGGCTCTACTGGGACGGAAACAGATGCAGATGACGCCCGTTTGTAAATGCATGCATACAAGCTATATACGATATGAACAAATATATTTTATTTTCTGTACAATAGATTTATGTGACAGTAATTTTTTTTAAAGCAGCAAAAGATAAAAAAAAGCTTTAATAAACTGTGAATAATGTTTAAAATGATAACAAATATCAGGAACTAGTTTTAGAGTACAGATCTTGTAAGTCGTTACTGGAATCTCAGATGCCCACTACATTGACGACGCAATGTAATGTAATCTTGATAACAAAACTGCTATTACAGGACAAATGGTTCGTGGGATTTTACAGTGTCCAAAGCCAGTTGTCCCATAATGCAGTTTTGCAACAGAAAGCACTTAAATTCTGCCCTTGGTCTTACACAGGACAGACTTCCCTTGACAATCCCCTGTTCAGGTGGACGTGAAGCGCTTTGCGGGAAAACCATTTTAGTTCTCTCATTGCTTCTCAGGGTCAGTGAGAGATGGAGAATGAGTTTAAAAGCACCATATTAATCAGGCCATTGCTTATCATGTCTGTTTTACTCGGCTTTCTCTTTTTTTCTGGAATTATCCCCACAGAAAGCAATTACATCTCATGCATGAAAGCACTTTCTTCGAATAAACAAATAGCAGCAGTGTAGGTGACGTTATCTGTTAGCGCTGAAAGTCAAAAGCGGAGTTGTTTTTTGTCATTCTCACGTTTTTCTCATCTCGACTTTTATTCCAAGCCGTTTTCTGGTTCGTTCTTAATAGCCTTAACCTTGGTCCCTAAAAGCTGCCGTGTACCAGCAGAATCAAAGTCTGAATGTTGTGTTTGAAAATAGGTCCTTCTGATTGATATTGTGCTCCAGAGAAAGTGCCATCAGTCATCAGAGGCAGTTAGGACCGTGCTATGTATTCGCTGCTTCTCTAATCAAGACCAGTCAAATGTATTTGATTCATGGCATCCTTACATGGATGAAGAGACTAGCAAACACATTATTTGCTTAATTGCAATTATGGTTCTTATTTGTGCCTCATTTTTATGGTTCAGAGGAGGTATGAATGTCTTTTTCATTTTAAAGGTTGGGCACGTGTTGGTCAAGTACACGTGTTCTTTGATGCTGGAAGGAAAGTGTTCTTAAAAGTTTGTCATTTCTGTGTTTTTTTTAAATAATGAAACAAAAACCATTAGATGATCTGTAATCTTGTTTAAACAATTATGGTTACCAAGATGAATAGAAAAGATGAGTTTAGAGGCTACTTTTGTTGTTGATGTCTGCAGTTGCCCAGCCAAATTTTTTTAAACTCTGTAATTATTTCTACCTCCCACCTTGGTTCAACGTTTCATGTTTTTGTTTGATATTTTCTCTTGGTGGTATTTTTACACTTGTGAAAGAAATGTCACTGCATGCGGGCTTTTAAACCATTGCCTGTTTTTAATTCTTTCGCCATGAAGAATACCCTGGTGTCTCTGTGAATGATGTTCATTGTATACATATTGGTTCTTTCTGTTTGGTTTTATTTTTTCCCCCGTTTTTAGAGGGAGAATAGTGAGATCAAGAAGGGTATGGACACTAGAGACTTCCAGTCTTTGCGATTGGAAAATATTTGACCTACTCAGTATTTTGGAAATGTCTTTATATTATAGAAATGTTGACACTATTACGTATAGTAGAACCGTCTGAAATGTCTGAAATATATATTTTTTTCATGTACGTTTCATATTACATTGCCCAGTCTCTCTTAAAGAGATCTTATCTTGTTGATATTCAATAGGTTGTATTTCTTAACATGTTTTATCATTGTATGTGTGGTCTCGAGGCTTAAAACGATATTCAGCCTATTCCGGTTCGGACTGTTTTTCTAAGTCATCTAATTTGGTTGAGGATTTTACACACACCCAAAGCTAATTCAAATGCCAAATGATCTTCGAATGCACAGTGAATCTGAAGCAACATTAAGCAAGCTCTTTTTGATTTGACACGATCTTTTAAATACAGATCTGTGTTGAACATTTTTGCCTGTTTAGCGAGTTGTACAATTTAAGTGCCCCTCAAAACAAACGTTTACTCGGAGCTTGAGTCCAGCTGAAAGCACTTTTTAAAGTATTTTTGTCTGCATGTTTTAGAAATTGCATATATGCTTCTAGGAATAATATTAGAGCAATCAACAAAAAGTATATTTTGCTTATTGTGACGTAGTGTAACGTGAATGGAGGCCGGAGTCCATCCCTTCCGCTTGGGTCACTGAACGAGACAGTGGCCTCTGCTGGTAGCAGTCGAGTGGGATGAATCGCTAAAGTCCTCTGCTATTCATCCAATGTCCGTTTGAGTGTCTCTTATGATGTATAAGGTTTAACTGGCTTATTAGAAAACAGTGTATAGCCGAGTAGACGCATTATAGAGTTCACTGTTTGCATGATTCTGTTCAACCTTTTTCTTTTGGTTTCTTTATGACATTCCCCCTCTCGGAACAATCGTCCTCCATGATTAATGTGCAATACTGCTGAATTTGGATTCTGTGAGGTAGCTGCTAGTGAGGGAAGGAACGTGTTCATGAATGTGGGAGATGAGAGAGAGAGTTAGTGTGGACTGGAGGCTGGTCCTTCACTGGTCTTCATCTGCTGTTCCTTCAGCATTGATATGGTCCTGTTACAAAATAAAATAATAAAAATTAAAAAAAGCTATAGTTTTGAAATTATTTGAAATTTTAAAGCATCAAGGTTTTGTAAATGATCCTTTATGAGAGGGGGAGATGAGTATGGATATACTTTGTACACACATTTAATCTTGTAAAAAGCAAAATTACAAAATAAATTTTTTAAACATTGAAATTGATATTAAAGATTGCTGTTGACTTGTGTGTGAACTTATGGAATTGGAACTTATGGATTTTTTTTTTTTTACAGACGCAACCAGCATTATCAGTGTTTTCAATTCTTTTAGTATCTCAGTATTTTTTAGTTCATCAATAAACGTCATGAAATGGTATTGAGTTGGTCTATTTTTTGGTGCATTTGTCGCTGCTTTCTTTTTTTCCACAATAATCGAGTGTGTAAAACCCTCTGGCTCTGAATTGCCTCAATCCACATTGTATTTGGATCCAAAACCTTTTGGGAGAAGTGTTATTACGACCTGATGAGCTTTTTAGAGCTCCTGTCATTTGCTGTATAAGTGCATCTTTAAAGATGCCTGTGAGAGCCGAGCAATAAGACTTGTAGTGTAACACTCAGTCTTCCTTATGACCACCATCATACTGAAATTTTGGCCATGTGACCACAGGAATGCTGTAAAAAGGTTTCATCTTACAACATGCTGAATTTCATATTGATGTCCACATTGAGGAAAATTAATGTTGTCCTCTGAAAATATTGTGGTGCTCTATTGAATGGATGTTATTTGTGTTATGGTAGTCCTTGAGCCTTGGCCCTCCTTTAAAAATCCCATTTCTGAAAGTGTTTTTCAGCATCCGCGCTATGGTGCAATAGATTCAAAAGGTCACCAGGGTGTTTTGTTAGGCAAGAGGTGGTTTCTGAGTCTCCCTTGTGAGCAATCACATCCATCAGGATGCCATTTTAGAGCTTCCTGGAACAATTTACAATTTATCGCAGCTGTTGTTGCATTTTGCTAATGCTAGTGCAACCTCTTTAGTGAGTTCAACAGAACGAAGCTTGCTTTGAGGGGAAAAAAAATAAGTTTCCTGAGCAATTAATGTTACCAAGGGAGTCATGTTTGCTGTGTTGACCATTCATAAATTATTTCTTCAAGTGGACACCTCCCTGCCAAAATGGCAAAACATCTCAAGTCTACTATGATGACATGGAACTAAAGTGCTCTCTTTGGATGGGCCTCCTATTATTAGTGGGCTGGCATGACTGTTTGAAACCGTTCACTCTTCCAGAAGTCTAAATAAGGAAGAGATTGCATTTTAAGTGCTTGTGAAATCGGAAAGAATGCTTGCTTTGTGCTGCCACAAATCATGTTGAATTTAAAGCCCTTGGCTTATTTTTCCTCCATCAAAAGCACAACTTCTCAATTTCCATTAGCACTGTAAATGAGATTTGAAAATGCATGTCTTTGATTTTGCTTGTAGTGGCATAAAATTAGCATAATGCAATCTAACAGAAGTGCGCCTTAAGTTTTATTACTGACCAAATGCATCTTGCATATAGAGGCACGCATCATGCACGCTTTCTTAATCTAAATCAGGAAAAAGAGTGTTTATGATTAAAACAAATGTGAAGTAGGTTTAGCTGAAATATTTTACTCTTAAAGGGACAGATAAGACAAAAATGACAGATTTGCAAAGACAAAATGAGTAAATGATGAATTTTTGTTTTGCACTGAACTATTCCTTTAACTGCTACATTTGGGTTCGCTGTATTTCCACAGGGTTTCACGATCCTTGGATCACGTTCATAAAACAAAGGAGGAACAAATCCCTCCACATCTCCAGTGTAAAAACATTCACAACCGCAGCGTTTGAGGTGCTGCGATCATTCAAGCTAAAGACATGTTTGAAGCTGCTGCTTTGATGTCAAGTCAACACATCAGAACGCAGGCAGTTTTCATGTCAATCACTTAAGCAGTGGCATCGACAAAAAACGGCACTTTTACTTCGTTACTGTGGGCGACGCTCCTCTCGTTACCTTATCTTAATAGGCCTACAATACAAGTTAAAAATGCTTCAATTTATTCCAAACGCGCCGTATACTTTTCTCTGGGCAATGAGCGATACCCATTCGCGAATGATTCATTCTTTTGAGTTAATTCTGTTCAAAGGCTTGATCAAACCAGTGAATCGGTTCTCGAATCAGTTTGAATGATTCGTTCAGTTCCCTGCCGCACGCGCAGAGTCATCTGAAGCGGTTCTCACTTCAGAGTTGTATCAAGAGCGGCGCGCGACCCGGGGCCTGTACCATGAAGCCGGATTAGCTGGCTAGCCAGGTAAGTTTCAGTTTAGTTTGCACCAATCCTGGGTTTTAGATACCATGAAAGTGGCTTGGCTTTTAGCTGAGTTCATTGCCATAGTAACTTACACTCCACAGCAGGTTATGTTCTGAGTTAGAGATTGCAAACTGAAATTGGACCAATCAGATGTGAGCAAAGTGACACATGTATGACACAAAAAAAGTCACTCCCCCAGTTTCTCTTTCTACAAATTAAAGGTCACTATGAAGTACCGTAAAAAAGATACAACAAAATTGTCTGGCTTCACTGATAATTACAATTTACGTATGATTTATATAATTATTATAAGATTTATATTATTATTACTCCATTACACACAAGCACCTTTAGTTTAACAATTATTATAAAGCATTCATTTTAAATAAATATTAATATATACAGATCATATGTAATAAAAATAAGTGGTAGAATCAATAGATAATGCTTTAAAATGTGACCTTACATGTTTGAGTCTCTATCATATATTATGAACTATATAAACTAACTTCACAAGTTTAACTTGTGACTGCACTTATAGAGCAAGATAATTTCCTTTATTTGTCCTCTTTCATGGACAAGTACTTCAGTGGAAATGCGTTTAAATTCCTCATATTCTTTAATCTCTTAACCTTTAACAAAATAGTTCTGAATCTCGCTGGCTCTCGCGAGAAGTAAATTACACTTGCGCTGTGGTGTGATTGGCTGTTCGCCGCTGATGTCACACATTCATGTGCACGCGCTCCATTAACTCAGGATTAAGCCTGAGTTGACAGAGAAAGTTGATGATCAGCTTCATGGTACCGACAAAGCCAGATTGGAGTGGTTTGGATTTGTCAACTCAAAACTTATCCTATAACTCTGAATTTGTTCATCTACCATCATGGTACAGGCCCCCGTTCCAGGAGGAATGGACACAATTAATGTTGATATTTTCACAATATTTACGCTTGCAGAAATATAGGCTACATTTGTTTACGTTTTGCAGAACAGACGGAAGAAGATCCGGCATCGTTTCGTTACGTTCAGATGTTCGGTAGCGGTCGTGTGAGGAGTTTTTACTCTTTTCCGTGTCAGCTTTTATATATATATATATATATATATATATATATATATATATATATATATATATATATATATATATATATATACTTTGAAATAGCCTATAATTTAAGTGTGATGCAAATCAGAATTTTCATCAGCTGTTACTCCAGTTTTCAGAGTCATGTGATCCTTCAGAAATCATTCTAATATATTGATTTATTACCAGCTTTGGAAACAGTTTTGCTGCTTGATATTTTTTGGAACCTGTGACATTTTGTTCAGGATTCTTTGATGAATAGAAAGCTCAAAAGAACAGCATTGATAATAAATCAACACATAGGAATGATTTCTGAAGGATTATGTGACACTGAAGACTGGCGTAAAGGCTGATGAAAATTCTGATTTGCATCACTGAAATAAGTTACATTAAAAATCTCATGAACGGCACACACATACATTACCTAAATTTTATATCTAAATAAATATAGACTATAGATATACAGTATATGATCCAAAGTAGGCCTAACTAATAACTAACTACTTGTAGTTTTTTTTATCCGATACTTTTTTAATCGTACTCAAGTAAATATTCAGACCATTACTTTTACTTGAGTAAATATTTCTATAAGTTCTTTTACTTTTACTTGAGTACAGTTTTTGGGTACTCTACCCACCTCTGAGCACATACACCCTGTGCTGTGTAGTAACAGTGTAGTAAGTATGAGAAATTACAGGCCAATGACTCTCCCAATGCTCTTCTGCTTGTGCATTCATCACGAGAGAATTCACATGTGACTTAAAAATATTCAAAGGTGTACCACCTCAGAATTATCATGGAATTTCATTTAAATAAATGAGAGAACAGGTGCTCTGGGGCAAAGGCAGATACGGCTCAATAATGTGCCCTGAGTAATCGGCGACTCCTGCTGTGTGTGAAAATGACAACAGTCAAAGAGATGCGGTTGCTCAAAGGGAGCATATATACTCCATGGCTACATGCATTATGACGCCCCCCCCCCCCCCAAAAAAAGTGAGTATTTTTAAGAGCAGAGCTGCAGCCTTGCGGGAGTCAACCGCTGCTGTCAAAGCTCATAGAAGCAATTAAACCCACCAAAGGCCACCTTCTCTGTCGACTAGCTATGATCCTCTGTCAGAAGGGGCCACAGCACAACGCAAAGAATCATTATGCTAATAAGACCCAAAAAAGCAGAAAGAAGGCATGCAATATTCATACCATCCATCATGATAAACTATTCAGGAGTCATTTAGCTGGAATGCTCATTTAACGAACTGAGGCGTGGAACAATTAACACGCGCCGAGCGATGAAAGCGTACTGTGATGGAGGGGACGTCGGCAGCTCAATCTCTCACCAGGGATGCCATTTGAATTTCTACACACTAATGGTTGACTTTTCCTCTACACTTCCACTCAATATCCAGAGTCCATTTTGTGTCTTCCATCACCAAGGCCAGCATAAAATGGCCTCCGAAAGCGTGGCTGATTTTCACTGTTACCGATCACAAGCTGCGTTTGAATGGAGATATGATTGAGTGTTTGTTTTAGGACTGCATTAAACATTAAGGTCCTCGGAGCAAGGGTCGTCCATATTGCGGTAGCATTTTACCATTTATGACCCATTAAAATGATTGCAGTATAAAAACAAACATTTACTGGCAATCTCAGTCCATCAGTATAAAAGGGAAAGTGGAATAATTCAGAAGTGATTGCTAGGTAGAAAATGTAGGTTCTTTGACCCTCTGGGATCTGTGGTTTGGAAGGAGTCTCAGTCCAGAGCCTCTGCCTTCCTTCATTACTGCATGTGCTGACAGCAAACAAGCCGACTGGCATTGCTCGGGGCCACGAGGCCTATGTCGTGGCTCCGAGGCCCAAGACCCGGTCCTGTCATGGCCCATATCACTCTGTCCACCGAATTGTTTCCCCCTCAACAGGAACAGGATTTATGGCAGTATGAAGTGCAGAGATGCATGTCTGACCACGCTCTCGGCTGTACAAACCGCTTCAGGGAGGGCCCCGTTCATATTATGATTTCCGGGGCATAGCAATCACCGCCTCAGAATTGAGACAAAATGAGAGAACACCTCACAGCGCCGAAGCGTGTATGCGTGCGCACCTGTTAGGAAAAAACCAAGAAAATGTGTGCAATGGACCTCGGCTCCTCACAGGAGAGCCATTTGCCTTGTTGTTCCAATATCCTGCTGTGTGGATACATTAGTGGCCGACTCCCCCATTCCGACTGTCACCGAATCTCCAGGCTCCCATTGTGGCAAGAGAGAGACGCCCAGAGCCTTGGTAATATCACACTGTCATTTTGCCTGAAATGGTAATCTTTTACAAGAAAAAAGATGAGATTTTTTGTAACGGAAAGCAATAAATGACCAGTTGCATTGTGTTTTTGTACATTATAAGCTGTCTTGGAAGGGGCCGGCTGAGATTGCACATGGTTTTTATAGTAAAATTACACAGGGAAATTGCATGATGGAAGTGAATCATAGTATCTGTGGGTTATTCAGTCCTCGGAGTACTGAACTTATTACCAGACTTCATAATGAAATCTGCAGTCAAGCGCTTCCAATTTGTTTCGCAGTGCTTCATCGGAGAGGGGCGTTTGTTTAGCTGCGCTGACGTGTCGTGATGTATTTACTCTGACAGTGCCTTTTGAGCACTCGTTGGCTATCTAGTGGTGACATATGCTCCTTGGCAATTTAAGGCCGAATGTAAAATGCTGGTCACAAGCATTCCCACTTGGCTTTCTATTGGCCAATCTGTTGCCGAGTCGCATATTGTATGATGAAAGTTGCATGCGACTCACGTCAATGATTTCCCAGCATTCAACCTAGTTGCACATGCTTTGCTATTGATTGCAACAACATCGTCATCAACAACAACATCAGCCTTGCTGGTAATAAACTGTGTGCCAAAGTTGACTTATAGAGGTGAAAAGCCAAGCTCCAGCTCAGCGTTCTCTTTCAGGCAGAGTGTGTGCGAGTGAGAACCAGACAACCGGAAATCAAACTGAGCAAAAGGCAGTTTAGAGGAGGGGAGGGGGTGATTGCAGTGGTTGGATCAAGAGCCATTATGTTCGACAAAATGGGACCTTCAAACCCTGCAGAGCCCTTTTCCCAAAGTATGCCGTCTGAGGGGAGGCTGGGTGGGAAAAAACCTAGATCTATCACTGGGAGGATTGCTTTTCCTGCTGCCTTCCTATCAAGTCACCGTTAACGAATTACCGTCGATCTATACGGGAATTAGCAGTTGGGTCCCTAGAAGTGAAGGGCTGATAGATGGAGGTGTTAATAAAGGTTGCTCACCTCCTCTAGCTGTGACGATTGTCAAAGAGGGAGGTGGGCAATAATCAGCAATAGGCCATTTACACCGTTCTTCTGCCAGCAGAGCGAATTCAGCGGCCACAAGATTCGCAAACACGCCACACACACCTGGGACGCCTGTCTTTTGAGGAGAGCCATTTAACAGTAATTCTGGCTCTGTGTTGCAGAGAATGATTTGACATTGTTGGGGGTGAATCCTGCAACGCCCCTTCAGTTTGCCGTTGAGGAGGAGGAAATCGACTGAAGGAGAATTGTCACCCTCAATAGAGTCCACAAACCATGCAGTCAAGGGCTGGTTTCATCCGTCAAAGCTTGGCCCGGAATTAAGTGTTTTTAGACAGGGAATCACTTCAAATGAAGTTATATCCAATCAGCCCGATGAACTTTTTGGAGTTTTGACTGTCACAGTTTTAAATGGTGGGACATAATGAAGCTCAGCTCAACTGCCAGTATAAATTGGCTGTTGTCCTGAAGAACATCTCACAAAAGCTAGGCTAGGGTGTTATTACTTTCTGTCTTAATGCAGTGCCAGGTTTCATTTAGCATCTAAAAAATGGTCAGTTCAATATGGTGATGATTAGTTGATAAACCTTGTTCTACACAAATATCATTCAAATTAAATTCATATTTAGATCGACTGCAAACAAGATTAGGATTAATATGTGACCCACTCCATCATTGGAAATCGTCTTGATCCAGAAAGTCATTTGGTGTTTTATGCATTGAATAAAAGTAATTTAAATAGTGATAAAAATCTTCACAGATTTTTTTTTTTTTACATGTATGCTCAATTTATTCAAGCATACATTTCTGCAATTAAGAAATTAATAAATGATGACAACAATAATCAATGCATTTATAGTGCGCATATTCATAGTTATATTTACAGTTTTAGCTGTAAATATAACTATGCAGGGGGGTGGTGATGGCGCAGTGGATAAGACACATGCCTTTGGTGTGAGAGACCCGGGTTCGAATCCACTGTGAGACACCAATTTGTCCCTGAGCAAGACACTTAACCCCTAGTTGCTCCAGAGGCGTGCGACCTCTGACATATATATAGCAATTGTAAGTCGCTTTGGATAAAAGCGTCAGATAAATGTAAATGTAGCTATATGCTCTTGTAAATTTTATTTCTTGAATTTCATAATGAAACTGATACAATTTGAAAGCTGAGACTTTGTTTCATCAAAAAGAACATAAGATGCAAAAGAATCAAAATTCAATGTTTTTGCTGAACTTTTTTCCAGAAATGTCCCACTGTGACTTCCGACTCATTTCGATGGAGCATGACATACAGTATGTCCGCCAAGTGTCTGGCTAATTTTCCGTCTGCTAAACACCTCTTGTCGCAGTAGCTTCATGTAAGGATATTTGTTTTGCTTGTAGCTTTATTGTGCTTGTTTAGGATCAAAAAATTAGCATATTGTTATAGCACCATTAGCCCCTGCTGGTCGATGCTTGAACTACACACTCTCTGGGCAAGTATCTTTTCTTCAATGACAGCCATTAAAAAATAGCTGGGTATTCTGACTAAATACATTTTTATATTTTATATTTTATATTATAGTTAGTATATGTTTCACTTTTTTGTTTTGTTCCGAGGGCTCTTAAAACCATTAAATAGACTTTGTGAAATAGAATATTACAATAATTACATATTTTGCAGTGTCGTCACAATGTTTTTTTTCACGATGGATTGATGGATTTTTCTTTGTTTAGCTTTACCATATGCATGTATGTTTAGTTCATGACAAAATTAAATTCTTTTCACTCCACAGCTTAACAGACTGAATGAGAAATGATGAAAATTGTTTCCACCCTTTTCCATCTAAAGTCTTTTCTTCTTTTCCTCATTTCCATTATGTGCCTTTTCAAATGTTTTGATTGTGTGAGACATTTTCTTTTTACTACTTCATAATAAAGAAGCGGATAGAAAATTGCTGTGTTCTCAAATGGCTCGCTATCTGGTTATTAATCTGACAAAAGCATCTCCACCAAGATCATCTGAAAGTACTCGCAGTGCAGCTCCTTTGCCAGTAATAACAAAGCGTGCTTTTTTAATATGCAGACCGAGAGTGCGAGTGCATAAGCAGTTCGCACTCAGAAAAGTGCCAAGGCGGTTTTGAATTTTAATCAAATCTCAACTAATGCTTCTTTACGTAAAAGAGTGCATGTGAAGTGAATGCTCTCACACTGAGATTCTGAGCGCTCTCGCTGCATGCCAACATACGATGCATTCATCTGCTCAAAAAGAGGCAGAGGAGACCATTGATCCGTGTTGCCTGGAGGGGTAAAGGTCTCCTTTCCTGCGGGATCCGGTAGGTCTGCCTCAAATATTCTGACAGGAGTCCCAGATGGAGGCCCCACCACTGAGCTCTCCCATCCCACCGCCGCCGGCCCCTCTGAAAGGAACAAACAGTGAAGAAGGAGCTGTCAACACCCAAACTGCCTGGAGGTTCTTCACCTTCTTGCAATAGATGGTCCGGTCCACTGTAAACACACCTGAAGCGCTGAGCTTTATCCTGTAAACTGTGTGTTGAAAGGAGAGTTCACTCAGCGACGACTGACGCCAGGATGTGAAAAAGTAAACCTCGATCCTTTTTTCCTTTCAGCTGCCCTGCCAGGCCTGCCAAGAGAGTTGGGCGGAAACTGTCTTTCTGCTCCCTGAAGGCAGGTAGACGGCCACTGTGATGTTCAATCAAGCCTTGCACAGCTTTGCACTTTCCAACTTGAAAAGAATCTAATCCATCATAGTCACCATAGCGTTTTTTGTTTCGCACAGCATTCGCAGGCAATGCACTGAATGTATAACACATCTACCTGTGGTACTAGCAAAGTGCTTTTTCCATACATGCGGTGAACTCCACAATACACAATAACTTCGTCCCTGATTCAACCCTGAGTGAACAGAGACTGGCAGAGAGGCCACGAGGTTCAGTGTTCCCTCTGAGCTCATTAGTTTCATTCTACACCCGATGTCCTTACAGATTGATTGATGACCTTCATCTGTAGATCACAGCATCTGGAGAGCAGCAGGGTAGCTGAGATTGTGCTGCAGCAGAGGGTCCATTAAGTGTGGAGACCAGCTGCTCTCTGTCCCAGGGTTTAGAGTGTGTGACCATGGGCGATTGGCGATTTCACCTAGTGCCTGGAACATTTCTGACAGCTTTCAACAGTTTGATGGGATGAGTCACATAAACAGTGGCACTTGATGTCGAAGCGTCCATTAGCTCAAAAACCTGTTTAAAAGCTTTAAGAGCTTGTCCAAAAATGAAAGTTCTGTCATCATTTACTCACCCTCAAGTCGCTCTAAAACCGCATGACTCTCTTTCTTATTTCTGTGCAGACATTTTGAAGTCTGCATCAACCTAAAGCTACTGAATCTTTAGAGCCACGGTAAAATGTTATACAATTTTACCTCAGTTTTACTAAGAGTACGTGGTCTACATTGAAAGTAACTTAGTTTAATAAATGGCAAAAAAAAAAAAAAAGTCTTTGTATTGAGGACTTTGTTATGGACTATAGGCAAATTTCTTTAGCATACACTTTAGAATAGGGAACACTTATTAACTATGACTTTTCCCTCAATAAACTAATTTGCTGCTTATTAATATTTAGTAAGGTAGTTGTTAAATTTAGTTATTGGGTAGGATTAGAAGGTGTAGAATAAGGTCTTAATATGTGCTTAATTACTACTAATAAACGGCTAATATTCTAGTAATATGCATGCTAATAAGCAACTAGTTAAGAGACCCTAAAATAAAGTGTTACCGAAATAAGTTTTAGTTTTTCATCTTAACATTTTATTTTTTATTTTTGCTTTATTTTAATTAATAAAAAATATGTTTTACATTTACGTTTATTCATTTAACAGATGCTTTTCCAAATTGACTTACAAATTAGTAATACAAGCAATTCATGATAAAGAGGAGAAGTGTTTGTAAGACAACATTTCAGATGTAGTTTAGAATAGTACAAGCTAGAACAGGGAAGGATTAAGAAAAAGGGAAAGCATAGAGGAATTTATTTATTCATTTATTTCTTTTTCAGAAGGATGCAGTTCAGTGCTCACAGAAGAGATGAGATGAATGTCCCTTGAATGTTGTCAGGGATTCTGTGTTCTGGATGATGTTGGTAAGATCATTCCACTGGCAAGAAACAGTTAATGAAATTGTTATGGGCAGTGATTTTGTGCCCTTGCTGTGTGACATTTATGGAGTTATGGAGCTGTGTGACATTTTAGTTAACAATAATAACCCTGTTTCTCTATTTATCATATATGGCTTCATCATAATATAAAATATGGTGCACAAGCCATATATGTCGCTCTTCACATGCATTTACATTACTGCTCTTGTGCCTTTATAGAAGCTTGAAAGCTTTAGTCCTCATTCATTATAACTGTATGGAGAAGAGTGAAGGAGTTAGAGCATTGCAGTTCTACAGGTGCCACCGTTCGAATGCTACGTTGTGATGCATGTGCCGAGGTCCATCTTGTGTCCCAGCTTTGATGCTGCCCGCCTCAAAACAAGACACCATTATTTGTCTGATAGCTTCTGTTCTGTCACTTTGTCTGTAAATGTCACGCAGCAAGGGAGTGATGAAAAGGCTGACCGCTAAGCAAAAAAATAATTCTGATTTCAGCCTTCCCATCTCGTGACTGCACTGTAAATGTCTTGGATGCTGCAGGGATGTCTCCTCCAGCTGTGTAGGCTAAAGCACTGGGGGAGATGTATAGATTCAAGGATGAAGTGAGTTTTTTGACAGGTACCTTCTAACCATGTGCCCAGAGCGGGACTCTGCACCTGCTGTGCCATCTGGGCACAATCTCATGAACCCTTATAACAGTGATGCTCCCGTGGCTGTTCTCTATGACTGACATATTCATACACCATGAATATATATGTAAATGTCCAAGGCACATGGCACTTTTTGGTAAAGCTGAGCACTGTGTTTATTTGGACGTATATCCATTCAGAGCTGGAGCATGACGTAAAGCTCCCCTGACAACATGCAAACAGAGCACAGGAGAGCTGCTGGTACTCACTTGTGTGCACATTACAACTAATGCAATGCTGTGTTTAAATGAAGACAGCAGGGTCAATGGGCTGTGAAGAGATGAGTCAGAGGATTACGGCCTGCAGAGATTCTTCCCACAAGAATATTCAGGTGTCATAATACCACAAATGTTATAATAAGATAGTTATTAGTGGAAAATAACTACTCATTTTATCTCAGGACATAATGATTAGATGCCTTTGTGCACCAGATAAGAAGTGTCTCAGTAATGCATTAAAGGGATAGTTGCCCCAAAAATGACAATTTCGTCATCACAACTCACCCATATGTCATTCCAAACCTGTTTGACATTCTATCTTGTGGAAAAAAGAAGAAGAAAGCTGATGCTCTCCATACAATGAAAGTGAGTGGTGATCAAGCACTGTCAAGCTTCAAAAACATCACATTTCAGAGTATGACTCCGGTGCTATATCCCATGTCTTTAAATGCCATATTATAGCTTAGTGTGATATTTGGAACGACATGAGGGTAAGGAATTACAAAAATTGTTATTGTTAGGTTAATTATCCCTTTACAGCCGTGCATTATGGGGATTTAGGTTATGATGTTTACATTCATGATGGTATTCAGCCGAAAAAAAACAACAACCCTGATTTCTTTATTTTTTGAATATTCAATTTAATTGAATTCCCTTATTTTTTTGTATAGGCACATAGTTGCAAAGCAGCTTTACAAATGCATGTTTCTACATTACAATGAAGAGTAATCTGTTATCAGAGGTGAGTGTGTCAAAGTAATGATAGAAATATACTAGGTTCTAAATGTACTAGTTCTAGGATAATACAAATCATGTAGTTAGATAATGACAGTATTTAAGCAGAAATGATGAACACAAATTAAAGCAATGATTACATGCTGTGATCATGATGATTATAATATAGCAGTTTCAGCTGTTGATTGAGAGTTTGTGCTATCTGAAATGCTCACAGGGGTTGGCGTCATCTAAAAGCTTTTTAAAAATCTATAACATTAACAATAATCAAAATAAACAGTTGTTCCATTATAGTTTTAATGATTTGCAGCAATTCAGTTGTTGTGTTTTTAGTAATATAATTGTAAAAAGCATTTAAAATGAACAAAATACAAAGTTTACCAGGACATGTAATGCTACTGTAAATAGTTGTAAACAGTTTTGGTTATGTTACATTGTGTGTTGTTCAGTCAGTGTTTACAGCTGTGTGTTACAATGATGGCATTTTGTCTTTGTAAGGGTAACATTGCAACAAAGCATTAGCAATTGTTTATGGAAAGGGAAATTATGATGATCTTTAATTCATTGTGTGGCTTTCTGTTTTACTCCATGTCATTATGGTGGTTATTAGTATTTATGGTACAAAGCAGATTTTAGTAGTTTAAGTAGACTGGTATATGAATATTATTGGTTAATGAAAAACAGGCCTACAGTTATGAAATGCAGAACAGGCACCAAAATGCTTCCTGTAATGCTTGAAGCGCTGGTACTGTATTTTTTACGGTGAATATTTGTTATTCTTTAATGCAGGTATACATAAAGAATCCTTGGTTTGATTCTTATTAAAATGGAATGACAGTGTTTGTTGTTCAAGATCACAACACCTTGACTTTGTGCAATGACAGCGTAAAGCAACTTCCTGCACATCATTCAGTGGTATACCGAGCCTGTGCAGAGCTGTAATGAAAGCCATGATGAATGTGACATCCAGTGAATAGAGACATTGTATAGAATCCCTCTGACGGCTCAGAAAGCCTCTAATCCACAAGCAAATTGAACTTGGAATTAAGCATCTATTTATTTGCATGATTTGATTTATTATTCTAAGACTAGAAGATGAAAGATGAGATATTATTTATTAGAATAGCTGAAGATTTGACATCCAGATGGCTTGTCTCACTTTGTCAATATTTTTCATTTGAGGCCGGAGTTAAACTGCTCAAAGGACAGACTGGCTTGCGTTTGGTTCCCCTGTGGATTATCCATTACCTCAGACAACATCTTTCTCCATTTCCTTGAGTGTGGCACATTCCCCATGCTTTTAATAAAATGGTTTAATTTATATTGGAGTTAGGTGACGTATCAGATTTGATTTGTAAAATTACATATAATTCTAGAAAGAGTATAGAAAAAGAGCAGTTCATTGTGCATTCACAATACAAATTCTTTTTGTGTAAAACAGTCATTTAAAAGCTGTATTTCATTTGAACTGAAATAAAAATATGAAGAGCAAAAGGAAGCATCTAAGCAGCTTCTCATAAGTATTGTAACGTATTGCAGAACTGTCTCCTAATGATGAGTTACCTGCCATTATAACTGTCCCTTGGGCTCTGCAGGAAATGGGACTCTGTACTAAAAGTGGAAGATGCTCTTTTCGAATGAAATTTTACAAGGACACTGTAACCAATCAATTATACTTCCCCATATGATGAAAAAATGTCATCACCTAGATCATCACTGATACTGAACATCTGGCAGCACAGATATTTATGTAGTCGAAAATCAGATCATTTTTCCTCTCCCAAGGTTTCAGCTGCAGAATCAAGGTTCTTATAGTTAACTAAAACTAAAGCCATAAAAAAACCTGTCACTTGAAAATAATAATAATAATAATAATAATCTGACTGACTTTTAATGAAATAGTTTAGTTTATATTGGAATTGGGTGACAGCAGGTTTCATTTGTTAAAAACAAATCCATAAATGAAAATAGTATTTCATTGAAAAAAACAAAAAAAACATACAATTGACATTTTTTGTCCTGAAATAAAACAGCATTTTAACTGAAATAAACTAAAAACAAAAAAAACTTTATCTTAATTTATTTCAATTAGTTGTCAAGACAATTTCTCATTTTAATTTATTTTAAGTTGTTGAACTAAAAAGAAAAAGAAAAACTAAAATTATAATGAATAAAACCTGTATAGGACATATATTTTAATGAAATATTTCCGTTTATTTTGGGGTTAGGTGCCAACAGATTTGATTCATTTAAAAAAAAAAAATAATTCTAATAATAAAATAAGTTCATTGGTGGTTCATAAAAACAAAAAAATTTGTAATATTATTTTATCTTATATTGTTTTAGCTAATTGCAAAGGCAATTTTAAGTTGATGTACTAAAATAACAAACTTAGACAATAATAAAATAATATAAAAATAATAATTAAAATATATATATAGATAATTAAAAATAAGAATGATACAAAAACTTTAAACTTAAAAGTTAAAATAAAAACAGAAAATACAAAAAATAAAACATTCAAAATATTAATAACTATAAAAATCTATAACAGTATCTCAATGAGACTAAAATAACACTGGTTAGCAGAAAACCTCCTGCAGGCTCAGTCGGACACTGTGAGGCACCACAAAATTGTTCTGAGACCTCGAGTGCTCATTTGACCACAGCTCTGCAGGGGTCCCGAGAACAGTGGATCTAATGACACTGAGGGGCACAACACCTCCGCAGCACCCCTCGCTTCTGTTGGTTTTTCGTTATAAAAACACAACAAAATTAAAACATCCTTCAGTCTAGTTTGCATTAAGCAATCAATCACAAATGCTCATGTCTGTGGGACAGGACTGAATGAGTCTCTCGAATAATTGCGCAATCAATGAGAAATAGCGCGGTGAATGCTGATGCCCCTGTAGCCTAAACACTCGCTTATTAGCGGCTTGCTCCTGTGTAATTGTTTCATCATGAATGAGGGGGGCATTCGCGCGTGGCCTGTGTCCCTGCGTGGGCAGTTGAAGGGAAGAATGACATTGTGTGCTTGTGTTGGGGGTAGAGAGAGAATTCAGATGAACTCAGCTGATTATGAGATTCACAAGATTCATCTGTAGCCTAAATCATTTGTTTACTGTGAATAAAAGATTTAAGGACAGCTTTACAAAAATAATTCAATGGTAAGTGGTAATAAAAGATACAGATAAAATAAATCTAAATAGTGAACATGGTGGGTAGATAAATAATGAATATTGTTTTTGTTATTCAATACACCGAAAGTTATCTTAGCTATTAATAAAGCACAGTCTGTATTATGCTGTACACTCGCACAGATGTACACAGCAGGAAAATCTCTTGATCATTTTTCATCAAGAGCTGTCAAGACGAGGAGCAGCTTGCAGTAAAATATATGCAACTAGGCCACTCATATTTATAAGTATATACTACATCAATAACCAAAGTTCAAGCACACCAGGATCTACCTAAAAACAGCAGCCGCTTATTAGAGTATATTGTTTGCGCAAATTGGATATGTGCCACGTTTTGTTTTTCTATTTCATATCACTTCTATTTTTTTTTTATTCTTCCCAGGAGAAAAGTTTCTTGCACCTTGATTGAGTCACCATTGGTATGTTTAGTGGCTGTTTTCTTAAAGCAAAGCAACAAGAACTTATGAGCTGTGAGTGTAGCGCCATCTACTGTATACTTACGTGAAGCACAAATTAATATGCAGCACCATCTGACCATAAAGTGGCATAATGCTCTCTCAAAGATGTAGACTTCAGTCACAACTGCTCCCTAGTAGCGTAAGAAGCGGATTAATCTTAAATTCTCACTTTCAACTAGTTGAGATCAGAATGAAGTTACAAGTAATTTGTTAGCACCTTGGATCAGCTACTTAACTTAAAACCTCGATTATTCTTCCATACTTTCATAGCGTTTGTGCATGAGCAGTTATGTCAGCCATGGTGGCAGATATTTTTGACCTCTAGGACTTAAAAAAAAAGGTCCACCCAAAGGCTTAGTATAACTTTATCTCATGGAAACTTGAGCTAAATTAAAAGGCAGTTTCAAACTAAATTGAAGAACGTCAGTTTTAAAAACTCATTTAGATATAAAATAAAGTATCAGTGGGATTGTAAAAAAAAAAAAAAAAACAGCTAAATCTACATTTAAGAGGCCAAGATAAGCTATATTTCCACTTTACTGAAGTGCTCTAATCGAAGAAATTTAACTGAGAAATGTGAAAGCTCACAACACAAGGAAAGACTACTTTTATTAAAGAGGAAATCAACTGAAAGACATAAGTTCACTTGGCACAAACACAGGAAGTCACACAGGAGTAGGATTCTTACACATGTGCACTTTTATTGGAATTGAATTAGTCAGTGTACAGGTTGGCCCCACCAAGTGTCTGGCACCGCCACGTTCCACACAGCTTTTACAATATGCCCAGGGGGAATGGAAACCTTTACATCTTGAATGGTAAAGCTTCGTTTTTGGAAAAAAAAAAAAAAAAAAAAAAACCCAAGATTAAGGCTGAAAGTACAAAAACCCAGACATTGTTTTGTTACATAATTTACATACAATACTACAATGTTAAGTATGCTCCCAATTACTGGGCAGCCTTCATAGAGGCAAATAAGTTTCGGAACAATGCATTTAACAAACATTTGGAATGACTAAAGAAAAAAAAAAAAAAAATTGAGTCCTCAGATGCATTGTAGAACTTCGGGGATGCTTATTTGCCAAAAACATTGCCGTCACCTTCACCGTTCCAGTTTTTAGATCCTGAGTCAAGCGCCAAAAAATAACAAAAGCCATGCCAATGTTGTCGTTTGAAGTTTTTCTCTGCGCAGTTCGAGTCGGCGTGAAGTGGTAACAGTCCGTTTAGAAGCATTTGCGGTGGACGATGGATGGTCCAGACTCATCGTACTCCTGCTTGCTAATCCACATCTGCTGGAAGGTGGACAGGGAGGCCAGGATGGAACCTCCGATCCAGACAGAGTATTTACGCTCAGGTGGGGCAATGATCTGCGGAGAGATGAACAATTAGCAAGATGCAGAGGTGCCACACGTGCAGACAGAGACTGATGAGGTAACAGCAAAGTTCAGAGCACAGCTCACCTTGATTTTCATTGTGCTGGGGGCCAGAGATGTGATCTCCTTCTGCATCCTATCAGCAATGCCAGGGTACATGGTGGTACCACCAGACAACACAGTGTTGGCATACAGGTCCTTACGGATGTCAACGTCACACTTCATGATGGAGTTGAAGGTGGTCTCATGGATACCGCAAGACTCCATACCTGCAAAAGGAAGATGAATGGTTAACCCAAGTTCTTCAGATCTCCTGCAACTCAAATCTAGAAGTACTCAAACATAGCAGGTAATGTTTGTTAGGACACCTACCCAAGAAGGATGGCTGGAACAGGGCCTCTGGGCACCTGAACCTCTCATTGCCAATGGTGATGACCTGTCCGTCAGGCAGCTCATAGCTCTTCTCCAGGGAGGAGGAGGAAGCAGCGGTGCCCATCTCCTGCTCGAAGTCAAGAGCCACATAGCAGAGCTTCTCCTTGATGTCACGGACAATTTCCCTCTCGGCTGTGGTGGTGAAGCTGTAGCCTCTCTCGGTCAGGATCTTCATGAGGTAGTCAGTCAGGTCACGGCCAGCCAAGTCCAGACGGAGGATGGCATGGGGCAGGGCGTAACCCTCGTAGATGGGCACAGTGTGGGTGACACCATCACCAGAGTCCATCACGATACCAGTGGTACGACCAGAGGCATACAGGGACAGCACAGCCTGGATGGCAACGTACATGGCGGGGGTGTTGAAGGTCTCAAACATGATCTGGAAAGAGAGGGTTTGAGAGGTTAACTTCACGATCAAAACAGTTACAGCACACCATCCACACAACCATGCAGAGGTTAGTTGAAAATTCAAAGTAAAGAAACAAAAAGTGCAGAAAGAATAAGAGTGGCAGAAAACAGCAAAACAGGCAGGCAAAGTATAGATAACCTGCTGCTTCCAGCAAAAGAGGAGAAACTCAGGAGCTCAGAGGACACAAAGCCTGGAGGAAGTGAACGAATTAAATGAATCGGAGAACCTAAAATGAGGTACCAGGACAGACAAGAGACTTCAAAGCACTGCTTGATAGCCAAAAACCAACCTGTGTCATCTTTTCCCTGTTGGCCTTGGGGTTCAGGGGGGCCTCTGTGAGCAGGACGGGGTGCTCCTCTGGGGCAACACGCAACTCGTTGTAGAAGGTGTGATGCCAGATCTTCTCCATATCATCCCAGTTGGTGACAATACCGTGCTCGATGGGGTACTTCAGGGTCAGGATACCTCTCTTGCTCTGAGCCTCATCACCAACGTAGCTGTCCTTCTGTCCCATACCAACCATGACACCCTATAAGACAAAAGCATATTAGAATTAGATAAACATTAAGGAACTGGAGTAAAAATAATTCTCATTAAGCATCCTGAAACTAATCCTCAATTTCTCACCTGATGTCTGGGGCGACCCACGATGGATGGGAAGACAGCACGGGGAGCATCATCTCCAGCGAATCCAGCTTTGCACATACCAGATCCGTTGTCAACAACCAGTGCGGCAATTTCATCATCCATGGCTGAACTGCAAAAGAATGAGAAGCCCGGTTTAGAAGAGCACATGCCATGCAAGAGACTTTCAGTGAGCATGTGACCACGTGGAGTCAACTTCCTGTTTCGTGCTGCATTCTACAGTCTGACCGCCAGTAGGTGCTAGAGCGACAGTGCGCGCCTCAGATATGCCAGACAAAGGAAGTCCCTCTGCATTCTCTCATTATTACCATAAAAGGCAATGGTTTGAGCCGCTTTGCGGCGGCGTGGCACTCAGCCAGAGTCGTAGGATTCAGTAAAAAGGAACAGATTTCGACATTCATCACGCCAGGGCCACTCCCTAAATTCTACACAAATGAAGTTTTACATCCTCTTCAATCCTCGCCTGGTGTCAGTTGCACAACCGAATTTCGACGGGTGTCTGCCCAAAATTACTGCGTCACAGACACGCAGTCACTTCAGTGACTCCTCAGGAGCAGACTTCACACTGAAGCACGATCTTCCTCAGCCCATTCAGTTTATATTATAAAGCCTCCATCAATGAGAGAAATTGCTTCCTCCGACACGATAACCACCATTTAAAACTTGACCAGAACACTTCACTTATTAAAACTGACTAAGTTAGCTTACCTTACACTTAAAGCTTAAATAGCGAGTATACTTGAATCTTACTAAAAGGCTGCACACTACACTGTAAAACATCATTTTCACTAAACGTGTCAGACGCGCTGAAAGTGAGCTAGCAGACGTGTCTGTGATCACTGAACGGTAGATGTAAAAGAGGTTATATTTTTTCTTCAGGTTAAGGGCGTCAGATGAGTGCTCGTTAGCCGGCTAACAGCTAAAGTAACGTTAGGTCACACCCTGCTGCAGCACCGCCTGCATGAAGAGCTATCCATCAAGTGTACAACATGCCTCTCTAACAGCTTTAAAACTCTACAATCATATTCACAGCCGTTAAATCATCGTTGATCAGGGCACAACTTAAGGTTAAAAGGGTTGAAGACTTGTTTCACACCGGCCCATTCAACGTCGTGCCTACAACGGGCGCAGTCACTTCCACCTGACATACCCACTAACTTACAGAGTTAAGATAACACAGCACACATTTATAACACTTACCGCATGTTAATACAGAATAACTAGCGTTTAAGCAAAGCTTGTGCTTAACATTAACTGCAAAGAGACCGGTACGTTAAGTCAACCGAGCCTAATAACTCAATCTAGCTTCATTTGCGCATTATAGCTAAACATTTGAATTAATATCAACGAACTAATAGCGTAATAAAACGCTTCAAAAGCTTATAAAACCAACTCACCTTAGGTTTGAGGGGGTTGTCGATTTAAGAGAATGTGTTACAAGCAGATGATATTCCGCACTAGCTGCGTGTGGAGGAGCTCAGAGTGAGGCGGAGGAGCTGGGCGCGCTCTTTTATATGACGGCATGTGCCCGGCTCGAGCCATAAAAGGTAAACTTTCGCAGCTCTGCGCTCTGATTGGTCTAGCGTCACACACCCGGCTGTCGCGTGCACATTGCTACACTTGCTTCTTGCAACTTGAGAGTGAAAGAAGGAGAAGCTAGATTATATGAGGAGTCAGGCC
The DNA here is from genome assembly GCF_936440315.1 of Barbus barbus. Lineage (NCBI taxonomy): Eukaryota > Metazoa > Chordata > Actinopteri > Cypriniformes > Cyprinidae > Barbus > Barbus barbus. The sequence continues at coordinate 18,705,901 of NC_136732.1, forward strand.
TAGGCGATTTTGATCAAAATGGCCCTTTTTGTTTGCGAATTTTAATACGTTGCTTTCCGTATTCTCGTATTTTGTTGTGATCACGCCAGTTAGGCGTCTTTCAAAAAGTCTGTGCAAAGGTTACAAGTGCTAGTATTGGTCAACATAGTGATGGACACCTCCTTGATCCTGTGTTGTGTTTACAATCTAACACAGCAGCTGCTCTGTAGGTGTTTTATTATATTCACAATAATACCATAATACTTCTGTGTGGTTATCTGCCAAGTACTTCTCTATGCTAAATAGGGGTATTTTTCATTGAAATGAGGATGGCTAAGTGACATGACTGTAGAGAAGCAACTAACTTAGCTGGTCTTGAGTTCATTAGGTAATGTTTTCAGTGAAACCTGGAATGAATCAGGCTTGCATTCCTGTAATTGGGAGTTGCCTACGCAAAATTCACAAGAGTAATATTTTTACGTGCTTCGGTGTGTGCATGTTATGTGATAAAGGGAGAGATAGTGGTTGTTGATGGCTGTAAGTGGGCCTAACCCAGGTTTATATGAGACATGACATTAACTGTTAATATTCACGTCTTGGTCTTGACCATCGAAATTATGTAGCTGTTTCAAGGCAAGGCTGGTTTCTCATTCAAAAATATATTACACATTATTGATATCTGTACAGACAAATTAACTTAGACTTATTTGCTGGAGAGATTTATAATAATAAAAAAACTTTGTTTACTTTGGATAAGAAAACGGCGTCGGCGTTTATGGGCAAATTCATTAAATAAAATATTTCTTGCATATTTCGAATGTTGCCACAGTCTGAATAATAGATAAGGCTGTGCTTGAACAGCAATGATGTTGGGAAGCTACATGAGACTTATTAATGTGTAACTTGGGAATAATGCACATGGCCTTCAATGGCAGTTATAAACAAAAACAGCTGATTATGTCAAAATCTCTTGCTGATATCAAGGGTAGTGTGGTTTTGTGGCTTATATCAATGTTTTTTTCGTCTTCTGTACATTTACAACATATTTAACAGGACCCTTTTAAAGTTTTGAGCACTTTTCCTGTAAAATACATGAAATGAGTTTCTCTGAATTGAATCCTTAGATATCAAAAGTTGAGTATAAGTTATGGCTCAAACAATGCACAACAAACATAACTTATTTGTATTAAGCATCAGCAATTAAACCATGCATTACATTGAAATATTTATTGAGATAGTCAGTATAGTTACTGTATATAAGCCCAAAAGTAAGAAGGTCTAAAAGTATTTTATCTACAAGCAGGACATATACTCATCAATATGGTCTATTCCTCCCATTCCCCAGCATTTTTTTTTCTTTTCAAAGAATGCCAAACGTCCACCCCCCTCATAAACACACAAGTTGCTGTAAGATAAGCAAATAGTAACTAGGCACCAAACTGTGATTAATGTGATGTGACATGCATCTTCCAATGCTGTCTGTATTTTTACTTTGAACAGCCATGCTTCTCTTTTGTAGATTGGACTGGGGTCTTGCTACAGCAGATGTGCTTTTTTGAGTCCATAGTTCTCCTGAGGACCACCACCCTTCCCTGATAGCAGCCTGCCTTCCCCCACTTCAGCGTTCCCATTCATCTCTAAATAAGGTACTATCTTAATGATGTTCAGCTTTGCCCCATGACATAAGGCATCCAGAGCAATAAAAATTATGTTGTGGGCTATCACCATGAAAATGTCATTGTACTTGCAAGTGCTAAAGTTACATTTACATTTATTCATTTATCTGACGCTTTTATCCAAAGCGACTTACAATTGCTATATATGTCAGAGGTCGCACGCCTCTGGAGCAACTAGGGGTTAAGTGTCTTGCTCAGGGACACATTGGTGTCTCACAGTGGATTCGAACCCGGGTCTCTCACACCAAAGGCATGTGTCTTATCCACTGCGCCATCTCCACCCCCAGTGAAGTTCTTATCTTGTTTCTGATACCAAAGCAACACTTGCAACAAGATAAGAAACATAATTATGAAGTTCTTCTCAAAGGACCACTTTCTGGGTGTGTTGTTTTTGTGAAATCTGTTGCATTTCCTCACTCCCTCCAGAGTGAGGAAAAGGGCTAAGAAAGTCACTCTGGACCCCTCACACCCAGCTCACTCTCTCTTTGTACTGTTGCCCTCTGGCCGGCGCTACAGATCACTGAGCACCAGAACAGCCAGAAACAAGAACAGTTTTTTCCCCCAGGCCGTATCCCACCCGAACAACACATAACACACCCCGGTACTGTGCATCTGTAAATAACCCATCAAACCTTCATCTGTACATAGGACACATGCACGTTCACAGTTCTGTCTATGGTCATGTCTCTTTTCTGTATATTTTTATTTTTATTACTATTTTTATTCTTAATTATTGTATATTCTCTTCATTAGTGTTCTTTATCACCTTAATTATATGTTGTCTGCACTATGTTTGTACTTTCTGTACTGGAAGCTCATAACACCAAGACAAATTCCTTGTGTGTGCAAACACACTTGGCAATAAAGCTCTTTCTGATTCTGATTCTGATTCTGATTTAGAAGTTTGTTGACTGACTGATCATTTCCCTCAGCAGTATACTATCCCAATCACTAAACTAACCTTTTATTTTGTTCTTCCACCCTTTTAAGTGTTGAACAGAAACACTCTTCATCTTGAAACAGCAGAAGGCCAAAATGTGCCCCCCGCAAATAGCAGAAGGACCACCGATTGATTTTAGATTCACTTCTACTTTGTTGCTTGGTGTGTAAAGCCAGCTACTCAAGCTAAAAAGGAAGTCACATGCTGCCAGCTGGCCTCTTAGTCTAGAGATTGGATTATCCCCCCTCTTTATGACCCAAATGGATCCATATGTACTCGTCCATCGCCTTATATGCATGAAACAAATTAGACACTTTTCTGACTCAAGTATTATGCGGTAATGGTTGGGTTGAGATGCAATCATGGGGGTTTTACATTCAACCAAATAATCTTCCGAAGTGATTCTGAGCTGAACTTTTGCAGACAGAGAAATCTTTTGTATCTTCATTTATGCTGTCAAACCATATGCAACAGGATTTGATACTGACAGAGAAAAAACACACCGTTCCTCATTTGTGTTCCTCAGTATAACAGTTGTGACTGTGTCCTGTCTTACCATACTAAAGCTTCACTTCCTCTTTGCTGTAATAATGGGTAGAGGACCACAGGTCCCATTTATGGCTGTCTGCATGTATACGGTTGACAAACATATAGCTCTGCATACCTGTTGAGGCTGGGTTTGTTGCCATTCATCATTTAGAGCAGGGATAGGTCATGCAAAAATGAAATTTCTGGTACTTTTAATTCTCATGTCGACCCAACCCTGTATAACTTTATTTCTTTTCTGGAGGATATTTTGAAGAACTGTTTTTGTCCATAAAATGAAAGTCATTAGGGTTCAAAACAGTTATTCTGTGGTCAAAAACAGTTCTTCAAAACTGTCAGACAAGTTGTTTTTTTTCCACAGAACAAATGAAGTCATACGGGATTTTAAATTATTGGGTGAACTATCCATTTGATGGTGCATATGATTTGTCACCTTCTTGTAATGTTTACACTGTAAAAAAAATTCCATAGTTTTTATTAAATAATTTTGGCTGCTGTATGTGCCGGAATAATTTTGTAAAAAAATACATCTAAACACATTTAGGGAAGGGGAGGAAAGTGGTGTGTGGCCAAGTATGGTGACCCATACTCAGAATTTGTGCTCTGCATTTAACCCATCCAAGTGTACACACAGTAGTGAACACACACCCGGAGCAGTGGGCAGCTAATGCTGCGGTGCCCGGGGAGCAGTTTGGGGTTCGGTGCCTTGCTCAAGGGTCTCACCACAGTTGTGGTATTGAGGGTGGAGAGAGTGTTGGTTATTCACTCCCCCCACCTACAATCCCTGCCGGACCTGAGACTCGAACCCACGACCTTCAGGTTACAAGTCCAACTCTCTATCCATTAGGCCACGACTGCCAGTCCCATTTTACAGAAATGGGACCGGTATAAAACTGTAATTTACAAACAAGAAATGTTGAAAGTAAATTCAACAACGTTTCTCCTGCTACTAGAATCTGTTTTGTACCCTTAACATATACTGACAACCACCATAATAATGCAGGTGGTAAAAGAGAAAGCCATGTGAAAAATCAAAGTTCATCACAAGTAGCTTTTCCACAAACTGAAGTATATATAATGTAAAGAAGGTAGACCAAGTTATTCACACAAATACAAAACACTGTCATGGTAACACACATGACACTTAAATAATACAATAAACATTAAGCAAACAACAGAAGATATAACTTAAAACCCAAATGTACATACAGTCATGGCCAAAAATATCGGCACCCTTGGTAAATATGATCAAAGAAGGCTATGAAAATGAATCTGCATTGTTAATCCTTTTCATCTTTTATTAAAACAATTCACAAAAATCTAACCTTTCATCGGAGAATAAGAATTTAAAATGGGAGAAAATATCTTTATGAAATTAATGTTTTTCTCTAATACACATTGGCCACAATTAACGGCACCCTTTTATTCAATACTTTTTGAAACCTCAATTTGCCAGTTTAACAGCTCTAAATTTTTTCCTATAATGCCCGATGATGTTCGAGAACACCTGACAAGATCAGAGACCATTCCTTCATCCAGAATCACTCCAGACCCTTTAGATTCCCAGCTCGGTGCTTCTTCTCTTCAGTTCACTTCACTCATTGTCTACAGGGTTCAGGTCAGAGGACAGGAATGGCCATAGCAGAAGCTTGGTTTTATGCTCAGTGACCCATTTCTGTGTTGTTTTTGAGGTTTGTGTTTGGATTATTGTACGGTTGGAAGATCCAAATATGGCCATTATAAGATTTCTAACAGAGTCGGTCACTTATTGATTTTTTTATCTGTTGGTATTTGATAGAATCCATGATGCCATGTGTCTAAACAAGATGTTCAGGACCTCCAGCAGAAATATAGGCACACAACATCAAAAATACAGCAGTATATTTCATTGTACACATGGGGTACTTTTTTTTATCCCTGTGATCACCAAAAAAGTGTTTGCTGCTAAAAAGCTCATTTTTTAGTTTCATCTGACCATAGAAGCCAGTCCCATTTGAAGTTTCAGTCGTGTCTGATAACTGAATATGCTGGAGTTTGTTTTTGGATGAGCTAGGAGAATTTTTCTTGAAACCCTCCCAAACAACATGTGGTGATGTAGGTGCTGTTTGACAATTTATTTATTTTTTTTATGTGTTCTGGCCCCGAAAATCAACCTTTCTCTACAATTCTCCAGCTGTGGTCCTTGGAGAGTCTTTAGCCACTCAAACTCTCCTCCTCACCGTGCATTAGGACGATATAGACACACGTCCTCTTCCAGGCAGTTTCGTAACATTTTATGTTCATTGGAAATTCTTAATTATTGCCCTGATGGTGGAAATGGGAATTTTCACTGCTCTAGCTCTTTTCTTAAAGCCACTTCACTAATTTGTGAAGCTCAATTATCTTTTGCTGCACATCAGAAATATATTCTTTGGTTTTTCTCATTGTGATGGATGATTAAGGGAATTTGGGCTTTGTTTTCCCTCCTATTTATATTTCTGTGAAACATGAAGCCATGACTGGATATATTCATGTTCATAATCCCCCTGGAGTGCTCAAAATTGTGAATATGAATGGGAATATACTTCAGAGATATTTTACTCATAAGTATTTCTAGGGGTACCAATAATTGTGTCCAACGTGTATTTGAGAAAAACAATTGTTTTAGTTCAATGAAAGGTTAGATTTGTTTGGTGATTTTTTTAAATAAAAGATCAAAAGGATTAATAATGCAGGTTTATTTTCAGAGCCTTCTTTGATCATATCTACCAAGAGTGCCAATAATTCTGACCATGACTGTAACTGATAACAATAACTATTGAGAAACATGATTATTTAAACAAAATACTCTCAAAGTCACGCAGGGAATTCTGGGAATATCAGTTTACAGTTTTTGACTGTAAATTATAAATTGATTTTTTTCTTTTTTTTTTTCTTTTTTTTTTTTTACTTCTAAAAATGGTATAATTAACAGTATTGCACTGTAAAATTACACTCATTTTTTACAGTGTACATGATGCACTCTCTTTTTAAAAAAAGTTCTACTCACTGTAGTGATTTAAACATCTGATCATTTTAATGTATTGGATCTTTGAATCTCATTCAGGAAAATAAGCAAAACTTTATTCAAGTCATTTTGTTTATTTGAGCTATTTGATTTATTATTTTTCCAATATCCAAATTACCTGATGTCTATGTCAATATGTCTATTTGTGCAAACTTTCATCATATTCCGGGTTAGAAAATCATGATAATGAAGCCAAAGACAAATCATGAGAAATGACTGATGACTACTTGACCCACTCAACTGGGTCTTCGTTCTTTTATCTCTTGACAGCCACAATCACTGTGTGCAGTAAACAGAATTAATTAGTTCACCTGAGGCATTTTGTTCATGAACGAAAGGATGTTAAGCATGGTGATCACAAAAAAATGAACAAATCACTCTTGAGTCATATAAAAATCCATGATTGACACACCGCCCCACTTTGACTACTGCTAACAGGGGCTATTAATGAGATTAAAAGTGTTACTGATTCCCTGTTATTGAGATATACATAACTTATATTGATAGAATTTCTTCAGAGATTGCATAAAATGCCTATTTACCATTGTATGCCCATGCATTATCAATGCATGCTTATGATTAGTTGACATACTGGAATGTAGGATTAATGCAGTTGGTTCGTTCCACTACTGTGTGGCCTGCAATTTTCCTCTCCAAATGCATTGGGATTTACCCAGAGCCGAAGGGGCATGTGAGATGGTACTACCATTTCGGTCAGTTTCTAGCAATATCTGCTTTTCGACCAGGACCCTAGGCCTGCTAATCTACCCTCCACAATCTGTCTGCTCGTGAGAGGAGGGCTGAGCAGGGATTGGCCCTGGAATGAGTCAGACATGCACGTCCACACACCAGACTCAGTCAGCCTTTAAACCAGCATGGGAGAGATTACTGTGCCAAGCAGCATTGCCAAGTCTGCTTCAGGAAGTTGAGTAATGCTAGCAGGAAAGAGATCCTGCACCATAGTAGAATTTTACATATCAGAGAGTGGTTTCAACATTCATGAAACTTGGTCAAGCATACACTTAATGCAAGATTGAAATGATCCCTGAAGAATATTTCAGCAAGAAAGCTCTGGTTTTCTTTGAAGAAATTGCCATAGTGTCTGCAAATCATGCCAGTCATGTTGACTACACTGGAACCTTTATCTAAATATTGTAATGAAAGCTTGTTGTCATTACCCTATTCACCAGACCTTTTATTCTCAAGAGTTTCGTATTATTGTCTCTTGTGCATAAAATATCTGTCATTCCTGAGTGATGTCTGTGACAGGAAGTGGCTCTCTGTGTTGTTCAGCCATTCAGCAGATGACTGACAGATGATGTTTTGCGTCAGCTGAGACACGTCCTTATCGGCTATAGTCACGAACTCCTCCAGAGATGTGGTACTGCACAGGTCTCTGAGATGAACGCCAAAGCCTTTAATAAGCACCTCTGGATCACAAATAGCAGTTGAAACCAACTAAACAAACTCTCTGCAATCATATTTTCAAATACGCAACCTGGAAGCTGCAATCTTTGTTTCATGGGCACTTTTTAAGCCAATCATCTGAGCTATAAATGTCAAGTGACTAATACATACAAGTCAATCACATTTATGAGACTCTCAATGGCGATCATATGTGAAACTGATTAGGTGTGGCACTCTCAACATCTTTGGCTAGACTGAGTGAGTTGTACCAAGCCCCAGCTCCAACATTAATATTGACAGAGACCTATGTTTGGGTCATCAGTGCACAAAACATACATTTAACCTTCCAGTCTAAACAATAGCTGAGCACTGACCTAATTAACTACTAAACAATTGTCATTTACACAGATTTGATTAACGTTTGAGTTTCAACAGATTCAGATCTGACCCAGTCAAGTCATTGAAATGTAGCTCCTTCCTTAAAAGATTCAAATTCCACAGCATGAAAACCAAAGGCCATTGTTAGTTGCCAAATAAGGGAATGACCTACGCATGTCTTACAGGAAGTGAATTTTTAAGGGATGTCATTTCTTCTGCAAGTTTGCACAGGAAATCACATTCAAATATTCTGGTTTGGGGAGAGCGTAGCCAACTCAGGAATGTACAGCTGAGTAGTACTTACTGTTCAGTGTGCAATGCACGCCTCACTCTCACCAATGTGTAAAAGACAACATTAGAGCGCACAAACAGGTTTTTTAAAATTACTTTGTAAACAGCTGCCCACCTTATATGGGTGCTTTTATTACTTTTAGTAGAATTAGTCAAGAACTTATGAAGACCATGTTTATTGTCTTGTATTGTCTGATTTTTTAAATTAACATAATTCCCTCTACCAGAAGGCATTTGTTTAGTTGTTTTGTATGTGCATCTCATTTCATCACTCATTAATGTAATGCTGAAAAAAGAAAGACAATTATTTTGGGACTTAGCATAACATTGTGTTTAAAATATGAGCAATCGAAAGGAAACTCATACTAAGGTTTTCTGATGACTGCTCTGTTTGTAACCTTTTGCCACAATCCTTGCAAGTCTTTTGCTTATTTTCAGTGACTTGAAATGCACTGACTGTGCAACGTGAAAGAAATAGACAAGTCCATTCTTGCAGAGCAATTTGGGAGATCTTTTGGCTCAGGTGTGGCACAAAGCTCAGAATAATAGCCAACGGAAAGAGTGACTTTTGTAAATGTACAATATTCTACAATTAATGTACATTTAACACAGTGTATTATAATATAATTTACAATTACATTTTGGTAAAAGTAAAGTGGTTTCATACACAGGCCTGTAAAACTATGTTTGACATTTGAGTATGATAAGAACCCTTGACATCTCCAGATATGTGAAGAATTTTCATGCAGAGACATAAGATACAATATAACAAGAAATTCAGCTTGGCTTGTGCTGCATTTTTCCTCTAACTTTGTCCGCAAAAGGATTCTTCGTATTTATTTCCTCAAGGGATTTTACTGTAGATGGTTTGTGCACTTTGGCTGTGTTAGGCCTCGCCCTCTGGTCGATGTAACAGCAACCGCCATAAAAGGAAATCTTTAAGTGTGTCACATGGTAACAATGTCAAGAATTCAAGGCCCTTGTCACATGGGACTTTCTCATGGAAATCAGATTGAAACTTCTAGGCCTAATGAATGAAGCAGCACTTGGTCAGAGATGCTGGGGAAGTTTTAATTAAGCAAAGAAGTTTTTACTTTTGGTTTGCTGCAGTTTCAGACTGCACAATGTGAGTCTCTTTCCTTCACACATGCTTGCATATTTGAGTATTTTATGTAAATTCAACCTTCACAATATAAATAATTTTTTTTCTGACATTTGTTTGTAGTATTTCCTTTAGGTTACAGTTGGATTTCTGTTTTGTTTATTTGAGTTACAGCAACAGTGTTCCTCATTCATTTCTTTAGTGAAAAGCTGAAGGTTTGCCTCTAAATCTATCTCACTATGAGTAAGAAGGAAGTGGTTTTAAATAATGACAGCGAGGTCATATCCATATATAGTCAGCCTTTGCAGGGCAACGATGACTGATGATGTCTCAACTTTAGATAGCTGATTTCATCTCTCTGTGTTTTGCCATGTTCTCTCAACATCATTCGCTCACATTGCACTTTCACACACTAACGCTTGACACAATCCATTAAGCCAGATATACTATCAACAGTCTTTTTTCAAAATCTCTCTCACTTTTACTCTTAATCTACCACTCACAAACACGCACACGTTCTCATGCTCGGCCCCTCCTAACACTGTTTAGACAGCAAACAATTACGAGTAGAGAGCTGGTGGGCAGGGCTTAGCTCTATCTTCAACTTCTCAGCCTCCATATTTGGAGAGGACTAGCAGGTAGTGATTGCCAAAATTAGTCATCAAAGCATGCGTCTCATTCATTGCACACTCAGCTTGTGTTTTGCTTGGGCTCTGAAGACGCTAGACTCTTGCCTTGTAAGCTCTGACTTCTTTCTGATTTCCCTTTTCTCCACAAAATTCCATGACATAATATGCTAATTGATTTTCAGTGGCTGAGATCTTTAAAGGAGTTCGGGGTCACTTCCTCCAGCTGGATTTGCGAGAGAAAATGGCATTGTGCTGTAGCAGAACCATATATCTTCAGAAATTACTTGTGGATGTGGCCACAGCAGCTTTTCCTTTGGTTTACTTGGTGGTAAATTCCTCTCAGCAGATTGTTATTTGTTGATTATTGACTGAACCAGTGTCATGTTTAAGACTGAGGGACTCAAAAGATTTCCCCTCGCCCTTTGGCTGAGAAAACAAAAGCGAGTGACAACATTTGTCAATAAAGATCCACAACTGTTCTTTAGAGAGGAAAATTATAGACTGTGCCCATGACTCTTGACTCAAAAGTTTTGTGGGTATGGTTGAGCCCATAGGCATGGTAATTATCAACTTGACATTGTGGGATGAAACAGTGGTTTTTGGGTGAATGCTTGCCCATGTCAAAGTCTACTTTCATGGAGGCACAGCAAGACGTTCCCTGAGCGCCACTAGAATTACCTGCAGCTCTTATGTAACTAAATCTTATTGGCTCATGGAAAGCTGACCCTGATGACCCTGTAATTAAGAGTTAAGCCCTTGTATCAGTCAACAGCCACTCAAATATGCATTAACCATTCAACGTATGTGAGCAAAGTGTATATTATAATATGTATATCTTAACTAGTGCTGTCAAATGATTAATAGCGATTAATCACATCCAAAATAAAAGTTTTTATTTACATAATATATCTGTGTACTGTGTATATTTATTATGTAAATACAAATACACATACATACAGTATGTATTTTGAAACTATTTGCATGCATTTACATGTATAAATTATATTCATATCATTTATGTTATGTATAAATATATTTAATATTTAAACTTAACATATTTTTCTTAAATGTGTACATGCACGGGTGTGTATTATACATAATAAATATACACAGTACACACACATATATTATGTAAACAAAAACTTTTATTTTGGATGCGATTAATCGCGATTAATCATTTGACAGCACTAATTTTAACCTTATTAGTGTTTTTATTAAAAATGTAGAACATAAGAAAAATACCTTCATGGATCCAAAAATAAGATCGCTCAGTGCAGGTGTTCCCAACATACTGAATGTAGGTCAGGAATAACATCCCCCTTTCCTCATGTTACATAATACATGTTTTGCACAGCTGGAAGACTTGGGCCTGTTAACCATGTAATGAGGCAGCAAAGTGAGCATAAAGGCTGCTGATATTTAGAAAGCTGTAAAAATCACTGACTTGCAATTTAGGAATCACACATTGAAGTGGGGAATTAGCATTTTAAGCCAAACAATTTGATTTACGCCATTCTGGATTTAATGCCGTTAATTATTCACTTTCAGACTTTATTAAAGCTGAATCTTCAATATTGTGATCTACTTTTTGACTGTAATGCAACCAGCTTTTCACACGCCTTCTCTGGGAAGCATAGGATCTTTCCTCTTTCCAGTGCATGAACAATTCAAAAAGAGGGAGGCATGCCTGTTTTTCGGGGCTCTGCTTTTTTATGGGGTATTGAAATTGAGATGCTTAGTATTCTGGCTGGCCCTATGCCTGGCCTCTCTCTCTTTTAGCTCCACCTCTGAACTGGGAAGCCTCTCCACCCTGATCCCCTTTCTTTCAGCAGCATTTAATTCTCTCCCACCCTCCCTAAAAACACAGCCAAGCCAAATGCCGCAGGCAACAGATGGTCAGTCAGAGGCCTTTAAGGGTACCGTGACTGCAGCAATAATCTTGCTAAGCCATGGAAAAAGCATTTTTTCCCCTACAGGCCGAGTCTGGGAGGGCAGAGTCTGTGTTCATACAGTGTGCCCATCCTATCGCTACTCTTTATGTGTGACTGACTGGCTGATGCTCTGTTTACTGGATGAGAGCTGACGTCACTTCACCTGCTTTTGAGCCTGAATATTGCTGCATGTTAGAAAGGAAAAAGAGCACTCTGGAAAACCATTGTCATGTAAAGTCTGGACGGAGGTGATGAATGTTTAAATAGAATATTCATTTGCAAGGTAAAGTACAGTCAAAGATTTTAATCACTTAAAAAATCATAATCAAATCATGTTTTCTCTGAATGTCTGTGATATTTTCAGAATCATCAAAATAATTACATGTTAGATTAAATGACTTCTAAATCTTTTGTTATTGCACACACTGGCCTCGTGAATCAGGACTATTGGTGTATTCAAGTCCTCCTGGGAAGTTTGTATTTTATAAGTTGGGAAATTATATGCAATTATAATGTCAGGTGCAAATCACTTTGGTCAGAGGCTCAGAGCAAGATGGCAATGTACATTTTCTACAAAAATGCAGCAAGGTCTTTAAACTCTACTTTTACAAAATTATGAATAAATTTATGCATCAGGTGTGTTTTTGCTTTCTATGTTTTTATTAAATTTTCTAAAGATGTAAGCTGTAAACTGAATTTTTATATATGATATTGCAATTGTATGTTATTCAATAAATTTTGTACATGCAACTAGTTTTATTGTAAAAAAAAAAGAAAAAAAGTGATTTCATACATTTTAACAAATTAACTACAGATGCGGCATCCTTTGTGTCCACCATCAATGACACACTCTCATCTCGGAAACTCGTAATTGTGACATTGTGGTGGCGTTCATGTGTGTTCCACTCATAAATACAATCTTTTCTGACATGATTGAACACACCATTATTTTGCAGTTCATAGGTGTTTTTTCATATCTGGGGTTTTTTTTGTTGTTGCTGTTTATTGTTTTGGAAGAAAAAATGGTCTTCTGATGATTAAAGCAGTTTACTATGCCAGTGTAGCTTCTTGAATTGAAAGTAAATGAGAGAAGTCTTTCAGTCTAAATAAAATTCTAAAAATGGCATCAAATATCATGAATTGTTACTGTGTTATATAATGTGTTTGGTAGCATGCTTGTTGATAAACAAAACAAATTCTGAATTCAAAACACATTCTGACAGAAAGGGAGGGATGAAGAAGGAAACAGAGTGAACTGAATAAGAAAGGAAGCAAGGGGAATCCAGAGCCTGCTCCAGGTCTGTGACAGCTATGTCCTAAAAAGGAAATCCAGTCTGTAGGCATGATGGGAGGGGCACCCAAGTAAAGAGAGAGGCAGAAGCACAGGCCAGGTAACGACAGACAGGTCTCCCTCTTGGAGCTGGCAGTCCCAACTAATTAGCTGCCGCCTTGTTTTACTTTATAACTGTGTGAATGAAGCTGGGGGAAGCCACAAGAAGAATCCCCTGATCTAATTAGCTGTCCCATTGTTGACCATTGTGTTTACAACAGGTAAGCACTACCCTTGCCCCACCTAGGCCTTTAATGCATGCTGGAATGCCTAAAAAGGCAATTGAAGGTTGGGAGCGTGGATTTGCAAAACACGTCTGGAAATTTTGATCCTGTCTTTCCCTCTGTCTCTCTCTCTATTTTCTCTTTTCACTTCTCTGTCTCTGCTCCTCATTTCTTCTCTCTCAATCTTTGTTCCAGGAGGCCAGAATGAGGAATCATTCTACAGATATGATGAAAAATTAGTTTGACCAGCTATAGCCACAGAACCAGTACTGTGAACATTAAGGCTTCCAAAAAGAGATGATATTTCCATAACGGATGGAATATTTGGGTCAGGTGTTCTGCTCAAGGGAAGAGCGTGTTGAAATAACACATTTACCATATTCAAATATCTGTTTGTGTTTCCAGTGATTAATATCTGTGAGGAACATGGAAGCTATCTTCAGCAAAATCGTTAAAAGGGGAGCATTTCTTGTCAAGATAACAAGCAGATTTGCAACAGCAAATCACAAATGGAGTCAAGTGTAATCTCAGAAAACATTGAACTAATTTATCAACTCCGTGTTGAAGTTTCATTTTAGTAGCAACAGATCTTTTCTTTCATATTGTGTCATATGTGGTGGTTTGTTGAAAAAGAAAAAATGTAAGCCAAGACTTGGTTCTGTCCATTGGTTCTGTTGATTTGAAGGAGGCAGATCTGAATGTGAGTTCAGAGTCAATTGTTAGAACGGGTTTAAGCTGACTAAATTATTGATCAAGTTTGGAATACGTCACCAGAGAGAAGTCTCATGTTTAACTGGATGGTTATGAAATTATGATTAAATATTATAAGCTTTAAAAAATTAAATGTGCATGAAGAAATTGTTCACAGCAAGGTCAATTACAGCAAGGTTAATTTAGAAAACAGGGTGAAATTCATAGCATCTTTAATTACTTTACCAATTAGTTCAATTCATTTTAGAGTAGTAACTATTAGTCACAAATATTAGTCTTTCACCTAAGCAAATAATTTTACTTTTAACCATGTCTGAGGATGAGCAAACCTAAGACAACAGTCGCATTTAAAAATGTCTGCTGCTGAATTTATACTTTTTGTAGGCATGTTTCAGATTAACTTAATTTGGCGTTTTAGAGCCTTAAAGGACACTGAGAAAATAGTTATATTTTTGTGCAGCTTGAGAAAATCATCTTTCTTTCATCAGTCTAATCTGAAACTAAGAAAAAGGTTTACTTCTTAAATTTGAATGCTCGTAAATTGCACTGTTAAAAGTATGAAAAGGTTTTACTTTCAAGTATGTTTTAGCAAAATACTTTGATTTGACACAGTTTATTCAATTGAGTATCTCAGCACTTTGTATTCCTGACAAGATATTATAACAGGTGAAATCCAAGTAATAATTGTCCATGTCCCTAGTAAAGCACCTCTCTGTGGTGCTTTACCACCACGACTTCCCACCTTCTGTGGTGGGAAGTCGTGGCCTAATGGTTAGAGAGTCGGACTTGTAATCCGAAGGTTGCGGGTTCGAGTCTCGGGCCGGCAGGGATTGTAGGTGGGGGGAGTGAATGTCCAGCGCTCTCTCCACCCTCAATACCACGACTGAGGTGCCCTTGAGCAAGGCACCGAACCCCCAACTGCTCCGGGTGTATGTTCACGGTGTGTGTGTTCACTGCTGTGTGTGTGCACGTTGGATGGGTTAAATGCAGAGCACGAATTCCGAGTATGGGTCACCATACTTGGCTGAATGTCACTTCACTTCACTTCTTCTGTGGCTGTGCTACTCTCTAAACCTGCACTCTGGCACCAGCACTTCTCCACAGATAGGTGGCAGACTTTTTTACTTCAAAGCATTTACTCCATGATTCATCCTAAAATGCCTGTTGCTCCAATCACACACACTCACATTTGACCTATATTTAGTAAACCATCAGATTGTATAGAAGGAGACTGGCTGTGCTCATGTTTTTTTAGTGCTCAGGTCTTCCCTTCAACCAAATATTGTTTCTCTGATGGGATGTGATGAGAACACAAATGGGCTGGAGCCAGGTAGATGTGTGCCATGGCAAACAGATTGCTGTTTGTCTAATGAATGAGAGAATGTGTGTTGTTGGGAGCAGGACAGGTGGGCAGTGGTGAGGCAGGGTCTCAGATCACAAAGACTTGGCTCAGCATGAGATGAATGGGTGGTGCCTGTAGGCCCCTTTCCTCCACCAGCTTCAACCTACAGGCCTACAGCTGGTCTCTGGCCACCCCCACTGCTTTCTGATACATGTGGAAAGCAGGAGTGTGCTGCACAAAGACATTATGGGCTGGTTAATAGTTTTGGGACATCGTATAGGCTAAAATCATAAATATTTTGACATTTTATTCATATTTTCATACACATTTTACCTTAGAATTTAACAAAAAAAGTCATTTTTGGATACTTTAAAAAAATGCCATGCCATAGAAGATACATTTTGGCAATGGAAATGTAAAGGTTAAGTTAAAGGCTCTTTATGGAGCCATCAATGCCAATAAAGAACCTTTATTTTGAAGAGTGTCTTTTTGCAGTGTGAATTTTGGAACAGTTTCACAGTAAACAATTAGCTTTCCGTAGAGTGTTTGCTAAAATGAGACAATGGACATGAACCTTGCAGACTGTACTCTGATATCAGTAGTGTATGTGTGTGTTGGGCCATCTGTGCCAGATGTTAATGAAACATCACTCTGAACAGATGGTATTATATGTCCCCACATATAAAGAGTATGACACTTGGTAAGAGTCTCTGACTGGCATCAGTGTCATTGATAATATAATTTAATTCATGACAGTGATAAAACAACACAATGTTGAAAAGACACCTTCAATAAATGAGACATGGTTTTTTAAATACCATCTCCATGGAATCTCCTCTAGAGGTGCTATAATCTGGATCTTTAGTTTAATTTAATTTCTCACAACTGGGCAAATATGTGTCGAGAAAGAGAGCAAACAGCTGGTTGTGAATGGTCAAAAGGGTCAGCCCCACATGAGAGCAGAAGCTCTTTGTTGGACCAGAGCATATCATTAGCATATAAAATACCTTATTTACCCTGTGGAGACAGAGAGCTGAGTGAAGACGGAGGGGGAGGGAAGCCAGCGGAAAGCTTACAGTTACACCTCAAATAGTAGTTGTTTTCACACTCCTAATTCACAGCATGAATTACAGACGATGCTATAGAGGGCTTGATATTACAGAATTAACATGCAGTAACAACTTACTGTATATATATATATATATATGTATATATATGTATATGTATGTATATATAAATTACAGTATGCAAAACAATATTTTAGTATGATTATCCAACAGTAGTTTTATATATGTAGTTACAGCTTTTCCAGGAAGTGTCGAATGACTTTACACTAGATTACATAGATCACATCAAATGGCATCTGAAATTAATTATTCTAGACCTTTACTCAGAACTGAATTCATTTTTTGTTTCACAAAATGACTTTTTGTTATTAGATATGATGCAGATGCACTAAAGGGTCAGTAGATGGCGCAGCAGAGCCCCAAACAGCCACAAAATCCACGTAATGCTGCACCCAAAAAGAAATCATGTCAGTAAGACAACTAGTTTAGTCAGACATTGTGATTGCTCTGTAATTTATTGTCAGTTATGGAGCTTAGCCTAATGTTTTTTTACTTTGTTCTTCTTAGTGATGACATCATGCATAAACTAACAGTTAAAGGTTTTTGTTTGTGTTTCACTGATGGCCTGACCTTGGGCTCTATCATATCAGCAGCTCCAAGGACATGCATTCCAGCTCCTCAGATCCTGTTCCCTATCCATCTGACACACTTTGCACATGAAGATCAATGGAGCCAAGGGCAGTGTGTAAGGGGATCCAGGGCCAAGGAGGAGAGCAGATTTGTGTTTTATTTGTTCTGTGGTGCAGACCCGTTTGATGTGACCCGCTCCCGTTTTATTCATCCAGAAAATCTGCTGTGTGTGAGTGAAAACTGTGGGAGTGGGTCTCACTTGATACTCAGACGTAATTAGGAACTGCCAATCATGTAAAAGGGTTCACCCAAAAAAATGTAAATTCTCTCATCATTTACTCACCCTAATGTTATTCCATACTTTCTTTCTTCTGTGGAACATAAAAAAAAGATATTTGGAGAAATGTCTGCATGTTATTTTTTTGTCCATGACAACCAAAATGTTTTTATTTTTTGGGGTGAACAATGCCTTAGCAGTAGGGTATAACATTGAATGTATAAAAATAGGAAAAGATATGGAAATGTTGGTATAAGAGCGCTGTTTCCTGTCAGGGTCATATTACAGTACCAAATTTTGAATATTTCTATCTTGGTGATGATGTGTGTAATTTTCCTGAGCTTAATTTCATATGCATAGACTTTATTAGTAATTTTCTCCTACTAAACACCGCACTTTAATTTAGTTTTAGTGTTTTTTTATCAGCCCCCGATACAGCAACATTGACTCAATGCAAAGTGTGACTCTGTTTTGCAGACCAATGGCTAACGAACATTTCCACATTGTGATGTTTCGCATAAATCGCGCCCTTTTTTTAGCATAGACATCTCACACTTTCACAGTTCTCACATTAAGTTTCTATAGAAATAGCAAAACACAAAACTGAGGATGCATCAAGAAAATTTGTTTGGGGTCTCCAAAAGCATCGTAGTGCATTGCTTGTTTAGACATGACAGAGATATGACTGTAATCTAGTCTTTTGTAATTAACCTCCGGGCTTTCCTGTGTGCTCCTAATTACTCCGCATAAACAATGTGGGATCAGTGCTAATCTGAAAGAGCCCATTCAGAGGCTTTCATGTGGGGCTTCTAATGAACTCTGCAAGCAGGGGAGTGCAGGCTGATCCGGAGGAGGTGGTGGGGGGAGTTCACAGGAGGGAACTGTTGACATATCACCCACACCACTGGATTCAGAAACCAGGGTTGAAGGCATAAACTCAGCATCAGAATAAACAGCCTGGTTCCACTCAGAAGCCATAACCACAAAGCCCACACCATAAACACTGCAAGTCTTAGTGCACATATGGTGATGCAGACAATGCTCTCAGACTTTGCCATCTTTATTAGATTATATTAGATTACAAGTACAGACAATTAAATGCACGTCACATCCAACTAGAAGTGCAAATAGTAGCATATTAAAGATGCTGGACAAATGTCATTATAGTGCAAGTGGTCAGTGCAGAAGGTATGGTAGTACAGAATGTGTAACTGAATGCCTCTGCATTTTGAAAGCTTATGGGTTAGGTTGGAAACAAAGAAACATCATGATGTAAATGTAAACTCTTTCAGATTCTAGCAAGTAAATTAGTGACATAGATCACGTGACTGTAAGGAAGGTCAGATGTTCTTCCATTGAAGCTCAAGATGCTCTTTGGATCTCAAATCATGCAGCGCATGGTCATCGGGTTTCAGACAATCTTGCTTGGGCTCTGCTATCGTGAAAACAAAAAGGAACAAATTAGTGCAAAATAGAAGTATTTTCACCAGAGGGCCCAGATGTTTGGATCTCACAATATCTTGAAAAGAAATATGTGGTGAAAAGAAATACTGTAGACATGCCATTGTTTTCCTCTTCTCCTTTCTATGGTAATGTTTTCACTGCCAACAGTTGTCTCAGTATGTTTATTTGCACACAGGATGATCACCTTATCTCTCACACCATGAGATCTATTTGATCTATTCTATTAGGAGTACGCAATCAGCAGCAAGCCTGAAAGACAGCTGATAGGTGATAGGACGATCATTCATTAAATTGTAAATGGATATATTTGTTTACTTTTTCACATAGTCACAACACCCTTGACTACTAATATAATGTCAAACGATATAATTCCAGATTGAATAAATTAAACATTTCCCAACCTTCAAGCCATTTAAGATTTAGATGAGTTTGTTTTTTTAGATTTGGAGAAATTTAGCAAACAAATTTAAATTTTTCATACAAGAGCACAGAAAGAAAAAAAAAGCATTTCAGTGCATGTCCCATCTGCTGCATCACGCACCACGCTATGATGTCAGCGCTGTAATCCAGCGCCCCTTGTGTCATGAAATTTAATTTACTGAATTGAAGCAGGGTCAGTAAAGGCGATTATGATGCTCGGCATCATAATGAAATATCTGCATGCTGAGTCTTGACATTTAGGAAGATTTGCGTCTGCAGGTATATAGATGGCACCTTCTGACTGACTCTGGTTCATGCAGTCACTGGCGCACACTGCAGTCACCCCTCCCCAAATGTCTCTGCAGCACGACTGCCCCCTCCTGCCTCGCCGCCCTGTCTCAGGGTCTGACTGACCTATATCTGCCTGCTCTGAGCGTAATCTCTAGCACTCTCATGGTGCTCTCTGCTGCCTGCTGTCTCAGTGCTGACGGGCTTAGACTCACTCTGCCATGCTCTGAGCCCAGGAGCCCCTGCTGGAGATGTAGGGCAGCCCCGTCAGTTATTCAGCACTTCGACTGCTGCTGCAGTCCGGGTGGAGGGGCTAACCCACCACTGCCAGAGTGATGAATTTAATAGGACACTCATTCCCCGCCTCTCTCTTTGAAGAAGCTGAGTTTTTTCTGCTGACTTTGGTGCTTTTGGCTCAGGCTGAGCAACTGTTTTCCTGTCGGCATGATAATGGCTGGAGGGAAAGAGGAGGCAAGCGCTCTAGCAGACTTGGGCCTCCTGTGACCTTTCACCCCAGCTGGTGGAGGGGTGGAGAGCTCCCCAGTGGTCTTTTGTTGAGCAGAGGAGGTTGTGATGAAAGAGCTGCAGTTGGAAAGCAGTACATCCAGTGGTGCTACTCCTCAGAAATAAACAAGCCATTCTTCACTTTTGAATTCTATTCAGATTAGGTGGCAGTGTTTTTGACTGGTATCATATTGTGGATTGTTTAAAACTGGGTGCATGTAATTAAATAAAGCTAATACATATAATCTGGGATGCAGGTGTTTTGTGAGGAATCCAGTTTAATCTGATTTTGGCAAGACAGGCAAGGCAAAATAGGGCATGATCAAAGCAATCATGAGTGTAAGATGTGTTCATTTAGTCATACTGCTGTCATTCAGCACAGAGATCCCAACCCAAATATGTACACTGCTGTTCAAACGTTTCTCACAAAATAAGTCTCTTATGCTCACCATGCTGAGTTTATTTAAAAATGTAATTTATTCTTGTGATGACATGAATTTTCAGCATAATTTCTCCAGTCTTCAGTGTCACATGATCCTTCAGAAATCATTCAGATATGTTGATTTGCTGCTCAAGAAACATTCCTCATTGTTAATGTTGAAAACAGTTGTGCTGCCTCATATGTTTGTGGAACATTTTATTATTTAATGAATAGAAATTTTAAAAGAGCAGCATTTATGTAAAATAGAAACCTTTTGTAACTTTATATGTCTTTACTGTGACTTTTGATCAGTATCCTTGCAGAATACAAGTATTAATGTCATGAAAAAAAATAGTCACTCCAAACTGTTGAATGGTATTGTAATTAAAAAAAAAATACACAAAACAAAGTTGCATCTGAACTTGACTGCCTGTGATCACAGTGCATTTTCATTGTTTTACAAAGAGCAACTTGGTCATTTTAAAAACTTGTTTTGTGTTGCAAGATGAAAAAAATGCATATAATGAAATAAAGTAGATTTGGGAGGGGGCAGTGAAGGTTACCCTTGTTCTCTCTCTGTTCCCCTCACCCCATTCCTGGACTCCCTCTGCTTTTTCCTGTGCCCAAAATAATGACATTCCACAGTCTCCAGCATGTGGAATAGTCATCAGAAAATGATACTGCAGATGAGATTTACTGCTGAATTTAAAACTGCCACTTTTTCATAAATTAAATGAATATTAAACATTTAAGCTTAATTAGCATAGAAACATGTTACTGCACACATGTGTACTCTGTTCATTTTATAGACTTTTTGTATAAAGGCCCCTAACTGCTGTTCAAAGCTAATGATTTCCTACATAGCTGTACTAGTTTCATATATCATATCGCTTTGCTGTCTCTGTTTTCTCACATAAAAAAAAAATATGTCCAACTCAAATTAATATTTCATGTCCATTTATTTATTTATTTGGGAATGGCTATAAAACAAGCAGGATAATATATGGCCCCGGTTGATATGTCAGGTCTCTTAAGAATGAAGGAACAATATTAATTTAATTTCCTGTTTCAGTTCTGTAAGAACATAATTTCCTTTGGGGTGAAGTCTGCCTCATTATTAATTTGTGCATAGCACAAATCTGGCCCTCTAATAAACCCCTTTGCTCTTAATGGGGAATAGAAATGTAAAAACATCTAAGCATCTAAGTTTTGTACAAATTATAAAACCACGATTAGCACTAGCTTAAAATGTTAAATCATCTAAACCAACAACCTGTATTTTAGACCCTGTTCCATCTATGCTCCTAAAATAGGTACTTCCAGAATTAATACATCCTCTTCTGAGTATTATTAACTCATCATTGTCATTAGGATATGTCCCATAAACCTTCACACTGGCTGTTATTAAGCCTCTCATTAAAAAAACACAACTTGACCCCAAAGAATTAATTAATTACAGACCGATCTCAAATCTCAAGATTCAAGAGTTTTATTTGTCACATACTCAATTATACAGAGTATAACCAGCAGTGAAATGTAGGTCAGGTCCGCTCCAAGGACAGTGCAATTATAAAGTATACAAATATTAAGAAGAAGAAAAGTAGAAAAAATAAAATAAAAGAATAAATAAAATAAAAGATAAGATAAGATAAAAAATATAAATATAAATGTGCAGGTCAGTATGTTGTTGACTTAAATAGTAATAAGAGGAATGTGCAAAAATAATGTGCAAAAAAGTTGTACAGGGTATTTAAATAGCAGCAATATGAGGTAGAGAAAAATTATGAATAGCTTATTGATATATGATATTTACATGGAGAAAAATTATGAATAGCTTATTGATATGGTGATATTTACATGAGTCAAGTGATGTTATGACACAGAGTTAGAGTTTAGGAGCCTGATGGCCTGGGGGAAGAAGCTCCTCCTAAGTCTCTCAGTTTTTGCCATCAGGCTACGGAAGCGCTTACCAGATGGAAGCAAAGTGAATAGACGGTTAGCAGGGTGATTTGAGTCCTTGATGATTTTAACAGCTCTATTTTTGCAGTGTTTGAGGTAGATGTCCTGCAGAGAGGGGAGAGCAGACCCTGAGATGCGCTCAGCTAAGCGCACAACTCTCTGTAGTGCTTTGCAGTCCTGATTGGAGCTGTTTCCATACCACACTGAGATGCACTGAGTCAATACACTTTCTATGGTCCCTGAATAGAAAGTTTTCAGGATTGCTGGTGAGACCCTGAATTTCCTCAGCTGACGCAGATGGTACAGTCTTTGCCTGGCTTTCTTAACCTGTGTTTGGATGTGTGTAGTCCAAGTCAGGTTCTCGGAGATGTTTACACCGAGGTACTTGAAGCTACTCACCCTCTCCACAGGGGTCCCACTGATCATAAGAGGAGTGTAGGGCTGCTGCTGTCTCTTCCTAAAGTCCATGATCAGCTCTTTAGTTTTGCTCACATTCAGAGAGAGACAGTTGTCCTGGCACCATGATGTGAGTCTCTCTACCTCATCCAAGTATGCGGTCTCCCTTTTCTGTCAAGGATATTAGAAAAGGTAGTATCATCACAACTATGTTCCTTAGAGAAAAATTATATATGTGAGGATTTCCAGTCAGGTTTTAGACCATATCATAGTACTGAGACTGCTCTCATTAGAGTTACAAACGACCTGCTTTTATCATCTGATCGTGGTTGTATCTCTCTATTAGTGCTACTGGATCTTAGCGCTGCGTTTGACTCTAACGACCACAACATTCTTTTAAATAGACTAGAAAATTATGTTGGCATTAGAGAAAGTGGACTGGCATGGTTCAAATCGTACTTATCTGACCGCCATCAATTTGTGGCAGTAAATGAAGAGGTATCATACCAATCACAAGTGCAGTATGGAGTACCTCAAGGCTCAGTACTTGGCCCCTTACTTTTCATGCTTTACATGTTACCCTTGGGAGGTATCATTAGGAAACATGGTGTTAGTTTTCACTGTTATGCTGATGATACCCAGCTCTATATTTCTTCGTGACCTGATGAAACTTAACCAATTTGAAAAACTAACGAAATGTATAGTTGATATCAAAAACTGGATGACTAGCAATTTCTTACTGCTAAATTCTGAAAAAACAGAGGTTTTAATTATTGGACCAAAAACTTTTGCAAGTAATAACCTAGATCACTGTCTAATACTTGATGGCTGCTCTGTAAATTCTTCGTCATCAGTTAGGAACCTAGGCATACTTTTTGATAGCAATCTTTCCTTCGAAAAACATGTTTCTAGCATTTGTAAAACTGCATTTTTCCATCTTAAAAATATTTCTAAATTACGACCTATGCTTTCAATGTCAAATGCATTAAATGCGTTAAAAAACATTAATTCATGCATTCATGACCTCGAGGCTAGATTATTGTTATGCTTTATTGGGTGGTTGCTCTGCACATTTAATAAACAAACTCCAGCTGGTTCAAAATGCAGCAGCTAGAGTTCTTACTAGAACCAGGAAGTATGACCACATTAGCCCGGTTCTGTCAACCTCAGTATTTGAGTGAGCTCTTATCGCATTATAGTCCTTCACGTCCGCTGTGATCTCAAAACTCTGGCCATTGATAATACCTAGAATATCAAAATCAACTGCGGGCGGGAGATCGTTTTCCTATTTAGCGCCCAAACTCTGGAACAATCTACCTAACACTGTTCGAGAAGCAGACACACTCTGTCAGTTTAAATCTAGATTAAAGACCCATCTCTTTAACCTGGCCTACACATAATACACTATCGTATTTCTATAATTCAAATCCGTTAAAGGATTGTTAGGCTGCATTAATTAGGTCCACCGGAACCGGGAACACTATAAAGCTGATATAAAGCCACCAAGCTTTATATCAAGCCAATGTAAAGCTGCTTTGACACAATTTGCATTGTTAAAAGCGCTATACAAATAATATTGACTTGACTAGCTTGATGTATCCAATGTGTCTGTGCCAGATCATCATGTTGTATAGATGTGAGCCAATTGCATTCAATGCCTAACCCACTATGAGCATCTCACTGTACTGTATGTAGATCAGTGAGTCAGTGCAAACTTTCCACAGAGAAGTGACTGCTATCAGTTCAGATCTGTGGGAAACAGGACAGTCATTGCTCAGTCAGCTGAGAGGAGGAGACCAAGAGGTGTGAGAGCTGAGAGGAAAAAGTGCTCTTACGCACCACATTTGGGTCAGTGACCTTCTGATGTGTTTCTGTCTGATTTGCCTTGCTATATCACCTCAACAGAGTTAAGAGGAAGTGTGGCAGAAACAAACGCCCATACAGGAAATATCCCTTAACATCCTCTTGGATTCTTCCACTGCGGTTAGGTGTCCAAAAATAAGAGCTATTGAGCCAGAGGCTGACGTGTAACAAAGATCCACAGTACACGTCATGTTTCAGGACAATGTCGCTTTTAACCCATGTGGTTGTCGTAAAGAGATATCACAGACATATTTGGGCATTTTTAGGCACAAATAAAAAATGTATGAAAGGATTCCAAAATATCAAACCAAGTGCCATTTATTTTAAGTAAACCCATGTTTAAACACAGTTTAAGAAAACAGTTACGGAAATAATATACCTTAAAGGAATATACCCAAATTAAATGTAATGTTTTCGGACACTTAATTGTGTGTTACGTGCAATTAAATGTAAATGTTGTCAGGGAACTGTCATGTGTGTCATGTGTTCCTGCCTCTTGTGCCCATATTTGGTTTGTTTCCTGTCATGTCATTTAGTAGTTCATTCTGTTCAGCTGTGTTTGTCTCGTTAGCTATGTTTTACCTGTGTATATTAGTCCTGTCTGTAGATTTCGTCTGGTCTACTCGTTATCCCCGGTGTTGGATGTCTGTGTCTTACCCTACCCTGCCCTGCCCTGCCCTGCCCTGCCCTGCCCTGCCCTGCCCTGCCCTGCCTTGCCTTGCATTGCCTTGTCTTGCCCTGCTTTGATGTTTGAAGTAAAGACTTATTTGAGTTTACATCCTCGTCTGCGTGTTCCTGGTTCCTCCCTCGTGTGTGCACCGTGACAAATGTATTATAGTTTAAATTTATATTCCATATAAATAGCTTAAGTTCAGGGTGCTTTTTGTCTGAATTAAGTAGGACTTGTGTACATTATATGTCATTTCATAATTACTTCTATTGTCTTTGAAGTATGGTTAAAGTGTACTGCTGAATATACAAGCATTTTTGGTAAACTAAAAGATACTTTAATGTAATTTCTATTCAAACTTGTATGTCATATTTAACCCTAAAACAGGCAACGTGCACCACGAGATACATACTCTTTAGTTGGCGTTCCCCATTGGTGGTTATAGGGGATGGGAGGGGTGTAGAAAATACACAGAAAATACATAGAAGTCACAGAAAATACAAGGGAGAGCCCCTTGATAAAAAAATATCTCAGAGAAGTGGGGTGGGGGGTGGATGGGGGATATAAATCGCATCAAGGAGAGCATATCTCGTTCATTAGAAATCGCATTCCAGGGCCAGGGGCCCTTAGGGAAAAGCCTTATAGGCCTCGCTAAAAGAATTTAAAATACCATTTTCATGGTAACACAATTTATTTTCAAAATTGTTTTCACAGGCTGAATCTTGAGTTCGTAAGCTTTTGAATGATATATAGTTTGTCAACATTAGATCAGGATAAGTATGGGATATAATTGTTTCAAACATGCAGTGGCAAGTACAGGTTTATGACTTGGTCTTTTTTTTATACCCAAAGAAGGTAACGTGTACTGGGAGATACAACTCATAAAATCCAAAATATATAAGATATTTAAAAAATTATTTTGGATATGTTTTACTAAAGTCCAGATGATGTAAAAAATTACATGAAATGATTTTTTGCTTATTTTCCACTCTTGCCTATTTAAGAGTTAAATATATTTGTAATATTTGTACTTAATTGTGTTAAGAAACATTTAAGTACACTTAAGTTGCCTTTTGTTTCATTAATATTATATTATCTGCAAAATATACTTTTAAGAGTTGAAGTACACTACAAGTGCACATTCAGTGCAATTAAGTCCGCATCTTTTTCATAATGGAAGAGAGCACAAACACACTTTTCAAGCAAAACAAGTCTTTTAGTTTTCAAATGATAAAATATTTGATATATTTTAGATGCATGTATTTTAGCTGTTCAAAATTAGGACAAACTTTCTGGTTAATGTTGAACTAGACCTTAATGTTCAGATGTGTGAACAGCAGGTTTGACTAATGTTTCATGTTGTCCAACATAGAAGTCCTTCAAAGCCCTTGTATGGTGTGTTTATTGTAACATAATCACCATTGTTATGGATGTCTAGGACCACATGCAAAGTACAAAACTGGCAGCAGCATTTGCACAGTAACAACTGTTTTGCTTATTTTGTCGACTAGTGCAGTCTCTAGTGCCCAGGAGGTAAATGTGCTGCTGAAATTAGAAATTACTCATCATGGTGAACACAAAGAAGCTCTGTAATGCAGACTCTGATGGTTTCACTTCGAGGGAGGGGCTACACGAGGCTGTGTCTGTCAGCAGCTCTGTCCGATTGGCTGGGCTCCAGAGGGGTGTGCGTGTCAAGGATGTGGGCGCTGGAGGAGTCTGCATCTGCCCAGAGTGCTGCCTTCTCGCATACTGACGCAGTACTGCAGCATGGCATTAAAACACTGGGCACTGCACCTTTTCCTCATATTCTTCAAATGAAAGAGAGGCGATACAAAATGTTTCTAAAGTTTTCCATGTGCACATCTGCTGTTTGGAGAGAGAGAGTGACCGAGCGTTCAGCCACACAAGGGTTTGTGTGCTGTTGCCATGCTGCGTGGCTTCAGGCATCTGTAAAGTCAGCCTCACATCACCAGCCGCCGCCAGCTCATGCCCACCCCACTATCCTCTCTCAGCAACACAATCTCAGCACACAAAAGGCTCTGTTTGGATCAGACAGAACATTACACACAGCAGGGCCACAGTCATTGCTTTGAGTTGTGGTGCTTAATATATTTGTCTTTCTGAGTGTGCTTATTGAGGCTTTTATCAAAAATGAAAATTTGCTGAAAATTTCCAAGGTGTAGTGGGGTTTGTTTCTTCATCAGAACAGATTTGGAGAAATGTTAGCATTATATCACTTGCTCTTCAATGGATTATCTGCAGTGAATGGGTGCCGTCAGAATGAGAGTCCAAACAGCTGATAAAAACATCATAATAATACAAACAACTCCAGTCAATCAGTTAATTTCTTGTGAAGCAAAAAGCTGCATTTGTGTTAGAATTAAATTCTAACTTAAAACTGCCATTTCTGGCCAAAATATAAATCCATTATCCATAAAAACCGGCATACTTATTTAGAACTGTTTTTCACTTGTAAATAGTGCTTGATTTATGCATATTTCTCTCCTGATTTGGCACCCATTCACTGCAGAGGATCCATTGATGAGCAAGTGATGTAATGCTAAATTTCTCCAAATCTGTTCTGATGAAGAAACAAACTCATCTACATCTGGGATAGCCAGAGGGTGAGTAAATTTTAAGCAAATTTTAGTTTTGGGTGAATTGTCCATTTAATAAAAGCTTTAATAAGCACACTGAGAAAAACATTTTATTTTCTCAGTGTGCTTATTGAGGTTTTATTAAGATTTCTAATTTCCTCCTTGTCTTCTAGAACATGGTGATGTGAACCCCCATTTAAAACACATGTTGGTGCAAGAACCATTTCTGATAAGATGTTTTGACCAATATCCATTTGGCATTGCTTTCTACAGATTCTGTGTCTGAAAGTCCTCTTGTGTATGTTTTGCTGTCATCAGCTTTCATTGTGCTAACGCTGCAGATATTGGTTTATTTTAGCACAGCAGATTGGAGTATCGTCTCCATGGCAACTGCTCTGGCTTCACACTATTAACAAAGATAGCTTTCACTTAGAAATGCAGATAGATTCCCACCCATTCAGAATCCAGCATTATGGGTGTAGCTATAACCTCAGTATTTTTGAAAGATTAAGGTGAAATTTTGTGTGTGGTAGACATTCAGTGATTTGCACTTAATCTCTTTAGGCAAACATCAGCCTAGACAAATGCCACAACTGTCTGCCATTATGCATGAGGATCATAAAGGGAGATGGCTTTGCTAAATGGCTGTTTCCTTTTACATTTGTGTAAAGTACATGGCAATTCTCAGCTCGTTAATCATCCCAGATAAGTAATGGGGCTAAGTTGTAGTTGACTGGAACTGGAAGCGAAGGATTTCATCTCTCTTTCTTTCTTTCCCTCTCTCTAGTTGTATCCCAAATGACGTACTAGGCCTATATAATGTGCACTTTTGCTATGCACTGTGTTCTAATCTCTCTAGTGTATATGTTTCATAAGATTATTTAGTCATCCAGCATGGAAACCTGATACCCTTCTGATACTCAATAAAGCTGCTGCAGTTGAATGCATGAGTTCAACATTACGCAATTTTATTTAGTTAGTTAGTTAATTAGTTAGTTAGTCAGTTAAGCGGATTATCCAGGCATTTGAAGTGCATTTTTTCTTTTTGGAATTTTCAGTGTGAACATAATATTTTTTTATAGGAATATTTGTTTTCACCCATAATATACCAAACCACTAATATGTTTAAGTAATATTAATACAAATAACAAAAAGCATTATGCAGTAAAACATAAATATTCAACATGACATTAATGATCTTTAATATTTTATTGTATGTACATATGTTTACAACAGGGTGTGCAATTCATTACGTAATAAAGCTGTACTGTACATACTCTCCAACAATTTTATTTTTCAGCTAAAATATGTTTATTTTTCTCACTGACACATTCACTCTTTTTCTGCAAAACGTTCTCATAATTATACACAAGAATCCACTACTTTACTTTTTAGACATGTACTGACATTATTTTTTTACCTGTTTATACTTTGAACTGCTCCAAAGATGAATCAGCATAACTTTATATATTGTATGTTGTTTTGGAAATTTCCCTTCAAACAACCTTATATTCACCTCCTAACAGTATGCCTGATAAATATCTAATCTGACATGCAAATAAAACTGGTTGCTCATAGTCTGATCCAGTAACTCTACACAAAATGCATTTGTTTCATTAAATAATCTAATATTAGCATTTGCCCTTTTATGAAATTTGTTTTTATTGAAATACCTATAGATGATTTTTCCAAAAAGCTCTAAAGTGCTTGTGTATTTACACAAAGGCGTTTATACGCCAATGAAGACATTTCAAGCATTTTTAAGAAATATGTGATTGATAAGTCATATGAAAGAATAGTAACTACAAAGACAGACACACTGTGGTATGTTTGTGCTGCATAATTTTCTCATGCCTTTGTGCTGCTGTTGAAACAGTGCCAGCGGTATTTGGATGAAGCTGCTGTTTATTTGACTAGACCTTCCTGAACCCACTGACCAACATGTGCAGCCTGTGAATATATCTTTGTGCAGAATAAACACTGCATTGTGTTTCCTCATCCTCTCTCTGGCCGGCCAAGTGGCATTTGTCCTGAAGTAAAACAACTGCTGAGAGACTCATTATACAGCATAAACATGATATGTAAATTTATGTAACCCATATACCAAGTTCTGTTATGATATTTGCCATCTATTTTTTTTTTACTTAAAATTTAGCAATTTTAAAATAGGTCCACTTTTCTTTACACCATACTTACTGCTCTGTCATCATTTACTCACCCTTTTTTCCTTCTTCTGTCTGTGGAACACAAAAGATGATATGTGACCCTGGAGCACAAAACCAGTCATGAGTAGCACGGGTATATTTGTAGCAGTAGCCAACATTGCATGGGTCAAAATTATCTATTTTTTTATGCCAAAAATCATTAGAGTATTAAGTAAAGATCACGTTCCATTAAGATATTTTGTAATTTTCCTACCGTAAATATATAAAAACTTCATTTCTGATCAGCAATATGCAGTGGCGGCGCCAATGAGGAGTAAGCTATAGCCTATTTTATTATCCTCACAGCGCATCATGCGGTGATGACCCAAATTTTTGATGCTTATCTCTGGCTATCATCGACACATGATATCATGATATTATCGATATTGCATGATATCGCAATATGTGCCCGTGTGGAAATAGTTTTATGAACTGTAAAAAAGTAAAATAAAATATTTTTTATTGAATTGAAAAAAAGAATCAACTTTCTCTCTTTTCTATATTAGTTCATAAATTATATTACTTTGTAAGTGTCATATTTGGCAGTTGGCATTAGTATATTACTCATAACAGTGGCAAATGAGAAGTTTAATACCACAGGAAAAAAGTTAAATATGCCTTTTTAGAAGCTGCTGTAGCTATATAAAAAACTGATAGCTAAAGTTTAGGCGTTCACTACCTTCGTAAAAAAAATGTCCCTCTTTTTTGTCCATACAGTTTAAATACAATCCAATGTGGTTTGGACAGGTTTGCAACGTAACGGGTGCAACGCAATTTTTTTAGGATGTTCATTTTTGAATGAACTATTATTTCAAGTGCACGCGAGAGTTCGACACGCGCGTCTATTTTACGCAATAGTTTCCGCGCATTTGGAAATGTAGTTTGTTAAACTCTTTCACTAGTGAGAATGTTATCCAATTCTGTGTTTCCCAAGTCCCAACTCATTTTGGGCTGTGAGAGAGTGATGAAGGAAGGCGGGACGGCGCGCGTGACATCACTCATCTGTATAAATGCCACAGCTGTGTCTGTGCGCTCGCGCTGTGAGGCTGCAGAGAGAGAGAGGCGCGCGCACGCTCGCTCCTTCAAACAAAGAGACCCGTCAATATCATCCACGGTGCACCAGCAGAACCCAATCCAGCAAGGCCGAGAAGAAACATGACTGCAAACGGAACCAGCGACATGCTCAAAATCCAATTCGGACTGATCAACTGTGGGAACAAGTACCTCACGGCTGAAACGTTCGGCTTCAAGATCAATGCATCAGCCACCAGCATGAAGAAGAAACAGATCTGGACCTTGGAGCAGAACGGTGACGACTCGAGCACGTTCTACCTGAAGAGCCATCTGGGGAGATACATCGCAGCTGACAAAGACGGCAACGTGACGGCTGACAGCGAGACCCCGAGCGAGGATTGTCGGTTCGTGATCACTGCACATGATGATGGGCGCTGGTCACTGCAGTCTGAGCCTCACAAGCGGTACCTGGGCGGCACCGAAGACAGAATCACCTGCTTCGCCCAGACCATCTCCATCGCAGAGAAATGGAGCGTGCACATTGCCATGCACCCCCAGGTCAACATCTTCAGCGTCACCAGGAAAAGATACGCGCACCTGAGCACCGAGCAGAGCGAGATCGCCATTGACCGAGACGTTCCCTGGGGCGTCGATTCCCTCATCACCTTGGTCTTCCAGGACCAGAGATACCACTTACAGACATCCGACAACCGGTTCCTGAAGAACGACGGAAGCCTGTCCCCAAACCCTGACAAAAACACGGGGTACACGCTGGAGTTCAGGTCCGGGAAGATTGCCTTCGGAGACTGCACTGGGAAGTACCTGGCTCCCTCTGGTCCCAGTGGAACCATGAAGTCCGGCAAGAGCACGAAGGTTGGCAAAGACGAGCTTTTTGTTCTGGAGCAGAGCCACCCTCAAGTGGTCCTCACCGCTGGCAACGACAGGAATGTGTCCACCAGGCAAGGTAAACGATGCTGCTTTATTGTCAGTTACTTATGTGTTTCTTTATGCAAGGGTACATCAGTCAGGGTTGGGTTTCTGTAAATCCTCCGTAATTATCTACCGCTCGTTCTTAATTATAGGTATTCCACCATTTTCTTTTTCTTGTGGTTGTGTGGAAATGGGCTGAGCCCAGGGGTGGATCAGTGCAAATGCGGGAAAAGGGGGAAAAAGTCCATATGCTTTACTTTGAAGATTCTGAAATTTGGTCTTCTCTTAAATGTTTCCTGGAGATATCTTTTTTTTATTATTTTTTTTATTAATCTGGTTATGAATCCAAGTGAGGCTCCATTTTGCTTCCATTTTTCTGTTTTATGACTCTGTGGATTACAGTACTCTGGTTATTGTCACAATATAAATTTGTTAGCTGAGAATGAACTCAATAGTCAAGCCCTTGTCTGCAGCTTTGCACATTCATTCTTCAGTTAATTCCATAATGGCTGTAGTTTGGAGAGGCCAGTGTGCTGTAATTAAGTTGAGAGTGAAGGCAATCATTACTGTAAACACCCAGAAGAATTGACCTGAGACTG
Source organism: Barbus barbus (assembly GCF_936440315.1). NCBI lineage: Eukaryota > Metazoa > Chordata > Actinopteri > Cypriniformes > Cyprinidae > Barbus > Barbus barbus. Next base: position 18,738,736 of record NC_136732.1, read on the forward strand.
CCAGACTGAAATAATTGATCAAATTATACAGTGCTATATGCTGCACTGGTGAGAATCACGTTTTTCAGAGTTGTCATTACAGCTTTGCTACCCTATTACTGTTGAAAATGAAATGAGATGATCTGCTATGTTTTAATAACTGCTAAACTGAAAAAAATTAAATTGAAAGACATAAATGGCATCATTACGTGAGGATGTCTGGGATTTGCTTGGCAATCCCAGCTCTGGTTTACCAGTTTTGCTAGATAAGGCAGGACAGTGCCAGTGTGTTGGGCCTATGCCAAGAGGCACATGGTCTCTGCAGGTCATGATTGGCTCTTCTATATGGCCTTTGTTTCTTAGACTTTGCTTCTTTTATGGATATTTTTTTATTTAGCCTTGTGGTAGTGCAAGATTTCATCTATCCTTAAAAAGCAGTTCATTACATTTGCTTACAGCAATCTGGACTTAATTGTGATGCACAACATCTTACTACATCGAGACCCCACCAATGCTCATGCTTGCCTAGATCAAATATTTGCCTTCAGTGATACAATCCTTAGAGGAATAAGGCGCAATGTTTATGTCATGTTCCTTTGATAGAATTTGTGAGGGGGCTGAGATTTCAGGCGTGTGCTGAGGGTAGAAGGAGAACAAAGACAACATGCTCTGGGCCCCAGCTCACCATGCAGCCCAGCTGCTGAGAGTCTTTAGGCAGCCTAGCACGCAGAACAATGGAGCCTCGCTATGCACAAGTTTAGCCATTTAAGCACGCACAAAAAACACTGATGTACTCTCGCTTAAATGCATCTGTCTTAAAAGATTAGGAGTCTCCCTGCTCGCTTGCCTGCTCTTCCTTCCTTTGTGGCAAGGACATCGGATCTGTCATTCCATAAATGCTTAAATGGTTTCCCAACAGTGTCTTGCGTTATATTTTGTATTCATTTGAAAATTGTGTGTCTATGCTGCTAGCAGCTGCTTGGCCCAGTTGACCGACAAGCTGTGTTGAGTGTTTGGCAATTCACTATAATTGTGAAATTGACTTAAAATATCCAAAGTGTATGTCCCTACAATATTTTACTGCCAAGATTAAAGGCTTTTCACTGGGGAGTAGAAGCCCTGCAGTTGTTGTGTGGATGGATCGACCATTTGCAGTCAGGCGTCGCGCAATGGGGGTTGGGTTGGGTGGGGGTGGGCGCTTCTGCTGGTGGTTTAAAAGATCCTCCCAAACCATTTAAATGCCGGGTGAGGATGCATACCTCCTTAGAATGATTGAGGGGATTTTTTTCCCCCTCTTGTCCTGCCTGAGACTGATTTAGAGCAAATCTCCGGGCGTCTTAGTCATTCTCCTTTGCAGATCTTCCATTTGCAGCCATGTGTTTCTCATCTTGGCCATTTATTTTCCTTGCTCATTCAGGCACGCATTTTTTTGGGGGGGAAACTCAATCTGCCTTCCAGAGGCCAGGCCGCGGCAGTGCTAATACGCAATTTTGTGTAGCTGTATTACGAGCTTGGTGGAACTGGAACATGAAAGCAATCATGGTGAATCCCAGATTAAAAATATAGATGACGTGCTTGACCATGCATGTTTGAAAAACAAACCATGGCAATCCAAAAGATTTTTGATTTCTTCAACCAAACTTTGTAGGATTCATTCTCAGAGTAAATGTTAATAAAATTCTAGCAGTAACTTCATCTTGTAGATGTTTGTCTTTATGTAGCTTTAATATTTCTGTTCAGAAACCTGTCTTCTGTTTTCCTCTCCAAAGAGGTTTTTGACCATAAATGCTAAATTTATCTGATGACTGTGTCTAAATGCACACAATGGAGTTTAATTAGATTTCCTGCAGTACAGGACTGGTGGTCTGGTCTTTCACTGAGCTCCATGAATCTAAACTACCAACCGGATGCATCAACTATTGTTGTCCTGAAGCCTCCCACTAAGCATCCTGGCATATATGACAGTCCAAAATTCTTAAGGGGATTAACTCAGTGTGTGTGTGTGTGTGGAGGCCAAAGCAATTGCCAGAGTGATAGTCCATGGCATTCAACACTCTTTAGTCAAGTAATCTCAAAGATCCCTAACTGTCAAGCTCACTCAGCATGGCTGATCCAGATCTAAGATGTGCTGTGAGCTCACACTGCTGAAAGCCAGGGGTTTGGTGGTTGTTATAATGTGGTTTACAGTATGCTGTGTTTTTGTGTTTGACAGGTATGGACCTCTCAGCCAACCAGGATGAAGAAGGTGACCAGGAGACTTTCCAGATGGAAATCAGTGAGGACACGAAGAAGTGTGCCTTCAGGACCTGCACTGGCAAATACTGGACCCTCACAGCTAATGGTGGCCTTCAATGCACTGCTTCTACTAAGTGAGTGTGAATCACAGGAACATGCCATAATGAAGAGAGTATTGCCAGTATTTTCATACTAATATTCTTTAGATGAAAGAATGTATGCTTGTTCGTGGGCCTATTTTTTTTAATATCTTAACTATACAACATTAATTTAGTTAGATTGTAAAGGGCATCTTGCAAACTGCTTATAGATTTGAGATTTATTTTAACTGAATTTTAATCAGAATGAATACATTTCAATTTATAACTAATTAAAATGAAAGACCCTTTTGAAAAAATTAAAGTCAGACCACATTCAGTTTTAAACTTTTTAATCAAAACGTATACACTGGTGTCAATTTTTTTTATGCATTTGAAAAACAAAATCTCTTCTTCTCCAGTCTTCAGTGTCACACGATCCCGCAGAAATCATTCTAATATGCTGATTTGTTGCTCAAGAAACCTTTCTTATGATCAATGTTTAAAACAGTTGTGCAGATTTTTGTGGAAACTGCCTTTTTTCAGAATTTATTTATTTAGCATTTATTTAAAATTTATAATCGAAATCTTTTGGAAAATTATGAATGTCTTTTGTTACTTTTGAAATCTAACTGACCCTAAACTTTTGAACCGTAGTGTAGGTTTTAATTATTGTATTATTTTTACACTGATTCCCATGTTTCTTTAAACACAAAGAAAGAATTAATAAATTATACAAATCTGTAAATGTAACAAAATACAAGCATGCTAGAATATTATTCCTTCACAAACAGATTCTATGGTGTGGTAAGACTTCATGCAGCATTTTCAAGTTTTTGATAATCATTTTGCTGATTGGAGCATCTTTTTGGAGTATCTTTTATATTTCATAGTTTAATGTATAATCTCTTCAACCAGGTCTGCTAACTGCTACTTTGACATTGAGTGGCGTGGGAAGAAGATAACCCTGCGTGCCAACAATGGAAAATATGTGGCTGCCAAAAAGAACGGACAGCTGGCTGCCACTATTGACACAGCAGGTGGGGTGTGGTGTTGTACACTATTTCCACTGTTTCAGTCTTTTGTTTGGAAACACTACAGTGATTTTAGTAAACTTGTTGATAGATAGATGTTAAGTGGAGCACTTAAATAGCGCAATCATATTCCCGCTTGGCTATTGTGAGTCTTAATTTTGAAAAATTGTTTTTTCAGGTGAGACTGAGGAGTTCCTGATGAAGCTCATCAATAGGCCCCTCATCGTGCTGAGAGGCGAGCATGGCTTCATTGGCTGCAGGAAGGTGACCGGCACCCTTGACTCCAACCGCTCATCATATGATGTCTTTGGGTTGGAGTTCAGAGATGGAGCCTATAGCTTGCGAGGTTTGTTTGCACTTTAATGTTTTTAATCTTTTTGAAAAGGAAAAGCCAGGTTTTAAGACATTTCATGATGCCTTGAATCTCCTCTCAGACTCCACAGGGAAATACTGGATGGTGGGCAGTGAGTCGAACGTGCTCAGTAGTAGCGACACCCCGGTGGACTTCTTCCTCGAGTTTTGTGACTACAACAAAGTGGCCATAAAGTCAACCGAGGGGAAATATCTCAAGGGCGATCACGCAGGTGTTCTGAAGGCCAATGCCGACGATCTGGACACCTCCACTATGTGGGAATACTAAAAGCACTTAAGTAACCACTGTGGCTTTTTCTTTCCAGTTTTTCCCTTTCTGTTATGCATTTTGAATATGGTTTTTGAATACGAGTGAGCACACAGGCCAATAGCAGAGAGAAACCCAAAGGTGAAGGGTCTTACTTCTAGTCACGTATACTCGATTCAGTCTAAATACTTCAGTGTTTGTGTGCCACAGCATTACCGCAGTGTGGTGCGTTTTTCATTGACGATGAGTGGCCTAAACTGGGACTTCTGGGACTTAACTGGCATCCAAATTTGTGTTGTGTGGTTAAGCACATCTAGTGTCATCTCTTAATCTGTCATACTAATCGACAAGTCGGTTTGCTCTCTGGAAGATCGACTATGCGGGCGGCACATGTTGAGCCACAGGATTTTGATGTACCAGATTGTAGCGTGATCCCTCTTCCTAGTCTTTGCACAGTCCTATATGAGCCTCGCACTCTTAATATTAACACATAGCGAGATATGTTAAAGAAAACCTTGTGACTGTGCGCTATTGATGATGTAATGCCTCCCACTGTATTGCCAGTCATAAGTACCTACCCTCATGACCCGAGGACAAAGGCAATATTTACAGGTAAATGTATGAATGTTTAGTTTTTTTTCTTTCTATGCTCTCAGGCCACTGAAAAGGCGATGAGCTAAATGGGTTTTGTGTTTGAAGTACGGCAGTGCTTTGTCCGCTGCCTCATCATCTGTGCCATTAGAATTCATTTTAATGTTTAAAAAAAGGAAAAACCAAGAGAACTGGATTGGTACCGTACAGTCCCTCATCTCAAAATTAGGGTTACGCGTGGAATTGCAAATGGGTGGGAAAAGAGAAGTATAGATATTAAAGTGGAAATTGTTTTCTGCAACTTGAAAGGGATGTCATCGTTACATTGTGTGTGAAGATACTGACGTGAGGCATGTTGTTGCAGGTTCAACATAGTATTTATGCTAAATTAAACCACTTTTCCCCTCTTAAACCTGACAAATCTTAAAGGAATGGCGGGTCTGGGTTCACTGGACTCGTGCAGTTGGCTATTCTGGAAATGTCACCTAACACTTTTTTTTTTTTCTTTTTTTTTTTTTTTGAGTAGGCACAGACATTATCATAAACCTTATTCCTTTATACACATTACACCTCAGAGAAAAAGCCAAAATGAAGACTTTAGCGCTTCACACAAGATTGCTTAAAGATTTAAACCTTAGTTTAAACTGGTGCTTGATTAGTTTTCAGGTTTGCATCAAACTAACTGAGCCACTCTGAGCTTAAAGGAACACTCCACTTTTTTTTGGGGGGGGGGGGGCTCATTTTACAACTCCCCAAGAGTTAAACAGTTGAGTTTTTACCGTTCAGCCGCTCTCCGAGTCTGGCGGTAGCACTTTTAGCGTAGCTTAGCATAGATCATCGAATCGGATTAGACCATTAGCATTTGGTCATCAAAAATGACCAAATAGTTTCGAGAATTTTCCTATTTAAAATGGGAAAATTATCTAAACTCTCTGGTCATTTTTGAGCGAGATGCTAATGGCTAAAAGCTGAAAGTGCTACCGCCAGACCCGGAGATCGGCTGAATGGATTCAAAAATGGTAAAACTCAACTGTTTAACTCCTGGGGAGTTGTCAAATGAGCCCATTTCCAAAAAAAGTGGAGTGTTCCTTTAACTGCTCATTATTTAAGAATAGAGCTATCGTTTCACATAATGATCTCCCATTGCTAAGGGAATGATAATGACTGTGCCTTAAAAGGCCATTATGGGGGGGGGGGGGGGAAGACATTCCACGTTATACTTTGTAAAGACTTTACAAATGTCCTTTTATATTGTTTTGATATTATGGTTATGTTTCCTCGTGTGCCATGGGTACAAATGAAATCCGGAAATAAATACGGTTTGAATATGAAACTCTTGTGAGTGAATTATTTTTAATTCTAGAAAATAAACATTCTCTTTAAGTGGCAAAGCAATGATTAACTTTTCTTCTTAAGTGATGTGACTTTATCTAGGAAATTGACATTAAGCTTGAGCAGGATTTGAAGTATGACTGCAGCTCCCAGAGTTTTTGAAAGCTAACCCCGCTGCAGCAGAATGAGAGAAGTTAATTTTCTCCCGAGACCTCAACCTCAACTTTTTTTTATTTATTTTTTTTAGTTGGTGGCTGCTCCATCAATGAGGCTTTTGTTCGGTGTTATTGCTGGAGCAGCAGTTTGCAAAATGTTGATCCCATCTGCTGAGTTATTGAAACAAGTCATTTATTGAAGCTCAAGGAGCCTAAAATTGTAACTGAAAGGACACCACACTGTACAATGAAGGAGCTTCAGTATCTAAAATGCAGATAGAAATACAAATTGAAAGCATGTGATCTTTGCTGCAAGCTATAAAAAGATTTAAAATCCACAATATTTCAGTAAGACCCTCTGAGAAGCCACTCAATAAGAAAAAGAACGGAGACATATTTAAATGGAAATACCCAGATCACATACTTATTGCAACTGGGAAATTAGGTTTATTGAACAGGAAGCCGCTCAGACATTTGTGAGTTCCATAAATATGCATGCACCAGATTGATTGGTAGACTAATTGGTACCTCATGAGTGTTATATATATTAGTTTACAAATACAGCCTAAATGTTACCATGGAAGATGACACCATGAGCATTTCCATTCAGGAATTAAGACAAGAGGCTGAAAGGGTTAAATGATCTAGTCTGGTTGACACAGAGACTAATGTTTCCATGGTTACTCAGAGCATGTCATTTGAAGGGGCTCTATTGTGGGGGTTGATGGTGGGGCTGGAAATGCAGCTTTTCAGGTGGGCAGGCAGGGATTTCTTCATTTAGTCTTCACTTTCATGCGACACGTGGGTCGAGATCACAGAGGCTGAATTCAGATTCACATGATGGACTGGTGTACAGCATTTGAACAAACACAGAGCGGAGCAACAGCTTTGCACAGATGTGACTGTAACGCTCAGTGGGAAAAGAACAATGTTTGCACTGTGACAAATGTCAGAACATTTCTATAATTATGAATGTGGTTTCTAAGTTTTCCATGCATTTGCATTTTTGTGATATGTGTGGAATGGAGCACGACATACAAGGTACGCTGCCTAATATTTTTTCAAAATAGTAACAAACAGTAGACTTCTATCCATGACTGACATTTCAAACAGTAGTAGGCCCTTGACCTTGTCTTACAACAGTTTACCTTGAAAGATGCTTATTTTGCCTGTTCAATTTTCACTTATTTTCACAGAAAACTCTTCTTTCTTTTCACAGAAAATAAGTAAAACAGTAAAACTATGATATATTACATTTTTTAAATAACTGGTTCCCAATTTTAATTTAAAAGCATAATTTATTCCTGTGATTGTAAAGCTGAATTTTCTGCATCATTACTCCAGCCTTCAGCGTCACATATTTCAGAAATCATTCTAATATTCTGATTTGCTGCTCAAGAAACATTTTCTTATTAGCAATGTTGAAAACTCTTTTGCTGCTTAATATTTTTGTGAAAACCAGTATTAGTTTTTTTCAGCATTCTTTGATAAATAGATTAAAAATAAACTTATTTGAAATATAAATATTTTGTATCATTATAAATATCTTTGTCACTTCTAAGCAATTTAATGTGTCCTTGCTGAATAAAAGTATTAAATTCTTTAAAAAAAAAAAAAAAAAGGTACTGACTCCAACCTTGTATAAGAGTGTATATACTGCAGAGGTTTGTATGCCAAAATGATGTTTCCATTACAGAAGGAAAAGACTGACATATGCAAATTATAGCCAAAATAAGTCATAGATGTACTACTGATCAGGTAAAACTGTCCAGTTAAATGCAAATGAAACACACACACACACTCAACAGATGAAAAACACACACAGAAAACGATCATGGACACGCTCCAGAACTGGTTTAATACTGAATTCCATTGATGATTCAGTGTGAAGAACAGCTGAAAAAAACACCAGAGAAACACTAGTTTCCCAAATGTCAGACGTGTTATACCTTAGTTATTCTATATGATTATGAGAGCAACAAAAGCCATTCAAAACATCTGGAACTGAGTTTTATTCAGAGCTCAGAAGAAAGAAAACAAAACAATGTACTTGTATACCTATGCAGATACTATGCAGTTTTCAATTAAGCCTGAAGGACTTGATTAGTTGGATCAGGTGTGTTTAATTAGGGTTGCACCCTTGCCATAGAAGAACCATTTTGGGTTCCTCAAAGAACCTTAAAAGAACCACTTTTTCTTAATGTGAAGAACATTTTAATGATCTAAAGAACCTATATAAAGAATGCTTTTCTGAATGAAAAGGTTCCATGGTTGTTAAACGTTCTTCATGGAACCATCAATGCAAAAAAGCAGCTTTATTTTTAAGAATGAGAGACTTGAGGAAACATGAGGCAGAAGATTCAGGGGCACAGATCCAGTTTCAGGAAGCTCTTAAGCTGTGAGCGCAAGCTGCCAGGGTCGACCCTTCACACCTGCAGTTCCTAAAGACTACCCATCTGCTGACCCATTAGGAGGTTACAATGTCAAACTAAGACACTTCATTTGCCTGCAACGCGTCAGGTGTGGTATACACCGGTGCTCAGATACACCACCAACAACAGATGGAAGAAAATGACCAGATTATCCTGATCTTCTCAGGATTGTGTTACACCTCAGCACTGATTTAAGGAGCTGCTGGTTTGATTGACACGCAATGGTCTGCACACCACCATCCCTTTGATTTCACCAAAGAAAGGGCTTCTGTAAGAGCCTCGTGCTCTGTGAGGATGAGTAATGTGCTTTAAGAGGCGTGAGGGGTCTGAATAAAGCCAGAGGCAAAGGGGATGCTGCCAACAGTGAGGAGAGCTGGAGGTGAGGATCCTGTGGGCTCCATTAGTGCACAAGATGGACAAGTCATGCAATACAACACAATAATCAACCTATTTCACAGGCATTATGGGCCGACGTGAGGAATAACAGCTTAATGTTTGACAATGCATTGATCTTTGGTACTGACAGCCTACATTACAAATCAAAAGCAAGAGTTTCTGAATCATTTTGTCAGATGTTGTTGTGTGTCAGATTAGCAGGTCCACATGTATTACGAACCTGAAGAACTCAAGAGAAAACTCTGCAGAAGTGGAACGGTTGTCATCCACAAATTTTGCAGTCACCTTTGCATGTTCATTTATTAAAAATATTGATTCATTTGATAACACTTTTAGCTACAAGTAAGACTGTAACACTCTCTGCGTAAGGGTGTGAACACATTTACCTTTGCTAGGCAAAATTCTGCCGGCGCATTAGGAATCTAATGGGTTTGGCCATTTTTAGTGACGGACATGTTCCCCACTCATTTGGTTAACTTCGGACACAAATTGACAAAAAAATACTTACTTTGGAAATGACCTCCGAGTAAGCAGTGCTTCATGCATCACTACGCTGACAATTGACCATCTTTGCCCATGATAGTTTGCCAAAGTTTTGCTAATTGCTCACAGTTCCTCCTCCATTTCCCTTTGTGATGCAAACCAGACAAGCTCTCATGTTACATCCCAGCTAGGGCTGGGCACCAAATTGAATATTCAAAATTTACGCCAATATAAAATTGTGAATATTGTAATGATTTTAAGGTTCAAGACTCACGAGTATGAGGTGGTTAAAACTAATCATGTCTGATCTACACTGACAGTCAAAGGATTGGAGTCAGTAAAAACAGTAAATACGGTGAAACATTTATAACTGCTTTCCATTGTAATATTTTCAATGCAATTCATTCCTCTTATGGCAAAGCTGAATTTTCAGCATCATTTCTCCAGTGTCACATGATCCTTCAGAAATCATTCTAATATGCTGATTTGCAGCTCAAATTCTTATCAATATTGAAAACAGTCGTAGTGTTTAATACGTTTGTAAAAATTGTGATACACTTTTCCAGGATTTGTTTGATGAATATAAAGTTCAAAAGACCAGCATTTATTTGAAATAAAAATCTTTTGTAACATTGTCTTTACTGTGACTTTCAATCAATTTAACGCATCCTTGCTGAATAAAAGTATTAATTTCTTAATACACAATGTCGTTCAGATTCCAAAGTTTTGAACAGTGTAAACATCAGTAGCAAAAACTGGTCCTACAATTTGATTTACAAATCTGATATGGCATCAATATCCATCTAAACTAATAATCTAGGCATTTGCATGAGGAGGAAGATGTATAAGAAAAACCCTGGATAAAAAAACCCAAGTGGTTTGTTGACTGCAGTGGACTCTTTTGATGACCTCATGGGGAACATCATTGGAAATCCAAACCAAAGCAACATATATTTTGACTGAGTTCACAAACAATGTTTAATTTTCCATCAAGTTCTTTGTTTTATTGAACTGAAAACTAACAGGTGTTCATATTATTCAATCTGTATCCTGCTCAAAAAAATGCCTTTCAACAAAGAAGCAAATCCAACAGGCATCCTGAAAACTCGGCAGAAAATCAGATTAGGTCCGGTTACAAAATACGTAGAAAAAAACAGCGAGGGCTAACAGTTAAGACACAGAAGCCTGGATTATTTTTTAGTAGTTCGAATGTGGCGCTTTGTACCATGGTGTCCTCAAAGAGGCCTGAAGAAGCGATGCGGTGGTCCATAGTGCATAGGCATATTGAAGTCAAAGTTCAGGTTATGTGGGTTGTAGTTTACTGGGGGGAGGTTGGGCAATGGGGGCACGTAGGGGGCTGGAATGGGCTGAAGGAAAACACGCTGCGGCCCAGGCAGCATGACCTGGGGGATGAGCAGTGGGGCACGCACGGCCTGAGGTGCTGCGTTAGGGGCCTGCGATGTAACCCGAGGACGCTTCGCTGGGATGGGCTCAGGGGGAGGTCCCACTCTCTTCCCTGTGCTTTCTGAGGGAGACATTACAAAATATCATTAGGAACCACTGGGGTTTAGATGGCAAACTCAAATTATCCAGCTGAGGATCACTGACCTGACTGATTGGTCTTCTTATTTAACTCCGCTTCACCTTCTTTTTGAATCTCCTGAATGATTCGCTCATCGTCTTGCTGTGGATTGAAAAAGACACAGAAAGTGAAAGGGGGAGAAGTAGAGAAACCAAAAAAGCCTTTCAAAAAGGCACGGCAATTAGGCTCTCCGGTTGCTGTTCAATCATGTGAAAAGCCCAGTGAACCCCGCCAGAAATAATCTGATGCCAATGTCCGCGTCAGACCACAGGACGAAAATGGGACATAAGATGAATTTGGGAGGAGTCCACTTCATCGGTCAAACACAAAACAGCTCAAGTTCACCAGTCAGCTTGGTGCACGGTGCCAGGTGATTAGGCACGGCTCTGTATGGAGGGGTAATTGCAGCCCCCGGGCTGCCAGCGGGACGGCACCCTGACTGCGCTCTTCACACAGAAACACCATTCAAATGCCTTAATCGGATAATTAGTGGAACTCCTGGATCAACCGGAAAGGGATTTCTCACTCATGCTCACTGCTTAGGGATAGTTTCCCCCAAAATGACAATTCCATCATCATGTACTCATCCTCAAGCTGTACAAAACCCAAAATGTATAGTTGCCACAGAAGAACAAAAGGAAGAGAGCGAGCAGAATGTCCATTCTTTTTGATGGTGAAAATCAGGGACAAACACTAGCTCTTCAGTCGCATTCATGTTACTCATCGTTCATGGTACATGTGACGTTTGAACCGACGACGTTTCATTTCTCATTCTTCTTATATGGTGTGAACTGGAGTAGAGCTGGGAAATTATTTTTTCAATTATGACTTTGGTCTCTAACAAGTGTGAAAACAAGATAATTGAGATTGATATTGGGCCGCATTCCATTTCACAATGATGCTTGTGTGTTATAAATCCAGTATAGCCCTTTCCTTTACAGTGGGCTGCTTTCACGTCTCCCTAAAAGCCCAAATATATTATTTATATAATAATAGAATACAAAAAAAAAAATCATATATACACACCAAGAAGGTATCTATAACAACCTTTTATGATTAATAAATGAAAAAAATTAACAGCATGTTGTGAATAATGAATGAGCACTTTGTGCTTTAGTCATAGACTGCTGAGTGATACAACTTTAGCACTCAGTTTGCTATTATATAATGTGTGGCTAATGCATGACGGCGGACTGTGGTAGCTGCAGTAGAGACCTCTCAGCCTTCCTAATCCATCAACACGCATGAGACGCAGCATGCTCCACTCAAGTACCTCTCGTATGTTATATTCTCAAAGAGTCCTGTATACAAAACCAACACAAAGCCATTCCATCATATATCACCTGGGGGCTGTTCCATACACCAAGATTAGAGTATAAGCCAGGCTTATTTCGGTTAGTCAGGCTTATTTTTGGTAGATTCGGTTTCATAAATCAAACTTAAAGTTCAAACTCAGTTACCCCGGCAACTTATGCTGGCAAACTAACCTGGTCCGGAGCAGGATAACTGTCAGGCTAAGCTGAGCTCCTCTAACTCTGACCAATAGGAACGCATCCATATTACCACTGACTCTCTCACATACAGTCAGTTTCATTTATTATCGGTCCAAAAATAAAAGTATACAGAAAATACACCTTAAATAATCAAATACAAAATAGGCTACAACCAACTGTATTTAATGTATTGTGCCCAAAATGTAGGCGAATGACATTTTAACATAGATGCTACTTGAGCATGCAGTTGATCAGAAGTTTCTAGCCATGCAGCCTTTCTCTCTGAATATGACAGCTGTACCTTTTATGGTTATTAGAACATTAAAACACTGCAATCTAAAATGGCTCTTTAAAGCATAAAAACACAATCAAAAGTTAAAATCACTGAATTAAAAATATAAATTTATAATAGAAATCAGAGTATATTTTAACTGATAAGAGGAACACACATTTAACTCATTTGAGCTAGTGATTAACAGTTGCTGCTATCATAAAAATACTCTTATATGTAGTAAAATTCTGTGTCACATTTAATGTCCAACAACAAATATTTTAGCAGAATGTATATTTTATTCAGAATTCTTGCGCTAGTATTCTATTCTGCTCCGTCTGTGTAGCGCGCATGCGCGCCGCAGCGCTCGTTCTCTCGCATAAGCCCCGCCCACTCCTGACAGCTAAATGGATATATTTGCATGGCTTTCTGACATTTACAGATGTAAAAAATATACCTGTGACGTATCAGTTATGCACTGAGGAAAACACAATGTTTCAAATGCGTTAAACAGCACAAATATTCGCTGTTTGCTATGGAGGATCGATTTGATCCATGATCGACATTAAGGGCTGCTTCAGAATAAGCGCGTACGTCACATTATCCTGACTCACTGAACCTGGATAGCATTAGTCAGATTGCGTGAACTTGAATTGTCGTTTATGGAACCGCTTTAGTCCCGATTGATTTGTTAGGTTATTTCAAGTCAGGTTTTGGACTTTAATCCCCGCTTTTCTTAGCGTCTTTTATGGAACAGGCCCCTGGTGTTTATCCTAAGACTGAATCACTCTCATTACAAATAATCGATCAATGCAACAGGTTGGGGCTGTCCATTTAACTGGTTAATGTATTGCGATTTATTCTCAAAAAATAATGCAATTAAAATGTAAATGTAATGTTTTTAATGCTTTTGTCTGTTAATTATTAAAACAAATGAAGTAAAACAAATAAAAAAAGGAAAAAATTCATATTTAAAATAAAAGCGAGAATGCAAATGCAAATCATGTCATTTAAATTAATTAACAGCTCCAAACATATTCCAAAATGAGGGTCAAAAAGTAGCAGAAGCAAGTACGTCATGTAACAGGAGTGTTCAACTGAGCACAAATACCCTCAGGTTAGTGAACAAAAGGCTTGAGCATGCTTTACACCAAACCTGGAGGACTAAACCTGCTGTAAGCCTGCTTTTCAAGGATGATCGCACGCTAACGTTGAGCATGAAAGCAGCCTCTCTCAAAACAAAAGAAGTGTTGTGTGGCATCATTTACCGTGGGGTCTGTCCACAGCGAGCACCTCTTGCAGTGTCGGCAGGGGGCACCGGGCGAGCGAGCGTGCTGGCAGAAGTGGTTGTAGCCGTTAATAGGCTCCCGGCAGAGGTAGCACATGAAGGCGCCGCAGCGACACGACATCCGGTTGCAGCCCTCCGACTTCACCAGACCTGTGGCACACTTGTGGCACTTCCTGACACGGGCAGCGGTCATCTTTTCCTCACTGGCCATGAAACAAATGACAGTTGAGTTGAGTTTACAGACATTTGTGCATTTTTATAAAAGGATACAATGCAAACCTCACTGTTGCACTGTTTGTGGAATTAAGTCTTTTACATAAACGACAAATATTTTCTGAATGCTGACAGTACATTAAAAACCGCATTATAGCCCTTCTAGTAATAGATATTTGCCTTAATAGACAGAACTGCTAAACAAGAACGTAAACTAATGAAGATGGAGAGAGCTTTAAAAATGAAAGCCTTGCTTACAACAATTAATGCCCAAACAGAAGTACTTACAATTAAAAAATAGTCTTCAAAATTAGCAGAAAAAAAAGCAATGAAATTTTAAATCTGCCAAAAAAGTTATATCCAATACAGTAGTTAGTTTTGAGTGGCAATGAGCAATACAGTTACAGTATAACATCAGTTTGATAAAGTTAGTTAATAAAAACTGCTCAGTTAATTCATGTTAGCTCAGTTCCATTAAATAATATTAACAGAACTTTTGATTTAATGATGTATTAGCAAATTCTGAAATAAACAAACCAAGATTGAAAAATGCTTTAGAATTTTTCATTTTTAGCTCATGTTCATGTAGTTACTGAGAAATGTGCCAAACACAGTTGCATTTCATTCTAAATATAAAAAACACAGAAAATGGACTATTATACAAAATATAAAAAATGGACTATTTTACCTAATATTTGTGCGATGTATTTTTTATGTTTTTAAAGAGTACCACATCATTAGCTTAGCAACATGCTAACATCAAACCAAATGAGTTTTAATGGGTTTCATTTCAATTAGGATGCTATCTTAGTAGGTAGCTGCAGTTCACTGGCTTTTGGAACAAAGCCAATGTGTTCACTTTAGCATCAGTTATTTTGGGCTATTTAACATATAGAAAGCACACTAGTATTGAGACATATTATCTTGCTGTATCACATCAATGTGAAAACACAATCTGTATTTGTGACACCATATTTAACTCAATCTTCTAGTCAGGGTTACTTTCCTGTATAAATGTAGGCAACAGGAAAGGTTTGGGGTAAACAGGATACACAGTCTTTCATACATGTGTATGACAGGAAGGAAGTCCGGCGATCACATCCTGTCCAGTCCAGAGACTGAGCAGCAGTGATAGGCTGCTTTCACACCGCATCAGTTTACACAGACACCCACGCTCCAGTAACACTTCCTCATGAACGCCTGCTGCACACAGGGGTAGCTCTGGATGATGTGTATTTGCAAACATAACACTCAAGGGAATCCATCAAATACAGTGAGTGTTTTAGCGTGCCATGAGAAAGGCCTGGGGAAACAGCTGACTCAGCATCAGGGATGCTAATGATCTCCCAGGTGATTCGCTACACTATCGAGTACCCTCAATAGTGCACGGATGAATTATTAACAAGCTAAGAGTTTTCAGTCGGGCACTTACAAGGCCACCCGTAGCCGGATCTCGTCCCTCTCAAGCACCTGCTCGCAGGTCTTTCCTGCGTGCTCCTTCCACACCACATGGCACTTCCTGCAACTCTCCTGAGAAAGGGGACACAAATAAGCATCTGTGTTATTGATCACAATTGAAGTGCACAGGGGAGAGAGAAACGCCTAGACTACATTTCATTCATCCAGTGGGAAAAAAGGTCAAGTTTCTGTTGCTCAGTCACCTCTGTTTATTCAGTCAGTGTTCCCAGCATTGTTTCAGAGGGGCATATTGTTAATATGACCCTTCTGGAATTAATCACAATGTAAAATACCCCATATTGGCAACCAGTATTATTGTACAAAACATAACCGCACATACATCAACCAGAAAATATAAATATGCAAATGCAGCATTGCTAGCATGTCAGCTGGTAGAATGATGTGAATGCGATTTTCTCTGTTGTATGATGCTATATTGTATGTGTTAGAGAGTACTAGGTGGTTTGCAGCATTGCTACGTGGTTGCTAAGGTGTTTTTAGTGTTGCTATTCTTAATTCTTAAATGCACCAAAAGCTACTTGTTTGAAGCGTGCTGCACGGACCGTTATTAGCTCGGCACAAAAGACAGCTCTGCATGAGCTCAGAACAAATGTGTTTACTCGCTGATTGGTCTCGATCACTTGACAACTAAACATTGCTGCAAGATCCAGTAACACACACACACCACAAATGTTGCCCTGATTTTAACTAGTTTAAAGCCAGACGAAACAGCGCTGACATTCTCTACAACATTGACACTGAAATAACTAAATGCCATAGTGCCATTTTAGACCGCATAGAAACCATATTTGTTATTTTTTTTAAATGGTAGTGCCTTGTATAGTTTTACCTGTAGTTATAATGATCTAAATATGACATTACGGAATACCAAAGGTGAATTTTAATAAGATTAAAGCTCTACCTCAATAAGAATATTCAAATTTTACCCTTTAAAAACGACGTAATTTTTTTTTTACAGATGTTACTGTTTGTGTTAATGAAAATAAATGTGCATTTGCATCCCAGCTCAAGCTACTGCTGGTGCCACTGGTCTCAAATATTAGTGTGTGTGTGTTATATCATAACACCGGTAGAGAAGAGAAGATGTGTGCAAACTGCAAAAATTTTAAATTGATTTAAATAAATGAATAATTATAGTACAGTACTACAGTGATTTGAATTTTTTTTTATAGTGTAACGATAAAAACTATTTTTAAAATAAAATCTACATATTTATAATAATTTTCAACTGTATAAAGTTGGTGTTTATAAATGAAACTATATAGCGGTTTTTTAATTTTTGGATAGAGTTCTTCACAATAGGATGACAATATCTGGTGCATCTAGAAGTTAAACAAGGCCACTTCCCATTTGATATTTGGTTCTCTTGATATGAGGCCCTTACCTCTTTTAATTCAATTCTATGCAATTTTTTTTTGTGCTCATTTTACTGTCCAAGAAGTAAAAGTAGTAAGTCTGTTTCCTTTACAAACAGCACGATTCGAGCCTAAAAATAAACAAGTGTTACATGCCTGTTAGTCTAATAGAGTATAATAAGTTAGAGGTTTAATAAGTAATATGCTAGAGATTTATTCGCATCCCTAAATGCAAGTATGACCAATAGCTTGCCTTTGTAAACAACACTAATAAAGGAACGACCAGGGCCCAAAATATGACTGTCTACAGCAAAAGGCTATAGAATTGTTCATTGGAATTATAAATATTGATAATAAACTAACCTATGCTGTCTGACATAGCGTTTTTTTTATAAAATACCAGAAAGCAGCTAACGCAGACTGAGTGTGAACTGCTCCCTGCCCTCCACTCTGGATGTGATTCGTCATCTGTCTGGTTGCCTAGGAACAACATTTTCATCTGTTCCATTTCAGCCATGCCTGCCCACAATGCTTTGCCTTTCAGCTGACTGGAAAGGACATCTGAGTGCAACATGCAGCTAAACCACTACATTCGACGCATGGAGACTATGTAAACGCCTACGTATTTCACAGCCACACAACTGGCTATTAAATTAGGATGTACTTAACACTTCTACATTTGTTATGGTGCTTCATCACATTTGACAGTCCATTAAAGACTGCAGCCAAGTAGAATATTTCCAAAATAGCCAAGCTGCATGTAGTTTTAAAATAAGTATTAGCCGTTTCTTGCAGTGATGGAGAAGCAGCAGATGTGGCTACTATCCACAGAGAGCTCTCTAATCCCGTAACCCATTGTTGCCTGCTGAAAGTCCCCTTGGTAAATACCATTAGCATAAATAATTAAAGATAAAGCTGAATATTAATGACAGTGACGGATGATAAGTGACAGCTTAGTGTGATGCAGAAGCCCTCAGAACAATTGCTCCTGCCCCCGGGTGTGATCTTAAGTGGGAAACGTACCTACATGATGAACTACAAAAGCAAAGTTGCTTCCTCAGAAATATAATTATGAAATCCAGCCTCAGGCTGCATGTTGTAAAAACATAAATCATCATTCATCAGTATTTTAGTGAAAAAGCTGTACCAGGAACTATAGTGGAAATGGTGAATGATGCAAAGATCAGGCCAGACAATAGCCATGAGGTGTGAAGCATGGAGACACGAGGAGCTGTGACTTATAGTACCGAAGTAATGTACTGCCCCCTAGTGGAGCACAATAGCATAGCATGGGAGGGCAAACACCACTTAACTGAGAAATATTTCATTATAGAGATTTCATTCTCCTATTTGAAATAGATCATGGTCAGACTAGACCACAACAAAACCAATTTCTTATGTTTGGTCATAAAAATATTTCGTTAAGTTATTTTCTAGAACCAAAACTAGAGTTTATTTAATTATCAATTATTTAAATCACATTTAATAATCATTAAAATTATTTACAGAAAACACATTTAAGCCATAATACATAGAAATGTACCAAAAAACCTAAAATTTTTAATTTTATTTAGCTGAAAAAAAGTTTGATCAATTAGTTAAATCTTGTTTTATTTAATAATTAACACTCAAAAACAAGTTGCATATAAACATATAAACTGAACAATGTAGGTTATATCAACTTTTTAATAATAAATGTTTCTACTCTAATTCATTGTTAAAATATAAACGTGGCTGTAATAAAAAATTAATTTCATGTCAAATTTATTCAAATATTTATTTTAAAAAAATTAGAAATCTAAGGATAAAAATAAAAACATGTAATATAGTGCCTATATTTAAAGTGCTTATATCTAGTTATAGAGTAATATATGCATACACATACATACATACATACACACACACATTACTTATATATTTAAGGTATATTTTACACATCAAAAAGTAGCAATTTGCAGATTATGAATTACTAACTGCTTATATCATTATTTCATAAAAAAAAATGTAAAAGTGATTCTGAAAGTTTAAAACAAATTAAAGAAGCTAAATGATCATTTCTTGATATCTATTCAAGAGTTTATTTCACTGAATGGCGTGTCTGTATGTGCAAGTGACTGCGGCTCTCAGTTTAGGTGACTCTCACAGTCAGGAGTGTGAACACACACTGGTGCCTCTGTTTATATACACGACTAAAAATACAGCGGTGACATCACACTGACATCATCACTTTAAACATCACTTCCTGGTACAAAGTATACCCTGCAAGGCCAGGCTGACACTTCCTGATCAGCAGGGTGCACACTCTGGAAACGGGGCGGAGTCAGTGTCAGGTCGCCCCTGTTATGCAACAGTTCTTATCTGTATCGGCAAACACTACAGATTCCTTCAAAGCAAGTGTATGATTTATAGAGCTTATGAGCAACCAAAAAAATTTACAGCCCCGTTAACATTACTCTTTCATGATCTCCAAGCTGTCATCTCACCCTTTTAGCAAAAAGTACTACAGAACTGACAAAAAAAAATAGTTCTCTTGTCGAGAAAGACATCAGACAGGCTTACAGTGCCATGAATCACAGTACTAAGCGTACAGTATGGGGTGAAGAAAAGTGACTTTGCAGATGTCATTTATCACTAAAATACTGTTTCACATGAGCCACAGGAACCTTCTAACCACACAGGATGCATGTAGCGTTCGTCTGCACCTGCATAAGGGTCTGTTTTGTGTAATAAAGATAGAAAATGGTTGACGTCTAGCATAGCGATCAAAGTACTACAACAAACTGGAAAAACAGCTTATGTGACAAGAGGAAAACGGCTTTAACGGCAAGTCTTTATCTCAACAAAACAAGCCCAAGGTGACAACTGTGGTCACGCCACATTCTTGTAACATAAATCTGATTCACCAAAACTAAAAACCCTTTCTTTTCCTGTTAATCGCTGTGTGCATACTTCTCATTTAAGCTGAAACCTTATAACCTGAAACCACAACTCTAGGTAGTCACGCTAGTTTTATCTTGACTGAACATATTTTTGTCTAAATTTAGTCCATTCATCTGTTGAACTCAGCTTTCATATCTCCGTCAGATGGAAAAGCAACCAGCATTCATTGTTTTTTTGTTTGTTTTACAGTGGTTGAGAATTGTATGCCATCATAAACATGCCATGCATGTGAATATAATGACAAATCAGAACCATCTAAAATAGTCAATAGGCCTGTTCTAATGAGCGAGTGAGAGATGTCACAAAACTAAAATGCTTCCATTATAATCAATAAGACATAAACATGGATTTATTCTCCGGTCTAGACAGTTTCATTGATTACACGAGAGCATACGCAAACAAATCCCTCACTTGCTCTCATCTGTGAAACAAAAAAAGATATTTTGAAGAATTTTGGTAACCAAACACTTTTGGTGACTATTGACTTTTAAAGACTGAACTCTTAAAACATTTTCTTTTATGTTCCACAGACGAAAGAAATTCATACAGGTTTAGAATGACATGAGGGTGAGTAAATGACGACAATATCCTTTTAAATGGCTTGACTAAACTTGGTCAGGACAATCTGTTAGTTTGCATTAAAATCTGGTACTCAAATTGTCACATGAACCTGTGTGCTCAATGATTATAATAAAAAAGGAGCATGAAAATAAGCATTTTATTGTAAATTCTAATAAATTGCAAAAGGTAATAATCTATGGAAATAAACAATATTATGATTTCTGTTATAATCATACAGCTACTATGACACATTCCACTGCATATGTGGCTAGTTCTCCAAAAATAAAGCAGCATACACTAGCACAAAGTGTGAACTGTTGCAACATCTGTTGAGGCACTCTGTGAATAAGCTCACTGCTTCTCTCCTGAACAGCCGTGCGGCAGCAGCAGGCCTTATAAGGCAGAAGAGGAGATTTGCTGAGCATCTGATTGGGGGGCTGCTTGTTCTGGAGAAGCACAGGCCTGAATGAGCCTCAGGGAGAGAGTGACACACCCACAGCGTGTGCTAGCACACACAAACATCCCTAAGTCAAGGCTACATATCATAAAGCTAGAACACAAAAGCGGTTTTGATGAAACACTCAAGATTTTAGGGTTTGGCTCATGATAAGTGCTGTGAGGCAGGGCTGAACAAACACAGCTCCCTAGAAAACTCATCGACAGTTGAATATGCAGCATGTCTGAACCAGATCAGTTCGACCGAATGCGTTCCAATGTAATATATACTACTGTAAAAGAAAGGAATAGCAGCAAGCAATGATGCATTGAATCAAAACTGACATTTATAATGTTGCAATGTTTAAAATGAATCACAGTTACTAGGGATGTGCATCTCCATAACTGAGGCCGATACGATACGCTTCTAGATACATAGCCAACGATACGATACACTGAAGATACATATGAAGCAGCTAGCGATGCGATACAATTCAACCCTATTACGATGCGGTGCAATTCGATTTCTATTCGATTAGATACAATGCGATTCGATGCAATGGAAAAAAATATGATCG
Organism: Barbus barbus; assembly: GCF_936440315.1. Lineage (NCBI taxonomy): Eukaryota > Metazoa > Chordata > Actinopteri > Cypriniformes > Cyprinidae > Barbus > Barbus barbus. The sequence continues at coordinate 18,760,264 of NC_136732.1, forward strand.
CTTTTATTTCTTTTGTTCAGACAGACAGCAAATCATAAATTAACTTGCGTGTCTTCTGACTTCTAACGCCTCGAGGCCTGTTTCATAAAACAAGTTTACCAAATAGGCCAGGCTTATTTCAGTTAGTCTGACTCACTGTCAAATGATTTGGTTCCATAAAGCAAATTTAACAAAGATCAACCTCAGTCACTGTGGCTACTTATGCTGGAAAGCTAACCTGGTCCGGAGCAGGCTAACTGTCAGGCTTAGCTGAGCTCCTCTAACACTGACCAATAGGAATGCAATATTACCACTGACTCTCTCACATACTCTCATAGCCATGCAGCCTTTCTTTCTGGTTTTATAACAGCTGTACCTTTTATAGTTAGAACAGATAGTATTAGAACATTACAATCTAACATTGCTCTTTAAAGTATTAATCACTAAACAAAGCTAAAATCACTAAATTAAAACTACATTTTAATTGCTATAAGAAACACACATCAACTCATCTGAGCTCAGTAATTAGGACTGTATTAGCTTGCATTTTATTTACCCATTACAATAGTCCCTTTACAGTTACTGCTATCATAAAATTCATATTTGACTCAGAATTATTGTGCTCCGTCTGTTTAGCGCCCACTCCTGACAGCAAAATGGATATATTTGCATGACTTTCTAACATTTACAGATGAAAAATATACTCGTGACATGTCAGTTATGCACTGAGGAAAACACAACGTCTCAAATGCATTAAACAGCACAGATATATTCGCTGCTTGCCATGGTGGACCGATTTCATCCATGATCGACATTAAGGGCTGCTTAAGAATAAGCGTGCACAAATTAGTGAGCCAACTGCTTTCAATTGAAAGTAGCTAAAACTGGTAGCTTAATGTCACTAAATGACATCATAATGGCAAATTCACTGATCTATATAAACATGAACAAAGATCAGTGGGCAAGATGAGAACTTAGATAAGGTTTGTCCAAGAAGTTGCTAAATTTGTCCCTAAACTTTTGAAAAAAAAGTCTCAAAAAGGGTGGGGAAGTCGCTAAAAATCAATCTACATATAAAATATTGGTCACAGATTACTGGCCACTTTCTAAACAATAAAAGTGTAGCGCATACACTAGTAATTATATTTAAATAAATAGTTTTTTTACAGATGCAAATATGTTAGAAACAATGCATTGCGATACAAATGCCAACTTGTATCCGATGCACACTTTTTCAACCGATGCATCGCAGAATCTTCCCATCCTTAACAGTTACCATAAACATACTAGGCAGCATAACTGTTTTCAACTCTGATAATGATAAAGAAATGTTTCTTGAGCAGCAAGTCAGCATATTAGAATGATTTCTGAATGATCATGTGACACTAAAGCCTGGAGTAATATATAATTTGAAAATATTAAAATGGAAAAGTTATTTAAAATTATAATTCAATTTTTTTTTTACATTAACGTTTTACTGTATTTTCGATAAAATACAAAATTTCGATTAGTTACTTTTTCTTATTTGTAAGTCGCTTTGGACAAAAGCGTCTGCTAAATGACAAAAGTAAAAAGTAAAGAGTGTAAAGACCATCGACTCCACCGGGCAGGGACACCGGCAAGGGATAGTAGTATCGCTTTTTATTTAATTTTTTCATTTATATGTTTATTATTGAAATGTTGTTATATGCATGTGTCAATTTTATTTAATTTCTTTATTTTCTTAAATATGTGGGTAGATAGTATTTATAGAGTTGTAACTTTTTAGTTTTAGTTACTTTTTCTTATTTGTAAGTCGCTTTGGACAAAAGCGTCTGCTAAATGACAAAAGTAAGTAAGTAAAATAAATGCAGCCTTGGTGAGCAGAAGAAACTTCGCAACAAATTTTTACCAAGCCCCAACTTTTGAATGGTAGAGGATGTTGGACTAAATGAAAGTTACAATATACATATATTTAAATACTTGGACTTGCAGCTGCTGCTGTTTATCAAGGCGAATCTCAGAAACATCATGGATACATGGAAAATAAACAGTGCAAACCCAATTGAGCCAAAGAGTAGGGAATGCTGGCAGATCTTCATGTGAAAACCACAGCTAACACATCCGATCTCTGTGAGAACAACAGCATTTTTTGAAATGTACAAACCTAAGAAAAAATCTGGGTCAAATATGAACTGTACCACATTTCAAATTTGAAGGATCTGGGTCCAGCCAATGAAAGTCCTTGATCCACAACAAGGGGTGGGGACACAAGAGGCAGTGGAGAGGGGAAAGTGTGTCAGTTATACAACTTTATCCTCACCGAGGGAAAAGAGTAAAGAGAAGGGCACAAGAGAGGACGTCTCACCACTAAAAGACAGGAACTTGAGGGCACACATCACTACAGACAAATGGGACGTCAGACAAGAAAAAGAAAAACTTTTTCTGAAACATGAGCACTGAGGTCATTAATGGGGCACTGGGATTCCAGAGTTTTCCACAGACGAATGTTCTTACCATGGACAAATGTGGGCTACACAGCTGCAAAAATCTCCATACACAATAATCAGAAATGGGAAGCCTCAATATTTAGAATAGAGGTCCATCAATATGTTTGTTTGTTTTTTCTTTTTGAAATGGTAGCATTTGGGGCCAGTAACATTATATGGAACTGTAACATAAGTCGTCCAGTCATTTTAATAAGTATGCATGTAATTGGGATATTTGCACAAAGGTTTTTGGAAATATTTCCCCATGAAGATTTCACAAGGTTTTTATCTTTATTACGACAGGATAGTCTGGAGCTCACAGGAAGTGAAGTGGAAGGGGGGGGGGATCCTCGAACTTGGGACACCTTTAGCACAACAGCTCTGTACGTTGGCACGCTTCCCACACGTGCTTTTATCGGCACCGAATTTCACAATGGGTTTAAGTCCATCACACAAATGTGCTACCTTTTCAAAAAGTACTAATATATTCCCCTTAGTTATTAATATGTACACTTTAGTTATAATACCTAATAATATGTACCTTTAGGGGTAAGACAGACACAAAGGTGTACTTTTTAAAAAGGTACTGCCCCAGTGACAGCTTTTGTACCTTTTTTTCTGAGTGAACCAACAAAAAGCTGCTTGGTTTGAAAGTGACTTCTGCCTCAGCTGTGTTTCATGTGTGCCACTATTGACAAATTTGGCCCAAATTTTCGCTGTAATTTTGCTAATGTTAGCAAACCTTAACGATAACATGACTCTCAATGATGAAAGTGATATGAAACCGTCTACTAAGAACAACAACAATGACTTTTACTTAAGTGTCTATTTCTACAGAACCGTAATGTACCGCCAAATGGACTTGCAAAACAAACAAAAGTAAAATGTAAAACAAGAGATACTTAAAATCATTCATCAAGATCACAAATTTTGGACACCGATCATGCCTAAAACTTTGCACATTTATAAATATTTTACCTAGTGGTCAAGGACATTAAAGTTTTTGTGACCGGTGTTTTATTGACATATCACAGCTTTGGAAAAGTCCTCATAATGCCGGCCAAGTCAAGCACTGCTGTGCACGAGAACCCAGTTCTCCATCTCGATAGGAATGCCATGCTGAGAGCCAGAAAGAGGAAATGAAAGTGGGTCACATTATGAAATCAAACCACACAACCGTTCTCAATTTCCCCCCGTCCAGTCTTGTGACTCCACCAGGAGGAAGATGGATAGGTGGACAAAATGGAGGTCCTGCCTAATGGCACACTTAATCTATCGGCTGTGCCGAGAGGAAGGCCAAAGACCGGGCCGTTTGAGCGGTTTCCTGCCCTGCTGTGAGCTGCTGCAGAAGTGTGAGGCGGGGTTTAGCCATGTAATCAGCGGCAGATGTGTGGCTGAATAAAACTTCTCTAGCATCATAGAACAAGAGCGCCACCCAGCGGACAACAGGTATATGACCGAAAACACCAAAAAGTACTGTTACATTCCTGATGGTAGGATATTAAAAGGGAAACGCCTACCATCATCTGCCCCTTCACATCAGTAAGACTAGCCCAGACAATAATCAACAAAGATATATAGAGAATAATTGTCAATAGACCACTGAACGATTAATAATAAATGAACTAATGTACCATGACATCTCTGGTATGCACTAATTTTCAAAAATTCAATGGTCTATGTTCCATTATTCCACTTACATACACACAAAAAATGACAAACACAAACACAAAGTTCGACCACACACAACCAGGGAGCCAGAGACCACTATCTTAATTGAAATGCTAGAAATACACAAAAGCAACTGTTTCCCTAAGTAATAAGAAAATACAGAATATTGTGGAAAAAATATAAATTTATCAACACTCAAGTTTCTGCTAATAAAAAAAGTCTGAAAACAAGCAGTATTCTCATAATTACAGCAGAAATATTTTAGCCATTATGGGGGTCTTTGAATATTGTATATGACAGTAAGGGGCCTTTAGGTCAACTCCTAACCACTAAACAAAAAAAACATACTAAATACTCCACTGTTTGCCAATATCTAGCAAATTTACAAGAAACCTTTTCTCCTGACACTATAAGACTCAGTGATGTGGGATATGGTCTGCTTCAAAATGACAGGAACTCTTTTCATACTTTACATTAAATTACAATCTAGGTGTACGTACTCTCTCAGCTTTAATGATGTTTGAAAGGCACTCACGATCACAGCCCTCCCACATGCGTTTATTACTTTAAAAGTGACAGAGGGACAAACAGAGATAGAGAAAGAGAAATGGAGGTTGACAGATGAATGGAAAGATAGTCCTGACAAACTGCAGGCGACTCTAGCATTCCTCTCAGGCCTGTTGAGAAAGTAGCTGTGAGTTCAGAGTCCTTGACATGTTCCGCCTGCCAGCTGAAATCCACTAACACACAGACGGACTGACAGTTCTCTGTGTCCTGGCACGGCCTGATACATTCCTCACAGCCCAACACCGATAAGACTCAAGACAAAACATCAAATGTACTTGTAACCAGTGTTGGAAAAGCTAACATGAAACTTGTCAAGCTACAAACTACTCTTTGAAATACTATAAGCTACTAACAAAATGTAAGTGACAATATTAAACCTACCTAAGGGGACATCCCCGTCTCAAATATGCATTTTTTTTTTTTATTAATGGCAACTTTTGACCAATATTTTTCATGACTTCTAATAATCATCTTATATCAACAAAATGTTATTTTTCCTGTGATGGCAAAGCTTATTTTGTATGTTCAGCATAATTACCCCAGTCTTCAGTATCACACGATCCTTCAGAAATCATTCTAATATGCTAGTTTGCTGCTCAAAAAACATGATCAATGCTGAAAACTACTTAATATTTTTGTGGAATCCATGATACAATTTTTTTCTCGCCATTCTTTGATTAAAAAGTTCAAAAGAAAAGCATTTACTTTTTTTGTTTTTGTTTTAAATCTTTTGTAATATTACTGATGTCTTTTCTGCTACTTTTGTAAAATTTTATGCATAAGTATTATATCTTTGCTAGTTTTAAAGCATCACTTTGGTCGTTATACATACACAAATGCGAAAGCCTCACGCTATAGCAGTGGTTTTCAACAAGGGATCTGGGGTCCATTTACATGACTTTACTATGATTTTTAGTAAGTTTAATGACTTTTCCAGAACACTAACAAATCCCTAATATTCCCAGGTTTTCGATGACAAAGGAAACCCTGGAACAATGCTGACCATTCTTCTTTTTATGTTCCACGAAACTTGAATATAAATACAACTAGAAAAACTAGAACACACCCTAATTTATTTTACAAGTCAAAAACTTAGTGATAAACAGCAACATTTAGCATATTAATTTACTATTACACACTATTTACTAAACACAGACCAGTGAGTCATTTTTCAGTTGTTGGAAAAAGAAGGTTATTACTGGAAAAGTTTATCATTTTAAAAACAGCTAAGCTACTATGACTACTGAAAAATATAGTTAAGTTGGTATCTCCTTTCAGCAGCCGCTTGCAACAAACAATTGATACAATTCAGTCTGTTTTCCGAAAACGTACTTCTCAAAAGCACAACAGGTTGTGATTTGTGATTCATATCCCAAAGGTATAAGCCACATTTTCCCTCTTATCATTTCCAAAACATCATGAGGCAGTGATATCCCGGAATACTGATTCATCTGGTTCTGCTGAACTTCCCTGACCCTGGTTAAGCTCTGTTTAGGGTTCGGAGAGCTGAATATTTATAGCTGACAAGATGAATGGCTGTCTGTGTTTTTGCCCTGACCTGACTGATTGCAGCAGAGTAAACCCTACAAATAAAAAAATGCCATTAGTTTCACATACTCTAGCATGATTCATTATGGGGCCTCAGACTGCAAACCACAGACTCTGCTGACCTTTTCCACGGGCCTATGGCGCCACCAAGTGACCACTGTGGGGCTCAGAGATAGAAATGGACAGAGGAAGAGAGAACTGATCCAGAACATGATAGAACTTTCATAAAGAGATCACTGCAACGAGAGAGGCAACAATTGAATTACACATGCACACTAGTGTATCCAGGCACACGGACTAACCTTTCTGCAGCGTGGGTTTGGGCAACTGAACAGAGAAATGTCTTTATCCAACAGTGCTGGGAAGTTACAAAATGGACACCTTGAAAAGAAAGTGAGGAAAAATAGTGTTGTTACGTTTGTAATGACGAATCATTTCAATCTCAAGTTTGTACAATTTAAAAAAAATTGAATTCTGTTTCTCTATTGCATGGCTTTCAAAAAGTTGAAATATGAAGCACTTTATGTACTACTTGATGTGAATGACTTTTTTGCCTTTTAGAGCTTGACAGCTCTAGCAACAATTAACTTTCCTTGTATGGAAATGAACAGTCTGGAAAGGAGTCAAAACTTTGTTCCACAGATAAAGAAAAGTCATATAGCTGCCTATCAACACGTTTAACTCACCTGACCAGTTCATCAGCACAGGTGGCTGCTACTGCCTCCTCTGCCTGTCTCTCGTAATATTTGCACAGAATGTTTTCAGGTAAAACCTTCTCCAGCTCACTGGTAGGGAATGAACAGGTGCAGCTCCCATCCATACAACTCAACTCCGACTGCAAGCAAACACAAAGAACCATTTTTAATTCATCTGAAACAAAAATACCAAAATACACCGTAACGGTAAAATTCAATGAGTGCTTGCGTAGAGAACCTACACTACTGTTAAAAGGTTTGGGGTCAGTAAGATTCCTTTTTTTTTATTATTATTCAAAAGTGACACTAAAGACATTTAGAATTCTACAAAAAATTATATTTTAAATAAATGCTGTACTTTTCTATTCATTAAAAAATCCGAAAAAAAAAAGTATCATTGTTTCCCTCAAAATATTTAGTGCTTTCAACATTGATAATTAACAAGAAATGTTTCTTGAGCAGCACATCATCATATTAGAATGATTTCTGAAGGATCGTGTGACACTGGAGGCTGGAGTAATGATGCTGAACATTCAGCTTTGCTAAATTAAATAAATACAATTTTAAATAACATTACAATAGAAAACTTATTTTCAAATGTAATAGTTCTTACAGTAAAACTTTTTCACAGTTTTTACTGTATTAATGATCAAATAAATGCAATCTTGGTGAGCATTTCTTTCGAAAACACTTACTGACCACACACTTTTGAATGGTAGAGGATGTGTTTCAACACACTGTATGAACTTCAATCCATTAGACATAAAATATTAAACACCTGCAAACCAATGATGCCAGAGCTTTTCTGAGAACTTGTCATAACCCATTGTTTTGTGCAATAATCAAAGTGACTATAAACTGTATATCTTTTGTTTACGATTATTAGAATGAAAATTAAACTCAGATGGGAGATAAATTGGGAAGCACCTAAAAAGCACAGGGCAAAACTAAACCAAGATAAACAGGAATTTTAAAAACATGAGAATGCCTGAAAACATTGCGACATCATAATGGTCATGACTGTACACAGTTTCCAGTAATAGAACTCAAAAGATAAAGGTAACCTCAGAGACTGAACAGATGACTTACCCGCCCTGAGCCGAACACTGCCTCCTGGGCATATTTCACCAGACACTCCTTGCAGAACAAATGGCCATCTGTACACTGGGTCATCTCCTCAAAGGCAAACTCCCCACAGCAGCAGCCACACTCAATCAACTGCCCGTCCTGAGAGCACAGGTCAAAAATGTCACATGCTTTCAACACAAAGTTCAGTATTATAATCTATCACACATCACAAGGCTGAGCGAGCTCCCTCTAATCTGATTTTAGAGCTGGAACTGTCTGTTTTATACAATAATTTACAACTGTCAAAAGGGACAAAACTTTCACACTCATGATGTGGATTGACGTGTCATTTACAAGAGCATTTAAAGTACATAAACTGACTCTTCACACCCACCTTTTGATACTGCTCCTCATTCACTTGCAAAGCCAACAGGAAATCTTCATGCTGAAAGTGGGAGAAAAACCCTCATAATTATTTCAACAATTAACACCCCGTCAGCTCATTTCACCACAACCCTATTTCTTTGGGTTAATTCAGGAGGAACCATTATATATAAATTGAAGAAGTGAGCTATGTAAAGTACCTCAGCCATTTCCTTGGCTTTTTGCTCGTAGAACTGCAGCTCTTTCACGAGCGACGGCTCCAGTGTAGTCTCGTTACCGCGGCTCCATCTGCGATTCTTCTCCAGAAAGTACATTTTTCTCTCCAGTTTAAAAGAACCTGAGATGAACGAGATGCAATGAGCATTTCACCATTTACCTGGTTTTATTTTGCGTTCAAAAAGCATACAAAAAAACCCCCCAAAAAACGTGTACTCACCCTGCTCAAACTTGAAGTCTATGAATGCGCGCTCATTTGGCTCTCTCCTTCTCTTCTTCTTCCCTGAGGGGTCAGTGGAGTTCTCTTGCCACTTTTTGAGGGCTTCGAATAAGGCCTTGAAAGGTTACCAGAAAGATTAATGCCACACAAATGACTAGTGGTCATACAATATGAGATTGTCAATAGCTGATTCCAATATCTGGAGAGGGACTTTTGAAGTTTCTCTGGGAAATTTATCAGGTAAAAAAAAAGTCGGACTGAATGCGACAAAATATTAATGATACTAAAGTAATGACAATGAAATACATGTCCAAAGCTATTCTGCTAACTAGCAAACTAACCAACCCTAAAGAACTGCTTTTCAAACAGCCTCTATTATGGTGACACGTACACGCACAGTAGCTTGGCATTTTCCAAGTAGCAGCAATCCATAGTTTTTTTATTTATTATGTCTACTCATGTTGTCGTATGTGGAACCCTATTGTCATTTTTTCATTGAAAATTTGTTGTTTTAATGTTTGTTGGAATTGCTGTTTTTATATGCTGCACACTGGACTGTTTCATAGAGAATTTCACTGCACATTCGCTCACAAAATTTTGCAGAGCAACAGTAAACGTGGCTGCAACTTTACACTAAATAGTTGAAAAACAGCCAGTTTATTGTGAATTTATTGTTTCTGTTATTTACAAAATGTAATACATTACTTCAATATTAAGTGTATTCATCTTTCACTGCAGAAGACAACCAAAGGATTTAGTTAATCAGTCATTTGTAACATTTAAATGTAGCACACAAAAATGTATGACAATTATTCATCATAATCGTCAAAGCCCTAAAACAGACAATTAATCGTCATAACTGCAATTACTTCTTAAACACACCAGCCAAAATTTCTATAACATCTATTAATATGTTGTTTACTGAGTGGAGACGTGCTGATATCGCGTTTGGTCTCGTTCTGTCTCGCGTATCTTGTCAGTGTCTGCACTTGCTTGGTCATTTGTTGTGAATAAATAAGGAAAGTGTGTTCAAGAGCCAGCAGAAAACAGTGTAAAGAAATACTCTTTGAGAGAACCAGTCTTTATCAGCAGAAGTTAAAAGCAGTAATGAACTTACTGATAAACTATACTGTCGTGATTTGTATTTGTTATCTACTTTAATATTAGTTAAAAGTCTGAATTTATTATGTCTGTATAGGTTTTAGTTGTATTTAATTTGAGTTATTTTAATACTTCAACAAACTAAATGGAAATTATATATATATATATATAAAATTTCCATTTAGTTTGTTGAAGTATTAAAATAACTCAAATTAAATACAACTAAAACCTATACAGACATAATAAATTCAGACTTTTAACTAATATTAAAGTAGATAAATACAAATCACGACAGTATAGTTTATCAGTAAGTTCATTACTGCTTTTATATATATTATATATATACAGTGGTGTGAAAAAGTGTTGGCCCCCTTCCTGATTTTTTTTTTTTTTTTTTGCATGTTTGTCACACTTTAATGTTTCAGATCATCAAACAAATTTAAATATTAAATCAAAGATAACACAAGTAAACACAACATGCAGTTTTTAAATGTGGGGTTTTTTTTATGAAGGGAAAACAAAATCAAAACCCACATGGCCCTGTGTGAAAAAGTGCTCCAGCGAACCACAGTGAGAGCCATTATCCACAAAGGGCGAAAACATGGAACAGTGGTGAACCTTCCCAGGAGTGGCTGGCCAACCAAAATTACCCCAAGAGCGCAGCGACGACTCATCCAAGAGGTCACAAAAGACCCCACAACAACATCTAAAGAACTGCAGGCCTCACTTGTCTCAGTTAAGGTCAGTGTTCATGACTCCACCATAAGAAAGAGACTGGGCAAAAATGGCCAGAAAAGAGTTCCAAGACGAAAACCGCTGCTGAGCAAAAAGAACATAAAGGCTTGTCTCAGTTTTGCCAGAAAACATCTTGATGATCCCCAAGACTTTTGGGAAAATACTCTGTGGACTGACGAGACAAAAGTTGAACTTTTTGGAAGGTGTGTGCCCCATTACATCTGGCGTAAAAGTAACACAGCATTTCAGAAAAAGAACATCATACCAACAGTAAAATATGGTGGTGGTAGTGTGATGGTCTGGGGCTGTTTTGCTGCTTCAGGACCTGGAAGACTTGCTGTGATAAATGGAACCATGAATTCAGCTGTCTACCAAAAAATCCTGAAGGACAATGTCCGGCCATCTGTTCGTGACCTCAAGCTGAAGCGAACTTGGGTTCTGCAGCAGGACAATGATCCAAAACACACCAGCAAATCCACCTCTGAATGGCTGAAGAAAAACAAAATGAAGACTTTGGAGTGGCCTAGTCAAAGTCCTGACCTGAATCCTATTGAGATGCTGTGGCATGACCTTAAAAAGACGATTCATGCTCGAAAACCCTCCAATGTGGCTGAATTACAACAATTCTGCCAAGACGAGTGGGACAAAATTCCTCCACAGCGCTGTAACAGACTAATTGCAAGTTATCACAAACGCTTGATTGCAGTTGTTGTTGCTAAGGGTGGCCCAACCAGTTATTAGGTTTAGGGGGCAAGCACTTTTTCACACAGGGCCATGTAGGTTTGGATTTAGTTTTCTCTTCATAATAAAAAACTTCATTCAAAAACTGCATGCTGTGTTTACTTGTGTTATATTTGATTAATATTTAAATTTGTTTGATGATCTGAAACAAAGTGTGACAAACATGCAAAAAAAAAAAAAAAAAAAAAAATCAGGAAGGGGGCCTACACTATTTCACACCACTGTGTGTGTGTGTATATATGTATGTATGTATGTATGTGTGTATGCATGTATGTATGTGTGTATGCATGTATGTATGTATGTATGTATGTATGTATGTATATATATATATATATATATATATATATATAGATATACACATATACAGTGCCCTCCAAAAGCATTGGAACAGTAAGGCCAATTCCTTTATTTTTGCTGTAGACTGTAAGCATTTGGGTTTGACATCAAACGATGAATATGAGATGAGAGATTAACATTTCAGCTTTTATTTACAGGTATTTTCATCTGGATCTGATACAAAACTTAGAAGATAGCACCTTTTGTTTGAACCCATCCATTTTTCATGTTACCAAAAGTACTGGAACATGTGACTGCCAGGTGTGTTTTGTTGCCCTGGTGTATCCTATTAATTGATTATTCAAACAATAAATGGCACTGAATGTCTGCGCTCAGTTTCAGATCCGTGCAGACTGCATTTATAGTTAGTTAGACGTGTAACCAACATGAAAACCAGAGAGGTGTCTATGGGTGAAAAACGAGCAATTGTGAAGCTGAGAGAAGATGAAAAATCAATCAAACCATTGCACAAACACTGGCAATAGCAAGTACAACCATTTGGAATCACCTGAGGAAGAAAGAAACCACTGGTGTACTAAGTAACACACCTCAAACGGGTAGATCAAGGAAAACATCTGCAGTTGATGACAGAAACATTGTGACAGCTGTAAAGAAAGACCCTAAAACAACTGTTAGTGACATCAGCAACAACCTCCAGAGGGCAGGAGTGAAGGTATCACAATCTACTGTTCGCAGAAGACTTCTTGAACAAAAGTACAGAGGCTACACCAGAAGATGCAAACCACTCATTAGCAAGAAGAATAGGAGACGAGCCTCAAAAATTCTGAAAAAAAGGTTTTATGGACTGATTTTATGGACCAAAGTGATGGAAAGGCTAAAGTTTGGAGAACGAAAGGGTCTGCTCATGATCCCAAACATACAAGCTCATCTGAAACACAGGTGTACATTATAGTGCACATTACACAAGTAATGTAATGGCTTGGGCTTTCATCGCTTCTTCTACGACAGGCTCATTAATCTTCATTAATGATGTAACATGATGGCAGCAGCAAAATTAACTCAGAAGTCTACAGAAATATTTTGTCTGACAATTTACAGAAAGATGCAACCAAACTGATTGGGAGATCCTTCATCATGCAGCAAGATAATGACCCAAAACATAGTGCCAAAACAACAAAGGAGTTCATTAGGGGCAAGAAGTGGAAGGTTTTAGACTGGCCAAGTCAATCTCCAGACTTAAACCCTGTAGAGTATGCATTTTACCTGCTAAAGAAGAGATTGAAGGGAGTAACCCCCCAAAACGGAAAGAGGCTGCGGTGAAAGCCTGGAAAAGCATCACAAAAGAAGAATGCAAAAGTTTGGTGATGTCAATGGGTCACAGGCTTGATGCAGTTATTGAAAGCAAAGGTTTTGCAACTAAATATTAAGTCTTTTTCACTTTAATCTGTTAATTCTATCTGTTCCAATACTTTTGGTAACATGAAAAATGGGTGGGTTCAAACAAAAGGTGCTATCTTCTAAGTTGTGTATCAGATCCAGATGAAAATATCTGTAAATAAAAGCTGAAATGTTAATTTCTCATCTCATATTCATCTTTTGATGTCAAACCCAAATGTTTTCAGTCTACAGCAAAAAAAAAAGGAATTGGCCTTACTGTTCCAATAGTTTTGGAGGGCACTGTGTATATATACAGTATATATTGAATTTATAAACGTGTATGTAAGTAAGTATGTGTGTGTGGTTGTACACACACACATCTTGTTCATGCCTTTATCACCAGCAGGGTGGATTACTGTAATGGTCTCCTCACCGGCCTTCCCAAGAAGACCATTAGACAGCTGCAGCTCATCCAGAACGCTGCTGCCAGGATTCTGACTAGAACCAGAAAATCTGAGCATATCACACCAGTCCTCAGGTCCTTACACTGGCTTCCAGTTACATTTAGGATTGATTTTAAAGTACTTTTACTCGTTTATAAGTCACTCAATGGCCTAGGACCTAAATATATTTCTGATATGCTCACTGAATATAAACCGAACAGACCACTCAGATCATTAGGATCGAGTCAGTTAGAAATACCAAGGGTTCACACTAAACAAGGGGAGTCTGCGTTTAGCTATTATGCGGCCCGCAGTTGGAACCAGCTTCCAGAAGAGATCAGATGTGCTAAAACATTAGCCACATTTAAATCAAGACTCAAATCTCATCTGTTTAACTGTGCATTTGTTGAATGAGCACTGTGCTATATGTCCGAACTGACTGCAATACATTTTAGGTATAATAATTTTCTTTAAATTTATTTTAAATCATTTTCTATATCATTTTAAAATTCCTTGTTTTTATAATTTTTATTTCCATGTTTTTATTGATTTTAATGTCTATTTCACTTTCTTTTATGTAAAAGCACTTTGAATTACCACTGTGTATGAAATGTGCTATATAAATAAACTTGCCTTGCACATATACATATATATAGTTTTTTTTTTTTTGGTGTTTGGCTTAGTGTTATGTTATAATCATTATTATACTCATACCTTTTGTTCTGTAATATTTTGAATTGTTTTTAGTTTTATTTTATGTTTTTCATTTAAATGTTAAGTTTTGAAATTTTGTTGTACACATTTGTCATTTTTATTTAATTTCTTTATTTTTAAAATGTGTATAGGTAGTATTTATAAAGTTTTAGCTTTTAGTTTTGGATCTGTTTTTAGTTGTTTTAAAACTACAATTGATTGCTTCTGTTGTCCTCATTTGTAAGTCGCTTTGGATAAAAGCGTCTGCTAAATGACTAAATAATAAATAATAATAACAACAAGTATTGCAGCCCTAGTTAAAATTAAATCAATATTTAGATCATTCACAATTTTCCTTAAAATACACAATGAAATCAGAAAATATTTTTCACCTTTCGGGTGATTGCATAGTGTCCTTTGAAGCAATTCAGGGACCATTTAATATCCTGACAGCTCAACATTCTGAAGTCACCCATCAGCATATCTGCAGCTTGAATGACAACCTCTGGGCCAACAGGCTTTAATTTGAAATAATCAAAATAATTTTCACTTTCCTGCGTAAAAGAGAAAAAGCAAGTAAATTATACCACATTAGATAGATGTTTATATTTAATACATTCATAGTAGCAACACCACATATAAACTACGGATCTGATGAAAATGTTGTGCAAACCTGCGTCTCAGAATCATTCGTCTCAAGGAGAACACTGCTTTGTGTCAAAACTGAGTTTGCTTTTTTCGGATAATCAGGGTTTTCCAACAATATATTGCATATTCTGTGATAAAGAACCCAAACAATGTTTCACAAAAAAAAATAATCACATGTAAACAAAATACATCTGATCAAGAAATGAGCATAATAAGGTTTGTGCTTACACATTTAAATCTTTCAGGTCACCTCTCTCTATCAATTCTGCTACATATGCGTCCTGCACATCGGGGAAAAGGTCCATCTGAAATTTTCAAAACAAATCAAAATAAATCCCACCATTAAAATACAAAATGCACACTCGGATCCTTTAAAGGGTTAGTTCACCTGAAAATGAAAATTCTGTCAATATTTACTCACCCTCATGTCGTTCCAAACCCGTAAGACCTTCGTTCATCTTCAGAACACAAATTAAGATATTTTTGATGAAATCCGAGAGCTTTCTGACCCTCTGTAGACAGAAAACCAATTGTAATGTTCCTAGGTCCAGAAACGTAGCAAGGACATCAATAAAACAGTCCATGTGACATCAGGGGTTCAACTACAATATATATACTTTCTGTGCACAAAGAAAAAAAAAAATATATATTTAACAATTCTTCTCCCCCGAGTTACCATCTTCTGCCATTTTGGAGATTAACCCAGAACGTAATCAACTTAATCAGCACTGTTTACGTTCGGGGGTAAAGAGCGCGCATAGGGGAAAGCATGCGTGTGCATTGTGATACTCTCTAAAAATGGCGGAAGATGGCAACTCAGGGGAGAAGAATTGCTGAAGAAAGTTGTTATTTTTGTTTTCTTTGCGCACAAAAAAAGTGAAGCTTCGCAAAAGTGAAGTTGAGCCACTGATGTCACATGGACTGCTTCATCTATGTCCTTACTACATTTCTGGGTCTGGGAACAGTTGCGTTGCTGTCGATAGGAGGGTCAAAGAGCTCTCAGATTTGATCAAAAATATCTTAATTTGTGTTCCGAAGATGAACGAAGGTCTTACGGGTTCGGGACAACATGAGGGCGAGTAAATAATAACAGAATTTTCATTTTGGGGTGAACTAACCTTTTAACATGAGGAACTAATCAGAAGACTCACCACTCCCTTCACCAGCATATCAAGCGACGTCCGGTCAGGGGTCTGCTGCATGACGGGTTCTCTGGGCGCTGACGGTCCAGGCCTCTCATTGTCAGCCGGTGCAGGGAAACGTGCAGGAGAGAGAGGGGCCGCCGGCTGCTCGTCTTGTCTGACCTCTACTAGCACAGTCTCCTGTGGCGTCTGAGGCATTTTTGTGGTCCTTTCAGTTCTCGGCCAGACTACCACTTTAATTTTGTTGCCCGAGTCTGACTGACCTGATTCAGTGGTGGGTGGAGCAGAGAAAACAGAATAGGCCTGATTCACTGAGTGTGCACTGGCTGAAGGGTCCTTAGGAAGGGGCAGTGAGTCCTTAACAGGTATTGGAGGTCTGTGCAAGGCATTTTCTCTAGATGTAGAGGGTACAGCATTCTGGTCCGTGGTTAAGACACCTATGGCTTGGTTTCCTAATGTAGGATGTGCAGTGACTACAGAAGGATGATGAGCGTGTGCGCTGGTAGGATGTCTGTTGGATCCGGAAGCCTGGCTTGGGAAGGTGCTCACACCCCACTTGGCAGCAGGTCGGATCAGCTCACGATGAGGTGAGGGCTGTGGCTGCCAGATGGAAAGAGAGTATATGATTAATATTTGAACAGGAACTGCTCATCACATTTTAGTGCAGTAATTACACATCAATTTTCCAGAAATTTAAGCACTGAGAAAATGATAATTTCTCTCAACTCAATTTCTCTGTAGTTCTCACTTTTCTTGAGAAAAAAACAATTATGGCCAAAACAAAAACAGCGCTGCTAAAAAGTATTTAGACATTTAAGGAACAATTAAAAATGATTAGACAGACTTCACGAGATAATAAATGGTTACATGTGCAATTGCCTACCACACCAGTGTTATTTAAGTATCATTGAGTTTTTATTAGTAACAGTAAAAAACTGTTTATTAATATATACCTTTACGTTTTTAACACATTAAATGTAACTAAATTAAAAAGAAAAATGTTGACTTGGCAACTACTTGAAATTAAAAGTTTTTTACATTTAATTTATATTTTTAATCAAGTAATTTAGCTTTAGTTAACTATAATAACCCTGTTGCCTAGAAAATAAGGCAGTTTGATGCTAAATTGAAACTCTCGTGAACGTGTGCCAATGACTGACACGGAAGAGAAGAAATTGTAGAATAAAGTTGTTATTTTTGCTTTCTTTGCACACAAAGTATTCTCGTAGCTTCATAAAATTACGGTCAAACAACTGATGTCATATGGACTATTTTAATGATGTCCTTATTACCTTTCTGGGCCTTGAACGTGGTAGTTTCGTTGCTGTCTGCATGGTCAGAAAGCTCTCGGATTTCATCAAAATTATATCAATTTGTGTTCTGAAGTTGAACAAAGGTCTTACAGGTTTGGAACAACATGAGGGTGAGTAATTAATGACAGAATTTTCATTTTTGGGTGAACTATCCATTTAAGACGAGTAGCGGGGCACCAGAGTGCCTGTGTGGAAAGATCATAGAACTGCGAAAGTGTCCTCAACTTAGGTCCTTCACAGAAATGAGAGGGAATATGCATGATCTTAAGCATGTAGAAAAATATAATATGCACTGTTGTTGTTTTATTTTCATTACTATAGTATTTAGTGATATCTTCAGGACATTTTCTCTGACAAGCAGGCATCATATTGTTTGTTACCACAGCAACTGCTTGCATGCCCACATTGAACAATTCTTTTGTGTAAAACATACAAAAAAGCTCAAAATATACCATGTAAGATTCTCTTTAGGCAACTACATATTATTTAAGCCCATGCCATTTATTGACATTCATTATTAAGCAAGATTCATTTAAAGCTGCAGTCCATAAGTTTTGCCTCTTTGTCGCCATCTCTGTTTGAAAACCTAGAATTGCAGTTACTTAAATCTTAATTGTGTGGGTTCTACTCTGGCAAGGCTCCAGCTTGGATGAATCTAATGTTTTGAGGAGTATGTGTAGCTGTCAGTCACCACACCGGTGTGAGTCCTGTACTTAGTAATCACAGATTCTAGCCTTCATCTTGGAATATATGACCCAAATCAGAATTTTCACCGTATATTGTCATCTGAACAAGTAACAAGTCTGCCATGTTTGTTCTGACCAACTGAGGAAAAAAGCATTACAATAAATTGCGCTACCAATAGTGATTAAGTGTAATGATCGGTTAGCTCATATCACATCTAACCGTGCAAATTATTATTATACTTTATTCTCAAATTATTAACTTTAACAACATCAGCATTGTGTGACAATGAGCAGGGGCGGCGTTAGGGGTGGGCTAAGGGGGCTGGAGCCCCGAATGTTTTCAGTAAAGCCCCGAATGTTTTTATTACTATGCCATCAATGAGTTTCCATGCGCAATAAAGTAATTTATATTAGAATTTAAATAAATAAATAAACAAATAAATAAATATCTCTCGACTCTCACGTCTACAGTGTCTGTCAATTTACGCGTTGTCATTCACACCCGACAAAACCCGCCCACTGAGTCTAGTGCTTCTGACTGACATGTAAACTGGCCAACCATCGATGAGCGTCTGTACGATCCAGCCAATCAAATTAGATCTTTTGGAGCCAGGCGGTTTGTTGGCGTGTAGTATTTTACTAGATCAATTTATTTGAAAAATAAAATGGATATTTCAAAATTCTTCAAAAAAAAGGAAGTAAAACACCCCCAGCCAACACTTGAACGCCAAGATACAACAGCTTCAGGTATCTGTAACTTTTAATCATAGTATTATATTTCTTATTCGGTTTTAAATTGTGTCTGATTTAACGTTGCATTTTGAACATCAAACAGTTAACGGTTGAGCAGCACAGTCTTTAGGACACACACACACACACACACACACACACACACAGACAGAGCGGTTATAATGTTGGGTTAGCATGGTCTGTGGCAGACTTTTCGTGTCAGGGCAACAATTCAATAAACAAGATAATAAAAAAATACATATTTCGCTAAGGAAATGGTTCCAAACAACGCATGTTGTTGTGCTCTGCAGCAACACACAGCGGTGTTTACTGAATAAATTTGCTTGAGTAAATGATTCACTGACCCATTCATAAAAACAGTTGCTTACTTTTTTTCTGAATGAATCATCTGTTTCGAACAAATCGATTGATTAAATGACTGACTGACTCACTCATTAAGGCAGTGTCTTGCCGCCACCTAGTGGCAAAGTACCATTCTAATTTTTTTCATCATTTCATATTTCTGTATTCCAAATTTTATATTTGATACATTAGCCTCATAAGATTATTTATGCAATTTGTAAGTGCTGTGTAAGTGCTCCTTCAAAAATATAAGTGTATAGAGCCCTGCGTTTATAATTATAATTGGATGAAAATGAGTCATCCTTAACATTTTTGGTGTTTTGGATTCACTACAGCTGGAGAACAATTAAATACAAAATAGGTTATAGGCTCTACTGGGTGATTTTTTTTTATTTTACTGAGTAACATTCATAATTTTCCCATATAGTGTATAGATTTTTAGGCATTCTATTATCTCAAACAGCCTGAAAAATAGTGCATTTAGCTGACGTAAATGGGAAAAAAATCTCCCCGGGGGAGCATGCCCCCGGACCCCGCTAGGTTTGGGCTAAGCTCCGAATGTTTACATCGTCTGGCTCCGCCCCTGACAATGAGTATAGTGTGTATTGATTTAAATTTCTGTACAGTCTAATCTCTTATTGTCAAACCATTCGAATTTCATATTAATCAATTATTAATCAAACTATGCTCCCTTCAAACTGGTTTTCTTTAAAATACAAATCTTGTGTAATCCCAGGCTATCTGTAATCAGAAGCACATTTAAAACTAGATTATAATTTAGTTTCATAAACACATAATCCTTTCTGGATTACAATCCGCCATCAAAATGATACATTTAATTATTCTAGCTGCTGTGAGAAAAGGCTATAAACGATCCACCACCTGCAGGATCCTCACATGCGATAGCCTACTAGCCGGGACAGCTTCTTTGTTTACAGACGTGACAGATGCAGTGTCATGCTTGAATCTCCCGCGAAAACCTACCCGTACCACTCAAATTAGAAAACATTATTATAAACTAACCGTTGTGAATCGGGCTAAAGTAAGGCGATAGTTTTGAACACTGGCTGGTTATGTACTTGCTCAAATATAGGGGTCATGAACTGAGAAATCAAAATTCCCTTGATCTTCTGACAAATAAGAGGTCATTGTGCTATAAAAACATTCTGTAAGTTTCAGAACTAAAAACTTTCTTGTTAGTCCAACACCTTATATTGAAGCTAATCCGCCAAAACGCCAGCTTGTGGAATGTTCTACTATGATGTAATAGTGTGGATAAACAACGCCTACGCAGAAGAAGATCGATGCCTGCTTCTACATCACTGCCTGTTTAGCCCCGCTCACCGATTTGCACATATGGTAGGTAAATTCCAAGAGGGGCAACTGCAAGTTTACACAGAAACCAAACAATAAACTTTATTTGATTAACTTTTTATTTAAGTGCCAGACAGCGTCAGTACAAACTTGGTCCTTTGTTCACTTCATTTTACTGCGGATTTGTTTACAAAGCAAAAACGTGGGATTTTCAGAAAGATTTAAAGTAAAAGACGATGCCAAGTGTGAGTAACTGGTTTTATTATGGAGATCACTGTTGCTTTGATTGTTATTACAGATTGTTTGATATGTACTCAGTATTTATGTGTTTTTAATCTAAATCACCTCAGGGTCCATCTATGAAGGATGTAGCCTGTCAAACATACACAACTATTAACCAATCATAGCAGTAGGCGTTTACTCTCTATTATAGATCAGTGCGTTTACTTAAGTAATAAAAAAGGCAGTTCATGACCCCTTTAATATTTTGTGTCACGATATCATATAGCTTTTTCTCCTCTTATTTTGTAATTGAATTGTAATATGTCAAATAGCCAGCAATATACAATGCCAGGTTTATTGGCCTCTTAAATTAGAGAGCGAGCCAGAGAAGAGGTGAAATACAGAGGGTGTGTGTGTGTCTAAGTGCACTGGTTTATGGGTGTGGGGAGGTTAAGGTCTTGCAGAAGAGGTGTGCCTTCAGTTGTTTTCTTAAAGATGTGTTCTCTCACAAAATTCAAACCAAATAGGAAAAACAACTTTGCAAAGCCAAATGCAGATACATGTTTTTGAACAACTATCATGCAATATTATTATACTTTTACTTATATATGGTTATAAAACCATATCACCAGGACCTTGCTGACTCCCCCCCCCCCCCCCCCCCCCCACCCACCCACCCACTAGGAGGCTATATTATCATATTCATGAATTATACAGATATGCATTGCTAAGCATGTAGAGAGCAGTGAATACTACACAGGGACCCTGTGAATTGAAACGCAGCTCCAGTTACCTCTAAGATGCGCACGTCCTCCTCTTCTTCATCGTCCTTGACCACAACAGGGACATTTGGTACGAATCTGACAGGTTCGTCATCAGATTCCGACGATGAAGATATGGTTATGTAGGACGTCCTCGCCCTAACTCTTTTAGCTAACAAAATAGCACAACAAAAGTGTCATGACACCCAGAATACTACTATAACTTCTAATAAAGATGATAGTAGCGCCAAAATAAAGCCTAAAGGTGTTAGTACTTCGACTGCGATGGGTGTTGAAACTAGCCAGGTGAATGACATCATCGTCACTGGACCCGTCAGCCATGATAAGACACACAGACTCCCTGAGCCGTCCTCCTTCTCTCTCTCACACAAACACCCATGCACACACACAGGAACCTGAAATGAGACAAGCACAACCGCACATTCATGACATAGTCATAGTTTCTCAATGATGCACTTAGATTGGATACATCTGTGTGTGTGCTCGTAAGATTTCATTTCCCATTTCCCACGAAATGATGTAGTTTCCAAACATGACTGAAATTTTTAAAGCAGGCAAGTGTGACAGAATCAAAACCTTATATTCATGGCCATTATTCAGCTTGAGTTCATATATAACACACACAAAAAAAGAGTTAAGAAAGTTAATGCATTGAGTGCATTTATATTTAAATGAGTGTTGTCAATTTGTATCTCTGTGTGCAGAGACTTAAGAGTGTTTTGTTTATCTATGATGATTCAAATCAACGCGCCTATGACACCCAAACATGCTGTCTAAAGAGTCTGCTCACTAGGTTTTGAAACACAGCCTGTTAATTCCAGCAGATTGGCAGAACAGACTAGCTGACCTCGCATAGCAGTGCTGAGAAACCCTGTTGATGTTATGATCCTTCGTTTTCCTTTGTCTCTTATAACATGTGGACAGTGTCAGAGAAGTAAAATATACAGTAGGGTAAAAGAAACAAACAAATCTGTACTCGCTAAAGTCCCTAGCCAGGTTTAGCTAGCTGTTTGGCGTTAACCCTCCGCGCCACCTGATTTCACTTAAACGAGACAGATTTTAATTCTCAGCCGGGTTTTTCATCCCAACTTAATGGCGAGGAAAAACGAACTCTAATAAGACTACGAAGACTGCTTAATAAACTGCACGTACCTCTCAGTCACAATATCCAGCACATCGAAAGCGTTTAATCGCCGGATATCGAAACAAACGGCCAAAACAAGTCAGAGTGTGACGTCAGACGCACATGCGTCTTGTTGTAGGCGGAGCCGCGGAGGATCACGGGAGTTGCAGTTCTTCTCGGTTGTTAGTTTCCGGATGTCCTCTAGGTGTCACTGTTTTCCTTCTTACAGTTTTACAATCACTTTGATATTTTTTTTACTTTTATTTTTATTTATTTTTATATACAAGATTAACAATGCACATAAAACAAAGTAGTATTAACAACAACAACAACAAAAAAGGGGGGGGGGGATATTAAACATATACATATCAGATGTATGCTATACAGCATATACAGCTAATAGTCCTATACATACATGCATCACAGTGCATTGAATAAAAAAAAATAAAAAACATATATATTTATATACATACATATGTATATGAACCAACTCCCCAACTGAGGAGAGAAAGGGAGAGAAAACAAAAAACATAACAACAAAGCCAAACAGATGAGGTTACCATTTCTATTCTGAAAGCACTTTTTTTCATCTTAAGCGTATACATAAGTTCTTCCATCACCAGGATTTCTTCAATGATCTCAAACCACTATTTATACAATTCAAAGCGCTGTCTTTAAGCCAATTCCTAGTTATAGTCTTTTTACATGCCACAAGAAGAATCGTACATGAATATTGGTCGCTTTTAGGTACTATGCCTGTAATATTTCCCATAAGCAAAAATAAATGGGTTCTGGGTATTATATATCCAAGCACTTCAGACATAACTACTTGCACATCATCCCAGAAAGATTGGATTTTCTCCCAACTCCAAAAGATATGTGCGTGATCTGCTTCTAACCGTCCACACTGGAGACTTGTTTGCTTTTGATCTTAGGTGCTATAAAGAATCGAATAAGGCACTTCCAGGAAAACTCCCTCCATATTAGTGAGCTAGTGGTACTTTGGTGTATTATCCACATATCGTACCAATCCGTTTCTGGTATTTCAGTCTTTAATTCTTTATCCCATTTCAATTTTATATATAGTGTGGAGGAAGGGCTGCAACACATTAACACCTCATATATGGAAGAAATTATTCTTGGTAGTATGATTATAGGCATCCATCATCATTTTAGTAAGGGAATCGATATCATTTGCTCTAATTTTCCTTCTTTTTTTTTTACTGTAGTAATCCCTTAATTGGAAATATCTAAATAAGTCCTGATTTCTAAGTCCAAAATCATCCTTTAAGTCTTGGAAACTTTTAATTTCACCCTTTGTAAGTACACTACACAATGTTGTTATTCCCCTCTCCTTCCATTGTTGAAATATTGGATCTTCCCTTCCTGTCTTAAATTCCTCATCATTTAATATATTCCAATCTCTTTCTCCAATTTGAAGTGTTTGACAATAGAATGCCAGATCTTTAATGAAAATGTCACAATTGGGCCCAGTACTTTGATGTTATTTTTTAAAAACTTTAGATTTGAATCTCTTAACCGATTGTCATGCCAGACTTTTTTCCCAATTGCTTGGATACGGATAAACCTAAAATCAGTTCATTGAAAGTTATTAGCTACAACTTAACAAAGTATTTCCGTTTCAAAATGCATGACTGTCTGTTCATTTCATTACAATGAAATAACTATTAGATGAAGTAGGCTAACTGTAGACTTTTAAATTATTCTTAATTCATTATTTTATGGAAACTGACGGACAATAGGCTGTTCCATGTTTAGATAAGCCTAATGATTTCCAGGATAATATGATCCATTGACATCAGTTACTGTGCACAATTTTGACTACATTATCTATGGATGTAATATTTCATCATCATTATTTCCATACACCGTTTCTATGGTCCCATGTCCCAATTTTCCATGTTTTCTGTTTTGACACGGTTGCATGTAGGCCTTTGTAAACCTGTATCCAAATCCACAAGACAGGGTTGGTGAAAATATAGAAATACAGTTATCAGCCTTTCATTTGTTTTGTTTTTGTTTGTTTTTTAAGGAAAGGCAAGAAACACCACATTTCAAGTTTTACTTACTGTACTGTGCTCTACAGTACTGTATGTATTTATTTATTTTTATATATTTGTCAGAGAGTCACCACAGTCTCCACCAACGACACTCACCAGATCCCAATCCCCTGATTTCTGATCACCGCCACCAGTCAGCACTAATCAGCAGCACTATATCCCTGCAGACCTCCCGTTCACTCACTGTCTGGTCTCAAACTTTCCATGTTGATTAAACTGACCCACTTACCTTTTGTCTACTTACCAGTTGCTCCAGTGTTCCTATCCCTGTTCTCCACCGCTCCAGTTCTCCACCGTCTCCACGCTCCACTGTTACCTCCAGATCCCCTGGAAAAGGAAAAAGGACATTCACACTCAGATAAGCCCCTAGAGACATTCCTATTCCCCGTCTGCTTACCTGGACATTCTGCTCATCTAATTCCCCTCTTCTATTACTCAATAAACTTGTTGTTTGTATTGCACTTACCTCTGTGTCCTGTGTCTATCTGCTGACAATATTTTACTTTGAATATTGGGGGACATGTCTTCCCTGTAATGTTTATGGTGATTTGCAGACAAATCCTTATCACTATCTTTGTCTCTAAATATATAGATAGACAGACAGACAAATAGAAAGATAGATAAATCACCCTTTTCAAGACAATCAAATATGAGTGAAAGCTTAAAAAAAACACGAAGGCGCATCACTAACATTTTTAAAGCATGGAATAAAATTTAAAAATATCTTAACTTAAGGACAATGGAACTGGAAAATGCTAACTTGTTTCATTGCCTATAAAAATATCATCCCTGCAGCATGTTCCTAAAAAAATATATACATATAAATAATAGAAAAAAAGAATAATTGCCAATTTTAAATTGATGGTGACTTTAAAGAGGCACAGTTATGCACTTGGTCTCATATCTTAAACTGACCAAAAATTTAGGATAAACTGTGTCTAATGACTAAGAAAGAAATGACCTATCAGCCTCTCCAACAAAGTAGTCTTTATTCTGAATGGTACAGATCCGTCCTCAGCTTCATTTCATGGAAAAGGTAAATACGCTAGCCCTGGGAGAGATGAACAGTGGGCAATTATGCTCAGACTCCCTTAGGATGCAACAGGCTCTCCTGCAAAAGGTGATGACTAAAATCATGAAGACATTTCAAAGTAGGTCAGTGTAAGTTGAAAACCATGCATCGGATGGTCATGACTGGCGCCATATGGAAGAATGAACTTGAAATCTAATCTTACCAATGTAAACTGCAACCACAGCCATTACTTCTCTAACTCAAAGCAAGGAATGTAGCACATGTGGGCTTCAGCTCATTAGCCATATGCTAAAAGCTGTTGTATCCTCATTAAAAAAACATTTTCTGTTCCAGGATGAATGCTTCATGTGCAAATGACGATACAAACATATCAGGTATTCATAAAAATTCTCACAAATGCTGGTTTCACCCTGTCAGTCGTCAGTCAAGTTCAGACATTACCAGCATCATAGCAAAAGAATCTATTGAAATGTCAGTCATTAAAATCATTCACCTGCAATTATGACTGCCAAGCCAATAAAATGGTAGCCAACAGATGTATTAGCTAACAGATGGGATCTCCTAAATCAGTCTTTCATCAAAATAAGAAATAATATAGATTTTCTTTAGTGCACTAGAGTTGTTCTGTCCATTAGATAGGAATAGCTTTAATCATCATATAATGTTTAAAAGAGTTTGTGAATGTTCACTTGAAATACTAAGTCATAATAAATCAAATTGTTACAGAAAATTGCTGTTGTGCAATGATTCAAAAGTGTTAACAGAGAACCTTTTTAGGTCTGGCTCACTGTAGTGATATATTGGATTGCAAAACCTTATTTGAAATCCCCCCAAAAATAACAGAATATACCATTTTCTGTATCTGTCATGTATTTATTATTTTTAAATTATTAAAACAAATAAAAACTAATAAATGTAAAAAGACCTCTTCATGAAATATTGTAGGATTTATTTTTTTATTATTACATGTACAGATGTCTCTCTTTCATAAATGGGTCATCTTTTCATGAAAATGTTTCATTCAATGCATAAAAAACTTTGACATTTCTGCTGTCAGTTACTCTTTTTCCTTCTGCTCCAAATGTAACCAAAAGTATATTTCTGTGGGAAATATATTGCTTGGTATGACATATAAATTGTTTACAAGAAAGCACAGCCTCCCTGAACAGTAGCCATGACATTTATTACTCCATTGCACAACTGAAGGCGAGTCAAGAAGAAGTACAAAAAGCATTGACCAGGCTAACAGTAGCCAGACAGATGGTTTCAATCCTTCAAAATAAAATAGAACAGCCAGTACAGCATGTGCATGTGAACAATATCTAGACAGAGTAAGTGTTTGGCTTTAGTACCACTGGACCATTTAAAATTAAAAAAGGATTTGGAAGAACAGCTTAGTAAAGTCCAATGAGTGTCCAAGACACTACTGGATGCTTAACAATGTACTGACGTGTTTATGGAAAACTTAAGTGACACTGCATTTGTTTGGTGGTGTTGTGAACGTGCATTAGCTGCTGAAAGTGATTTCACGGCTCACTGCTCAGCACTTAAGCAAAGTTAACTCTGCAGTCAGGCCATGAATACAATACCACATTCACTGCTATGGAAATTCTGGACCATGTCGCCAAGTTTATTTTCACAAACAAGGAGAAGAATAAGCAATATATTTTAAAATAAAATCAAGCTAAAACAAATGCCTTTTTTGCTTTATTTTTGACAGTTTATTAAAACAAAACACTACGTATATACGGATGTGATGCATTGACAATACTCCAGGCATCAGTGCTAGGAAATTGAGACATCTTCACTATGGGAACATTTTACCAGGTTTGGTTGCATACATGATGTCAACCACATCTGCTTTCTGTTATCTGAATAGTATGCAAATGAAAAATCAAAACTGACAATAGCTTTTTGAATAGCTTTTAAGCAATACAAAGTACTTGAGTACAACATATTTAATGTGTAAACTAGACCTTATATATATATATATATATATATATATATATATATATATATATATATATACGTATATATATATATATATATATATATATATATATATATATATGACAAAGCATATTGTTAAATAACTTATATAACAAAGCACATATAAATATAATACCAAAAATATTGAAGGTCATGTGTGATTTAAAAAAAAAACAGAAATTCAAAATCAATCCTAACACATTATTTTCTTAGATATTGCACATCCATCTCTTTATTTATGATTGTGCAATGAAACAACCTGCATGTATTTAATATAGTCCTTAGATTCAGAACCACGTTAGCATTGTAACTTTGAAATTGAGATTTATACACTCTGAAAGCTGGATCAACATGCTTTCCATTGATGTATGTTATGTTAAAAAAGGACAATATTTTTTGCCGAGATACAACTATTTGAAAATCTGGAATCTGAGGGTGCAAAAAAATCTAAATATTGAGAAAATCACCTTTAAAGTTGTCCAAAATAAGTTCTTAGCAATGCATATTACTAATCAAAAATTACGTTTTGAATTACAGTAGGACATTTACAAAAAAATGCTCATGGAAAATGATTTTTACTTAATATCCTAATGATTTTTGGAATAAAAGAAAAATGGATTATGTTGACCCATACAATGTATTGCTGGCTATTGCTACAAATATACCCGTGCTACTTATGACTGCTTTTGTGCTCCAGGGTCACATATTTGGCCAGTGATGTAGAACATCTCTCTAAATGCACAACATGAACAAAAAAGTGCAAAATTTGATCATTCATATTTGTTTATGACAAAAATGATCATATAATCGGTCTAGCAAATCTCTAATGCAGATTTTATGAACCACCCCAACCAACACAAAACATTAAAGTTAGTATTTGTTCTCATTTAGTTCTTTTTTTGGTTTTATTTTTTACAACCATAAAATAATTTTCCAAGAAAGTTGCAGTTTTTTTTTCTTGTGATAACCATTTCTGCTAAGACAGCTTTCCTGGTTAACCAAAATATAAAAATGTATGTTTCGGAATGTTCTGAGAACGATTAGGAACTATCTTTCCTATACAACACTGAGGAAATAAGTTCCACGAAACAGCCTGTTGAAGCAACAATATCAAAGTTTGCTGTAAGCATCCAGAGTCCGTGTTAGTCAAAGTATTACATCCCAGAAGACACAGACCTTTGAGACGACAGTCTGAACCTCTTCTTAAACTCTGTGCTGGATTTTTGCCTGTCCCTCACATATTCCTGATAATTCCTCGTTAATAAAGTGTACAAAAAAGGGTTGATACAACTGTTACTATATGCCAAACAAGTTACAACGAAGTTAATGTAGACCACCGTACTGCTCGAGAGCCCTCCGTGCGCGTAATAATAGATACTGAGCAACTGCCACAACCAGAAAGGTAAGAAACACGCCCAATAAGTCAGAACTATACTGAAGATCATATATAACACCTTCTGTTTAGGACACTTCTTCATTTCTCTGGATGGGAATATAGAAGTTTGCGATAGCCAGTAGGTCCGGGCTAATTTCAGGTAGAGATATAGAATGATTAATCCAGGAGCCAAGATGCAGGTGTTGAACAGGATGGTCAGATACACTCTGTACGCGGTCATCTGCCAGGTCGGATGGCACAAGCGCTTCTCTACTCCATTGTGCACGTCTTTCTTGAGGTCAATCATGATCATGGTCGGCAGAGCCAGTATGAAGGAGAAGAGCCACACGAGGCAGGAGACAGCGCGCCTGTAGCGCCGGGACCGGCCGAAGGTGTCCAGCGGGTTCACCACAGCCAGATAGCGCTCCGTGCTCATGATGGTCAGGATGAAGATGCTGGCGTGCATGGTGACCAAATCCAGGCTGAACAAAACGCGGCATCCGATGTCGCCAAAGTACCAGTCCTTCGCAAAGTACGTCCAAACCACGAAAGGGATGGTGGAGAGGTACAGCAGATCCGCCAGAGCCAAGTTCACAATGTATACATACATCGATCCAGTTACGCGCACGGAGGTGTTCATGATGATCAGGGTGTAAACGTTTCCAATTACTCCTACCAAACACATGATGGTCAAAATTGTGCCGAGTATGGATGTTATTAGTATATCGTATGAAGGCGCGTGCTCTTCAGGTCCTGGTATTGTCGGTGAGATGTTAGTAAAAACAGCCGAGAGATTCACCTGATTTCTCACTACAAGTGGATCATCTGATTCCATTTTTAAAAAGCTTCACTTAATCCCTTGGTGAATTTAGTTCATTTTAACATCTGTTAGCAAAAATATAGCTCTTAACTCACCAATATATACATTGGCCTACTTCTAATGTATTTCCAGATGACGCTATAAACATGTACATGCATTGTAAATCGGTGTAAATAAATAAAAACAAATGTGCGCAAAATGTGCCGCGTTCTCACCATCGGCGCGTAAAACTTCCCAGACTGCAGGTCCAGTTATTGTCGTGGGTGGGATTTATGAGAATCACTCGGATGTAGTACGTACTGCATCACAAGTATAGAACAATAAAGGATTTTAGACTCTGTGCACTGCGCGCGTTTCATCGAATTCTTTCATTCCTTCTGTGTCTGTTGGGAAGTTTCAGCAAGGAATTGGCAAAGGAACCTTGCACGTATGAATTAAAGAAACAAATAAACCTATGACAGCGTTTGTAAAATTAAAACTAAATATTTAAATTTATTAAAATTACTACACTTAATTTATAAAAGTAAAAATTTATCAAAATATTTTATGGAATTTAAAACTATACTTTTACGCTATAGAAAACGCTATAAGGGTCAATTTTTCGAAATTGAGATTTATACAATCTGAAAGCAGAATAAATAAGCTTTCCATTGACGTATGGTTTGATATGATCGGACAATATTTGGCTGAGAGACAACTATTTGAACATCTGGAATCTGAGGTTGCAAATAAGTCAAAATACTGAGAAAATTGCCTTTAAAGTTGTCCAAATGAAGTTCTTAGCAATGCATATTACTATCAAAAATTAAGTTTTAATATATTTACGGTAGGAAATGTACAAAATATCTTCATGGAACAAGATCTTTACTTAATGATTTTTGGCATAAAAGAAAAATTGATCATTTTGACCCATACAATGTATTTTTGGCTATTGCTACAAATATACTCAATACCACGACTGAGGTAGCCTTGAGCAAGGCACCGAACCCCCAACTGCTCCCCGGGCACCGCAGCATAAATAGTAGTATGGGTTCAGAGTATGGGTTACCATACTTGGCCACATGTCACTTCACTAAATACCCCAGCGATTTAAGACTGGTTTTGTGGTCCAGGGTCCCATTTGTTTCCATCTACTTATATACAGCTTACAATACAATAATTTCTGTTGTTCGTACTCAGAGTTTTTCATTTTCAGTAATTTATTTTCAAATAAACTTTGAGTACCACTTTGATTTTATGACAGCAGTGAAACTTAAGTTTTCAATCATAATTGTCATATTTGTCTGAAATATGTGAGTGCAAGAGACCATCATAAGGATTCTAAAAGTAAAGCATTAAATATCGAGGTTGAATGTACATTATTAATTTCAGTAACATTGCACAGACTGCCTTTATGAGTTTTTGCAATATAATATAATATAATACAATAAAATATAATATAATATAATTTAATATAAGCAAAAGTTTGCCTTGTTACTCTCAATTTCAATCATTTGACAAGCAATTTTAATTAAATATCATACAAAATAATATAAAGTATGAGATAAAAACATTTCCAAGGGTACAAACCAAGTACATAAATAAATAATTTTTGTAGTCAAGTTATGCAGAAAGAGAGGGAGTTCAGATTTGATAACAAGAGCCAGGAGAATTTCTTCTGTCTATTGTGGCAGCTTTTGATCTGTTTGTGCAAAAAGGAATCTGAGACTGCACAACCACTCTGTGATGCCCTCAGCCAAAACACTGGGGCAAATTTACTGCAACCTTTTCACTGAGAGTAAAGAGCAACCGTAACAGATCATGAAGCCCTGGTCTTTGACATTATCCAGACCTGTAGCAGCGGCTCATAGTTTATCTACTATAAGACAGCAGCTAAAGCGACTGACTCCAGGTGCACAAAGCAGACAAATATCCAGACGTACATCAGTGACAGTTCAGTGTCTGAGCAGGAACGCATCCCTGCCAGGTTACACACTGTCTCATTCACTTCCCTTACAGTCTGAGGACTTCATCAGGGTCAATCTTTCATTTTAGCTTAAAATTATTAATATAGGCCTATGATATAATATAATATAATATAATATACAATATAATATAATATTAGAAGATTGCCTTGTTACTTATTATTTCAATCTTTGCATAAGCAATTTTATTTAAACAGCATGAGAAAAAAAAATAATTACAAGGGTATAAATCAAAGGGAAAATAAATCATTTATGTAGAAAGTTCTTCATATGGTTGATTGCAGTAACAGCATAACTGTAAAATATTATTTACAACCTGGGGCCGGTGGCGCTTACACTAGTCTTAAAAAGTTAGTCATCATTTTTTTTCCCTTCAAGGTCAACGTCTTAAAGTCAGTTTCAAAAAGGTAGCTTGGTCTAATTTGAATCTGAAAAGTAAGACTGATTACCCCTTGGATAACTGGCTAGTTGGTCAAAATATAATTCTTAAGACAAAGTCTGAACATGGTGGCTATGTTTGTGCAACTGGCCACTGGTTAAGTGAACAGAAGCACATTTTGAAACAGATATGTGAAATGAAACCAAATGAATAAGTCACAAGGACACAAAATCTGTGGAAAATGGACAGCATTTTATTATAAAGAGCTCCTGATCATGATTAATTTTTCCATTTAACACTCTATTAAAAGTTCACACCACCGACTCCTAACTGAACTATCAGCATAAAAAAAAAAAGATGTGGAAAAAGACATTATTAGATTTGTAGATCATCAGGTTTCAAAAAACATTTCTAGCTTAAAAAAAAGAAAATTTGCTGTTAGAATCCACGTTTTTCATTAAGCATTCAGAAATGAAAGATGCTGAACTTAAGAAATGAATATAATACTCTTCTGCACTGTGTATTTATAGAAAAAAATGCATTTGTTCAAACAACACATTTAAGGGTTGAGTTAATAATGAATGAGGTATTTTATATTTATTTATATTAGCTGTTCTCATGACTTCTGCATTTTCCAGTATTCTTGGTTCATTAACAGGTATTTTCTCCATAAACCGAGTGAAGCTGAGAAGCAGGTGTAGTGCACAGTAAAATATACAGTGTATTTTTTTTTCTAATGAAGCATGTTTAGTGATTATTTTTTGCTGTTAGTCTGAGGAGGGTGTTCTTAATATTTCCAAATAAAAAAGCAGCCAAGGTATCTTTATTGTCCTGTAACAAACCTTTCTCAATAGGAACATCTGGCTTTCTTTAATTTACGTTTTTTTTTTATTGCAGATGCATGTTGTGGGTGCCAACTTGGAAAAAAAACTTGGCTGATAGTTTGTTGTAATTTTAGATTACAGAACACACGTTTATTGAGCAGCAGATATGATCCTGTAGATCGTTCTACCGCGCTCTCTCTCTCTCTCTCTCTGGGAGTGTATATATCACATTCCACAAAAGGCAAATAAATGCACTTCTATGGGTCTGTGATGTACGAACGAATATGAAAATAAGTCTCCATTTTCAGATGTTGGCGGTTGTCAGAGTCCCACTCCTGCTGTGAACACATCCTACATGAGCAGTAAAAACAAAGAGTGATAAATGTCTCTTAACAAAATCAGCCCTAAATGGAAACAAGGCTACATTTCATCTTTTTATGTTTGACGTTTTTAAAAACAAACAGGACGGATGAATTAGAAGCTCTAAGCTCTTTACAAAATACTTTACAGAATGTTTCCCTTGAAATTTACCCAGAGGAAATCTCATTAAATAGCACACCATTATAGCACACACATTCTTGTTTTTTTTTTTAAATCCAGCCTGTGTAGGCAGTAAACGTGTCCACATAGTTCTCATTTGGCCAGCACATCTCAACTTGAATAATAAAATATTGGAGATTCAAATTAAGACATGTAACAGGATATTGCAATTATCAGACTAGTCTTGAAAAAACAAAAAGTTACAAAAAGTCACAACAAAACAAAAAAACTGAATACAGTCTTTTTGGTGGTTTAAGATCTTGTGTAAATTATTATTTAAATATTTAAGGACCAAATAAATAAAAATGTGTGGCTTAGTGGCTCTCAAGCTCCAAAAAAGACACACCCGCACACACACACACACACACAAAATAAAAGAATACAAATAAATGAATGAATAAAAAAACATAAAAAAAGTTCACTTGTATCCAAACCATACAAAATATTTGTGCTAAAAGCCAGTTCACTAATAATCTTGAGTTGAAAACTCAGGTCACCTTTCAGTTCATTGTATGGAGAAGAGCTGCTTGGTTAAATATGTTATTTTTGTCACGGAACACTGAGAGAGCGTCATGGAAAGACGAAGTCTGGGTCCAAGTGCAGGTAAGACGGCTTTAATAAGAAACAAAAAGGCCAACAAGGCAAAACAAAACAGATTAGAAACAGAATACATTAACGGCAACACAGTGCATGTATCCCCAGAGTTTCCACAGAGACAAAGACTAGTACAATAGTTACAATTAATTGAACCAGACAGTGTAGCGGGAGTGTGGTGCATAAATAGTCCATGCCAACGGGGAACAGCTGGGAGTGTGATATATTGCCAGGTGTGTGTAATGTGACAGGTGTGTGGAGTTTAGGGGGATGGAGTCCAGGAGGAAGGGAGATGTTGACCTCTGGTGGAGAAAGGAAGAACTGCAGCCCGGACTCGTGACACTTTTGTGTTCCAGAAAAGAAAAGAAAGAAAGTTATTCTGGGTTGGAACGACATGATGGTGAGTAAACGATAATAGGATTTTCAAAAATTCCTCAAGACGTCTGCTACTAGCATTCAGAATGCTTTTGTGACCCACAACCCTGCTAAAAAAAAACCAATAGAAGCCCAATTGAAACCATCACAGAAATTCCAATGGTTTCCATTAAAATACCATTAGCTTTTTCCAGTAAAACATTACAAAATTCCTTTTTGTAGTGTGTTTTGGGCATTTTTCCAATCGGATTTAACATCCCACCAACAGAATCCATCACATACCAGTAGACACCATTATAGTTTCCATTAAAACCAATACAATTCCCATTATAACCATTAAATCCATTACATTTTCTATTGCATTTTGGGAAGGGTTCTATTGTTTTTTTCAGCAGGGAAGGAATGGTTTACAGGAAAGTATGACTCACAGCACTGTATTTGATCTTATCTTACCTATCAAAACTCATTTGAGTTCTTAAAAAATGAAAAGGTGAGACTGTATTGACGATTTCTCGTCTTCTTATGTTGTCTGAACCTCTGAGGACAGACTACAGTTCCTCCGCCAAACCAAAGATCTGGTCTTCATCATCCTGACAGCTCCAGCACCGATCTTCATTGATCTCATTATAGATAGAGAAGCAATTCATTTTCCTAAAACTGCAGGAAATAATTGGCATGAACTACTTCTAGGAGTATCACAGTTTTCTGGCTTGAGATTTAACTCCCAGGTTAAGGCCACTGGACTTTATAATGTCTCTTCATAGTCTTATTACTGTTGCAGGATTGTGGCACCACTGTCAGCTTGGCACCGCTCTCCCGTCTGGTAACTTTTCTCCATGGATATCATTTTCAAAATGCTTTCAGGAAACCAGGCAGGGAAGACCTCCAAGGACATTGCAGGTGTTTTTTGTTTAGTTTTTTTTGGTTGGATTCACAGCTTAAGTCATCAACTCTCTCCAATTTTCCAGACACTTTTACTACGTGTTGTTGGACAATTAAGAAAACATATCTGAAAGTAATTATTATGATTATTACAAGGCAATTATATCTTCCTTGACGTAATGACAACAGTTTTCCAATATATATTTAGTTTTCCTTCCTGAAAAAATATTGCTCCATTTTTTTCATGTAATGTCTACACATTTAGTATTTTGACACTGCTGGACACAGTAAAACTATATACAAGGCCGTAAACTGAAAATGCCCACATCGGGCCAATTGCTTCTATTCTGTTTGTAAAGACAACAATCTGAATGCAATTATAAGCCAGTCCCGCAAACGGCTTCGACACAGCTCCTTCATTCTTTTTGTAGGCATATAAAACAAAACCGTGCATAATTATGAGGGGCAGCTGGCTTATTTTACTTAAAGGTGCAATAGGTGATTGCCTTCAGAAACATTTTTTGTTATGCTGGTTGAAAGTCTCTTCACATCCCGATAGCAATCATTAAATGTATGTATACATATGCATTGTGTAAATGTATGCATCTGTATTTATATATTCTGTGGATGGTGTAGGGCCAAGAAATGTTCGTCCAATCAAAACGTCGTCCCCATATTTTGCATGTCTCGCTTAGTTAACACACCTGATTCAGATAACCAGCTCGTTAGAAGAGAGCTACGTGCATGAACAGTGTTCAGGAAGTACATTTTCATTTTTGGGTGATCTATTCCTTTAACATTCATTACCAAATGAAAATGGACAATATATAGGCAAACAAAGACCAAGGAGAAATAAATTGCAATTTAGTTTCTTTAATATAATCTTATTTACACTGAATTTTTTCAGAAATTTTTAGTACATAGTAAGTTACATTACTCTTGCATCGAATAAACAATGACACTCAGGACCCAATAATTGTACAATGTGATGATACTGGTCACATTACTTGGAAAAAGGTTTTTCTTTAGAGAACTCATCTTCAAGCTCACTAGCCATTCCCACAATTACACAACATTAAACGTCATCTCTTTTGTCTTTTATGCAAGTTTAAAAATTATTCACCACTCTATAGGCATTCACGGTCTTTTGGAAAAACAGAAAACTTCATTTTTGCACACTTGTCAAAGACACAAATTCTGATCAATCCGATACACGTTAAGTGAGGAAAGAGACATTTTAAGACAGAACCAAGAATATAAAGGTGATGGTTTTTATTGCATATATCACAAATATGAACATGACCGCCGGGGCCCAGCCTACATCACTTGCTAACTCCATCCAGGTCAAAGGTCGGGGGAACCCATCCTCTTAACGTCCTGTAGAATCAGCAGCAGGTTTAAATACTTTGATTCATACATAAAATAAGAGATTAGTGTATAGCTTTCAAAAGAACTCAGCTTCTCTGAAAAGTATGGAATAATGGTAATAGCAGCAATACTTAAAAGGACATTACATGGTAATAAATAATTGGTTTAAAAAAAAAAAAGAAAGAAAGAAAGAGAAATAGACAAAAGTGGTTGATGAAACACTGAGGTTGGCTCATCCTTTACATTTACAAAGAATAATCTGGTTCCATGCACGTCAAGCACTACATAATGAAATCCAAGACACTCCCCTGCTCTTTCACCACACCAAAACCTGGACCAAACCCCACTCCATCAGAGTCTGCAGATGTACCGCCACAGCCAAACGCTCATCTACAGGGGAATGAACACTCCATGACGGGTGATTGTACACGTGCCAGCGAAAGTGCTGAATGTTACTTGAAGCAGTGGTTTGAATGAAGGAGACACGTGAATAACAGTCTAGAGCTGAATTTCATGGTACATTACGTTAAAACAGTTAATGCTAAGTTACCATATGATAATGGCTGGATTCATTAAGTAGATTAATGGGGTCCATCAAAATTAAGGACAAAAAGAGCTTCTTCAAAATACTCAACATCCGTTTTCTTTGCAAAATTACGTTTAAGAGTCCAGTTTAGGCGTGTCAACGGACACAATGGATCAGAATGTTTTTTTAAGAAGGTGATTTGCTTCAAAATCTGCATATTAAAACACCATTCATTAAACATTAACTTTAAAAATAGGTCTTTTGTTGACAACGGAGGAATGCTCACTGGATAAAAATGCCATAAAAAAAAGATTTTGTGTGACAAAAATACTGACTCGCTCATGAAACCGCTGACTTTGCAAGGGCTTTGGGTCCTTCTCTAGACTGCACGTGATCGTTGTGCTTCAGTTGAGGAACATTAACACATGGGTGCTGTGAGATTCACAGTTCCCACGAGAGGACTAAGACTCGCCGTTAAGCACGTTCTTGATCTTAGACAAAAAAAAGATTTCAATAATACATTTCAAACAATTAAGTTAATTTCTACAATGAGAACGCTGATGTGTACAGGAAATGGATACCACTGAAATGCCATCCTATGGTACTGAACAGGACACAAGGAAATAAAAGTCAAATAAGAGACGATATCGAGCTTGACAACGCAGACCACCCTTGTCCTTCAAGATGCATTTGCTGTAGGTAAACTGGTTTAATGGTCACAGGCTCTGTGTATGTTAAAATACTCCACCTAGACTAAAACGTCAGCTCTATTCATGTAGACCACAGGCTCAGCGAGGTTCTACTGCAGCACAAACATACTCAACCCACCGCTTCAGTGACAAAGACAATACGAACTGGACTTTTGAGGAACAAAAGAAACGTTGATCAGATTTCTCTGTAACGTATTGTGGTAATGTGAAACAATTCCCGAATCATGTTGTGAGGAATCATTAGTCTGAGAGTTTTGCCCTTGGGTGGTCACTCCCCTCCGCTGCAGTTTCCGGCTGGCGGGTGATGCTGAAGTCTGTCAGGAGACACCAGTCTGTCTGTCCTGGAGAAGTGGAGGGGGTGAAAAGGATGGCTGGGGCTGTTTAGTGGGTTTGCTGCCATTGCTGGCTGGCTGGACAGGGCAATTGTTCACTCCACTGCAAAGCCACATGTCTCCTCCACGGCTGTCAGGAGCTTCTCATAGAGCTTCTCGTATGACTCGTAAGGCGGGATGTCGATCCGGTTGAAGCTGAAGGAATATGAGAGAATATTTTTTTTTTTTTACAACTGTGCTTTTAAGAAACACTCGTTTCCATGTGAAAAGATAGTAATGGATGTGAGATTTCCGTAGGGTGAGTGCAATATAATTAGCACTTTCTTGATCCTTCAATAACAGTGTCGTTGCATATTTTCATCTGTGTGAAGTTCAGAATTTCTTTGCAGCTTAGTTTCAATAAATGCTTGTTCTAGACTAGAAAGGAACGTTTTGCGTGATGAAGGTTACATTATGGAAGTACATACATTAGAGGGTCACAGTTAGGGGTCTGTTTTTTAAATCTCTTAAGTTCACCAAGGCTGCATGTATTTGATCAAAGATACTGTAAAGTAGTAATACTGTGAAATATTATTACAATTTATAACAACTTAACTTCCATTTTAGTAAATCTAAAAATGTGATTTATTCCTGTGGTGGTAAAGCTGAATTTTCAGCATCATTACTCCAGTCTTCAGTGTCACATGATACTTCAAAAATCATTCTAATATGCTGACTTGCTCCTCAAGAAACATTTCTTATCATCAATGTTGAAAACAGTCTTTTATTTCAAAAGATCAAGGAAAGTTTGATTCCTCAAAACAAGACAACAGTAGAGAGTAGGGATGTGACGAGATCTCGTGGCATTCACTGATATGAGTGGCGACAAAACACGTGCTGCTTACGATGTGAAACAGGTGTTAAAGACAAGATTCAAATCTGCATTCATGCTGCTGCTGATCCAGAAAGAGCAACACAAACAGTCTTTTCAACCACACATCATTATTTCTGTGTTCCAGACATCTAAATAACAGAAGTACTGGGATAAAAGTTAATAGTTTGGGTATAAACACTTATTGTCTACAGTAGTGATCGAAACGAAAGTATCTTAACACTTGTATGTATTGTAACGCTAATCCTCTTCCGCCAGGAGGTGGCGACAACCAGTTTAAAAAAGTATCCGTCATTGAATCATTCATTCAAAGAAGTTCCAATAGTGAAACAAGTCTTTATGAAGTGAGACACTGACTCCTTCATTGATTTAAAAAATTGTTTTTTTGTTCAAATGAATATATATATATTTTTCAAAGACTTCAGCAGTGAACATTTTGTCAGACCCACTAGTAAATTACGTTATTTTTAGTTTTCTAATCTTTTTTTTGTTTTCAGAATCGTGATCGCCAATTTATATAAAAAAAAGTGATTCTCAATTTATCCAGAATCGTGCAGTAATGTTTATTACTGCATATAATTAATTAAAATAGAAGTTTAATTTCATAAAGTACAAGTTGATTTCAAAATGCACCTACATTTTTTGCATTTTGTGTTTTTCAATTGAATAAAAAACTATTTCCCCCTATCTATTTCATCATTGAGGATTTATTTATTTTATTTTTAAGTCTAAAAATCTCATCTCATCTCGTGAACCCAGTCTCGTCCTGTCTTGTGGGATAAGTGTCTCGTCACACCCCTAGTAGAGTGTATTACATTACTTGAAAAACATAGTAGGCTTTCAGTATCTAAGACTAAATCTTACCATGTGTGGGCTTTGGGCAGGTTGTCTGTGTTGGCATCAATTAAATGAATAGTGAAGAGTCTTGGTCCTGCAGAACCTGTAGAACCTTACAAAGATACATTCTAGTTATCACTGTTCACCAGATCATCACACTCAATAGAAGTGAGCATGAACACAAACTACTTTAAAAAGACAACATGAAATCACATTCACAACTCATTATGCTTTCATACGGTTAATAGTAAATCAGAATATTCAGCAAGATATAATAATGCAGGGTTGAACTTGATATCTTTGTTCGTACAGGGAACATGTTAAACATGTTAGGCTACTGCTTTATCAATTAAAACGGTTAAAGAAAAATTCAGATAATGAAAACAATTTCATAATGCACATTGTGCATGACTTTAGGGGCAATTGATACATTCTGGTTATATGTTGCTGTTAGTCAGGAATTAAGGCCACTAGGATTAAGGCCAATACAAACTAAAAAGTGTCAGACTAGGAAGCTTAACATTGACAGGCGCAATCTGTCATCTATCAGGTGTATTGAAAGTGCACATGGCTTATCCATTAGCCACCTTGCAGTGCTTTGAAGCCTTGTAGAGGGACGCGTGTGGAGCCTGTGACGAACTGTAGCAATCTGCCTCTCCTCTCCTCGTCAAACGATTCAACCGCCTGCCAGAACCACTTCACTATGTTACTGTCAGCCACACAATGCTTCAGCCGTGTGTTGGCCTTCCAGTCGTTCAGATCAATCTTGCCCAAACCTCCGATGATCAGCTACAATACAGAGAGAAACAAAAAAATTTTTGACCTCTTCACCACATTTATCAGTAGTAAGGTGAATAAAAAATGATGAAGAGGGGGCAGGTAACTGTCTTTAATTGATTAAGTTTGATAGAGATACACTCCGCCTCCGGTTTAGGGGTCAGTAAAAAAATGACTGCTTTAATTTAATTCTTTTTTAATCAAATAAATTAAAGTACAGTAAAAAGACATTTATAATGTTCATGAAATAATTTCACCATAATAGCTTCTACAAGAGCAATAAGAGTATAATGTATCTGATTTCAGCTGAAAAAACAAAAAACAAATATTTGGTTTTAATGTCATATTTAGTGTTATGACTCTCCTATTCATCATATAACACAAATGTTCCATCTCCACACTTTTGACATCAGTCAGATCAGTCTCTTCATCAGCCTATCCATTCAGCATGCCTGAAATATCTGAATTACCTCAAGTTCCTTGTTGTCAAAAGGCTTGAGCAGATGCTGTGGTATGAGTTCGTTGAAGCCCTTCTGCAGGGCGAGGAATTGGGCTTCAATGCCTCGCATGAATCTCCAGTTGACATACAGCCTAACAGAGACACAATCAGTCATTAGAGAGCTGCAGTGGAACACGGAGAACACTAAGAGGCATCTGCACCACACAGTCCTCCATTAACAACCTCTGATTCATTTCTATTTGGCAATGACTCGAACACAATAAAGACTCACATAAAAATTTACATTCCTCTAACATTCTTGAGCGGCAGCTTATATATCCAGGGTTCACTCAATCAAATTGACAGTGGAAAAAGCAGTGAGGCTCCTAAAAACATGTGACTGCTGCCCTCTGCTGGATGACTTTCCCTGAGAGCGTGATCATGAATTGAGAAGGGTCTGGCTGCAGACTTGCACTCTCAGTACTTGCACGCTCAGACTTGCACTCTCAGACACTTGCGCTTCTGCGAGTGACGTCACTTGCAGTCTTTTTTATTTTGTTCTATTTTTGTTTGAATCGCTCAACATTTTACAACAGTAACCAGGTGGTGAAGACAAGAAAAAAGAAACAAAATTACAATGTCACTTGCAATCGCTGCTTGAACTTTCCGCTACTTGCGACGTCACTTGCATTCGACACAAATCATGTGCGTTGCCAATGGAGACAAGACGCTGTGGTGGTTAAACGATTAAAACTTATTTAGTACAATAACGAACAGGGTCCTGCAAGTCATCTGTAGGAAAAAAGACAAGACCTGCAAATCCGTGGCAGAACAGCAGAATATGAACGCAATGCGTAAAGATTCTCGTTAAGCGTTTTCCTCCTGCAGAAAACCATAAACACTTAATATGGCTTAATTATAATTTACATTTAATGTGAAATTATAGTTTCACGTTAAATATTTTTCCAGATAAAATAAACGGTCTACAGCTCTTTTATATCATTGTCTTTGTCCATTAAGCTATATTACGTGTTTTATTTAAAATGATTTTCTATGGGAGGAAAACGTTTAATGTGCAATTTAACGTATTGAGTCCTTTTAATATCATAATGCACGTTCATATCTGCTGGGGCCTATTTCATAAAACTAGTTTACCAAACAAACCAGGCTTATTTCAGTAATTCTGACTTATTTTAACTTGATTTGGTTTCCGAAAGCAAACTTACTTATGCTGAGAAACTAACCTGGTCCAGAGCAGGATAACTGTCAGGCTAAGCTGAGCTCCTCTAACTCTGACCAATAGGAACGCATCCATATTACCACTGACTCTCTCACATACAATCAGTTGATTTTATTATCAGTCCAAAAATAAAAGTATACAGAAAATACACCTTAAATAATCAAATAAATAAAAAACAGGCTACAACCAACTGTATTTAATGTATTGTGCCCAAAATGTAGGTAATGACCTTTAGGACCTTGTTTATGAAACCGCTTTAGTCCTGATTGATTTGCTAGGTTATTTCAAGTCAGGTTTTGGACTTTAATTCCCGCTTTTCTTAGCGTCTTTTATGAAACAGCCCCCGGGTCTGTATCTTTGTGTCAACAAGACTTATAGGTTAATGAACTGTCTTATTATATTATTATTAAATTTAGTCCATTATGCCACAATAAGCGTTTTGCTGTATGGGAGGTCAAGTGAAAGTTTGCGTATTGTGTTCGTGTCTATCTGCTTGCCTTGTAGTACATTTAATAATAACTATACATCAAATTTAATCTTTTAATGGCACTTAATGTATCTTAATACATTAGAGTGCAAGTGACATTGTAATTTAGTTTCTTTTTTCTTGTCTTCACCACCTGGTTACTGTTGTAAAATGTTGAGCGATTCAAACAAAAAATAATCAATAAATAGAACAAAATAAATAAAAAAAGACTGCAAGTGACGTCACTCGCGGAAGCGCAAGTGTCTGAGAGTGCAAGTCTGAGCGTGCAAGTGCAATTCTGCAGCCAGACCCTATTGGATGGATTTGCTGTGTCTGGTCAGCCCACGTGTGTGCATCGCTTCATACCTCACATATTCTTTCTTGTTCTCCTCTGTGACCGGGATGTTCTTGCCGTTTGGTTTCAGCTCATGTTGGAGGAATTTGCCAAAAGCATTATGCTCTACGCAGAAGGTGTGGTCCAAAACAGATGTGATGTCATTCTCTCTAAAAAGACAAAAGACAAATATAGCAAAGTTATTTATCCTGTTGCTTACATTCAAAAGGCTACCCATTACCAACAAATAAATATGAAGCTGTTTGCTTACCAATACTGAACCCAAAATACACCTGGGGTGTATTCCAGAAAGCAGGTTATGTGATATACCCGGGTATGTTTGAGGATAAGCAAGCGGATAACCTCAGCTTTCGGTTCCAAAATCGGAGGTTACTTTCAGGGTATGTAAGTAACCTGCTCTCTGAAGATAACCTGCTCCGGAGCAGGTTATGTTCCAGGGTTAGTTCACTTCAGAGCATCAGCGCACGCGTGAAATACTGACCAGCCTTCAGTGGGCGTGACAGATAGTGCAAAACATTATATATTATTACAATATAGTTATGTAATATAGCCTTATATATATATATATATATATATATATATATAGTTGTATGATATGTTAATTATAAACTAATATAAGTAATAAATAAGGTAATATTATTCTAATATGGTTATATTTATTTTATTGGCATATATAAGTTATCTGTATAAATTATAAAACACTATTATGACAATGTTTAATTTATTATACTATATGAAGAGTTTATTTGCAAAAACATAACTAATTTTCAAAAATCATATTTTTATTATGTTATCATGTTTTTATTGTGTTTTATTGTGTTCGTTAGCGGTTTTGTTTAAAGTTATTTTTTAACCTAGTCAATATAACCCAACTGCAGTTTGATTGACATTCATTGGAATGCACAATGAAAAAACATGATTTCTGAGAATTGTTAAAAACTAAGTTATCTGTTTTTGCAAATTAACTCTTCATATATATTTATTACATTTTATATTATCATCTCACACATGGATCGGCATTTTCTATAATGTATTTCTATAATAAAAATACATATCTGATATGACTTAATATATAATTATCAAACAAACAAACAATATAATTCATATTCTCAAGGATTAAAGAGTAAACGATTAAAAATGATTGCACAACCATCTATTAGGTGGCGATATGCACTAAGGATGTAAACGACCATTGAACAAGAGGAGGAGGAAACAGCATGGCGCACTTTTTCTTAGCGTCCGTTTCCATAGTGACTCGTCGATTCATCGCTCTGATGAGAATGTCTTGAGTCTTAA
Organism: Barbus barbus; assembly: GCF_936440315.1. Lineage (NCBI taxonomy): Eukaryota > Metazoa > Chordata > Actinopteri > Cypriniformes > Cyprinidae > Barbus > Barbus barbus. Next base: position 18,804,862 of record NC_136732.1, read on the forward strand.
CCAGGAACATACTCTGAGTTGAATGAACTTACTCCCGGACGCGTTTTTGGAACCACATACCTCGAGTAAGCAACGTTTGGGGTTAATCAACCCGACGTTCAGGGTTTAGCTGAAGGCAAGTTAACCGTGCTTTCTGGAATACACCCCTGGACATTTCACTTAGTTTTTTTTGTTTTGTGTGTGTGTGAATTTTTGGTTGTAATTCCCAATATTTGCAATGGTGATTTTAATTAAAAAATAAAAATAAATACAAAAATTGTACTCAAGTATGAATTTCCATAAAAAAAACATTAATAAAATAAATCCTATATATTTTAAACTTGTGTCATTACATAATTTGGATGGGTTTATAATTCTATTTTATTATTATTGTAAAATCAGAAAAATCATAATAAACTGGTGTAATCTTTAACTGGTGCTGTAATTTTAATTGTTGTTGTTTTTTTTGTTTTGTTTTTAAATTGGGAAGGGGTTACTTATTTTTGAAATCCAATTTTAGCTAGATGATAGATGTCACATTCAGGCTTGTGTAATTCCAAAGTCTTTACTTTAAATGTGGGACAAGCACAACAGTGGTATAAAAAAGTCTATGAGAAATATAAGTGCTCTCTCTTGATTCTGATTTTCTATAAGCAAAAGAAATTCAATTCAATAGAAATTGATCTGGAGATTTCTTATAAAATTCACTCACAGTATCCAGACGAGGCTCTTGTGCAGCTCTGGGTCCACAGTCTCAAGGTCACAAAGCTGGATGGGCTTCCCAAGGAGCTGCTTGTAGAAGGGCAAGGTGAAGCCTCCATTGATGTAGTGCCCGTGGAAAACAGCTAGACCCATAATCCGCCCAACAAAGTGGAAGTAAGACAAGTGGTCCTGAAAAAAACAGCAGAGGGCTTGAGAGGAAGTTTAATGAGACACTGTAGCAACAGAGAACCGCTTGGTGACCCTTTTAAAGCACACATGACAACCATATGTTGTGAGGTCCAAGAAGCACAGCCTATGCTAAATTTCTTTACTGTGTCTTGTTTAGAAGAGAAATCCCAAGCACAGGTCGCCGCATGACTTACAGGGTTGATGGATGAGTCTGGGTTGATCTGTAGTGTGTAGATGTTATCAGTCGAGTACTGAAACAGGCCGTAGTATGGATTCAGCATCTCATGGCAGAGGAGATACAACCATTCCCTGGAACAGGACAGGAATTCAGATAGAACTCATATCTGAGTCTTGCTGGCTGTAGTTCAGTCTAAACTCTGTGCTCAACAGGGGAACTCCTGCAATATCATGAATATCATACCCTGCATGCTGATAAGCCTGGCTGAGATTCAGTCTAAACTGTACAAATTATAAAAGTCAAGTCTGGCGTATGAAAAGAGATGGGGGAATAATGAGGCACAGGGGAAATTAATTAATGAGAACCTTTCGCATGGAACAGATTCATATGCTACCTAGCAACTCCACCGTAATCCAGCCCCTCCTCTCCTCTGAACTTCACCATCAGCCGCTTCTTCAGGTCTTTGGGTCTCATCTTCATGATCTGTCTGTAAGACTCCTATTGCACAGATAGAACAGAAATGAGACATATTTCTGAGTGATACATTAATTTACATAAATTATACATTAAAGTTATAAAAAACATTTTTTTAACTAGCTTAAATGTATTTATGTTTTAATGCCATTTCAGTAACAATGGCTATATTCATGACAATATTAACATGTCTCATTTCAATAATTTAACATTTCCTTAAGCAATCACTATACAAAAACAAGTAACAACAGTGCTCAAAAATCATAGAATCTTTCAATTTAATCTATGATAAAAATGATAAAGAAAATTTTAAAAAGAGACCTTTTTAAAAATGTCTTTTAATGTATATTTTCAGAGTAAAAACGTCTTAAACTAGCTTAAAATATGTAAATTTAGGCTATAACTGATCCTGATCAATGATCCTGTTTAGATATCTGCAAATACATTGCAGATATGCTCACTGAATATAAACCTAACAGACCACTCAGATCATTAGGATCATGTCATTTAGAACAAAACAAGGGGAGTCCGCTTTTAGCTATTACGCTGCCCGCAGTTGGAATCAGCTACCAGAAGAGATCAGATGTGCTCAAACATTAGCCGCATTTAAATGCAGACTCAAAACTCATCTGTTTAGCTGTGCATTTATTGAATGAGCACTGTGCTACGTCCGAACTGATTTTACTGTATTTTATGTATAATCATTTTCTATTTTTAACTGTTTTAAATTCATTTTAAATCAATTTCTAAATAATTTTAAAAGCTTTAAATTCACTATTTTACTGTTGTGATTCCTTTTTTATGATTATTTTACTTCCTTTTATGTAAAGCACTTTGAATTACCGTTGTGTATGAAATGTGCTATATAAATAAACTTGCCTTGCCTTGCCTATAATGGTTATTATCATTAAAAAAAAAATGTAAATAGCAAGTTATTGCACTACCATTCAAAAGTTTGGGGTCAATACGATATTATAAAGAAATTCATATTTTTTTCAAAAAAATTGATCAAAAGTGGCAGTAAAGACATTTATAATGTTATAAAAAATTTATATATTTCAAATGAATGTTGTTCTTTTGATCTTTCTATTAATTAAAAAGGATAAAATTGTACCAGTTTCTACAAGAACTTTAGGAAGCAGAAGAGTTTTCAACATTAATGAGAAATGTATTAATAAAACAGCAAATCAGAATAATATAAATAAGAATCATGTGACACTACAGACAGAAAATTCAGCTTTGCCATCACAGGAATAAACTGCATTTTTAAACACTCAAATAGAAAAGAGGGTAACACTTTAGTATTTAGAGACTAATTCTCACTAAATAGCTGCATATTAGCATGCCTATTAATAACATATTGGCAGTTTATTAGTAATTATAAAGCACATATTCTGCATGAGCATATTTTACATCCCTAATCCTACCCAATATCAAAACTTAACAACTAACTTACTAACTATTAATAAGCAGCAAATTAGAGGTTTGAGACAAAAGTTGTAGTTAATGGTTTATTAATGGTGAGAATTGGACCTTGAAGTGTGACCAAAAGTGTGAAGTGTGTTTTATTGCTCATAATATTTCACAATTTTACTATATTTTTGATCAAATACATGTAGCCTGGGTGAAAACAAGAGACTAGAATCTGGGATAAAAGATTACAAACCATTTTCTTTTCTTTGGAACAATGTGCACTGATGAGTCATCCACAGGAATACCAGTGACGTGTATTAAAGTATGAAATAAAAAATAATAGACTTGCTCTCCTAAAAATGATCTGTCTCATATTGCTATATACTGTGACCAAAAACTGCAGCATTATTTAAGATACTGATAATGGCATGCTACTGTTGGAAACCAAAAAGCAAGCATCCAGTGTGCACAACTAATCGTGATGCATCCCTAGTCACTTCCAATGACAAAAACAGTTCCACAGTGCTGTTAGAACTAAATTATGCATGCACTACAGGACTGGCATTATTCAGCTGTGCGACTACCTCAAAGATCTCCTCGCGGGACACTTCTATGCGGCAGTGGCCGGCTTGAGGCTGCTGCAGGGAGAGCTCATGGCGGAGAACTTTGAGTTTCTGGACCAAATCTCTCTCGTAGCGCACCGGTAACTCGCCATCACCTTCCTCCATACCAACTTCCATCTGTACAGGCAGAGCCTGGCTCGACTCCTTCACCTGAGAGTGTTGGCTGCTCATCACATGCAAAACAAACACAAATGTCACGTGTACCAATACATCCAAACACTGATAGCAGTTTATCAAGCCACTGGACCATGAAATTTTCATGCATCATTTGGGTTACACTCCCACTAGGGACGATTAGGAATTAAATAAATGTTGAGAATTAATTTAATAAACCCTTAATACGAGCAAGCAAGCAATTATCATTACTAGCAACTTTAATTACACAAGGATGATTTATTCATTGAGGTGAATAATTAACAGGATAATTTAAGAGCTGGGATGAGTAATCAGATGTTATGAGCAGAGCCGATGTGAAAGATGTTTTACCTCATGATGTGGTGTAACCTGGGGTCGGTGAATTGCGTGGTTCTATTATTGTGGTCGACAAAATAAATTCGTCCTGACACAGTGCTCCTGATCTCCCAGCCGGGTGGCAGAGGGCCCAGCTCCTCACAACTCACGCTGTTCAAATCCCTGAAGGAGCAAGTGCACCCATCACACCTGGCGCTCAACACATATAATGGTGCCCCAAAACTCTTTCTATCCTCTTGCAGGGTGGGAAATTAACTTTTTTTTTTAAAGCCAGCCACAATGGCAGGTGAATCCCCTATTTGAATAGACATTCAGATTTTACCATTTAAATTTTTGTTAATTTCAAAAGAGTGGGTAAGATTTTTTAATGTGCGAAACGAAATCTCTAATACTTAATATTATGAAATATTACTACAATTTAAAATTAATGTTTCTATATTAATATATTTTCAAATATAATTTATTCATGTGGTGGCAAAGCTGAATTTTCAGCAGCCATTACTCCAGTCTACAGTGCCACATAATCCTTCAGAAACATCTCTTACTATTTAAATATTTAAAAGTTGTGCTGATTAATATTTTTGTGGAAACCATGATACTTTTTTCCAGGATTCTTTGAAAGGTCTAAAGAACAGCATTTATTTGAAATCTTTTGTAGCATAAATGACTTTACTGTCACTTTTGATCAAATTAATTCTGAATAAAAGTATTAATAATTTTTTTTTAAAAAGTCAATTTTCTCCATGTAAGTAGAGCTAGCATTTATTACCCAATTAAAAAAAGCTGCCCAGGAGCATTACAAAGTCAGCCACCAAGTAGATGACTTTCCTTAAAGAGATGTTGGCAAAACTGAAGATGAAAACAAATAGTGAACTTCAAAACATACTCAAATGAGTGTGTGTTGAATATACAAGCATGTTATTTGACCAATTTAAGAGGTCACATGCAATAGTGACTGTTAAGGCAAAACAACCTGCCACTGCACAAAAAGTGTCTACATTTAGCTGGTGGCATGTGCTGATTTCCCACCCTGCTCTCCTCACTAACAGGCTTCTTCTCGCATTCCTTTCCTCATGCTTTTGAGGTCATTACTATGAAGATGAGGAAATTATTAAGCTTCACAATGTCAACAGTAGCAGCTATTAAGTGAGATTGCTGATTATCAAGTTAGCTGATTGTGGACATTAAAGAGCTACGATTAGAGTGATATCAAAAAAGCAGCGAGGAGCAATCAAACTGGGGCAATCGTTATTTCAGCAAAGGCGGGTGGTGATTAAACCTACCGGGGTATTCTGGGATCATGCCAGGTGCTCACGCCAGTCTGTGTGTGCAGAAAATAGACTTGGCCCTGCACGGTGGTCCTTTGCTCTGCATTAGAAAAGAGAACAGGCACATCAAGAGTGAATGAGCCACAGCTAACTCAGACGCCAGTTTACACGTAACCTGAACGAGCGGCAGGGCTACTGAGCTTCCAGTTCTCGCACGGCACACAGCTAGTGTGGCATGTCTAGTCGGAGATTTAATTACACTGGCGCCGTCCACTGGTCACGGCAGAGGACTCGACCACAACACCAACAGGGTCAACCATGGTTACACTCCAATGAGGGGCTTTACCACAGCCGATCCACCTGTGTAATGCGGGCCGCAGAGCCAGAGTGAATAGACTCCTTTCAGAGCTCAGTCTCTCCAGTTCAATGCACTTCAGTAGCCTCTACCCTGATCGCTAAGCTGTATTAGTCTCTATGGACTCCAGCATTACTGTGGGTAAGAGATCAGGTATACGCACTAGGGATGTGAAAAATGACAGTTTTATAGTTAAATATTTATATAAACCTGTTATTGCACAAAACTGACAAGCCCTTAAAAAAAAACAGTGACCTGCAGATTATACATAATGATAGGAAAATTGCTCGCACCAGGCAATTTGAAGTGTACTGAAAAATGTGAACGTGTTATAAAAGCAGTGCTCTGATGGCAGGCACCAGTGGTGTTTTTAAAGCACCGATTGCTAAAACAATCAGATTGGGTAAATTTCGCTAATCGACCATCCTGACCCATTTCTAACATGCTCAATCTTACCGTAGCCCTCAGGGAGGTCGGGGGACTGGTGTCCGTGTGGTCTGTTTTGGGGGGTGTGTGCATGCCCTCGGGAATCTTGGTTTCTGATGCGTTGTGCTTGGAGCCGTTGCTCCTGATTAGGCGACTCAAGTGCACGGCAGTTGCCCCCGCCAGCGGCTCCTGTTGGATCTGTGTATGGCATGGGCTCCTCCATGAAGCAGCTGAGAGGCCGCCCGGGCCCCGAGTCTTCAAAGACAGGCCTGAAACATACACATATATACAGAGCAGGTGTTAAAACACATACAGCCATACCAGCATTTCACTGCGTCTTGGTATTGATGATCAAAACAGTGATGAACTGTGAAACTAACAGATCTTTAGGAAGCTCCAATAAAGTGCTTTATCTGGGCAGGTAGCCAGTCCGTGCTAAAAAACAAAAAGTGCATCCTCTAAGACAAAAAGTTGACTCACCCTTCATTCTCTACCAGTCCTCTACAGTCGACCACAGGCCCTCCACTGCCAATTCTGTCTCTGGTCTGCAGACTCACTACAAAAATAAAGAAAATGGTTAAAGAAAAGTAATTTAGTTCAAAGACTCTTAATTTAGTCAAATACTGATTCAGCAATTTAAATTTTCACTAGTTTGATAGTAGACATTTGAATTTAGACACTTCAATGACAAGAAAATTACAAAATAAAACAAACGAATAATGCTTTTCTCAGAGCTAACTTTACTTTAATGAGCCAAATTTCATCTTAAATGTTCTGAATGAAAAAACTCCACTTGTGTTATCTTTTTTTTTAATAGTCACTAAATTTTTGTTATCTAGTGCAAATACATAGTTATTTCAAAAGTGTCGCTGAAGTAGCTATATATATATTGGGCCTACCGTATCTGACAAATTCTGTACAAGATCTACCTGCAGTGTTTAATACTTACCAACGATTTGTCCACGGACAGCATCACTGTCAGATGGGTTCAACTTGCATAAGTCTAAACGCTGGTCTGATGGTGAGATAGATAAATGACAAGATGTAATCAAACTTGGCCATCAAACTTTTATAGACTACAGAGACACAGCTTAACACAAATTTAGTGAAGACATGTAACGACTGTGATACAGCACAATGAAGAGATTACGGCAGGCTATAAAAGTACCACACTCACAGCCTGTGTCTTTTAGTCTGCTGATGGCATTGGACAGGAGCCGCACACAGCCTAAGAAACCCGCACCCTGCTTCTTATGGATCTTCTTGTGGTTCCATACGCTAATGGTGATGGAATCGGTCTTCCCAATATACCTGTGGAAAGACTCTCTTTAGCAATTTCCTCCTTTTAAAATCACTAGCTAATAATCTTTCCATTATTTTAAAAATTAACTACATGGCCGAAACTGCACAACATCATGAACACCACTGAGTACATAACAACAATTAGCCGTGAGTAACTTTAGAGGAATTTGCTCACAGGTCGTAATGCTGATTCCACTTGGGGTCCAATGTGCTTTTGACCGTGTCTGTAGAGTGGCATTGACCCGAGCCATCAACCACCACTTTGGCGAAAGGATCAGGCAGCCCTGCAGCAGAACGACAGTGTGGCAGGAAGATAAAATAAACAACAGAAGACAAACTCGGCCGTCACACACTGTCCTCACACTGCCCTTTGAAAAAAAAAATGGTTACAATCTGGACAGCTAAGCAGCTTCCACAATGACAGCTGCTAAAATTTTGATAGACTGCAAATGTTTGGATGGCTTTACAGATCCCCAGACCAAAAATAATGACCATGGAGCTACTGACTTTCAATTGCCAAATTACAGAATCGCTTACACAAAGTCATTTTACATGCACTTTTATTTTTAGTTATATACATTAGGATGTGTTACTAGTTTTTTAGTATAAATTTGTGTTCCACCTTGATCCTGTCAATCTATTGATCCTGACTGTATTTGTATACACTGGAATACACTATATGACTCCTGAACAGATTTTAAAACACTAGACATCATACAAAACATACTTGCATAGAAACATGCCTCATGACAAACAAAAATAATGCATTCTAAAATATTAAGCATATTGACATCATCTGACTGGATGAAAAAAAAGTGCCCCTTATAAATAACGTGATTTATCTGTAAAATCTGTCAGCTACAAATGGCCAATATCTGTAGTCTGGCTCTGACTTTTGGCAACTTGTATCAAATCCTCAAGACAGCAAATCTGGGCAAAAGTGTGTAGCATATTCCAATTTTACAAGTTTCAACATGTCACTGACCTTACACATTCACACCCAGGCAAAGTTCACTCTTAAAAATGATTCCACCTTACAATTGGTTGGCATAGTGTACTGTTAATGTATATGCTTAAAAATAACCAACAGTATCTTTAAAACATTTGTTTCTGAATATTTAACTCATAAAAATGAGATTGATTTGTTAAGATGTTTGATTCATTACAAAAACCAGCAATTTGCTCGAGAATCAGACAATATGGGTTAGATGAAATCAAATAAAAGCGCATATCAAAGTTTTCCAGTCTGTCACCAACAGTAATGAGATTTTAAATTACTGTCATAAATGTTTATTTTTGTGTCAAATTTGCAATCATTTTAGGTGCAGTCTGGAGTCCTGTATTATGTTGTATAGTCAGACTTGGCAATGCTTTTTGCTCACTGAAAGGACAGTCTCATGCTCTGTGGACCATTCATTCAGAGGCACGAAGCTATGAAGAGCAATTCCACTGAAAGCATTTCAGTGAGTGGGAAAAAATTACTACTTAAAAATTCATGCTGCATCTGTTGTGGAGCATTAATGCTAATAATTTAATGTATAATTATCAGGGACAACTGGTCTTGTTTTGCCTGTCTTCGTCATACATTCTCGTGTGGCCTTTTGTTATACGAGAAGCATAATGGACATGGCACAGAAACAAGATCTATGCACGCACACCAGGCATTTGAATAATATGTGGGACACACACTGATGAGGCCAGTGGGGCAAACAAGCCTGTCAGTCAGAGCAGCTGGGATGGAGAGCCTAGACTGCAGAACAGTGAAGTGTGCTCAATGCTATAGTGGGTGGAATCTGATGAGGAGCCACTGAATGAGGATGTGAATTCCCCCAGTGATAAAAGCAGCCAGTGGGCGGCTCTGAACAACTCAGAGGAGAGAGGCACTAATGTGCCAGAATCACAAATGGTTCATACAGCCATTTCTGAGGGGTATTCAAAGTCGATTAATAGTTTACCCAAAAGTGATATTTCAAAGTCTTTTAACTTTTTTGTGAAACACGAAAGGTGAACTTGAAGAATATCCTTGAAACTCTTTTCAACATAAATGTGAATTTACATTCAAACTGACAGTTAATGAGTGTTGTCAAACTCCAAAATAAAAGAAACCGTATCACTTAAATGTTTCATACAACACATGCTCTAAAAATTCATGGTTTCCGAAATCATTTGATAGCTTTGTGTCATCCTTCCACCCAAACTCGCCTTGGCGCATTAATGAAAGTTCAAGAGAGAAGTAATGACATCCAATTTGTGAACTGAATTGTTCTTTTCAATTTAATGGTTGATCTAATTCACAAAATTGGTCTGAATGATTTTAAAGCAGTTTAAAGCAGTGCACTGCTGTATCAAGAATTAATGACTTCAATTTTAGTCTTTTACTTTGAAAAAGTTATCAGAATGACTTCAGAAGACTTTGAAAATAGTCCACAATTAACATGGACTATTGCTATAATGCATTTATGGCATTTTTTTGTCTGTTTTTGAAGCTTTATTGCCCAATTTATTGTAATTACATGGAAAAGAGCAACAAGCACATTATTAAAATATTATTGTTTGGAGTGACATGAAGGCCAGTAAATTGCAAAATGTCAAGGAACACTCTTTTTTTTACAACTCCCCTAGGAGTTAAACAGTTGAGTTTTACCATTTTCGAATCCATTCAGCCGATCTCCGGGTCTGGCGGTAGCACTTTTGGCTTAGCTTAGCATAGATCATTGAATCGGATTAGACCATTAGCATCTCGCTCAAAAATGACCAAAGAGTTTTGATATTTTTCCTATTTAAAATTTGATTCTTCTGTAGTTACATTGTTTACTAAGACCGACGAAAAATGAAAAGTTGCGATTTTCTAGGCCAATATCGCTAGGAACTATTCTCTCATTCCGGCGTAAAAATCAAGGAAGGAACAGTTCCTAGCGATATTGGCCTAGAAAATCGCAACTTTTCATTTTTCGTCGGTCTACACGATGTAACTACAGAAGAGTCAAGCTTTAAATAGGAAAATTATCGAAACTTATTGGTCATTTTTGAGCGAGATGCTAATGGTCTAATCCGATTCAATGATCTATGCTAAGCTAAGCCAAAAGTGCTACCGCCAGACCCGGAGATCGGCTGAATGGATTCGAAAATGGTAAAACTCAACTGTTTAACTCTTGGGGAGTTGTAAAATGACACTATTTTTTTTTTTTTAAAGTGGAGTGTTCCTTTAAATTTTTGGGGTGAACTTCAATGTACACAAAGGATTGTGAAAAAGGAGGTGAAATGAGGTATACTTACGAAAGAAGTCTTTCTTTGCCAGATTCTTGGCACATAATACTGAAAGAGAAAAAAAAAAATTCATTATCAGCCCAAATCATTCAATAAATCAACAGATGCGCCACTTACAAACATGGAAAAAAAAAATTAAAGTCTGATGCATTTAGAAGCTTTGCTGCTGATGTGAGCATGACTGAAAACAGTATTTATCTGCAGAGATGGCTTTAAAGACAGAGCTGGGCCTCATTCCATTAACTAACTGACATGATCAGGATCCCTTTCCTCTAGTCCCCCAAAAGGGGCCACTGGGGCCGTCCAAGCACAACCTGCACAGAATAAATCAGACAGACTTCCTCTCAACGCTGTTAGTCAGCACCCCAAATCCACAGCTTTCCCTTGGATATGTAAAGCTTAAGCCATCTGTCTGAGAGGTTTTTTTTATTTTGTCTTGGCTAGCCTTCTCTTAGTGTGAAAATATCAAAGGTCATTCTGTGTTAGGATGCAATGTGATTTCATGCTTTTCAATGGGATTTGGCGCACTTAAGAGAAGCAGCATTTGTGAATAAGGTTGGTGTCAGCTCATGTTTGACATGCTGTGGTGTGAAACGGAGCAGGTGTGGTCAGCAATATTCATCTTCTCAAAAATGCACTGTGTACATAGGGGACAAGGCAATAGCAAACCAATGACCTGCATCATTTTGGACAAGAAAAATGTACACAACAGTGCAAAAGCCTAAACTGCACTGCAGTCACAGCACAACAGGAAGCAGTGGAGCATCATATGCAGTGCAGCTTGACAATGGTTGATTTGTAATTGTCTGGTTTGAGTGAGTGTTGCTGGACAAACAGAGGAAGGCTGTGTCCTACCTCTAAAGAGAGTTTTTCATTTCTCCCATGAGGTCACAGGACTAATTCATGCATGCTGCTGTCAGAACAGGCACAGTACAAATGAAAGCCGCATAACACATGACATGGTAAACACAACTTTGCCTGGCAACCATCCAATTTATGAACATACTAATAAACATTAAAATGGTTGCAATCTGTCCCTTTCACCACTTTACATGGTTACCCAAAAACATTCATCTGACAGCTGAGTAATGTTGCAGAAATATCTTTTAGGTCCAATCGCTCAGATCACCTTGTTCAGTGGGGTTGTGGTAATTACATTGGGGAACTGTTAAAGGGTCAGTGTGGCCAAAAATGAAAATTCTGTTATCCTTTCATGATTCTAAATATGTAGAAAATTTTTATGCGCAAAACAAAAAACACATTTTGAAAAATGCAACACAATGAAAGTCAGTGGAGTTCAATATTGTTTTGGACCCCAATGACTTTTATTATATGGACAATGCAGCTAAAAATATTCTTAATAACATCTCCTTTTGAGTTCTGGAGGAATGTTATACTAGGGTTGGACGTTATGACCTAAAATCAAAATCTCAAACTGAACATTTTACCTTAAAAACAATTATTCCATGGTCTGTCTGAATACTGGATTCTGATTGGCTGGCAGGTTTGCAGTAAAGCAGTTTAATGCACAGGTAGTTCCAAGTCAGTTTAATCACCGTTCCATATTAATGCCTTGCTTTAATTGATGCACACTAACCAGCACGCATCACTTGCGCGCACACACACACAGAGAGAGAGAGAGAGAGAGAGAGAGAGGTCGGAGATCACTGATTGCGCTGCACACAACCACAAACTTGTCGTCAACGCTTCCCCGTAGGGATGGGTACTGAGAACCGGTATTTTTTTGGACCGTACGTAATTGGGTCAATACCGGACTACCGGTAAGCTTCAGGACAAACAATACTGTTATCGATACTTGCGTTGTTTTATCTCCGCTCCGTATACTTCAATGTTAATGATGAATTAGAAGCTGCTGCTTGACATTTTTCTTCACTGAATTATGTGGCCGTCGTTTGCTCGATGTACCTGTGATATCCGTGTGCATGTGCGGTGTGTGTTTGCGATCAATCAGTGGCGACAAGAGTGAAACGTTCGAAAGTGTGGACTCACGTTACAAAACTAAGCGACACCAGTGTCAGATGCAATATATGCAGTAGTGTAATAGTGAACAAAGGAGGCAACACCATTAATATAATGAAACATTTACTAACAAAACACAACATCCACCTCAAGCAATGCACTGTAGCCTATTTACTATGTCTCCCGGATCCAGCTCCAACTGCAACTCGCGAGACACATTCACATCAAACGTTGATTCAGCGGTAGAGTTACACTCACGAGAAGAGACACTGCACTTATTCGCAATCACATAAGTACATTATTTGCATGTGCTTTAGTTTAAAGCCTTGCCAGTTAAACATTTCATTCATGTGCTGCTCTGACGTGCGCTTACTCAGAGTGTGTACACTGAAGCCCGGTCAAACAGCACATGATTACTTCGTTATCTTAGTTAGCGACTGATTGTGCTAATACTCTCAAAAACACACAAGGTTTACATATCAACGCAGTTAGTTATGTCTAAAGTGAAAGTAAACCGAGAGAAACAGATGCGTGCAGCGCTTAAAGGGACAGATGCTGGCGATTTTCATTAGTTCACCCAAAAATTAAAATTCTGTCATTATTTACTCACTGTCATGACTCATGTTGTACCAAACCTGTATTAATTTTTATTCTTGTCCTGAACACAAAAGAAGATATTTCGAAGAATGTTGGTAACCAAACAGTTGCTGGTCCCCACTGACTTTGATAGAAAAAAAATATATAAGTCACAGGGGACCAGCAACTGTTTGATTACCAACATTCTTCGAAATATCTTCTTTTGTGTTCAGGACAACAATAAAAATGAATACATTCTTCAAAATAATTTTTATGTTTAACAAAAGAAAGAAACACATTAAGGTTTAAAACAACTTGAGAGTGAGTAAATGATGACACCATTTTAATTTACGGGTGAACTATTCCTTTAAATGTAAATAAAATAAAACACAAAGAGAAAAATAACTCCCTGCCCCTGACTGAAGAACTTTAATACAGTGGCTAATATTTAGCAGTAATAAAATAGCTTGAAATTTTCAACAACTTTTTATTCATAACATCTTTTTGCACCAAATAGTATAGATAACAGTATCGATAAGTACCGGTATCGATAAGCAGTATCGGTATCGATAAAATGTAAACGATATCCATCCCTACTTCCCTGTGATTTTTATTAATAAAATAGCCTAGACACTAGATCACTACATTATATTCCTCAGCAACGAGGTGGTAAAATCGCTGTTTTTGAAGTTTGTACTGTAAATATGCTCAACTATTAAAGGTGGGGTATTGTTTTCTAATGAAAGAGTGCATTTCTTTATTTTGTGAGTTTAGAATAATTGAAGGATTTCTAAGTAATTATTTATGATTATTTATTGAATATTTCGGACAACTGCAATCAAAGCACACATTTCTTGAAATGAAAGCGTTTTATGAAAAAAGTGACATTTCAGTTTTAATGTAAAATGGATATTTTCATTTAGTAGTAAATCTCCATCACCTGCTTTCAGATGGAGCAGCATTTACTACACAGAGCCGTAGTTCTCTGACAAACTATGCAAAAAAAAAACATATATATATAATCATTATAAAATCAAAGAAATTGTTTCGCGATAATGACAGTTGTTTGCATAGCTTCTAAGTAAACTATGGCTCTGTGTAGTAAATTAGGGCTGCACGATAAATCGAAGTGAAATGGAAATTGCGATTAGACAGAAGCTGCAATTGTCATAAGTATCCTTTCAGTGAAGCAAGGTTCTGTGATCGGTAGTAAATCTCCATCCGAAGGCCAGAGGGTGCTCTCGCGCAGAAACTCGAAATACGCCCCACAGAAGAAACCCAGGAAATGCCTATAGCGGTTGCTGAATACTACAACTACTATGGCCTCGAGTACCTTATTGCTTTTATAAAACAGTTACCACACAATAAAAAAATATTTGTATTGAAATGTTACTTTTTTTGAAGCAAGTTAGTTAGGGTAAATGTACCTATTAAGCTCACGTACCCATTAAAGGTGCCATAGAATGAAAAACTGTCTTTACCCTGGCATATTTAAATAATAACAGTTCTGTACATGGAAATGACATACAGTGAGCCTCAAACACCATAGTTTTCTCCTTCATATGTAAATCTCGTGATTAAAAAAGACCACTGAAAAACAGGCGAATCAGAACATAACACCGACTGTGACGCAACAGTCGGGATCACTACGCCCCCAACATTTGCATAAACCCGCCCTTGTTCTAAGCCGGCCGAACCATCAGAAGCTCTGCAGGTATTGTAAATAAACAAGCGCGGACAACAGCGAAAATAACAAAATAAATGTTATGTTCCAGGCCGTGCAGGGGGTGTGAAGTGCAGGGATGGGTTGGTGTCTGTATTCAGAAAGGCACAGAAAGCAAATAACGCGAGCCACTAAAGGGACATGGTTAGCTCCTTGCTAGCGGTAGCCTGTTACAGTACATACGATTTCACTCTCAGTAAGGAGAGATGAGGATGATGGCGAATGACTTACAGATCCTGAGCACCACTGACAAGCATCTGATCTTGTGAAATGTGTGGTAAGTACTGTTGCTCCATAATGTAAACATAGTTTGTGTGATCGCGTCTCTTGAAAGTGAAACTATAACGCGATCGATGGATCTTTCAAAGGAGTTTCAATGCCTCGCATATTAATAACGGCTCCCTGATGCCCGCGTTTTATATACAGTATAATTACCCGACGATATAACTGCCAGAGAAAGTATTTAAATATATATTTTCCTCCCTGTGCTTCCTTCTTGCTGATGAGCCGTACTGTGAAACAGCCAATCACAGCAGAGCTCATTATTATTCATGACCCTGCCAAATAAGCCAATAACAGACCGTTTCATTCTAGGGGGAAATCCTAGGGTTGTAAATGGACATGTAAAATTGTTTCTGGAGATTTTATGCCCTTACCTAAGCCACATACCTTCTGTGTAGATATCAGAGAACAATTTAAAATACTGTATTAATGCATTCTATGGCACCTTTAAGCACACTTCCATTTTTGAAATCAGCATATAAAAAGAAAAAATAATTTATTATCCTACTTAACCAATTGATATGTTTGTTATATATACCTCCTGTAATTTGAAGTCAATCAGATCATTGCACACTGAGATATGAGTCTCCATATGTTCACACTGCCTGGCGGCCATCTAGAAAGCGGTCTAAAAACTTTCACCAAAAGAGGAGCCCCGTAAATGTGCTTTTTTTTTTTTTTTTTTTTTAGATGTTTAAGCCTTTATTTTGGGCAATTTTCACTATTTATTGTAAAATTAAGAAATTACTGTTCAGACTTTTGTATATTATATCCTGGAACTTGGATGTGGGAAATAATTACATTAGATCCAAAAGATAGTTTTAGCAACACCGCACAGATGCTACAGAACACAGTTAGCTGACTAGCTGTATAAGATTGTGTGCTACGCTAACATTACTTCACAGGCTTGTACTTTTACATTCATAATATTATAAATTGACAGTTTATTGCTGGTCTGTCGTTTTACAGTGCTGTAATTTTTAAAGATTTCATATTATTTTAAGGTGAGCTTAAAGGGTGCACTATGAAAATCACACAGCTTCAGTGTGACATCAATAAGAAAAAGTGTAATTTTATAGATATTGTTAATAATAGTTGTTCATATTAAAATATGTATGAACTTAATACATGACCTAGAATATTTATTTAGCAAAAATCCTGTCATTTTCATAAATATTACATGAAATTTATGAAAAATTGTTGCTGCTCCCGTTAAGCTCAGTGTGCTCTCTATAAGTTCTTCCACATTGAACATTATGTAAATACTTCAGAAACAGATTTACATATAAACTGATGGTTGTCACTTTAAGTTGAGTTAATCGATTTTCTATGGATTCTGTCGACTCAAATCTGCAGACTGGCTCTGATCTTTGGCGACTAGCATCAAATTCTCCAGACTGTAAATCTGTGGAAAATCAGGGCAGAAATCACGTGTATTCCAGCCACGAGAGACTATAGATAAGTTTACATCCATTTAATAAGAGGCTTCATAATGAGGCTAGTTTCGGTGTTCATCCCCATGAATTAAATGTTTTATTTGATTTTTGAATGTGTTACTTAGCTGAACGTGGACTAGTCTAGATGCTGCAATGTGCTTAGATGACACTTCACTATGAATATATAACTGATCAACTTGAATGCCTTGTTGCTTGATTTTATTGTTCTGCTTTTTTTGTGATTGATTTGTACCTTCAAAAATATATATATTTAAAATCTTTCTTTAAAAATTTTCCTTAAAATTAACAAGAATTTTTAATAAAACGATGTGAGCTTAGAGGTGTGCTTAAAGGGTACAAAAATTTACCCATTAAACACATTCAAAACATTTTAATGTTTATCTTAATTGAAATGCTTTTGTCATTTAAAATAAAATTAAATATTTTTGTGTGAGAGATTCATATTTTATTTTAACTAGGGATGCTCCGATCAGGATTTTTGCAGCCGATACCGAGTACCGATTTCTTGTCATGGTGATCGGCCGATACCGATGCCGATTCTAATGCTTCAAGCTTTATATAACATATGTAATAATATTATATAAATAATCATAAAAATGATTCCTTATACAGTGAACATTTTAATATTCCTTTAAAATGGTGTTTATGCATAACATTATATATATCAGGGATACTTAATATAAGACAAAAATAAATGCAAACAAAATGTCTGATGCAAAAAAAAAAAAAAAGAGATGGGCTAGGTCTCCAGTCGCATTTTTATAGCCTTCAGACTTGACTTGACCTGAAATGACTCCAGACTTTATTTGATTCGAGGAAAAGGACTTGTGAATATTTTAAAAGCAACTCGAGTCTTTTATCCTTAAATACTTCTATAAGTGCATCCGCACCCCGGCATCCATCCGGACTCCGAGCCATAACAGCAGCACCATTTTAAGTGAGCGGCGCATCAAAACAGCGGAGCGGATCACATTACAAGCGCTCCGGGTTGTTTATGGTAAATATTTTTCAGTGCTATATCCTCGTATATTTATCTAAAGCTAAACACGCTTTATTCAAGCCCTTTCAGCTCTGTGCGCTTTCTCTCTCTGGATGCGCGCCGGTGCCAAGTTCAAGAGCTGCCGTGGTTATTTTAACAACAACAGAAACACGGTGAGAGGCAAAATTATAGATTACTTTCACTAAAATACAGCAGAAAAAACAATGCTGCAAATAGTTATTTTTCTTACTATTTATCTATCTATAACTTATGACTCAAACCAGATGTAACAAGACGTATATGACGTATAGCAAGACGTATATATATATATAATTGTTAGATGGCTAGGTTGGAATTTAAACTTTGAAACTGTTATTCTTTTCTGCTCAAGATGAGAACGTTTTGATTATCCAATGTTAGAGAGAGGACAAAACAAATAGAAACATTTAAACTTCAATATGGCGAAGTCTGATGTAACTCATAAGGTTTAATGCTGTCCAATATAAGACTGAAGAGGAAAAATTTAAACATTTAAACTACTGAAAGAACAAAACGGAGTAGTTTCACGGTTATCCATGGGTGCTGCGGATAATCCGCGGGTCGGGTAATAAAAAAATGCATTCTGATTATTTGCGGGTGGGTCGCCGGTGGATAAAATAAATCATAAATTATGCAATATTAACTACATTAAAATTTCATTTGTGTGTGTGTGTTCGCCTGATCGGGACGTTGCATTGACAGAAACGGTGACATTCCAGATAAAGTTTAAAAGGAGTAAAGCCTCTGTTAATGCTGTTGAGTAGGCTAATATTGCCAAAGAAAATATTTTGTTTTATTAATAAAGGTTCATAGAGCGGCCGCGATCAGCTCCGGTGCCAAAGCCTGCGCTCCGCAGACGTGTGCAGTGATCTCTAACATCACTGAATCTGCTGTTAAAAATTAACCATACATTCATAGTATCATAATGCAAAACATACAGGACATATAGCAAATTTTTCATTGTTTCTTGAAATGTCATAGGATTTTCACACTGGTGATGACTGCATCATATACGCCGCCACGCGTTGACGTCATCAAATTGTGATCGGTACATGAGATCGGCCAAATGTATGAGTACCGATCGAGTCATAAAATGTGAATATCGGCCGATACCGATCTCTGGCCGATCGATCGGAGCATCTCTAATTTTAACATAACTTTTTGTACTGAAACCAATATCCTGTGCACTAAAAATGTCTCACTGTAGATTTTGGAGAGCTTAATAGGTACGTTCACCCTAAATGCTGTCCTTCCGCTAAAAAATAGTTCCTGACAGCAACTGTAAACGGCAAGAGAATGTTCCAAACATGCCTCATCTAATGGAGCTTAAATAAAAACAGAATAGGAACTCTTCTTATCCACGGTGTCATTTATTTTTTTTAAACCATATATGATATTTTCTCACACACATACATCTGCTTATCTCTCAGCATGAGAAAACGTCTGTTTTCCGTCTTTAATTTTAAAATGGACCGATTCACGGCACAGCGCAAGTTTGCAAGCGTCATTACAGTGTAAACTGATGGACATACAGAATCATACCTGAAACAGAAAACTAATAAATTCAATAATATTCCCTCCTCACTTCGGAAACTGTAGACTTCCACACAGACGCTCACACACACCAACACATGTCTGCATGAGAAGCGTTTATTAGATGGGGAAGGGCGGGGTCTCAAAATTAAATATGAAGGATGCAACATAACGCAAGCAGGGGTCACTCATACTTCATTAAATAAATAACAAACAGTTAATTCTGCAGAAATACATAATACATGAAACTGTTTTGATGCTATATTATTGATTGTTTATGTTGCTAAGGGTGCTGCTCAGTGATTCACAGAACCGTTGGGTGAAGCGGTCATAGCCATGCTATATTGTGAATAAAGCACAGCTGCTAACCAATCAGAATCGTGGACTGGAACTAACCGTATAATATATTTAATATATAAACATTACATTTTTCTTATATACATACACATGCATGTATTTGTATTTTTTATACATAATAAATATACACAGTATACACATATAATGTAAACATTTTTTTTTAATTTTGGATGCGATTAATCGTTTGACAGCACTATTAAATAGGCCTACTACTGAAAAGAACATTAAAAGACCTTTTTGACTGGTTCCTGTTGATGATAACAGAGGCATCTTTCCTTGATCCCAGCGTGCACATCAAAGAAAAACATGCTAGTGTTTCTGCTGTTAAAATCAGGATCCTAGACAAAAGCAGCAAAGACTGCAAAAAGCACTTGTATACTTTTCTTTTATGTATTCTCAGTGTCCCTGCAGAAAGCTTTTTATTTATTAAAATCCACCTGACAATACAGTGAAGGGAAACTGGCTGAAGTTGAGAAAAGGTAGCCAGGAATCATGCAAGCTCAGCCACTAATTGGTCTATGCTGAGGTTTTGTGCTGCCCTAATGCGTGGTATAGTTTATGCCCTAATAACGAGCCGAGAAGACAGGATCTTCAAAAGAGAGCTGGAAATTCATGGCTGTGGACAGAAGAGCCAAACGGCATACCTCTGTTAGCACCCACACACAGCTCCATGACTTGGGGACGGCACTGCCTCATTAACTGCGAAATTCATCTCAGCATTCACAGGGAGAGATGAGAGTGGGGGGGGGGGGGGTGCCTCCATCATGTGTTTTAGCCTCCATCACCTCCCAATAACTGGTTATACTGTAGCAACCCATAACCCAAGTGGAGGTGACGCGATGCATAAGAGGCTCAGATCAAAGTCGGCAGGTATGACGGAGCTGAGGCAGATCCCTCAGGAGCGACAGAGGTGTACATACAGCAGTCACATAGTAATCAAATATACATGTGGCAGATATTTCAAAGCTTTACCACCCTAGCTTCCCTTTAGGAGCTTTCCACAGCTGTAGTCATGGAAACAAAGGAGGAAGGGAGACAGAAACTTTGCTGGCAGACACAACTTTCATCATAGGCAGTCAGGGCTGTAACATCCCCTCCATTTAAACCAATTAGTTCACATGAGAGGATCTTTTTGGCTCAGAACAGTTGATTTTTTTTGTTCTGTTAATTAATGTACAAAAATGTCAAAATGTAACCAATGGAGTTTTGCCAGTTTTTCTAGCAAAAAAAAATTAGACAAGAAAGTCCAAATCAACAGGTCTCTTATTTACACGACTGTTTTACACGAAAATCTTTAATGCTCACCAAAGCTGCATTATTTGATCAAAAATACAGCTTAATTTTCAGCATCATTACTCCAGTTTTCAGTGTCACATGATCCTTCAGAATATGCTGATTTACTGCTCAAGAAACATTTTTATTATCAATGTTGAAAACAGTTGTGCTGCCTAAACTTTGTGTGGAAATCATGATAAAGTTTAAAAGAACAGCTTTTATTTGAAAGAGAAATCTTTTGTAAGCCTTTACGGTCACTTTTGAACAATTTAATGCATCCTTGCTGAACAAAACTATTACTTTTTTCATATTAAAAAACTTATCTTGCAGATCCCAAACTTTTGAACCGGTGAAACCAGCTGGTTGCTGTAAAAATACATAGTTTTATACATTTCTCGCTGATCCAGGTTGATAAGATATTCCTGTACATGATGGATCTAGAAGTTTAGTCAGCACAGCAATGATTTTAAAAAATAAAAAATAAAAAAATAAAACAGAAGAAAACCAGACAATACTTGGTGCCAAAACCCTTGAAATTAAGCTGTATGACAGATCACATGACAATAACTAACACAGGAAAACACATGAGTGCCATTCTCAAAGCTGGCCGAGCTCCTCTAAATGAAGTTCAAGCACGGTACACACTGGTGTAGGGCTTTTAAAGAGGGCTTTTCCTGTTGCTTTAACCATTGCCTAATCATAGTGGGTGATGGGCAGAACAAACATGCACAACACTTCAGAGTTCCTGCCGCACAGCTGCACAAACTGACAAACAACCCCGCCGCACACATAAAAAAGCAGCAAGTTTGGCGGGTGTTTTTTGCCCGGTGCTATGTGTGGAGATCTGCCTGGGGCTGTACAAACAGCATTGCCCGTGCACTTTCATTAAGCCCTTTGATAGAAGGCCAAACAGTCTGGTATGGTGTTATCAGACGTGGGAGATCATCCATCATCTTAACCATTTCATTACAGAGGATTAGCAGCTCAAAAATATTAACTCTACAAGCTGGGAATCAGAACTGTTTGTGGTGGCTGTAAACTCCTGCAAGCCAATACGATATTCATAAACGCAACTGATTTTTCTCTAGTTTTATTCGGTTTTGCATCTGCAGAAGGTATTATCTGATACATTGTGATAAATCACAACGCATCATAATATCATAATTGGATAGTGACTGACACTGTGCCAACACTATGACATAGACCCAGCATGCCTGTGAAAGAGAGTGAATCAGCAGCTTTCAGTCTCACGTTTGCTTTACTTTTACCCAATTCAACGCAAGAAGCCAATTTGACTGCAAACTTATTTAGTTGACCAGCCCTCATCAGATATTGGAAAAATGTTTGAAATCCTATAAATGCACAGAAATAAATATTAATAGGCCCTGAATTTCAGTGCAGGATTGCACACAATTTTATTGATTTCTGCATGTTATGCAATTTTAACATGGGAGATTCCTGCAAACACTTGTTCACTATAGCATCCTAAACTGGTTTTTTTTTTTAATGAGACTGTGACCAAACTCCAAAATTGACAAAACTCTGTAAGATGGTAGAAAAACTAGGCATTCAAATTAGGCTGTGTCATGCATCCTCAAAAAAACTAACAAAAAAAAGTACACAAGGAAAAAGAAAATATGAGCCAGACTACAATAAAAACAGTTGCTTGCAACAAGAACATGGTTTCAGCCGACCGGCAAGTTTATGAAATGAATTATTGCCTAGCAAGAGCATGAAACCATCGAAATTCAATTGTGCATGATAAACAAATCTGGTACTCAGTTGCCAATTTAAAACCCTCAAGCAACACCATTTGAGAATCACGACTCCAAACCAGACAGTAGATCATCTCTGCTAGTCAGCAGAGTGTGTTCAATATCTTGCATTAGGACAGCTGGTGTAGTGACTGATGAGGGTGGGTGCAAGGGAGACAGAAGAGGCTCTATTCTTAGTTTCCCACCCACTTATTCCCTAACTTTAATAAAAAGCACTGCTTTACCTGACGTAACGGCAGAGAGCTGGTTCACAAGCCACAAGACCGTTCACATAGTTAATTAGCAAAAGAACACGTGTGTAACCTCAGTAAGGAACATTACTCAGTAGATGGGAATGAGTCTCTGGCGGGTTCTGCAGCTGTTTGCAAGGCAAGTAGTTTGCTGATATATGAGGTTAAAGTATGGAGGGGGCACTGTAAAGCTGACATGCAATGGTGTAAGTCACCAGAATATGAGCCAATGGTCATTTATCTCTACACTTCTTCAGTATGAGTAGAGCATCCAATGAGCAGGGGTGGAGAATCTAAGGAAGGGGCACAGTGAGAAGAGCGGGAGTGTGATCTCGGTCTATTTAATGTGGGTTTCTGTGCAGAAGCTCACTCGCTATTGATGCATTCAAATCTGATGACGGATTTTCAGCATTCTCTGAAATTGGTTTGGATAAATGAAGATTCAGCTCAGTCTCTGAACAAAATAATAAAATTTCAAACTAGACTGTAAATAAAACAAATGACAGATTATTGAAGCACGATCCTATATGGACTTAGAAGTAATGAGACAAAAAAGATGGTATTGTTTAATTTGTAAGTTTAAGAGCTGAAAAACTGAGAAAAAATATGATTGCAATGTAAAATGTGTGTTTTTTTAATTCTTCAGGTTTGCTGTGCTAGTTTGTAGGCCTACACAAATGAGTAGTTTTATAATCAATATTACTAAATTAATAATCGCCATCATTAATTTTGTAAATAAAGTAATGGAAATATTACCAATATACTATATTACTATTACTAATTTCACAGTAAAAAAAACGAATTGAGTATTTAATGAAACCGCAATCATAATTTTGTTTTAGTAACTGTAGCTGGGCGATATGGCCAAAAAAATTATCACAATTTGTTCATATCAGTTGATATTGATAATTATCACAAATTTCCTTCAAGTTTAAAGACAGATTTTTGCTCCAAAGTAAAAGTTGTAGAAACCAGACCATTAATTTTTTTCAACAAAATAAATATCTTAATTTCTGCATGTTCTAATGAGTGATATTGTTTCAAATCAAGAAACAGGTTTGTGTTGCCTGATAATAATAATAATATTACTTTTTTGTCTCTAAGGAATGCAAATTTGATAGTAGTAGTAGTATTGATTTAGGATGCAGATGTAAATTTGTTTATCATCAAAATCAAAGCGGATAAATGGTCCGTGTGTCGTGGTTCAAATGCGTAGTGCTCTTTCATTCCGCTGTTGGCGCAAACATTATCGAAAATTTATCAAACTCTTATCGTTTTAATCGAGAAATTATGTCATGATAATTATAATTTTTGAATTATCGCCCAGCCCTAAACTGTACTAATGTAACACTAATATTTAAGCCTCAATTTCTTCATTTTCAAACATTAAACCATCTAACTTTCATTTTGGTGGGAAACCAAAGGAAAACAGGTTGGAAACGGGTTACAACTTTGTTGGGTTTCTAAACTTTTTTTTGATTACAAATGCTTCATTACAAATTACATTATATTCCCAAATGCATATTTAATAAAAGAGAAAAAACATAATTTAAAGTGAACTGAGCCACTTTGAGAAACCAAAAACATTGTTATGCGCAGCACGTCTGTAAATGAAGACAGTGCCAGGCTTCACTTTGCAATGCACACTGGATGTATTTAATTAAATAATATGAACACCTTGCGATTTGTTTACCGATCTAAGCCATGTTGCGATTATGATTTTATTAAGTTTAATTTCTCAGCCCTTGTACAGTCAATTCAGACTTTGCATACACAAGCCATCACTCTAATTGAGTTATGAACTAGACTGATTAGGGGCTGAAGAATGTGGCCTACTCTACTCATTTCCTGCCAGATTCAGAGATGACACACAGCACTCCTCCCATTCACAGCTTAGGTTTGAGTCACAGCGATGTGAGGACTGGAGGGATATGAGAAAGGCCTTATTGCACACACTCATGTAAAGCCCCGCCATATGCAATGCTGAAACACAAGATGTCGGGCCCCCAGTGCGAATTAAATATCCATGAGCTTTTCCGGAGTTATCCTCCACCCTCTTTCCTGGCTCTTTGTTTCTCTTTCTCCCACTTTCCACGGCCAAATCCTTGCTCTGTGCTGAAGATTAAACTGCGGGAACCGCCATTTGGTAAGGTCGATGGGAACGCCAGAGGCCTTTAAAAATATATCCCCATCCAAACTCGAACAAATGAGTTGTCAGCCAAGAGGGTAAACTGGAATGCTAAACCTCCTCATGTGCATGAATAGACAAGACATTTCCTCAGGCAAAGATACAGTAGGTCAGCCGCTCCGACTTCCATGGTGGATCCGCCAAACTCCCCTAGGAAGAAGCACGATGATGGGGACAGGCGGGCAGACTTCCCCATCACTGAGTCACCAGGTGTGAAAAGGAAGGGAAACCTAGGGGTGGGCGATATGGGAAAAATATCATATCACGATTTTTTATAGAAATATCACGATTCACGATTTTTATCCCGATTCTTTGTTAGTTTTACTATTTTGGTTTTACAAGTTGTCTGAGCATTACAGCCAAACTAGAAAGACAAAGATGCATGGCAGATATTTAGGCCAAAGTGGGTGAAGATAAAAAATCTTTGTCATTATTTTATTTTTCTTATTAAAAAATAAGAACAAAGATACACATTACAAATACACATAATATACAAATAAAACAAACAGTGCTTTATTTCCAGGTACAATAGGTGTATTTAGCAGAGCATTCAATGAAATTGAATGAACAAATATAAAAATAAAACACTAGATAGACTGATTCCTAAAGCAACTGTATTAAAGTTTTTCAGTCAAGAATAGTGAGGGATTTTTCTCTGTGTTTTGTTGTTTTGTTAACGTTAAATGAATAGTTCCCCCACAAATTAATATTCTGTCATCTGTCTGTCAATTCTGTCATAATGTTGTATTTTTATATCATCATTTACTCAAAAGTTGTTTTAAACAGAAATGAGTTTCTTTCTTGTGCTGAACATTTATAAATGATATTTTGAAGAAGGTGGAAAACCAAACAGTTGCTGGTCCTCAGTGACTTCCATAGGATTTTTCTTTCCTACTATCAAAGTCAATGTAGACCAGCAACTGTTTGGTTTTCCACTGAGTAAATAATGACAGAAATTAAATTTTAGGGTGAACTATCCCTTTAATGACAGTCGACAGCATGTTTAGTGTCCTGTCCCTTTAAGAGCTGCACGCATCTAATATACAGTACAGGCACGCATCCGTTTCTCTCTTAACTATTTACTTTCATTTTAGAGATAACCAACTCAGTCTGTATGTAAACCTTGTGTGTTTTGACAGTATTAGCGCAAAATATAACTTAGTTGAGTAATCAGGCGCTGTTAGACAGGCGTTTTAGTGCGCGTGCTTCAGGTGTATGCGCTAAGAACAAGCGCACGTCAGACCAGCGCGCGAATTAAACATTTAACCAGCAAGGCTTGTATGCAAATAATGTACTTTTGCGATCGCGAATAAGTGCAGTGTCCTGTCTGAGTAACTCTACTGCTGTATGTCGTGTTGTACAGTACATAGAGACGGCGGCGCCAGAACTGTATTTGACAATGTGCGCGGTAGCGCGATACTACGATATTTCTTCAAAAGCAGATCGTGGAGACATTTTTATCGTCCACGATCAAAAATCGTCATATCGCACACCCCTAGGGAAACCTGAGCCATACCTTGGGGGAACGAGTGGTTAAAAGCACAATACATAGGAATGAGAGAAATGCATTCAGTCGGCAGTGACTGGAGGAGAAGGACATCCTAAATCTGATGTGTGGCGCATTAATCACAGCTCTGAGCAAACACCATAGAGACTGCAACCTTATGGCGACAATGCCGACAGATGTCTGCCTGTCTGTGCTTTTCACAGCTTGTCTGACACCATCAGACGTACTCAGATACAACACGCAATGATGATTATTGTGCTATCAAACAAACTTAAAACAGGGTCTGGTCTGCACTTCGAGAAAGCTAATTGGTTCCAGAGTGCACTCAATGAACACAGAGAGGAAAGGCAGGAAAACAAGCTTGTAAAGAAACAGGCTATTTATGTTGTTCAGTTTAGAGAATTGCCTACGGTCAATTGTCATCCCTGTAGAGATAGGAGCGATGCTTATAGCGACCCCGATGAGCATCTGCCCCACACAGAGACAAGAGCTGAGAGGATTGCTCCCACTGAAGAAAAAAAAAAAGCCTAAAATCGCAATGGCCTACTTATGCGCTGTGTCAGGAGCGAGAAACATTATCCTGAAAAGTACCGTCTTCAAGTCTGACGGGCTGAAAAAAAATCCCTGCATTTAGCGTTTCTTGTTTACAATAGCAGAAAGAATGCATCCTGGAGCATTGTGCGTGTCCGGTAGTGACCTAGGGGAGGTGGCTGTGTGACCCCTGGGTGCTGTTCAGTAACCTAAATCCAGACGAGGCGCGTGGGAGCCGGCAAGGCTGCTGAGAGAGGCGAAAATCACCATATGAGCTCTTCATCCTGTCTGGAGGCCCCACAGACTTACGGCACTGTACAACACCACAGTGCAGTCTCACACACATGGACACTAGGGTTGTAACGATATACCGGTATATATTGAACGTACACTGATATCATATTGTAAACATTTGCATATCTACGGTTAAAAAAAATAAAAATAAAATAAATAAATTATATATATATATATATATATATATATATAAAATGTCACCCGCGCATATGCAATTTATTTCGGCTGCTTCACTCTGCTGAAATGACAGAGACTGTATCTAATTTCCATCCCCCGCCGAAAAAAAGTTTAAATTTGCAGTATGGGAATACTTTGGATATTTAAAAAAAAACACGAACGTGGGGTTGTCCTTGAGGATGAGTCCAGTTTGCAAAAAATGTGGATGCAAAGTGGCTGCAAAAGCAGGCAATACATCCAACATGTTCGCTCATATTTGCGGACATCATCCCTCCGTGCAGATAAAGGTATGTCGTATTTATTTCAAGTTATAAGGCCGTATAATTTCCGTGATGCAGAGAGAATCCCGGTGCAGTCGTGAACATGGGATTTACAGTATAACGTTAACGAGGTTGTCACTTAAAACGCACCTGATGGATGGATCAATCAAAAGCAGATATGAGTGGCGTCGTTTTATCTACTACATACTGAAGTATGCGTGCATGACACTAATGGTGTTTTCAGCATCTACATAAACATGAACATCAGCAGAGCTGCTCTGAGAGAAAACCAGTTTTATTTGAGAAAATCCATTGTCAAATACACTAAACTCAAAGGTCTGCTACAACCCGTCAAAATAAAAGTTCAATTTAACTTGAAGTCCTGACAGAAATAAATTAGCTTTGTACAATGTACTTAAAAGTCATGACAACAATAATAATATTCTTTATAATAATTAATTAATTTAAACATTATTTTTAAGGAATATCATGTTTGTCCATGTTTTAACTTAGAATACCTCTGTTGTGCATTTTAAAACATTATAGATATACATAAGGCTTATGGCTTTATTTTGTAATTTTTTTTGTTTTTGTTTTTTTTTCCTCAGAAGGGAGGCTTACTTTCATTAAAATGATTTCAAGTTTTTTGCAATAAAGGATTTGTTCACTCAAATAATTTGTTTTTATTCTTTTAAGAGTCATTGTTACTTATAAGAATTATTGTTTAATATATACCGTGAAACCGTGATATTTTCTGAGACGATTATCATACCGTGAAAATCTCATACCGTTACAACCCTAACGGACACAAAGGCCTACCACGTCACACACTTTTATCAGGGCAACAGGCTGCATAAAAAAGCATTTTCCAAATATTTGTAGGGATAAAATAAGAAAATTAAATAAAAGAATCTGTAAGCTCCTGTGTTTGCATCTGTCACAAAACTTCTTTCAATTAAAAAATGCATTATTAAAATAATTGGGGATTGGTAAGACTTTTTTGTTTTTATTAACTAAGGCTGCATTTATTTGATCAAAACCAGTCAAAACCGTAATACTGAGAACATTTCTATTTTAATGTAATTTATTCCTGTGGACAAACTGAATTTACCCCCATTATTACCTCAGTCTTCAGTGTCACATGATCGTTCAGAAATCATTCATATGCTGATTTGCTGATTTTGATGAATTAAAAATTCATCAAAAAGAGAACAGCTTTATTAGAATCAGTGTTCTTTTCTATTTCTTTGCTGTCACATTTGATCAATTTAATGCATCCTAGCAAGAATGCACTGGAGACTTATTTTAAAATAGTAATAATAATAAAATAAAATCTTACTGACCCCAAACTTTTGAGTTAAAACATGTCTAGGAATGGGACAGGATAAGTTTGTGAGGATGAATGAGTTTATTTTTAGAGGCAGGGATTTAAATGGGATGAATTTAGAATTAAAGGTCTCTCAGAAACATCTTATCAGGGGTCTCGTAGATATCACCATAAACCAATTAGTCATTTTGGCAACCCACTGACTAGTCCATGATAAAAATGTGGCATTGCTTATCTTATATTGCTTATCTGAACTCTCACTTGTTTTGAAAGTGGTGAGACACATATAAACTTAATGTCCTGCGTTCTGAAATACTGAAGTGACTGCTTTAGTTAATGAACCCAGCAATAAAAAAAACACAAACAATAAAATCACATAATAGAGGTCAAACGATTTGGTTGCCACTGACACTGAGTGACCACAATACAAAGCCTCATACAAATCATTCTCACCTATGACTCTTCAGTTCAAGGTGTAGAGTCTTATATAAGGGATGAGTCTACCGTAACACACAAGGTTAAATGGTGTGGCTTCAAGTGCATGAACATCATAATTACATAACAAAAACCTTGAGTTCAAAAAAAATGATTCAAAATAAGACTAAGGTTTAATACAAAACAACAGATATGCTATAGTGGTCTGAGTCATATGTGGTGAGGACAGAATGTCTATGAAACAGCACTTTAACACTGCAACATGGCTTAAACTTAAACATTTTTTGTTTTTCACCCTTTTTGAAACACCTTTTTGCTTTATTGTAGCTAATAATTTAAACAGTTTAAATTGTGTAATTACACGAGAACTAGAAAATTTTTTAAAATTATATCATTATTATGTTTCTTAAAGGGGTCATCGGATGCCCATTTTACACAAGTTGATATGATTCTTTAGGGTCTTAATGAAAAATGGTAGTGTAAAAAACACCTTTACCCTGTAAAAATCAGCTCTGTTTTCAGCACACTGTTAAGGCCCCGATATACTTCAAACGAAGTTCGTTTTCATTCTTCGTTTTTGGGGGCAAAAATAACTTTGAAAAGACTGAGCGACGGTATAATGTTTTCGAACATTCCAACAACACCCCCACGCTGCTGGAGGCGAGGTGTAGATTAATGTAAACACGCGACGCTCGCGCGCATGCCCTAAACACAACAACGATGGTGTATCTAGGTCTTTTATTAAACTGGATAAATTATTACACGTTTTTATATTTTATGTGTTGTCATAATTTGAAAAAAACAAAGGTTTATTTGCATTACATTTATTTTATACCTTTTAAATTCGCTTATTGAAAGAACAACAGCAGCAGTATGGTGTAACATTTATTAAGTTCGGTTTAACTTAGCTTATTAAAGACCGTGTGCCAGAAATAGGCTATATTACTATTATTTAGTAGAATGTACCTAATACTACTACTTACTACTACTGTTAATTTTTTTAAAAGAAATAATCACAAAATATTTTAATTTTAATAGTAAATCCCCTTCATTTGCCAAAAATGTAAATGTTTAATTTTCATTCATTCAAATATAAATTAATTAAAATTGTTTCATGCCTTCATCTGATATCCAGTAAAATTTAAATACACAACACAGAATTTCTGAGGGGGAAAACACATTTCATAAGGCTACTGTAAGAATAAATAAAAATTGTTTGTATGCATTCAAATAATAGACATGCTAAAACACAGAATTTGGTAACAATAAAACATAAGGTGAGAAAAAAATAAAACATTTCATACGGCCCTAAACGTGTCATTTTTGTTACACTTTTAATAAATTAAAATGTTAAATTGTATAATTTTCATGATTTTAATGAATTAGACATGCTTTTAGATTAATAGCATTTAATTTGACCATTAAAAAAAAAAAAAAAGAGTCCAGAAAAATTCAAACGAAAAAAAAAAAACAGAATCCAGAAAAATTAAAATGGAAAAAATTGAATGTAGAAAAAAATTTAACGGAATTTGGGGAAAAGTAAAACGGATTTCATAGGGCCCTATATATGGAAATATTTTGGTTATGAAGCAAATGAGAATATCAACAAATAGACCTTTGGATTTTAATTAGTGCATGTATTAGTAAACGTTAGTTTCAATTAACATTTAACTAAGATGAATAAATAAATCAACAAATGCAGTACCTCAAGACATTTTTTTGTTCATGTAAAATATACCGCATGTCCTCGACTTGTTACATTTATCTTTAAATTAAAAAAATTACCCCCTTAATATTGTGGCAGTTTTTTTCTCCATGGTATCAAAAATGGTATCGAATATCGATATTTTTCAAGGTATCGTATCGAAGTTAGAAACTCCAGTATCGTGACAACACTATTACATGGAGCGAAGATGAAAACAAAATGCCATCGAATCGTTTCTGAAGACATTCAGAACCTTCAGAGGTACATTCATATAATTAATTCATTCATAAATTCATTTGCATAATTCCCTCAGCAGTCTTTTAAAACCTCCCAGCTTTTCCGCTGTATTTTCACTCAAAACGAAACTACTCTGCTGCTGTGCGCAAGTGAGACTGTTACTGAAAACTGTTCTTTATGCTGGACAGTATTTATTTATCGTGAGTTGTTCAAATCGCGGTAATCAAATACAGTTTTAATGATAATTAAAATATGAAACTGTAATACTAACCGTGGGGAATTTTATCATGATTTATCGTCAAACCGGTAATCGTTACATCCCTAGTGGGTCTAAGGCAGTGGTAAGCAACAGACGGCCAGCGGGCCAATAGCAGCTGGTTCTGAAATAGATCTGTCATGACAGCAACAGTTACTCACAATCAGAGCATGTGAGTGGAGAGGTGTTTTTTTTGAATGGAGCGAGGAGCGGATTTTTTTTAAAGTCAGAACATCATGGTTTTCACTCGCTCCAAGAGTGCTCCATCACCGCTCCACTCACGGATGTGAGGACGGATGTGTACACACACTTCCAACACACATTTATGTTCAAACAACTTGAAAAGTGAATTTTGCAACCCCTTTAAGCACCAGTTATCTCTCACAGGTGAGGAATACTAGCATCGAAGCTCCAAAAGCAAGCAAACACACAAACTCAGTCACATTTCCTCTGTATAACAACTATCTGTTGCTTTCATTCCCAGAGCTTTCCATCAAGGCATTTATTTCCAAAGGACGGGTGACGGCCTAGCTCTGATGCTGGCTCAGTGCTGCAGATTGTCCGAACAAACAGTATCCGCTACAGGGCTCCAGACTGCGACTAAAACGGTCGCATTTGTGACCAAAAATATTCATTTGCGAGTTAAGTTTTTGCTGAGGTCGCCACTGGCGACTATATATATTTTTATGTTATGTTTTGACTTAAAAATTGCATGCAATGCCTTTTTTCCTGATAGTTTTGCAATCACATCTTTTGTTAGTGGGAAAAAAAAAAGAGCTTCAAACAGTCCTCTTCTCTGCCGCACAGCAAAACACAGCTTCGTTGTGCAGAGTGAGAGAGATCAAAATGACGGAGACATGCAAGTAAAGGTGCACAAAAGCAGTGTCTATTTCGTGCACAACTTGAACAAACTACAACAGGTAAAGCTGTCAGATGTGGAAAATTGGCAATATAGTTAACAATTCTCGTTTATAATCATTACTAATATGGCTTCTTCTTATCAAGATCTTAGTCCAGTGGTTCCCAACCTGGGGGTAGCGACCCCCACTAGTGGTCGATAAAGATTTACAAGGGGTTGCCAAGCTCACTCTTGTTTGACCACAAGATGAAATTCCCGACAGCTTTGTGTTACAAAAACTATTGTTATTAATATGCTTCCATAGGATGTGACTGGAAGCTAGACCGATAGAATTTACAAATGGCCGCGCCCATTTTTACGGCAAGAGAAAGGTGGATAAAGAGGAGCATTTTGCTATATTTATGCGCTATTGCATATTAATATTTTTACTTAACCGTTGTCTACATGATTCAACTCCTTCTATAAAATTGCAATTTACTAATGAAAAGAAAAGAAAAAAACAGACTGAATGTGTGAAAGACATACAGTATGACAACATTTATAAGATGCATTGAAGAGGAGCCCAAACTACTCCAAGTGATGTTGACATAGTTATGGCCCATGATATGGTATAGATTCTGTGTAATGAACAGTTCTTTGTGACGCATTTCAAGTTGGAAAATACATTTTGTTCCCACTTTTAGTGGACCTTAGTTCCCAGGTCATCTACAAGATGGATTAAAATGATGATAAATTCAAGAAAAGATGAGACAAAACAGTATGATTGAAATGAAAAAGTAAAAATAAAATAACACACGTTTATTCTGTGGCACCTAAAAAAAATTGTTTTCCTTATAGGAGCCTATGGCTCCTTACTCTATTTTTTTGTCTGGAGCCCTGTCCTACAAACCCGCAGCTGGACTTCACATCAATATCAGGCCCAGGAATGTCTGAGAGGCCACATGCTCTACATACCTACACAACCATGAACATGAAATGATCACGTGCAAGAGGACAAGGAAGAGAGAAAAAAAAAAGATAAGGAACGGGGGAGAGGAAAGAGAGGAAACAGACAAGTAGGCAGCACGTGACAGAAATGATAACAGCAGAGTGCTGCTAGTGCTCCTTAATGAATAAGCAGGATTCCCCAGAGTCCAGCTCTCTGCTTCTAGCACAGGCTCACATACACAGGGGGCAGTAAGCCTCTTTTCATGCAGCTTCTTGCACCTGATGCCTGCCACAATAGCTGGCCATGCCATGCAACAGCCTAGTACACAGAGCATAATCCAGGCTTCAGATGCTGTACATTACAAAAAAATACGCTACTGGGCAAACGATTATGGAGAGGTTGAGTTTGCAAGGGGACATGGGATGTTCAATAAATCATTTATAGCGTCTACTCTAAAGTCAGCACATCAAGTCAATATAACAGGCAAACATGGCTGCATTTGCATTACAGGGCTTAATGCACAGATGCCATTTTTACGCCAACTGTTTACATGCACTTAAAACTGAGTTTACATGAGTGACCGCCAAGAGGCATTGTTAGAACAACATGTCCTTGCTAGAAATATGTTAGGGAATTGACAAAAACATCACAATAATGCAATTAGACAATGATCATATGGCTATTCCCAATAAACTAAGATAGACTTGTTCTTTTCTTGCTATTCACACTGGAGATGCTCACTCATACCAGTTATTATGATAGAAATGCAATTTGGTCATTTTGCATACTCCAAAAAAGAAATAAAAACTCTTATTCATGTCAAATTCGTGCACACAAACTTAGACGACAAGAGTGTATGTACTTGGTGTTTCCGTTTGTATTTATGCTCTTTTTCTTTTAAAGTTACCTTAATGCAAAAACCATTTCTGACATGTCGTAAAGTGCTTGACATCTTGTCCAAACAAAGTTCTGCAGCTACATGTACAGATATGAAAAGAAAGCTGTTATAGTGGATAATTAATGTTAAAAACTTGTGAAATAATCTCATGAACTTAAATGTTCAGATGGGTATCAGATTTAGAACCACATAAAAGTAGCCCAATTTACACACACACACAAAAATCAGATCTGTTCGCAAACATTGGTGGTTTCAGTAAAGCACATGGTTTGGCACCCACTGTTTAATGCACATTTGCACTGCGGTGCATAACAGCATTTCTAAAAAAAAAAAAACATTCTTCTTGCAAATGTTTAATAATTATTAAGAGTTTCATTATGTAGCCTAAACAAAATGTAGAAGAGTGTAAACAAGTATTTGAGAACATCTCAAATTTCCTTATTGCTGCAATGCTAATTGTGAAGTGCTAAGTAA
Source organism: Barbus barbus (assembly GCF_936440315.1). Taxonomy (NCBI): domain Eukaryota; kingdom Metazoa; phylum Chordata; class Actinopteri; order Cypriniformes; family Cyprinidae; genus Barbus; species Barbus barbus. Next base: position 18,839,791 of record NC_136732.1, read on the forward strand.
TTAGAAAACAAAAACAGTGAGCATCAAACTAGCATGTAAAACAAGTCATTGGAATTCTGAACTGTTAGACCACTAATATTTTGAAAACAAAGCAAATATGCTACCAAAACATGATACTAGTGCAAGTAGACATCCTGGGCTAGCGTTATACAGCTAATAATATCAGAAAATGCTATCTATATCTACAAAACATCAAGCACAATGACAATTCCTGAGCTAGATACAAACCTTCGTCCTGATCAAGTTAAATGCATAGTATAATCCGTTTAAAACAGGACTCACAAAGATCTAGCATTTGATAATGAGTAATTATTCAACACTATGTATTTTGATTGGATTGAATAGCACACCTGGAGTCTAGTTAAAGAAATGCTAATTGTGAAAGCATCAACACATCATTTAGTCTATAGAGGCTTTAAGAAACAGCTTTGCCAAAACACCTTGTAGCTTTACAGGTTTTGGAGGTATACAACAGAGTCTCACTAACACCACAAGTTAAACACAGCTGTTTCACAGAAACAAGCAAACATCTTGAAACCTGAAAGCTCATGGCCTTAAAGTTTATCATCCCCATGTGTGTGAGCATGTTTAAATGTAACAGCAACAGTGAAAAAGAGAACTTAGAAGTAGAATACAAATGAAGGACTCGGTAATGTTTTGCATTCTTATACGGTTGCATCCAGACTGCCTTATTCATTAACACAACAATAAAGCCCAAACAGCCCAACTAATCCACAAAATATACCTTCAGGGTGAAACCCAGTTGAAAACATGTGAAGTCAAGTGCTTTCTCGGGGGCATTATCAGCACAGACCTTTCCAAGTAATGAGGAAACAAAAATAAGAAACTTGCATTTCTCCCTGATTACTCTGTAACCATGATGAGGGCAATAACTTCTGAGCAAGCTTTTAAAAAAATAAATAAATTAAAAAAAAACGCCAGGAGGTGCATGCTCCAATGACGACAAATATTTACAGAATTCTTCCCCTATAATGAAATTACAAAAGGGTATAATCAGGTCATAAATGTCATTCATCTCAATAATCTAACATCAGGGGCCCGTTTCAATAAGGAGGTTCAACCAACTCGGAGTTTAAACTTGAACTCTGAGTTGACTTACTCTGAGATGGGAAACTTTTTGGTTACAGAACAGCTGAACTGAGTTAGTTTACTCAACTGTAGGTTGACTCGGAGTTAAGTGCGTGCACCACGACTATGAAAAGTCATGATCAGCGGAGTGCCGAAATTACGATTCACCATGGCAACAGCTCCCGCCAAAAAGACGTCAACTTCCGTCAATGCGTAACATTAATTCTTAATAATTGTCTATAACTTAATAACTGTTATAATATCAGAGGTGAAAACAGTAAATTATTGGAACTAATATTCATTTTAATGGTATCTCATGGCCACAAAAAATAATAATAATAAAAAAAGGGAAAAAGACAGAAAAAAACCCAAGAACGTGTCAGCAGCTAAAAATTAAGTATAAAAACCCAATTCAATCAAGGTAAAGTTTTAAACATGAAAGGTTCATGGGTGTGGGCTAAATGACTTTACAGACATTTGACATTAAATATCATTCAATGTCTATTTCAATGCACTGTAGCTTGTACCCACATAGTCTAACACTCTTTTCACGCAATTAAATATTCTATAATCCAACCGGTTACATTTCTTAATTAGAGTAATAAAACTAACTACTGACTTGTCGACGGCAAGAAGGCAGAGAAAGAACCTGCACCAGAACCACTGACAGATGAAGAGGAGATGGTCAAGTATGGAAAGATTTCTAAAATCCAAAAGTAAAAAGAATAACTTTTGCTTTTGCATTAGGAAATAAAGATGACCAAACAATTGTGAATAATTTGTTTATTTAACAGCTGTGGTGGTGGTTACGGCTCGTACTACCCCACCATCTGGCATCCTTTCATTTCATACAGTAATCAGTTTCATAAGGTGCGATGGTGGGGATATGCTTGTCATCAGTGCATTCAACCACACTGGAAATCCTGAAGGAAATTCTGATTATTTCGGGTTACTTCCACAGGTCACAGAAAGATGTTATCAAGTGAACATCATTTCTCAGATTAGCCTCATTTAAACCCATTGCTACACCACTGACCTACAGTCCTGTGAAAACTCCTCTTTGTTTGTGAATTTGTGCCCAGGAAAAAATTATCAGAAAGAGCGTGAGAGCGATGCACACGTTCCTTAAAATCTGCATACAGGACTTATAATGTGCTCTGCATCTCAGATGTTTTAAAGAAAACTACCATTTAAAATGGTACCGCTCAAATAATTATGCACATGAATACGGTAAATAATAAAATAAAAAAATAAAATAAATTATAATAACATAAATAATAGGCTATAAGGTATTTAGTCTTGTTTCCATGAAGGGAAAAAATATTTAAAATATTATTTTATTTTCCAAATTATCTGGCAATGGGGTAAGAAATTAAAAATAGACTATTCTTGTTTCTGTTTGCATTAAGATTATTTTTCTTACCCTATGGAGAACAATTTTATATTTTAACAAGACTAAATATCTAGATAATCTTTCATCTATAGAAAATGCATCTTGACTTAAGAATTTTTAAACGTTTGTACTTGAAATAAGACAAAAATACTCAATAAGAAAAGCAATTTTGCAGCGTGAATGAATGAGGTATTAAAACATCGCTAACACTTTAAAAATGGGGAGGAGACGGAAAGAAACTCTGGGTTTACCAAAGAAAACCTGCTCCCGACCAGGTTAGGTTCACAGAGTAAGTTACCACGGTAACTGACTCTGAGTATAAATTACCTCTCTTTCAGAAACGGGCTTGACTTACCCTGCTTTCCCGGGTTTGACAAACCTCCCATTTTGAAACGGAAAACCCAGAGTTTCCCTGATTTCAGGTTTAACATACTCAGAGTTTTCACTTAACCTCCTTTCTGAAACGGGCCCCAGGTTCTACAATTCAGTTGGATGTGATCAATTTAGAAATATTCAAACAGTTCAAAATCTTATAGGTGAAAACACACATCTTAATAGGCATGTTTTTATTGTTGCAGTCTACTAATCATTGTGTCAAAAGAGGAAATTGATAATTAAATTTGGTTCTATCAACTACTGAACACAACACCACAACATAAACTATTACTACTGTGCACAAAACCCACAATATCGCTCAATCATGAAAAGAAATGATTGCAGAAGCCACATCCTACTTCCTGTTGTGTGAAACAAGAACCCAAATTAAAACGGACAAGCAGCAGCAACAAAGCAGGGAAAAGCATTGCAAGTGACACCATTAACAGATACAAACACACAATTAAAAACAATTAAAAACTTCAACATCATGTCAAATGAATTTGGGAAAATATTCCAGGCCATCAAACATAACACTGTACTCCCAAATTATTTAATGTACTTGTTTCAGTGAGGAGAAATTTAGAAAGAAATTATAATTCAACATTCAATCTTGCCTTTATCTGGTAACTCTATTGTTATCCTCAAGCAAAATAACATCAGAAAAAGCATACTGCCGTCAAAGCCTCCTAGACACTGTAGTGTGAAGGTGTTGATTATCAACACTTTAAATCTTCTAGGAATCTGTGTGCAAAAAAAGGTGATGCAAGTTGACTACAAACAATTTTTGATCATTATTGTCAAAAGATCACGTTTTTAGGCTAACACGTGGGGTTAGGTACAAGAACCGGTTCTTTTGCCGATACTTAAATTATCTGACTCGTGTACCGTGTTGAACTGAGTGTACTGAACCTCTTGAACCAAAAACAGTTATTGTTATGTTGCACTAAAGGCTCGTGAGACTTGACTAGTTATTGACTGGATGTGCATATGCCGTTATGAAGTTAAACATACATGAATTTGTGTTAATATATGTTACCACATTATAGTTTTGGGGTTTTTTAGCATTCCAAAATAGTATAAAGCCTATTTTGAATGACTGTACCTATGCCAGTAAAGTCATAAAAATGTGTGTAAATATCCTTGGTGAGAACAGCATGTATTCATCAGTGTATATCTGTTCTGAAATCATCTCTTTCAGCAACACTACTGAAGGCAGCAAGTACAATAAGAACTGCATTTTATTTTTCCAAAAATGTATTTCTTAAACAAAATTCTAAAACGATCATTAAAAGGATCGCCTGCCCAAAAATTAGGGTGAGTAAATGATGACAATTAATGTTGTTTCACACCTGTATGTCTACAGAAATACACACATAAAGATATTTTAAAGAACTTTGGGAACCAAACAACATTGGAGGCCACTGGCATTGAGTTCTCAAAATATCTTCTTTTATGTTCCACAGAAGAAATAAAGGGTTTAAACAACATGAGGGTGAGTAAATGAACTATCCGAAGGAATTGTTGAAGTACCTGAATCATTAAGAGGAATCAGAAGCAAAAATCATTCAATTCCTTATGATTCCCACACCCGCTAATATGTTTAGGTAGCTGTCCATCACACTCAATGCAGTGGTTTCCAAACACTGCCGTTCTCTCTAATTTACACCATGTAAATTATATCAATTGGAAAACCATTAAGTGAAAAAATTCTAAACATACTGGCAAACAAGAAGCTGAGAATAACACTGAAAAATAATATCCTCTCACCCAAACCCCTAAATGCAGCACTGCTGCATCTACTGATGACTGTCATACAGATAAAAATCTTGCAAGCTTTGGTAACCCAAACCTCTGTACTTAAATGCCCTGTGAGACTAAACAGTGAAGCAGCCACTGAAGAGATTCAACACTCATTGTTTCATGAGACAGACGTTCCTTGTCCAATTAGAATTCTTTTCATGGGCCCGGGGGGGAGCAGCACAGCTGGAGGCGCTGGGTTTGTCTGCGGCCCGACAGCTCTCCACCTCTGCTGTGGACATCTCTTCCACAAACAAACTCAAGTGGCCACAGAGGAGATGTTGTAAGACAAACACATCTGTGTAAAATAAAGACCGCCTCATTCAAAGCTCTCGTTTGTGTGGGAACACAATGTCTTTATATGGTGTCGTCACTGCATTCATCAAAGCAGTGCATAGTACAGTGTTGAGTTTGACATCAAAATAGTTCTGCCAGACAAAAATGGACATTCTCAAACATTCTCACATTAAAATGACAAAATGTCCATGTAGTCCACTTGTTCTAGTGGCATACATCAACTGGAAACGGAGGAAAAGCAGTAACACTACAATATGGTTAACATGAACCAGAGTTACCATTAACTAAGCAAGTAAAATACTTTTAATGCATCTATTAATCTTAGTTCACAATAATTTCAACATTTACCAATTCCTTATTAAAATCAAAACTATCTGTTAATATTATTTAACGGACCTGAGCTAACACTGAACATCGTTTTTACTGACAAACGTTAACAAAGATGAATAAATACTATAACAAATGTATCACTCCATGTTAGGCAATGTCAATTAATGCATTAACTAATGGGACCTTGTTTTAACAAAAACAGAAAAATGCTTTTAACCTTGTCCCCATTGAATCTATAATGCCATAAAATGCATATAACTTTGTAATTTTGCATTTATTAATCTTTCTATTCCATAAACACAGATATGTCAACAGCAGATTTGGTTTAAAGAGAGCAATGCTCCAGGGCACTGTCACTATCTCTGTGATGATATCAATGAGATCAGTACGCATCAATCATATCCTGTGCATTTCCAAGAAGCGATTTCAAAAGAGAAGGGAAAAATATCCTCCCTGTGAAACCCCCAACAGCGGATTGTGAAAGAGTAGCCTGTGTTAGCATGTAAAGACCAAGCATTGTAACCCTTTCTTAACTTGCTTAAGTGAGCAAATATAATAAGTAACACACAACACAAATATTAATGAATAGTTTTCCACACGTGGCAGTCTTAATATCTTAATATCTCGGAGACACATCCATCCAGATGAGAGGAACCGAGAAAACAGCTGCCTCTCCTCTTCATCCGGTTAATACTCAGCTGATTTATGACTAATCCAACCTAACAAACCGTGCAGGGGGAGCTGCTTTCGGCCGATAACCTTCACATAAGTGAAAATAAAGCAAGATCACGGACTATTGCGCTGTTTATAGAGATATGAAGAAATGAAAGACTGCTTGTCGCGTTAGCATGCGTTTAGCATGAAGAGGCAGGCTGCTGCAACTCACCCCAGCAGCAGAAGCAGAAGCTAGCAGGAGTCGCTTAGCCTTCCATACACACATTAGCGACAACAGCGGCGATAACGTAACCAGAAGTATAAAATGATCATTAACCCAGCAACGACACAATTAAGACGATAGAGAAGCTCTTATGTTTTACCTGTCAGTCGGATTTTTATGCTTGACCCGTTCCTTCGAGTCCCAGGATTCGACATCACTCCCACAAAATAACCGACCAACTTTCTCTCAGGATAAACCCAAGACGCTCGCTGCAAGCGGATAGAAAAACGTATAAAAACGCGCTACGCTAATATGTGGGCTGTACATGTGTTTCTAGGCGGTAAAACGGTTTTATTTCCGTCTGGCAAATCCCCTGTAGCTTTCAGACTTAACAACACAGGCTAACATTTTTTGAGCTCAACAGCGTTCTGACATCACGTTAGTACAGCTGTACGTGCACGTACTCGCGGCTGGGCGTGCGCGCGCTCTCTTCCGCCTGCCGCTGCCCTCCAGTGCATCTGTGACCCTGGAGCACAAAACACAAAAAATAAGGGGGCAGTTTTTTTTATTGATATTTATACATCATCTGAAAGCTGAATAAATAAGCTTTCCATTGATTGTTTTGTTAGGATAGGACAATATTTGGCCGAGATACAACTATTTGTAATCTAGAATCTTGTAAAGATTTTTGAGAAAATCGCCTTTAAAATTGTTCAAATTAAGTTCTTAGCAGTGCATTTTACTAATCAAAAATTAAGATTTGATATATTTACGGTAAGAATTTACAAAATATCTTCATGGAACACTTTGGATCTTTACTTAATTATTTTTAGCATTAAAGAAAAATTTATAATTTTGACCCATACAATGTATTGTTGGCTATTTCTACAAATATCTCCATGCTACTTATGACTGGTTTTGTGCTCCAGGGTCACATTTGTGGTACCTAATGAAGAAGGAGTTGAGATGTTGTCCAAAGCTAAATTACTTTATGAAAAATTGTACTATGTTGGCTGTTTTGCAGCGATGTCATCTAGAGTATTTTAATTAACAGTTTAATTGCAAATAATTTTAATAAATATTTTCTAAAAGACAGACAGATTGAAATTGAATAGAATATTAAAATTAAGGACATTATGCATACATTTGAACTGATTTAAAGTGATGTCTAGGAATTCTGGTAAAGTCATGTTGTTATTTTGCAGCTTCCTGTAACATTTTAGTTTTGGTAGAGGTTGTTGTTTTGGGTTGTAATAAATTACCAGATGATGAATGTAGATGATTTACGTTAAATTTGCATTATTCTGATTGCATTAATTGTGGCTCGATAATTGTTGTGTGGTAGAAAGCGAACAAGGTTAGTCTGAGCAATAGGAGAAGGGATTGGATTTGAGGAGTTTAGCAACTGGAAACAATAGAGCCATTTAATAGTGTTGTGCAGAAGAAAAGCCAATCCACATAAACAGCAGGCTAATGAGGGAGGCAGGCCACACACTGGCCTTTTTCAGTCCATCACCACTTTAATGAGCAGAGAGGCATTGCGCTTTTGGCATTATAATGAAATGTATTTGATCTGAAGACTCATTAAAAATGAAACAAATACATATTAATGCATTTAATTTAATCAGTTCATTGTGTGGGATGCAATGTGGTTTAATGATGTACAACCCAAAAATGAAAATGATAAATGGTTGAATAAATGGTAACACTCTAATGATTGTTATCGAGGACATCATGTAATTATGTCATGTCTTAAGACCACAGATGACAAACACATTTATTAATCATAAGATAATGTTAATTTTACTGCTGGCAAATTAAAACTAATATATTGAAACAAAGGGTTAATAATACATTGCATCAATGGGGTTCAGTTATAATGTTATGAAGTAACAAAAAAATATATATTTTAGTTAAATTATGAGCTTTAGCTGTGGTAGTGGTTTTGTGCTTTGGATTTTAGAAAGTGATTGCAACACTAGAGCTTAATTGAATACCAGACATGAGTTGAGTACAGAGACAGTCATTGAGGATATCTAACTACATTCAATGATATATGTTTTAGAATGTGATACATATTATGTAAACTACTCCAATTATGAAAGAGTGCAAACAGATTATGGACAGAAACCTTATTGACACAATTTACTCATTCAGTTGAGATGATGTAGTTCACTTCTGCCACCTCTTGGTCATAATATGTTTATGATAAGTGCAGGATTTGATTGTTTGCCAACTCAAAGTCTCCAAAAAATCTCTTAACTGAATTGATAAAGTAGGAAAGGACTTGAAAGAAACTGTGTGTGAATGAATGAATGAATTTAATTAGATTTAAATCATTTAAAATACATTAGTAATTTTCTAAAATAAAATAAAAACATAAAGGATTAAAATTCAATTTTAAACATTCTATAAAAGAGACAAAGAATGCCTTAAAGTGCTATTAATATATGCTGATAAAAATCCATATTTTGAGGTAGGCCTGTTAATATACATAAACACGAGTCAAGAATAAATGTGACGGAGTGGAACATTATAAAAGCAAATTGGCTGCTTCTTTCCCTGTTCTCTTGGTTGCCATCAATAAATTGATAGTAAATAGTAGAAAACATTAAATAAACAGTGTCTGTTTTATATGTCAGTGATAACTCAGACTTTTATCCAAATTATAGTTAATGTGACTCTACAGATGGGAAAACCACTTCTATAATCGAAAAGTTTTGGTATTAATATTTGTATTTATTTTTAAATAATTTAAATGGAATGTGTATGACTGGCTAATAGTTATATGGACATGTTAAAATGTACCATTGTTAGATGAAGATTGGTAGATTGGTACTGCTTTTTGCCTTTATAGCTACATTTTATAATGGTGAATTTTACGTATCTCAATATTAAGAAGGTAAATTTAGCCATCTAATTAATGTACGCAGTTGTCAGGAATATCCTCTGAGTATCCAGGGAGCAGCATGTGTGTTCACAGCTTTGAATTAGCAGCCTTAATGATCCCCTAATGCTTGAAGTGGAATATTGCTCCACCACTCTCACTGTGTGTGAGATAATAACACAACATGGCCACATTACAATCAGTAGACAAATCACAGACAGACGTTTTTCACTTGTTCATTCTTCCAGAAGCTGCTAAAGTGTCACTAGCTGATGACGAGAACAAATAAGGATTTCTGGTTCACAAAGATGATTTTACGTTTTACTTTTCACACACACACACACACACACACACACACACACACACACACACGTAAAGGATAAGAAACAATAAATGCAATCTTATGCGATTTATTTATTAAGTCAATTGAATGTGCCATATAAATAAACAAAAAATAATAATAATTAAAAAAAGAAAGAAATAATAATATATTCCAATTATGAAACCAGCTCTAAAACATCCATTCATCCATTGTGTGTTATAAATAATACCACTGCTCTGTGTTGAGAACAGAGATGAGCTTTAAAATATCACATATTCCTAGTGGAGAAACTGGTGCCAGCAAGACCATCCGGTATTTTGCCAATGTGGGAGCCACTGGAGGGAAGCAGCTTCAGATTTCAAGGTAAGCAAATGGTTTGGATACCCTCTCTGTGGAACATCATGCCCTGTTCTACAAGCCAAGGGTTTACACCGAATCATTTACTCTATTTTCCCCTGTCCTAAAGCCAGGCCATGGCAATGCTGAAACCACCAAGAACAACAAGTCTATCTCATCTTGTATATTCTCCTACCACAAAGGAAACAATGTACAAAACTTACATTAGAGCAGCATACTCAATTCTTCTGAATCACCTTGTCCTTTTTATTCTAGGGGAAATTTATCTGACTTCACTTCTAAGATGGTTGATGAAGATATTTGAGAGTCGACTGACTATTAATGCACTACTTTATCACCTTTAAAGCAGCTCTGTATGACACTCATCTGAACTTTGATGATTTACTCTGATGATATAGTAACTTCCTAAACAAAAAAGCATGGTAAAAAAGATCCAGAGGCCCATTTTGAGCTAATGCATTATGCTGGAACTATAAGTCTACATTTGAGAAAGAAAGATTTCCATGTTGCTATAGATTCTCAGCCAAAGAACATCCCATGTTGATTACATCAACACATCCCAGGTGGTATACAACAAGCAGGATGGCTATGCACAAACAAAGATCCACTGAGCGAAACAGTGGTGGGCCTGTTGCAGCCCTCCATGGCTTTCTTGGCTCAGCTCTTCAAAGCAGAGGACGCTCCACTAGGCGCAAAAAAAAAAAAGAAAGGGGCTCTTCCAGACCATCTCAGCTTTCTATAGGGTACTAGTCACCTATAAATATAACAAAATGCCTGAACTTCCTCACAAAATATACTCTTTTTTTTTTTTAAGTTGATATTTCCTTTGGACCCAACAGGAACAGCTATAAACTGATGACCACTCTGTCCACTGTATACTGTGCCAAATGAGTTTAAACGATCAGGTCATTTATATCGGTTTTGTATTTCGTTCTTTTTATTAAAGGAGCAGTTCACCCAAAAATGAAAATGTGCTTAAAATTTACTCAACTTCAGGTCAAGATGTAGATTAGTTTTGGAACAGATTTTGAGATATTTATTATTTATCATTACATCACTTGCTCACCAATGGATCCTCTGCAGTGAATGGGTGCCGTCAGAATAAGAGTCCAAATAGGATAGGATAGAGGACTTAATGGTTTAGAAGCGATGGTTTGTAGCTCCTAATGATTAATTAAAGGACAGGAGCAGTGTGGATTATTTTTGAATTATTGTGATGTTTTTATCAACTGATTGGACTCTCTTTCTGACGGCACCCAGTCACTGCAGATGATCCTTTGGTGAGCAAATTATGTAACGCTAAATTTCTCCAAATCTGTTCAGGTGAACAAACTCATGTGCATCTTGGATGGCCTGAGGCCAGGGTAAGTACATTTTCAGCAAATTTTAATTTTGGGGTAAATTATTCTTTTAAAATCCGTCATTATTGCATTTCCTTTTTTATTCTACATTTCTAGTGTTCCCTTATTTTATATTTAATTTTTGTATGTCCTATGTAAAGCGTTTTTGTAAAGAAACCATTTTAAAATGTGCTATATAAATCAGGTTTTAATTATTTACATATAAGTTATAGTCCTTAAATTCCCTGAATATAACACATACATACTAATATGTTAACCAATGCACTTCCATCAAGCAGCATTGTTATTATTTCAATATACACTCTTATGTTTATCAGGTGTTTGTGACTCATTCCTAATCCTGCACCTAGCAACTGGTATGTAAGAACATCCTAGAGGGAACCTGCATTTGCCGGAAGGCTTTTCTAGTTTAAGCATAAGCTGTTCCTGTAAAGCATAGCTCTTTTTCAAAAGACATGCAAAAATGACAGGACAGAAAAAGCACATAAAATCCATACAGTTAAAAGGTTTGATCTAAACCCTTGTCTCTCACTATTTTAGAAATGGCTTCACTGCCATTCAGCTAAATGTGAGAAGATTCCTGAAGCTCAAATAATGTGGAAAAACATACTTCTGAAGTCATTCATTTTTATCCTTTTTTATACATTTTTATCTTTTCTAGTCCTTTCTATCTTGCAGTGTTTTATTTTCAGGTTAACATTTTGCTCCACATGGCTCACCAACAGAGCAAGATGAAGGCCAAAAAAGAGGTAAGCTGTTCTGAAGAAATCAAGAAAAATGTTAGAGAAGATTAAAGAACTTGAAGAACTGATTACTGTTTCAAAAGAAAAGGGTGATTCAGTCCTGGCCTCAGCCACTGTGTCTGGATGTGGTTTTCATTTTTAATGAAAATGAACTGCATTTTTACACTAAATACGGTTGCAGATGCTGAGACTGTAACCAGTTGATCAAGTAGAAAAACAGCATGAAAGAACAGATATCCAGGATATGAAAGAGATGTTAAAGAAGGACAAGAATGTTGCAAATGATTGAAGTGCTCAAAACTAATGGACCTGAGCAGAGACTTGGAAGGATGGGAGTCGATTTTGGCAAAGTCAGAAAAGGAAAAACAGGTGAAAGCAATCACATATTTTACTAAAATATGGTTGTAAATTCCCCACACATCTGCTATCATGTGTGAAATCATGCAAGCACATGCTATTGATTGACAAATTAAAAAAAAGTAACATAATGATCTGAAATTATTCAGTTTATTGGCTCTAAAATAGCTGCTGTGAGTCTTTAGGGCCTGGATGACAAAGTACAGAGCAGACCTTTGCCAATGGGATGAAAGTATTGCTAAGACCCAGAAAGAAAAGAAAGATCTAGAGAAGCTTCAGCGGGTAAAGAAGCCATCACTGGTTTAGAATTAAAGCTGTTATTTCAAGAAAAGATAATACAGATACATGCAGCCACTCTGGAGAAGGTCATGCAGCACAGATTAGGAAGATCTCTCCATTAAATTGAAGAAGATAGCTGCTCATTTTGGGGGGTACCAGTAGAATATATTCTTTATGAATGTGATTAAAATACTTAGATTTCAGTTCCACGCAGAGCGACTATTAAAAATAGAGTCTGAAATGTGAGGAGCTGCTGACAGACCTTGAAAGCTGTCAGAAGGAATACCATTTCTAGATATACAAGCTTAGGATTGCTTATGAGGAGTAACTTGATCATCTGGAATCTGTTAGAAAAGATAAAAAGTAATTTCTGATATTGCAGGCTTTCAGAGAATTTTTGAAAAATCCCTTATACAAACATCAAATAGTCTCAGTGACAACTGAACTAAATGTTCAATCTAATGCTGTCAAACGATTAATTGCATCCAAAATCAAAGTTTTTGTGTACATAATATATGTGTGTGTGCTGTGTATATTTATTATGTATATACAGATACACACACATACAGTATATATTTGGAAAATACTGACATGTATTTACATGTATATATTTATATTCAATTTATTTTATATATAAATATATTTAAATTATAAAAATAGCATATTTTACTGAAACATATACATGCATGTGTGTGTATTTATATATAGATAATAAATATACACATATGCAAACAAAAGCTTTAATTTTGGATGCGATTAATCGTTTGACAGCACCAGTTAAAACACATGGATAATTCAAATCTGTTAAAGGATTGTTAGGCTGCATTAATTAGGTCAACCGGAACCAGAAACACTTCCTAAAACACCCGATGTACTTGTTACATTGTTAGAAGAATGGCATCTACGCTAATATTAGTCTGTTTTTTTCTTATTCTGAGGTCACCGTAGCCACCCAGATCCAGACTGTATCCAGATCAGATGGTGGATCAGCACCTAGAGATGACCTCTACAGCCAGGACACCTAGATGAGCCCCAGAGACTGATCCCCAGTGAAGACCCTGTCTCCAAGACGGCCATCGGGACAAGACCACAGGAACCAGATGAGTCCTTTGCACAATCTGATTCTGCTTTAGTCTAGATTTAAACGGCTGATTTTGTCTGGCCAGAGGAGAATGACACTATTTCGACAAACTGTTTTAAATACTGTAAAGCTGATATAAAGCCACTCAGCTTTATATCAAGCCGATGTAAAGCTGCTTTGACACAATTTGTATTGTTAAAAGCGCTATACAAATAATAGTGACTTTGACATGGAAATGAGTTTCTTATCACATTTTTATCTTCTTTTTCAACATCAGTGAAACCTTTTTTCCCCCAAAGCTGAAGGAAGAAACATCAGAGTACAATAGAGTTCCTCTAAGCTACCCTACAGGAAGAGGTCAGAGGTCATGCTGAAGCTCTGAGGAAGAAAATGGAGTCAGACTTGAATAAAATGGAGATGCAGCAGGACAATGGCACCAAAAACAATTGTGACTTTCAAGAGACAAGCAGATCTAAGCTCATCAGAATTATTATTATTTTTAATCAACTTTGGCCCCACTTGAGTATGAAATTGAGTTTTGTATGAACAGGGAGCTATTTAACCTCGAACCAGATGGTGACTGAAATCAAGGATGTGTGCAGTGGGTTGGAAGCCTCTAAACCTGTTAGGAAACTTGTTGAGCAAGAGCTGGTGGACAATACTGAGTGTCATAATAAACTCAGTGTGTAGGTATATGCCAGCCTCAGTTGTGGATAAATGTTTAATAAAGTGAAAAGTACATCCTCTGTTTTTCTTGTTTTTGACCTGTGGGAAAGAGGAAATGGGAAATGGACAGCTCATTGAGGTAGCAAACAGGATCCAGAATCTTAATTTAACATTTGAATTTAACAAAGTAGTATTAAATGGAAATGGAATGCAATTTAATTTTATGTTTTAAATGCCAGCTGTAGAAATCCGTATTGTAGAGGTTTTGAAGTTTTGGGTTCGGTAAGGTTTTTTAAAAATGCATTTGAAGTCTCTGATGCTCATCAAAACTGCATTTATTTGATAAAGAATGTGATATCAAAGCTGAATTTTCAGCATCATTACTCCTATCTTCATTGTCGCATGATCCTTCAGAAACCATTCTAACATGGTGATTTGCTGCTCAAGAAATGTTTCTTATTATTAGTTATGCTGCCTCATATTTTTGCGGAAATGTCAAGTTCAAAAGAACAACATTTATTTGAAATATAAATCGTTTGTAACAATGTAAATGTCTTTACTTTCCCTTTTTATCAATTTGATGCAGAATAAAAGTAATTTATTTTTAAAAATTACTGACCACAAGCTTTTGAATGGTAGTGTAGCCTATATGCATATATGTAATGTTTAAAATGTTGCCCAGCATCCGCTGACAACTAATTTAGCCTTGGTTATACTGTAGAATTATCAAAGTGGCAGAATTCATCCCACATGAATCAAAGTCAAGGAGAGCAATGTACAAAAAAAAGGACTATTAAGAGGGAGAAGTGATCTTTCAAACAAAAAATGTCAAGAAAACCACACTATGATATTTCTGTCATTAATTACTCACCCTCATGTTGATCCAAACCCATAAGACCTTCGCTCATCTTCAGACACAAATTAAGATATTTTTTATGAAATCCGAGAGCTTTCTGGCTCTCCATAGACAGCAACACAACTGAAATCTTCCCAGACCCAGAAACATAGCAAGGACATTGGTAAAATAGTCCACGTGTCATCAGTGGTTCAACCGTAACTTTATGAAACTACGAGAATATTTTTTGTGCGCAAAGAAAACAAAAATGACTTTATTCAACAATTCTTCTCCTCATCCCATCTGCAGTGGCGAGCCGCCATTGTGGAGAGAGTATCACGCATGCGCTTGCTTCCGCTTCATGTCATCAATGCAGTTGTGTCTATGGAGGGTCTGAAAGCTCTCGGATTTCATCAAAAATATTTAAATTTGTGTTCCAAAGATGAATGACGGTCTTACGGGTTTGGATCATAGACTGTAGGTTTGGATCAACAGAAGGGTGAGTAATTAATGACAGGATTGTCTTGTGAACTATCCCTTTAAGGGCTATAATATAATAAAATTATCAATCTTATCCTGCCTAAGATCAAAAGCTGCACACTAGTCCTTTGAACCGTGGCTTGCTCAAACAGTGCCAGCCCTCACTTTTGTCTCCTGAATGACTTGCGCTGAGTGCACACGGACACGCCCACCGCTTGCCGTGCGTACGCATGCGCGCTGAACTGCGTGCCATTTCCTGGATTCCTTGACAGGCCCAAATCAGGGAGCGAGAAGAGAGCAATCGGAGTGAATTCGTGTTGACTGTCCAGAGTCCGCGAATTCAAGTCCGTCCACCAGCTGAACACCCGAGAGCCAACATCCTCGCTAACATTTCCTCAAGAAGCGGAGCATCGGTTCAGGTAAACGAGGCCCGTGTCATGCCTTTTCCCGACAGCAGGGAGCGGACTGAGCCGGCATCTTGAGCAAGGCCTTCCTTATCCTCAAATCTAACACACCACGAACATTTCTGTAACTTCACTCGCGTTATAACAGTGTTCACGGTTTACATAAGGTACTACAGACCTTTATCTTTAAACCCGGACTCTCTTTTCCGGCTTTCCGCGTAATTTTACTGGCATATAATCAGTTTTTCGCGTTAGCTGTCGGCTAATGTAGCAGGCAGGCAGCTCGCGAACAGAAGCCTATGGCATCAGATATTGATGATCTGCCTCACCCACGCCCTAAAACCGGGAACTGACAGCCGTCATCTGGTTTTGCGGGTTGAACTGGGAATTTTTGCTTTAGTATATGTTTATGGACGAAAACAGTGCCGATTTAGTTGGGCATATAACACTGAGGGCTGTGATTTGGACCCGGCTTGCCAGTTTGTCTTATCTCGCTAATTAAGATATTTATCAACTAAATCCAGAGTGCATTATTATCCACAATTGCGAGTTTGATTTTTTTTTTTTTTTTAAATTAAGCTCAAAATAAGCATGTAACTAATGTAAATTAACATGCATTTCAGACTAAATTTGTTCAGTTAGTTCGTATATGAGATCAGCCTGTACTAGTGGATCGGTCCTCCTAGTGTTTGAAATCACTCCTGCACAGTCACACTAGTGAGAGAAACCCTGCTTATATTTGTCTTGGCAACTGGGGAAATTCTAGTGTTGTTGTACTAAATTCTTCATTTTTAAGTTGCTTTGGATAAACCATCTGCTAATAAATAAATGTACATATCAAAACTGTTGAACACCGCTCGACCAATCGGTATAATCAAGGTTCTGACATTACTGGCATATCAATCAAACGTAATTGTGTTTCTTTTCAGGCAGAGGTGCACATTATTTGAAGACAATGTCACTCCACCAGTTTTTGTTGGAACCCATCACATGCCATGCGTGGAACCGGGACAGGACTCGTAAGAAAGATTTTCATTGCCATTTATTCATCGATGTTATCTGTGTCCATGCTTTTATCATTTCTGACTTAACCTCATTTGCATTGTTTTTCAATTACAGAAGTTGCTATCAGTCCAAACAACCACGAAGTCCATATATACAAGAAAAGTGGAAATCAGTGGGTGAAAGCTCACGAATTAAAAGAACACAATGGGCACATCACAGGTAAAAAGTCCCTGTAAACTGAATTTCTAAGATGAATATTACATTTTTAAATTCCTCACAAACATTGTTGAAATGTCCTGTTGACAATTGTTTGTTGTTGTTTTCTAGGCATTGATTGGGCTCCTAAAAGTGATCGTATTGTGACCTGTGGAGCTGACCGTAATGCTTATGTATGGAGTCAAAAGGACGGCATGTGGAAACCCACCCTTGTTATTCTCAGGATCAACCGCGCTGCCACGTTTGTCAAATGGTCTCCGCTGGAGAACAAGTTTGCAGTGGGGAGTGGAGCGCGACTCATATCCGTTTGCTACTTTGAGTCTGAAAATGATTGGTAGGTCACAGCTGATATGTTGGGCTACACTGATTGATTTATTTTTCAGGTCTTGTGACTGTATATATAATTATTATTACTTTTTTTTTAGGTGGGTTAGTAAACACATCAAGAAGCCTATCCGTTCAACTGTCCTCAGTTTAGACTGGCATCCAAATAATGTGCTTCTGGCAGCTGGGTCATGTGACTTCAAATGCAGGTGAGACTGCATATTGAAGCTTGTTAACTCTCAATGTAAATGTCAAAAATAAGCTTTTTGTTAGCGCTCTGAATCATATTTGCATGTTTATTTCTTAGGGTATTCTCTGCGTACATCAAGGAGGTGGATGAGAAACCAGCTCCAACCCCATGGGGGTCCAAAATGCCCTTTGGGCAGGTGATGGCAGAGTTTGGCGGGGCAGGAAGTGGAGGATGGGTTCACAGCGTCTGTTTCTCAGCCAGTGGGAACAGACTGGCTTGGGTCAGCCATGACAGCACTGTCACTATAGTGGACCCCACAATAAGCTCAACGTGAGTATTGGAAATGGTTGGTGTGTTTAGAAAAAAACTGCTTATGATTTGCCGATAGACTTTTTGTAATACATCATGCTTGTTAATGACTTGTAGCACACTTTGGTTTTGCAGGCCAAGCCAGTTGAAGACAGAATTCCTTGCCCTTCTGAGTGTGACTTTTGTTTCTGAGAACAACATTGTGGCAGCAGTAAGAGCCTTTACTTTTTTTATTGGTTGAAACGTATTTGTTGTGCTGTACTTTAGAGGCGATTTGCCTTTTTTTTCAGGACCTAATGCAGAGGGTTTTTTTTCCATCAGGGTCACGATTGCTGCCCTATGCTGTTCAGTTTTGATGATGGTGGAAACTTGACCTTCATATCCAAGTTGGACATTCCAAAGCAGAGCATCCAGCGCAACATTTCTGCCATGGAGCGCTTTCGCAACATGGACAAGAGGGCCACCACCGAGGACCGCAATAGCACCCTAGAAACCCTGCATCAGAACAGCATCACGTAGGGCAAAAATTATTTGGAAATTATATATACACTACCAAATTGTACATTTTGTGGTCAGTAAGACATTTTTTTTCCAAAGGAAATTAATCAAATATGACAGTAAAGACATTTACAATGTTGCGAAAGATTTCTACTTCAAATAAATGCTGTTCTTTTGAACTTTCTATTCATCAAAAAATCCTGGTTTCCACAAATATATTAAGCAGCACAAAATAAGAAATGTTAATTACATATTAGAATGATTTCTGAAGGATCATGTGGCACTGAAGACTGGAGTAATGATCCTGAAAATTCAGCTTTGCCATCAGAAGAATAAATTATTTTAAAAGATTAGTAGTTTCACAGTATTACTGTGTTTTTACTGTATTGATCAAATAAACGCAGCCTCTGTGAGCATAAGAGACTTTCAAAAATATTTAAAGACTTACTGACCCCTAACTTTGCATACAAACTATCATCATTATTATTAAAATTGTACGCAACATTTATAATTTCTTATTAACTTTGTAGCCAAGTGTCTATATATGAAGGAGACAAAAGAGATTGTCGCAAATTCTGCACTACAGGAATTGACGGAGCAATGACCATATGGGATTTCAAGGTTTGTATTTAATATTTTCGAAATTATGCCAAACTTTTCATGCCAGTAACTTGCTTCTGTTTTATCCCACGGTTAACTAGAATTGACCATTTATTATTTGTATTATTTATTACCATTATGACCAATTATTACTTAATTCTTTCCACAGACCTTAGAGTCTTCAATCCAAGGCCTGCGGATCATGTAAAACTTACACGAACTAGTATGACACAGCACAAGCAATGCAGCTTGAAGACTAACAAGGAGATTTCCGATAACACTTCTGAAAGTTTTTAAATAAAAAAAAAAAAAAAGCACTGAGCAGTGGTGTGAACTGATGTATGACACTCTTAAAAACGGAAAAACACTAATGGAAAAAGGGGTTAGGATCTTTGTTTTCTTTGTTTGTTTTTTAAGGAAAAAAAAAAAAATCTATGCCAAAGCTGGCACCCCAGCAGTGTGTGATGGTTGATCAAAATGTTCTGGGTCTCCAGGGGAACCGGAAAGGAGTTAAATTAAAAGGAGAATTTTATGTAAATGGTCTGCTAGAAATAAATGACGTATACTACACAACATTTGCAAATGTCATCTTTTTCTGTTTGACTCAATGCCTGTCACTGAGAATGACTGCTTTTCATGCTAACAGGAAACATCTAGGCTTTCAAATGCTACTAGATATACACAGCTCTCAGATTGCAACCCAAGTTTGGGTTATACAGGTACATAAAGCACATAAAGATTCCAAGTGACTATAAATCATCTTTGAAGACGGAGGGTTTAAAAAACATGCAAGCGAAGAGAATGTGAAGGGGAGTTGAACTGCAAACCCTCCTCACCAGCAGACAGCCGCCCACACAAGGAAGTGGTTATATGTTTCTAACAGGGAAGGGGAAGTAGTGCATATTTGGAGAGAAAAACGACTAAGGAAATACTTTAGTTCATTCAGAGCAAAGCCAGCGTTTGTGTTGACTGCTCAGAGTCCACGAACTCGGGCTTCTGTTGCAGACTTTGTCAATCCCCCCACATCTCTCAGTTTTTTACGGTTTCCTGGGTAAGTAGAAAAACATATGGTTTTGTTTATCTGAATTTGGGAGAGGTTTTTTTTCTTCAGATGTGAAGCAGTCTGTAGTTTCAGAATGCTGGTGTTTGTGCCTCACTAACATGCAGAATGCCAACTAGAAAGCATGTTTCAGTATTTCAATGACTTTTTAGCTGCAGTGAGAGATTTTACATGGTCTGCCTCACATTTGCAAACTCCCTCAGCAGAGAGAACCGTTATGTTTTAAACGGAAACGATGATAGATGGTAGAGGTGTTTTGTGTTTTTCTTGTAAACTGAGCATCTGGCTTTGTCACATTCCTTTCTGGTCTGGTTTTAATTTACTACAAACATTGTGGAAAAAATACTTCTGGTTACAAATGCAAAACCATTTTTGTTTAATGTATAACTGAAATAAGTCAAAAACCCGGAAAGAATTTTAATAGGAAGTTAGAAACTTCTCCATTTTAGTAGCATGTCTACGGAAGTGAACAAGCAGTCATGTTGCAGTAGTTTGATAAAACATAATTTTTACCATTTCATCTCAAAATGACTTCAAATTTAATTTTCAGGAAAAGCAGCCATGTCTTATCACAGTTTTCTTCTTGAACCTATCAGCTGCCATGCCTGGAACAAGGACCGAACTCGTAAGTTCTCACACTTGCAGAATCTCTTACGTCTTTGGAGCAGTTCCCAGTGTCTAGGGCTAAAGATATTCTTCAGAATCTGAACTGTGTAATCATGTGGGAGCATCACTCCTGAATACACAAATGATTCTGTCTTTAAAGCTCATCTGATCATAAATCAAATATGTCTTTTGAGGATTCTTCTGAAGAGAGTCTGATGAGACTTAAACTGTGCACTGATTTTCATGAACTAATGTTTAACATTTCCTTACAGAGATGGTCTTGTTACCCATATTATGCGACTTTTAACATTTATTAGAGTTTTAAATTGTCCTGTGGACCCCCATTTGGCCTTGGAGAGCCCATCAGGCTCCTTACTGAATATTGTTTTGCTGAAACCTCATGAAAAGCTGCATATCCTTATGGAAATGTACAAATACATACACGAACATGCATGCCACATGCGCACTTGTTTTTATGTGGTTTATGATGGCCGTTAGGATCTTTCAGCATCAAAGTGAAGTGCTTTCAAAAATGCAAATCATTCAGGACTATGTTTTAAGAGTTTAAAAAATATAAAGTTGTGTCTTTTCACTGCTGCCGCCCTGCTTTTCTTTCCATGCTGATGAGAGAAGCAGTAATGATTAATTCCCCCCAGACTTCCTGTTTTACTATGAATGGTGCTTTGTTGCTGATGCCGTACGTCTTCAGCAGACTGCAGAAAATGCAGGGAAACTAGACGGCTGAGAATGACTAGGTTTAACTGCTGCTGTTAAAAACATGAAAGTTTTCTTGCTCACCTATGAAAAATGTGGGAGCACATCTGCTGTAGCGGGAAATAGAGGCTCTGTCAGAATCCAGAATTGGCCTGTTCCCAATACCCACACTTGTGGCCTTTAAACTTGACCACTTGCTGCTGATGTGACATGCTTGCAACATAGGCCCAAGTGTTCATGTTAGTGTGTAGACTGCAAGTTTATATGTAGAACTTTTGATTACCTAATGGGATACACTTATGACACAGTGTTGTAAAATGCAAGTAAACTTTTTACAGATCTTAAATGATACTTTTAGATTTTTGGATAGATTGCACTTTAAAATACATTTATTAATGTGTGTTCAGTAGTGCCTACTACTGCACAGTTTAATTCTGGAGCTTCTAATTTAGTTGCAAAATGCAGTTGAAAACATCTAACAAATTACACATCTCCGCACCAATAAAATAAACACTTTACATTCTCTACCAAATTATATGCATTCTCTAATTAATTTAATTTACACTGGAACATTTTTCTCTACATCTCGCAAATTATGTGATACACATTTGATAGCCTCAAATACTGCCCCAAAGCAGTGCGGGTATTGGGAAAGGCCCATTTTCTTTAACACTATTCTGCAGAAACACTATGTTTGCAGGCTTAAACTCACTTTCTTAGCATGTCATAATATTAGGGTGTTGCAGCTGGTTTTCAGGGTGTTTTGGGTAATTCTTCATTGCTCCAAAAAGAGCAAAGTGGGGTCCATTTCAATGATAGTCTATGGGAATTTTTCACCTACGTTTTTGTACGCTAGACTAAATATATCCCACCATCATGAATCCAACCTCTCCTCAGCAATACACACAGTTATAGGGATATTATTTATCATTTGAGATATGTTAGCCATAGATAGTGGCAGTAATAAACCTTGAATAAACAAGTACTTACTAATAAAATATTTAGGCTGTTATCCAATCCGTCAAGCCAAAGTATTTTTGTCATATAGAATATTTTATATACTGAATTCCTCTTTTCTTTAGAAATTGCACTGTGTCCTAATAACCATGAAGTCCATATCTACAAGAAGGATGGAAGCAACTGGAACAAAATCCATGTGCTGAAGGAGCACAATGGCCAGGTTACTGGTAAGTCTAGAAGGCTCATCTGACAGAGCATTAATGTGACCAACGCCATATCATCCAGGCCGTTTCCTTGTTACCCAGGCATTGACTGGGCCCCAGAGAGCAATCGCATTGTGACCTGCGGCACTGACCGTAATGCATACGTCTGGACCCTAAAGGGAGATGCATGGAAGCCCACCCTGGTCATTCTCAGGATCAACCGTGCCGCCCGCTGTGTGAAATGGTCACCTAAAGAAAACAAGTTTGCAGTTGGCAGTGGCTCACGTCTGATCTCAGTCTGCTATTTTGAGCAGGATAATGACTGGTGAGTATCATCAGACAGGAGAAATGGATGGATAGAGAGCCTTTTCTGGCAGAAATGTTAATCTGCTTATGTTATGAGGCAGATGGACTCTCTCTTATTTTGAAATGACCCGGTTTAAAGCAATGCTTGGGATGATAGGACTAGAAATGCACAGCAGAGGATGCTGGTACTCACCAACCGCGTTGAATCTTTAGTCGTCAGTCACCTGACTGGTCACATTCAGTCATTTCCAAGTAGGTTACACGCTACATTAACTCATGTGATGTTATAGGCTCTCACTGAGCTGCAGCTGACCATTTAACTCGAGATATTTAAGTTGGTGTGAATTCCAGTCGTAGGCATTCATAATCTTGCTGATAGACTAACAGAGCGAATGTGATATTGCTTTAATACAGTAAAGTTGATTAATAAACACTAAGTTAATAATGAATAGCTTGTTAGACACAAGTCACAAGAACTAGGCTATTTCATTGGCGGAGGGAGACAAAGGCAGAGGTATAGATAAATTCTTTGGTGGCGTTGCTGAATGAAGCTTTGAATGAATCGGTTTAATGAATGATTCTATGACTCATTTGTTTCACTCCTGAATCAGTCAGTGCTTTTGAATGATTCAGTTGAATTAAGGATTTAATGACTTACTCATACACACAGCAACTTGTTTAGTTCCTAAATTATTATTATTACTAATAATATTACTTTTATTATTATTATTTATTTTGAAATATAATCAAGTTAATGGTTAATATGACTCAATATGTGCTCTATTCAGAACCCTATACTAGCATACTACTATTGTTTCTACCATGCAGAGATATGGTAAAAGAATTAAGATGGTTGTATGCTGTTCAGAATTCAGCAGCCATCACTTGTTTAGTTACAGGAATAATCTTTTTATTTTTTTTTATAATCAGTTGAGTGAATTATTTAATGAATCACTCATAAGTGCTGAATTCGGAACAAAGGCTACAGAAATGTAAATATACTCCTTGAAAGGGACTTTGATTCAGCACACTACTCTTATTATTTCTGCTGTGGAAAGATATGATAAAAGTAGTAAATATGATAGTAAGCTGTTCTGAACTCAGCAAAAGTTACTTATTTAGTTCCTGAATGAATCAGCCCTCAAAGATGCAACCTTCTTATTGAGAAGCATCCAGTCATTTTGAGCAAATGATATGAACGAATGATTCAGTTACTCACTTATAAAGATACTTGTCACTTGTCACCACCTACTGGTGAAACTATGTAACCTGCAGAAATTACAGAGAAATACTAGTGAAAAATCCGAGGTAGGTATAAACGGAATGGGTGGGACTTGTTAATATGCCCTACATCAACCCCAACCCTAAACCTACCCTCCCTCTTGGAGGTCTCCCAACTTACTTGCAGCGTAAGTCCCTCCCACTTGGAGGTCTCCAGGCTGCAGCAATACATACTTGAAATATCCCAGTGCTGCTGACTGTTATACCAACACTCTTGCTCAATTTGAGGACCAGAACTAGGCCTACCAAACTGTATTATGAACTACATTTTATCATTTCAGCAGGCATTATTTACTGTCAAATAACACAGACTAATCAATTGTTTTTATTGGGTGTATCTAAGATGCTTAAAGTTATGTCTTATTATGCTAGGTGGGTGTGCAAGCACATTAAGAAGCCCATCCGCTCCACCATCCTTTGTTTGGACTGGCACCCCAATAACGTCCTTTTGGCAGCTGGATCATGTGACTTTAAATGCAGGTGGGGTTAAATCTTATCTGCATTATTATGTCTCTTTTATGAATATGGCTGCTATATGAGCTTCCCATTTGTTAATTCCCCATCCAGGATCTTTTCTGCTTACATAAAGGAAGTAGAAGAGAAGCCTGCTCCAACAGCGTGGGGCTCTAAAATGCCCTTCGGAGAGGTCATGTTCGAATCTACTGGATCTTCAGGTTGGGTACACGGTGTTTGTTTCTCGGACAGTGGGAATCGTATGGCCTGGGCCAGCCATGACAGCACCGTGGCAGTGGCTGAGGGAGGAAAGACTGCTGTGTGAGTATTGCCTTTCAAATCTGGCCCTGCACAAACTTGCCTTTAAAAACCATTAAAAATTATATTTACCAAATCATTTCCTTTCATCTCGCCAGCTGCGCCAGTCTGACTTCAGACACCTTGCCTCTTCTGTGTGTGACTTTTATTACTGAGAACAGCCTAGTGGCAGCTGTAAGTAGGCCTATCTTCAGATATCAGGCCTTGATGCCAAAGTGATCTGTTTAGACTGTCCCCTCATTTTCATATCTTTTTCAGGGCCATGACTGCTACCCTGTGTTGTTTGTCTATGATTCGAACAAAGCAGCCTTGTCTTTTGGAGGGAAACTCGACGTGCCCAAACAGAGTGCTCAGAAGGGCATGACAGCCAGAGAACGCTTCCAGAACCTGGATAAGAAAGCCACCACTGACAGCAAAGAAGCCGTCCTGGAGTCTGTGCACAAGAACAGCATCAGGTACGGCCTATCCTATAAGTCTTTCAGCTTCGTTCCTTTAAGTGGAAAGTTAGTCATTTCTGATCCACTGTGACATTAAAAACAAGTTTCAAACACTCTCTGCCTTTTATTGTTAAAAGAAATAGCTCCACCCCCAAAATCACATTATGGACTGTTAAATATTAAAATGATACAATAACAGATAAAATTCTGTTTGCTACTAGTTGCTGAAAATACTTTTTCAGCTACTGCTGAAAATACTTAAATTCGAAACATTAATGTACAACAATAGATATTGTGATCTGTTAATGCAATTTTTCTGATCACTTCTTAGCCAAATCTCAATTCTTAATGGAGGAAAAGCACATTGTGCCAAATTCTGCACCACTGGCATGGATGGAGGCATGGCTATTTGGGATGTAAAGGTACATGTTGAACTTTTGTGCATTTCATAATTATTAAGCAGTAGTCAAAAATGCAAAAAGATGATTATAATTATGTTGTTAATTCTGTTTCAGACCCTTGAATCCGCAATGAAGGACCTAAAGATTGTCTAGACAGCAGACATCAGAACAAAATGTCTGCCATTCATATTGCTTGCCTTTTCATAATCTTTTTTTAATGCAGTTGTCTATACTTTTTTCCAAGATTATGTTTTGATTAACAGTTTTAGTGGTTTAAGGATTTTATACTGATGAAATTTAGCAAACTGGTTCTGGATGAACCAAAAACTGAATTTTGTCTGAATTTATATGCTGGTCATAGATTGCTTTTCTTTAATTAGTGCAGGTACCTTGAATTGCTTTTTTAATGAACTGCAGTTGAAACTAATAAAATAAAGACATTTACCATGCTGAATGCTTCCTGTGTTAACTCAATTTCAATGCAATTCTATGTAATATATTTATGAGATATATAATGAACATAAAAGATCAATGCACCACTCTCTAAACTGAATTTAAAAAGGAATGGAATGGGGAAAACAATCTAAAAAGACGCTAAAACATTTTCAACAGAGGATTTATTTAATCTTTATATGGAACAATTTACATTTTATACAAAAATCATTAGAAAACAGATTAAAGTGGCCGTGGGGGATTAGGTCTCATTGGCTGATGAGAACATAAATCAATTTATTACTGACGTTGACATTTGTTGATATGCAACATCAAAACATGCACAAGAGACAATCATGCATAATGATCTCAGGATCCTTTAGAGCTCCAACAATTCAGGCAGTATCTCTGAATGCCTACATTGTTTGTTTGCCCTGTGTGCTTGTTTGGACACACTAGCTAACATTGTGTTTTGCGAATATTTGGTTATCACATTCATAAACCCCGGTCCTCTTTGGTCAAAAGAACCCTGGATATCACGTTAAACATTTTGACCTGTTCTGGTTAAACTGCCAGACCATGTGACCTGTTTGTTCAGACAGCAGTCTACAGGGACGTCTGAGAGAACATACCCCATTTGTAAGCTAAATGCTGCAACCTTTTACCAAAGATTGATGTTTTAGTGAAATATATTCTGCTTTTCCTCTTCGCAAAGGACAAGGCCTCCAAAATAGGGACCTACCTAAAATGAGGCTCATGAGCAATCATCAGCTGCTGGTATTAAGAATAAATCAAAGAGACAGGGCATTACTTCAACTTACTTCATTCATTCATTCTTTCATTACAAATAAAACAAAATGTCCAAGAAACAAGTTGATGACTAACTGCCTCTTGAAACCACGTTCAAAGGCTAGTTCCCTCTCAAATCAACACATGAAATGCCTTCATCAGTTCTACTACTGGGGTTACTTAAGTGTTTGTAACTTAAAATAATAAAAATTCTTCAAAGAAATCAGGCCATATGAAGACACTAGGGGTAATTCAAAGCCAAAACTAAAGTTTTGATCTCCACATTGCCCATAATGTGGCATGGGATTAATTAGAAGAGAGTATTGTAAAGCATGTGTGCGTACAGATTTTAAAAACAACCCTCTCAGCCTGTTGAAAATACTGTTCAAACAGTAATTGCAAACAGGCCGTCATGTTATCATGTTATTACAGGACAATATTCACATCTTGGTGTCATTGCACAGCCACAGATGTTGATGATTGGTAAGGGACTTCAACAACGCGGACACTGCACAGTTGTGTGGTGACGTAGCAGGCGGCACAAGCCAGTTCGCTTTCAATCACAATTAAAAAAGACACAAATGCACAAACACACAAGTGTTTGTCAAAGTTCAAGAGAAGAAATGGCCAGCTAACACATCAGAACCATCCACATGAAAGCAAAGGTTTTCTAGAATTTCTAATCTTGGCACATGTACATGCAAAGCTAAGAAATGTGACACCTGCAGCTTGGATTTCATATTTTGGTCTGATTAAGGACATAACTGGGCATTAAAAAAAAAAGAGTGGAAAAAAGCAAAGAAAAATTCACCAGGTTTTATAAAGCCACAGGGGTGGGGGATGGGAAACATCTATACGCAACAACAGACAGAATAAGGCTACAGCTAGGCTTGCTTTAAAACGATCTCTCTTTTAATCCCTTTCTCTATCAGGTCACACATGTCCATAGCAGCACCAGAGGAGGAAACCCCCCTCTACAACGTCACTCAGTCGGTTCCATCTTCCGCCCAGAGCACGACTGGCAGCAGCTCAGTCTGTTTCCAGGATTAACGGAGGCTGCTCGTTCTCTTCGTCCAGGTGCAGGGTGTTCATGTCATCCTCCACTCCAGCACCCCCTACCGCCCCCTGATCCTCAGTGTAACCTGAGCCAATGAAAACCATACAAGGCCATTTTAACATTTTAATTCGTTCATTCTTTGAGTGAAAATGAAAGCTTCATACCTTTGGCAACAGCAGCACTGTAGGTCTGTGCCACAAGTGGCCGCTCGTGAGCTGTTTGCTCTAGAATTTCATTCGCTGGCTCTGCACTTCCATCTAACCTAAGGTACGAAAAACATTTAAATGAGGAATTAAATCAGTGTCAATCTAAAACAATTTTTTTAGATAGAAACAATATGATACAATACAAACGGTTTAATGAAATCCTTAAATTAAAAATGTAGGTTTTAAGACATTGTTTAAATGAGACTACCAGTAAATTAGGAAATGTATCTTTATGAATTCATTCGTCTCAACCTGTTTTAGGTTCACAGTAAATTGTACGGTATACTCAATAACCAACAAAAATATTTTATGAATATACACATTAATGTTTAGAATTTTGGGGCACTAATATTTTTTCTGAAAGAAATGAATGCTTTTATTCAGCAAGGATGCATTAAATTGATCAGAAGTGACAGTCAAGAGTCGAGACATTTATGTTACAAAAGATTTCTATTCCAAATTAATGCTATTTATCAAAGAATCCTGACAAAATGTATCACCGTTTCCACAAAATGAAGTTGCACAACTGTTCTCAACATTGATGAGAAATGTTTCGAACCAAATCAGCATATTAGACCAACTTCTGAAGCATCACACTTTGATATTTCACAGGAATAAATTACTTCGCCATCTAAGGAATGAATTATGTTTTAAAATATATTCAAATATAAAACAGTTATTTTAAGTTGTAATTATATTTCACAATAATACTGTTTTTATGTATATCTGATCAAATAAACAGCCTATATGAGCATAAGAGATATTTAACAAACCTATTAAAATCTTAACAACCCCAAACTTTTACGACAAGTGTATAGACTAGTAGTCTGATAGATTGTTTCAGCTTGGAAACATTGGATCTCACTTATGCTGTTTCATTAGTGTGCACTCTCCCCCCTCCTGTGGGTCCAGATTGTATAGGTAAAGATAGCCATCTGCTGCAGCCACCAGCAGGCGTGGGATCTTCTGGATTCTAAAAAACAAATCACAAGCAAGATAATCAGGGACACGTCTATCCTGATAGCAGCTACAGTCTCTAGATTGAATGGTTTTCTCACATGGCCAGAGCGCAGATGTTCTTATGACCTGAAAAGGGCAGTCTGACTGTGGCAAATGCCCTTCCTTGAGTGAACATCTCTGTTACGTGTGCAGGCAGATATGTTGTGGAGGCCATCAGTACTTTCCCAAAGTATCCAGTCCAAGTAGTGGGCTCCTCTTGAGGCCTAAGATGGAAAAACACGACTTGATCGCAAAATCAAAAATGAAAAAGAAAGCTATGCCTTTGTTCTGTTTTTAGTGCAGCTTGCAGATCTGTTATCAGAAGAAGGCTTTATCTTGTTCAAACTAAATTTTAAGGATTTTATATTTGAGATGTGAGAAGAAGGTGGGCATCATTACACTGACTTCTCTCTCTGGGTCTCCAGCTTAAAAATATGAACCGTCTCCGTGTTGCTTGAGGCAGACAGATAGAGCCCCTCCATACTGAAGGCGAGGGAACAGATGCTCACACATCTGTCGAGGGATAATTAAAGAAAATGCATTGTTTTCACTCGGTGCACTTATTATAATTTCTTGGTGTTTTGTATCAATACAGCAATATAGTTTACTACCTCTTTACTCCCCTCCGGAACTCAAAGAGCTTTTGGCCCTCTGGAATGGAGAACACTCGGATTACAGTGCCCTAAATAATACCAAGAAAAGAGGGTTTAAACATTTTACTTTTTAGGAAGGATACAAGAAACTAAAACTCTTGATTCAGCACTTTAAATCTTGAAGGACAATATGCAAACACTACCAATCAAAACAATATAATACTTTTATCAATCAAGGATACATTAAATTGCTCAAAAGTGACAGTCAAGATATTTATAATGTTGCAGATTATTTCAAAATAACTGCTATTCTTTTGAACTTTCTATTCATCAAAGAAACAAAAAACCCTTAAAAAATGTATCAGTTTCCAAACAAATATTCAGCAGCACAACTGTTTTTAACATTGACCACAACAAGAAATGTTTCTTGAGTAGCAAATCAGTATATTAGAATGATTTCTGAAGGTCATGTGACACTAAAAACTGGAGTAATGATGCTGAAAATTCAGGTTTGCGTCACAGGAATAAATTACATTTTAAAATGAAAAAAGGTAAAACACAGTATTTTAAATTCTAATAATTTTGCACAATGTTACTGCTTTTACTTTATTTTTAAATTAAATAAATGCAGCCTTGGTGAGCATAAGAAACTCCTTTCATAGACATAAAAATAATAATAATAAAAAAAAAAACATTTGAATGGTAGTGCAATATAGTTAGGAAATGTCAAAAAAAAAAAAAAAGAGAAAGCTACAATTAATTTTCATTTTCAACCAAACAACTGTAGCCACTGTATTATAGTCTGAATGAGTGTCACACATACACACACACACACACAGCGCTCTACCTTCTCAGATGCTGTGGCCAATTTAGTGCCGCTTGCATCAAACGCCAGTGCTGCTAGCGGACTATCATGGGCAGGTATCATGTTAGCTGCCCTCTGAGGAGGAATATCACACATACAGACATATTGACCAACCCTGTTTAACACAATCCCTTAAAACCCTAATTATGGCAAACATCGAAACTGAACAGTACTTACCAGATTGACCGTGTCAAAAACTTGTACCTCTCCAATTGTTGCACTTCCCGGATAGGCCAAGTAACAGTTGTCATTACTGATTGACAGGGCACATAGTCCTATAAATGTTTAGTGACATATTAATATTCACAAATAAAAGATCTGTCTGGCTAATACTAATAACAGCAAGGCCATTAGTAACGAGTCGCCACATCATTTGCAAAGCTATGCTTTCCATTCCTCAAACATAAATAGAGCACTAGATCTTTCTGAAAGAAGAAGCTGCTACATGCACTTCCTCAAAGTCAGTGCATCACACAGACAATGATGCACTGATGGCAAGCAGTGGTACCTACCGGAAGGATTTGGAGGGGTCTCTCGAATGGTATGTAGTACTTTCATATCCCTAATGTTGTGGATATAGAGTGACTCCTCTAAACACACTATCAATCTCTGTGGAAATAAAGAAGGATTGCAGCATTCTCATACGGTCTCATCACTTGTAATAAAACACAATATTGTAAACATGCGTCACAGGAAATGGATGCTTGCTGAATCACCTGTCTGTTTAGTTTTACAGCCAGTATAGTGTTTGAGTAGCTGTAGTTGCATATCTCAGTCCCTTTCTTGAAGTGACAGACTTTCAGCTTCCTAGGTGCCTTAAGGCTGACAATAGCAACAAGGCTGCTGGAGAACAATCTCTCCACGATGCACACATCTTCTGTGTCAACTGAGCACAAACACATAATATAAAACATGTCTTAAGCACTACACTCATGCAAACATTTATAATGGATTACAGCAGTGGTTCTCAACCTTTTTTAGAATTTTAACTTATATTAGAGTTAGATTATTTTAAAATATATTTAATAATTTATTAATTTAGGTACTTGTAAGGTATCCTACATGCTCCTTGGAGGTTTTCTGAGGCTCTCATTTGAGAACCAGTGGACTAAAGGGACATAGCAAAAATAACAAATCCCTGGACATTTTGAAATGTCTACATCTGGCCTCCTTAATATTTGAAGATTAAACAATAACAGACAGGAAAACAGGCTTTATTCTGAACTTAGTCACAGATAGGACCGTTGAGAGGCACAAAGTGTGCATGCAAGCCCTTCAGCTGTGACTTACAGCATGTACTTGAATGCTGACTCCATTTATAAAACCATTATTACGATAATGGAAATATAATAAGGATACTTTTTTATTTAAAATGTTATTTTATTAAGTAAATTGTAGAGCCATCCTTACACTATAAGATATAATTGTTTACTGACATCTAAATTGAGGTTACTAGCTGGCCTCAAAAGATACTATTGTAGTGCAGCTGGAATGTTCCATTGGAATGTTGCCAATCAGCATCCAGGACCATAACTATTTATTTGAATCATTTTCAAGGTCTCTCACATTTTTCAAACTGTTTGTGCACCCTGATTATCTCTGACCTCCAGAGAGAGCATAAAGACATTATCAGCCCCTTCAATCAACTCATATCATGCCAGAGGTATAAGCAGACACACTAGATATGATTTGCATAACTACACAAGCTTATGAGAGGCTGAAATTAATTACTACAAAATGTACTTACTACATTCATAGATTTGTTCCAATTTGTCCACTGATGACAAGGAGAAAAACTTGTACCCGGACTTGGTACCAACAGCTAGGGATCTGGAGAGCAAAGAGGTAACAATAATGAAACGCTCCAGTAAGTGATTAAAACACAAATCCACTTCTTTATGGTCTACTGGTTTGCTTAATGACTAAAACCGGTTGTTGACCTGAAATATGTTAAAGGGCTATTTTCCAATCCTCGAGGTATAATGTGACATGCTTTAACTTCCAAGATTCAAAAGACAGCCACGAGCCAGTAAACTATTTTAAAGTAGTTTACTTTCTATAGTGGTGAAATGTAGCAGCTGTTATTACTTGTAAAAACACTGGGGTGAACCAGCGGTTACAGTGGCACAAACACCAGTGGAGTCTAAATAACAAGCTTTGGATAACAGCTGGTCCGTTGCTTACTGGATTCGTTAAGACAAACAAACGGCTTTTTTATTTATTTTTTATATAAAAAAAGTACAGAAACTATCTTTCAGGCAGCTAACTTTAAATCAGACAGCCAAAAAACACAAAATCAGAGCTCAATTTTAAGTCACAGGTTACTCTGGTGTTGCTAACATTTCAGCTACTATTGTAGTTACTTCGTTAAACACACAGATAACAACCTTATTCAACACTTGCTAAATTATATATACACAATCAGATGTTAATTTACATCCCGTATTTAGGATTTCACACAATTAGGCTGACATAAAGCTTCGCAGAAGAGCAAATTTGTCATTTTCTCGTTAGCATGGGTGCTAGTGCTACACGTCTCGTGAGTGAATTTGTCTGACGATACTTTACAGGACAAAATTGGGTGATGCTGATTTATTAAAACAAAACTGCATTGACACATCGTGGGTAACTGTCTTAAGAAAGACCAAATTAGAAGCCAGAAAGCATAACAACAGTGCCAGTTTTAGCTGGTTAGCACGCTTTATCATCATATCACCTTATTTGCACAGCACTCGAGAAATGAGACACGACACAACGAAAGCGCTCCCTTTATAACCACCGAAGCTTCGCACGACTTCAGTGCAAATTATTCGCTGATTATACTGACAGCATTGCGCTGTTGTCGTGTAGATGGGCTGCTAGGCCAGCAGTAGCGTGGTTCTTTTCTTACGTGTTATCCTGATTAAAGTTGGCGAAGAGCAGCTGGCTGCAGCCGGCCTCTCCGCTCTGACTGGCCAGGTTCATGGGCTCGACACCATTTACAGATTAAGCCGAAGTGAAAAGGGCTCAGATGTGGGTTAGTTCAGTGAAATCTGGTGTGGTCTTGCACTGCCATAAATTCCACCCTTGTTCCAATGAATGTTGTTGTTTTTCTCCAGCCACTGTTGTACCTTTTCGTGCGCATGCGCACTGGCTGCCGCACGCATTCTAATTAAAGGGAAAGGTGCTCTATTTCTCACTGGAGTCCGAGTGGAAATGCTTTTAAATTATTTGCTAAACGTTTACACAATTAATAACAATTAATTTTAGAGGCTTCCCAGAGAGGCTCCTGCCTTAATTGAGAATATATTCGAGATTAGCCTTCATAGTGGTTCTCTGGCTGTACACATGATTAAAACATTGCTGGAAAAACCTGTTGCGCACAATTTTCTTCGTATATTCTGTCCTCTGATTGATAGATCACTTTTTGTTTAAAAAAATAAATAAAATGAAAATAAAAGGCCTATTAGTATAATTCTAAAAATGCCAACTTTAAGGTTGTGTTATGCGACGCTGTGATGAAATCTTTAAGTAGCCTAAATCAAAGAATAATTCTATAAATTGTCATTAATATTATTTATTAATCCATTACTGGGTAACACTTTACAATAAGGTTCACTAGTTAACATTAGTTAGCAACATTAGCCAACATGAACTAAGACTGAACAACTGTATTTTCATTAACTAACATTAACAAAGACTGTGTAACTAGATAAAAAAGTTTGTCAAGACAAACTTTAGGTTGGCTTGAGAAAGCCTAGCCTGAAAGATAAAAGCAGTTGTAAAAGCCTGAAGTTTGAACATTAAGATTAGATAGATGTTGATAACATGGTTCTAACATGACTAGCAAGTGACTAGCATGTCGCTAGCATGTTACTAGCATGATTATCAAGTGACTAGCATGTTGCCAGCATGACTAGCAAGTGACTAGCATGTCACTAACATGTTACTAGCATGATTAGCATGTTACTAACATGTTGTCAGCATAACTAGCAAATGACTAACATGTCGCTAGCATGTTACTAGCATGATTAGCATGCTAGTAACATGCTAGCGACATGCTAGTAACATGTCGCTAGCATGTTACTAGCATGATTAGCATGTTACTAGCATGTTGTCGGCATGACTAGCAAATGACTAGCATGTCGCTAGCATGATTATCAAGTGACTAGCATGTTGCCAGCATGTTACTAGCATTATTAGCATGTTACTAACATGGCTAACAAATGACTAGCATGTCGCTAGCATGTTTCTAGAATGACTAGCAAGTAACTAGCATGTTGCCAGCATGTCTAGCAAGTGACTAGCATGTCGCTAGCATGTTACTAGCATGATTCGCATGTTACTAGCATGTTGCCAGCATGTCGAGCAAGTGACTAGCATGTCACTAGCATGTTTCTAGCATGACTAGCAAGTAACTAGCATGTTGCCAGCATGTCTAGCATGTTACTAGCATGATTAGCATGTTACTAGCATGTTGCCAGCATAATTAGCAAGTGACTAGCATGTCACTAGGATGTTACTAGCATGATTAGCATGTTACTAACATGACTAACAAATGACTAGCATGTCGCTAACATGTTTCTAGCATGATTAGTAAATGAATAGCATGTTGCTAGCATGATTAACATGTTACTAGCATGATTTGCAAGTTATTAGCATGACTAACAAATGACTAGCATGTCGCTAGCATGTTTCTAGCATGATTAGTAAATGAATAGCATGTTGCTAGCATGATTAGCATGCAGTGTTGGGTGTAACGCGTTACTAAGTAACGCGTTACTGTAATTAAATTACTTATCCACTGAAAAAGTAAAGTAAGGGATTACTGTTCATTTTTAGGTAATTTAATTACAGTTACTTATAAAGTACTTGCGTTACATACAGTAAATAATTTCAACAGTTCTAAAAGCAATATTGAATTTGAAATCTAAATTTACCGTCTAAAGATATTGAATGCAGCGGCTTTAACCCTCCGCGTGCGGGTGCGTTCACTTTCAGATTTTCCTGATTCACAGAGAAACCTTAAATACTCAAATCAGGGCCGGCACCAAGAGGGGGCATTCGCGGGCAGAGTTACGGTGCCCCCCACTTTCCATCCTCTCCCCTTCTTGCTGAACGTGATCGTTTCGAAAGCGAAAGTGAAACCGGTAAAACAGCGCACATAAGAAAGCGATTGCACGCTTTAGCGAGCGTCAGAAACTGCACGCAATCACAGATTGCACGCTTCCCATCCCACCCCGACCCCCCCACCACACACACACACCACCACCCACCACACAAACACACACAAAACGTGATTTGTGCTCCCCCCCCAGAAATTCAAATGCCCCTCTGATGGAGGTGCCCTGGCGCCGGCTCTGACTCAGATACATATAAGACTAAAATCTAAATCTTGAAGTGTCTACTTGACACTTGAACGAATTCAAATTAAAAACTAATGTTTCTGATTATGCAATCCGTATGAAACTAAAGCAAGGTACAGTCTTTCCCGTGTCTGAGCTCATTATATGCAGTCACCTGCGCGCATATGCCCTCACCTAGATACAAAAAAAAAAAAAGTAAAATATTAAGAAAAAAAAAAATCATCTAATATTCATCATTTTTGAAAGAAGACCTGCTATGAGAAATTTACCTCATAAGAACAGCGCGATCTGACATTATTCAGCAGAGAAGATCATTTCTGTAATTTATTCTTTCCTACATTAGTTAACGTGTTATTTTGACATAAACCTGTACAGATTTTACTAGTTGGGCTTTTCCTGAACATCTTGCCAAACTGAAATGTATTGTTTAACTTTTAAGCCTTTTTGTTATTCAGATATTTTGCAGAGTATTTCTATTTGTTAACCAAAGGTGGTTACATTTTTTTCATAAAAATGTTTAAGTATTACAGTTGTTTTAAAGCTAAAAGGCTAAACTATTCTATGTTTGACTCGAATTGAAAGAATATAGAGTTTAATTTCTATTAAGGTTTATAGGGATTTTAAGATGTAGCCTAATTAGCGATTTGAATAATTAAGTTACTTGAGTAACTAAGTTACTTTTCAGATAGAGTAATTAGTAAAGTAATTTAAATACAATATTGATGAAGTAATTAGTAACTGTAATTAATTACTTTTTGAAAGTAACTTACCCAACACTGTTAGCATGTTACTAGCATGATTTGCAAGTTATTAGCATGACTAACAAATGACTAGCATGTCGCTAGCATGTTTCTAACATGATTAGTAAATGAATAGCATGTTGCTAGCATGATTAGCATGTTACTAGCATGATTTGCAAGTTATTAGCATGACTAACAAATGACTAGCATGTCGCTAGCATGTTTCTAGCATGATTAGTAAATTAATAGCATGTTGGTAGCATGATTAGCATGTTACTAGCATGATTTGCAAGTTATTAGCATAACTAACAAATGACTAGCATGTCGCTAGCATGTTTCTAACATGATTAACATGTGACTAGCAGGATATCTTGTATGTATTTCTCCTTTCAAACGCGGAGGGCAGCTGCCACGATTGCGACGTGCATGTCAGTAAAACATTAAAAAACAGCTCACATGCACTCAATTTAGCTTTGCACTATGTTCTTCTACATGTTTTATGATCAGTCGCTGGTGTGCTTTAACTTAAAAGGCTGAAACAAGTGCAAATAGACCAGTTTAAGAGGACACTGCAGTGAGCTCGTTATATCCGCGCTCCGGGAGCGATCGACACAGACTGACTTCAGTTTCACACAAATCAGCTCACAAACACCTGGATTTAGCTCGTTTTGTTCTAATTAGCCTATTTCATGCAATCGCTGGAATATTGTATTTTAAAAGGCTCTAAAACACGTATAAATGCTGTTGTTGTGAGCAGGTTCGGACTGCACTCGTTGATCGGTGCGGTGAGAGTTCAGTTCTCTTGTGTTTCTCACTGTTCTCTGGCCAGAGGGTCATTATTAATGAGCCCTGACCCGGCTATAATCAGATATGTTGGTTTAACTTGTCAGTGTGAATGAAACGCTCTCGGTTACTTACGTAATCTCAGTTCTGATTACAAATGAAATCAGTGCTCCTAATGACGAAATGGATATTGAGAGCAGCAGCCGAACTAACAATGAAAATGAATACAATGATTCAAGCGATGACCCTGAGAGTACTGAAGAACAGCCCCCTGGTCTTGCCTTGGATACATGTCTTTAGCCCCCCGATCTTGGCCAGCACTTGTTGTCCTATGAAGATGGAATATTTTGTATTGCTCCAGCAGAGAGAAATACACCTATAAGTATGTTTAAGGTTCCTAAATTAGAATCGATGGCTTTGCCAATGCAGTTTTCCGATGGTATGAACACCATTGATGAGCCTGCCAAAGCAAAACGTGTCTCCCCTAGCAGATACTTTAACACAAGACTGTTCTCTGTTTACAATCGTTGTGCAAGAGATACAAACTATATCTTCTTTGCCCAGTTTGTCACTGAAATGCCCATGGCCACATCTAGTATGTCTGTTCAGCTGAGAAAAGCAAAACCCATGACCTGTGATGGACGCAGAATAAACTGTTCACTGCTGTAAGACAAACAGGAGTTAGAAAAGCATGTGAATAATGAGGCAACACGTTTCATGCAACCATTAGGAGGGACTCCAGCATACTGGGAGAAAACTCTGCGTGACTTGTTTGCTATGTTGAGACAACTGGGCACTCCTACATTTTTCTGTACGTTTAGTGCTGCTGAAATGAGATGGCCTGAACTGAAGTCATAACTGCTATTAAAGCACAACAAGGTTGAACTTCTCTGAATTAGACTGGTCTGAAAAATGTGAAATCATGAGAAGCAACCCTGTAGTAATGCGAATGTTTGAGAAACGAGTTGAAGCCTTAATGAGAGATCTAATCATGTCACCTGCTCAACCTATTGGTGAGGTTATTGACTTTTTTATATAGTGGAATTCCAACAACGTGGCTCTTCGCACATTCACTGCTTATTTTGGGTGAAAGAAGCTCCAGAATTTGAAAAAGATCAGGATGTGTGTGATTTCATTGACAAATACATCTCATGTAAATTACCAGACCCAAACAAAGACCCCGAGCTGCATAGAATTGTATGCGAAGTACAGGTGCACAGTCGTAACCACTCCAAGTCCTGTAGAAAATACAAGAAACACTGCAGGTTTGGATTTCCTAAACCACCCATTAACAGAACCATGACACTGTAACCCGCTCCAGACCTTCTCCTGTAGATGAATCTGAAGATCTAGATGAATCAATAGAAGACAGAGATCATGGTAATGTCAAAAAAGCCACAACTTCAAAAAGTGTGGGATCTACTGAATGACTCCACTCAAAATTTTGAAACCACTGCACAACTGCTTCATAAAGTCAACATGGCTTATGAAGAGTATGAAATTATATTGAAGTTCTGTCTAGATCAAATGTAACAGTTATGGAGAGATGACCACAGGACTGCTGGGTTAACGGCTATAATCCTTTGCTGTTAAGAGCTTGGAATGCAAATATGGACATACAATTTATTCTGAATCCGTACAGCTGTATCATGTACATTCTTTCATACATTTCAAAAGCTGAACATAGGATGAGCAATTACCTAAACCGAGTGATAAAAGACTCAAGCCATGATAACTTGTCTGATCGTGAGTACATGAAGCAAGTCAAAGAACAGAGAAGTCAGCGCTCAAGAGGCTGTTGCTCGCACATGCAGTCTGAAATTGAAATCATCATCACGCACTGTCATTTTCATACCTACCGATGACAATGCTGTGAAGATGAGTTTACCCATGAAATTGTTGCAGACCATGGACCCTGATTTGGAAAATGTGTGGATGACAGGATTACCAGACAATACAAGGCCAGACCAGACAGACCTGAATTTGAGAACATGTGCATGGCTGAATTTGCAAGTGAATACCGCATAGTTTATGCAGGACAAACAAGAGGTAAAAATGTTTTGCCACTTCAAAAAATATGGGTCACATACAGAAAAGAACAAGGGGAAAACCTGCTGTTTTCAGATTTGCTCGTTTTTCACAGCAGAAAAACCCAGAAAAGTTATATGGATCACTTCTAAAACTTTATTTACCATATCGCACAGATAACCGATTGATCCTAATGAAGTAAACGAGCAGGAAGAAATTCCTGAATACACATCATCAACCTCTCTAAGTAACACAGCTATGGCCACTTGAGCTAACCACTCAAAAGAAAGGGTACAGTTCGAAGACATTTCCCCATGAAGCTTGCTTTTGCATGTACTGTTCATAAAGTGCAGGGCACGACAACTGATTCTGCAGTTGTATGTCTGAAACGTATATTCGAACCAGGCATGGCATGCGTTGCACTCAGCAGAACAACATCACTCAGCGGACTGCACATTACTGACTTTGATGAAAATAAAATTTTCTGTGATCCTGAAATAAGTTCATCCTTGAAAAACATGCCAAAAGCTGACTTTCGTAATGTCCAGCCCATCCTACACATACCGCAAGACTCAAGTCTTAATTCATCTTTCAAAATCATTCATCATAACACAGAAGGACTGCAGTGTCATGGATGATTTAAAATGCCACCATGAGCTACTATTGCTGATGATTTGTTTCACTGAAACACATTTGTCTGGCTCAGCTGTTCCTGAGGATCTCCAGCTGGATGGTTACACTGTACAAACGAAACAGAAATGTATCTTACACAAACTATTCATATTTGGCAAACAGAAAAGGTGGTGGTGTCGCAATGTATGTAAAAAACAACTAAGTTCGTCCTCTGATGTATATACAGAATGTTACAGACTTGGAATGCTTGGTTTTAAAGGTAGAAGGTCCTGGACAAGCACTTATTGTAGTAATCTACAGACCACCAAATTACAACCTAACAGAGTTTTTAATCAATCTGAATGCCCTTTTGTCATCTCTGGAGATTTTTGATTTCAAGTCTATTATAGTATGTGGAGACTTGAATGAAGATCAGCTGTCACGTGGCAACAAACCTATTCTAAGTTTATTTAAAGAAAAAGGTTATACCCAACTTATTAACTCTGGGACAACAGAAAACAACACTCTTCTGGATCCTGTGTTCATAAGCGGTGCACACTCGCATGTCAGGGCAGGTGTACTACAAACATATTACAGCTATCATGATCCTGTGTATTGTATTTTAGCAACACTAGGGGGCCCCCGAGACAATTCTCTTTTGCGTCAGGGTTGCCAACCGTTCGGTATAATATGGAATCGTCCCGTATTTAAGGCATCAGAGAAGTATTCCGCATGAAAGATATACGGAACGCAGTTTATCACGTATTTGCAGGCATACGCCGTATGACCACTTAGACCAGGGTTCCTCAAATCTTACCCTGGAGGTTCAATCTGCTGCAGAGTTTAGCTCCAACCCTGATCAAACTCGCCTACCTGTGATTTTCTAATGATCTTGAAGACTCTGATTAGCATGCTCAGGTGTGTTTGATTAGGGTTAGAGCTAAACTCTGCAGGAATGGTCCAGATTTGAGGACCCCTGACCAAGACCATACAAATTAATTATTATTTTTACAAATCATTGTTTGAATTGCGCTCGTAGCCGCTCCATGAAGCCACGCGGGTCTTAAAAGCCTCTGCCACCAGTCGCTCCCGTTTCACAGCGACTGTGATTTCTCCAAATCAGTTTGAGCGAATGAAGAGATGTGTGATTATTGATCTTGAGCACAACAACATCCAACTGCAAAACACACAAACTACCTGGGGGAAGACGTCTTTCACTATTGTAAGTGAATGTTGTTTAATAGAGAAACAAAATTATAAATTTTTAACTTCTAGTGAATTAGCTCTGTTAAACTTGGACCTCATTATTGAAAAACAAATTCAAGAACCAAAAGCAGCCCACACTCTATATGTTCTCGTTCATTACAGTTTTTTCCATTTTCATGCATTCATACGCTACGTTGCAATAAATTTTTCGTTCACATTTTTAAGTGCCATTGTTTAAAATTTGCTTTATCGATTGACGTTTCATAGACGTTCAGTTGTGCTTTCAAATGTTATGCCATATTGTATTTATGTAATTTCACAGTATATCCACCTCCTAAATCATTACACCTATACAGTCACAATTCCACGCAGCACTGGCTATACCAGATAAAGTATGCAAGCCATCTCTGCAATCGCGCTGGATGAGACGCAGATTGAAATGTGAACTTATTTATTAACCAGCAGAGGGCTTCGTGCACTTTGTCTCTGAGGAGTCACAATTCTAGTGTTCACTGTCAGTACAAACCCCCTTCGGGTCACATAGAAAATGTGCTATGAGTCATGACTATGTCAGAAATGTTGAGATACCTGACCAGTTTAACGATCAGTTTTATAACAGAGCAAAAAAAAAAAAAAAATATATATATATATATATATATATATATATATATATATATTATTATTATTATTTTTTAAATTATCTAATTTAACATCCTCAGATGTGTCTTCTATAGGGCTACATATTGGGGTTTTTGTGTAGGAAGAATATGAGGGCTTCACAAAATAGCGTGCATGCAACAGATCTCAGAGGTTAGTTTGTTTACGTCTTTCTAAACAAACAATTCTAAAGCAAATATCCGCTCCATCACGCGCAATGGATTCGCCGCGAGTCTTTTCCAAGTTCACTTGGAAGGAAGCAAAGGGGCGGAGAGGGGATTGAGCGCAGCTGCATTCCTGACAGAGAGAGGGGTCGCGAGTCGCTTTATGATTATTACAGAAATCCGCTGTCACTCTCTCGTGCGCAGCTCTGCTCATGTGCGCAGCGCAAGTCTTCACGTGCTTGTTGAGGCAGTGCTGCTTCCTTCCATGTCTTGGACTCACTGAAACATCCGGAGTTTGCTCGTCTCTTTTGCTGGGAGTAGTCAATCTGTTTACCCAGGAGCAAGTTCCGCAGCGAACATGTACAAATATGTACAGTATGGATTTTAGGGGGACGAAACTCGGCAGGTAAATTATCCAAATACAACGTTTATAGCATTGTTTGCTTCGTATTATAAAAGTGGTTGACTTTTACACTTTTTTTTTTTTTTTTTTAAACAAAAAAGTTTTTTTTTCACAAAAACATAATCGAAAGGAGAATGAGGGTTGTTAATAAGAATACAACACTATTAAACCAAATAAAACAGCGCGAGCCGGAGGTACACAAGCATTAGTTCAAACATGTTTGAAAAAGCCATTGTGATTGTGAAAAATCTTGAGGTTCTGTCAACTTCTACTTTCATTT
The DNA here is from genome assembly GCF_936440315.1 of Barbus barbus. Classification (NCBI taxonomy): domain Eukaryota; kingdom Metazoa; phylum Chordata; class Actinopteri; order Cypriniformes; family Cyprinidae; genus Barbus; species Barbus barbus. The sequence goes on from NC_136732.1 coordinate 18,882,764, forward strand.
TATTTCTGCACTGCTTCAACTTGCTTTTGGTGAGGATTTCCTGCAGACACACATGCACAATGAATAGAAATGGATGGCAATATTTGTTTTAAACAACAAGTCTGACATTAAACATATTACTTGTGTTTGTGCTAAAACATTTCTTTAATTTTAGATAGTGTATAGGCTACATGTATTATAATGCCTATAGCTGTATATTTCAATGATGTAAACTGGTCATATACATTTATTCCCAAAAGAAAATGATTATTCACTTAACTCATATTGTCTTGGTGAAATTACTTAACTTCTTAGAATTAAACTCTCATCATTCCCATAAATTGTCATACAGCGTGGTTTCCCAAGAATAGTGTTTTAGATAACATGAACTTTATTAATATTAAAAACACATACTTTTTTTCTATAGGACATACATATATTGTAAATGTGTTGATAGTTTTGTGCAATGAAAAATTTAGTCAATGTCAGGTCACCTACCTGGCAAACATATGAGCAGGCTTTGTGTTTGCCTTTTGAGATCTTTGCCCCAGAGGATGTTGACTAGGTGGGATCACGTGCAAATGCTGTTTTTGTGAGCATTTTATAGAGCATCTCAATGCTTAATATATACATAAAACACTCAATGACTAACCATTTTATTTTATTTGTGCTCCCACAACTTAAACACTTGCTTTGCAGAATAAAACAGTTAAATTTGCAGGGAAATAACTCACATTAGGCCATCCAAGATGTAAGTGAGCTTGTTTCTTCATTTGGAGAAATTTACATTGACATTACATAATTTACTCACCAATGGATCCTCTGCAGTGAATGGGTGCCACAGCTGATAAAAAACACAACAATAATCCACAAGTAATCCACACGACTCCAGTCCACCACTTCACATCTTTGTGAAAATCTGCATGTTTGTAAAAAACAAATCCACAAAGAAGTTTTAACTTTATACTGTAGCTTGCTACTAAAATACTCCTCTGAAAAGGTGAAAAAAAAGTTTCATCTATATCAGGAGAGAAATATGCTCAGCTCAAGAACAGTTTACAAATGAAAACAGTCCAAAACTGTTCTAAACAAATATGTTGATGGATTTTGATGTGAGGACAACATGATGTAGACTTTTTCACTGGAGGAAGATTTCCAGAATCTTCCCAGAAAGGTCAGACACAGGGTGCCCCTCAGTCTCCTCTCATAAAGGATAGTACAATGAGCCGGACTATGTGTATTTTTGTCCCTATTGACTCTTTGGTTTGGATCCTCTTTGAGACTTGCATTGTGGCCATCTGAGTGCATATTTGGGTTTTGGACAGGATATTATGGCCTCTGTCATATGCAATTAGCACACTCACCAATAAATCACTCAGTTTGTGCTCTTCTGTACTCAGAAGAACTGGCCTTCATGAAGGTTTTACCAAAAGATGGCATAGCCTAATCAACTTTATCATGACTTCCATTTGATTACTTGCATGTAAATGTTGTAAACATCTATTTTTTAACATTGGTTTTCAGCTATTTGATATTGCGATATGAAAGGTCATTATGCAACAAAATGCACTTGCTGTGTGGTTTGGAAAAAGAAGAACCTGAGTTGGGCCTTAAAATGTTGGAATGCAATGTTTGAAGTCATGACCAGTATGTAGGGCCGCATTATGCATGAGTAGACATCTTAGCCGAATCATTTTTTGGCTGAAACCCAAGACCAGCACTGTGTATCATGTTGGCTCTGTGAAGTGTAAACATCCAAATCTCTGAATGTTTTCTCTAGCGAATGGCCACTGAGGAGTCTCACAGTCCCTTATCCTCACGAGTGTGGCATTATCATATTCTCACAGACACATCCGCACAGATGTGTTGGATCACAAAAGTCTGAGAATTTGAAATGCTGCTTATTAATTTCACACCCAGTTTTTTTCACATTTCTTTTTATTTTCAGTTATGAACCTTTCAAAAGTATTCTTTTTACATTTAGAAGTGTTGCTAAAACATTTCCCTATATCTTAAAGTGTCAAACTGACATTGATTTTCCCAGTTTAACCCCAGATGGCATCATATAAAAGCAATTCCTTTTATACAGGCCAAGCAGAGACACACCGTACACCACTGTAGCAATGCCACACCGCTGTAGCAATGCCAAACATTAATAACGAGCAGGGTGCCCTGTAGTGCTCAGAGTAAATATTTCCCTGAATATAGTAAAAAATATTGTGATATGACAAGTGACACAAAATATACCCAATAACTATGTTGCTTAAAGGCACATTCTGCATGAACTAGCAGCTCTGGTGCATTCGGGCATTATAATTGAATGTGTGACTGTGAATGCAGTTCCTATCACACCTGGATCACACTTCTTCTTCTTTTTTTTTTTTTTTTTTTAAGAATATGAATTGCTTAGTAAAGAAACACCTATATTTAAATATATAACACACACACACACACACACACACACACACACACACACATATATATATATATATATATATTTACATTAAAATATGAGGAAAAAATAAAAAATGTTATATGAAAGCATGTTTCATAACAAAAAGGACATGTCAGCCTGTATGTTTCAGTGGCAGAATTATCTTTGACAAGACTGCAAATGAAGACAATTAATCTGTTTACTGTTAGAAATATGCTATAATCAAGATATATAATGGAGAAGCAAAGTAAGATGGTTTCCAGAGCTCGCTTGTTTATTCTGGTTAGCAGTCTAGCCCACTTCCCTGTGTCCTCATGCACATTAATTAAATCACACAGATAAAGAGTGTTTGGGGGGGAATAAAAAAGAAAATCCCAAGCCTCAGGTTGGCATGCTATGACATCATCGCTCAATCCATCAGCGGCTCAATGTAAGTGGCATAAAAGACCTCATTCCGAACAGGATTAGCTTCGTCGTTAGGTAGTTACAGATGCTAGGCAACCGTGCAATACAAGAAAATTCTAAAAATGTGATCCGAATGCATATTAAATCCTTGAGGAGCCACAAAGAGGGTTACCTAATGCTCTTGAACCTGAACATTATGTGCTCTTGATTCTTAATGTGTTTCAGTCTGAATTAACCTCTGAAATGAAATGGACTTTAACCCGTAACACTGTCCCTATTGTTTCTGTGCCGTCAAATGAGATGTGTGAAAAATGAAGTTTGGGGTCAATAAGGTTTTTTAGTATTTTTGAAGGTAAATGATACCTCTGCTCACCAAAGACGCATTAAATTGGCGCGTTAAAGTGACAGCAAAGACATTTATAATGTTATAAAAGATTTCTATGTAAGATAAATGCTGTTCTTTTGAACTTTCTATTTATCAAAGAATCTTGAAAATATTTATCACTGTTTTCACAAAAAATACTACGCAGCACAACTGTTTTTAATGTTGATAATTATAAGAAATGTTTCTTGAGCAGCAAATCATCATATGAAGTGTTATGTGACACTGAAGACTGGAGTAATGATGCTGAAAATAAATTTAACTTTGCATCACAGGAATAAATTACATTTTAAAATATATTCAAATAGAAAAGTTATTTAATACTTATTACTGATTTTTCTGTATTTTTAAATAAATGCAGTGTGCATAAGAGACTTCTTTCAAAAACATTAAAAAATATTACCAACCCCAAGCTTTTGAATGCTAATGTACATGAGCATAGATTTTTTTTTTCTCCATACACTCTAAAATATGCTGGGCTAAATATAACCCAGCGCTGGGTAAAATATGGATGAACCCAGCGGTTGGGTTACTGCCCAGAACGTTGGGTTAAACATTTAACCCAGCTGTTGGTTCAAAACAACCCAGCATGTTTTCTGTCTGGATGTATAAATCCAGTCTATATAACTTTAAAAAGTTCATATCATTTTAATAGGATGACAGCCCATATACACTGCTTCAAATTAATGTATATTAAATGAAGGGAAAAATTTGACTGAGGCTCTACCTTCAGTCAAAATTCAAGCATTTCAAATTCACCAAAATATATATATTTTTTAGGTTTATGAACATCCGAGTCCCATCTAGCAAGAGATACCAGCCAACTGAGTATGAGCATGCAGCCAACTGTGCCACTCATGGAGTAAGTAGAAAAATCTACTTCTAATCTCACACTGAGCTCAGAGCAGGTCAAAACAATATGTTGGAGAAACCTCACTGAAAATAAAGTGCTTCATAACAGTGCATGAGATCACAAACTGGACGGGTTGATCAACATTTAGCAAACAGACCTCTAGTTTTGTGAAGGAGTGGGTGTTGTCAATAGGCGAGGCTTTGATGCCATTGTCCTGACACAGAAGGATCACCAAAATCACAAAAAGACTACAGAGATTGTGTGATGTAATACTGCTCAAGAAACAAAAATATTTCATGGATATTACAGGGACAAATCATTCAATAATACCATTAGGTCACAGTCATCAAGTTTTTTTCATACTGTCATTTGCTTGACTCAGTTCTCTTTTCACCCTTGCTTCTGATCTTGGTTTATGTTCATGTGTTTTTTCTGAGCATGTTGGATATGGCCTTGCTCTGTGATGTTGTTTGGATAACATCCTGCTCTCTAATCCCCGCCTCTCAGAGCCGCACATCTGGCATGGCCAGTTCACGAGCTTCAGCATGAGACATTGACCAAACACACCAAATCCTCTTTGCACCAGTGCAATGTCGTTTGGCTGTGGAGTAAATGCTCAAGAATATTGTGCATCTACTTTTCTGATATCTACAAATTAAAGTCTTGAAAATAGTTTTTTTATAATATTTTATTGTGTTCTTGATAATAATTGCTGGTTTTGGTTACTACCTTCTTTAAAAAAATAAAAATAGGCTTCTGCAGAAAATCAGTAGGGCTTGTGGGATATGTTAAGTCAAGTCAAGTCAAGTCACCTTTATTTATATAGAGCTTTTAACAATTTAAATTGTATCAAAGCAACTGCACAATATCAAAAAAGGAAAATAGTGTGTCAATAATGTAAAATTAAAAGATTCAAAAAAGATTTTCAGTTAAAGGCATTTCATTATTGAATTCAGTGATGTCATCATCTAGCTCAGATTAGTTAAAATAGTGTATTTGCAATCAGGTCAACGATATCGCTGGAAATGAAGTGTCACCAACTAAGCAAGCCAGAGGCGACAGCGGCAAGGAACCAAAACTCCATTGGTGACAGAATGGAGAAAAAAACCTTGGGAGAAACCAGGCTCAGTCGGGGGGCCAGTTCTCCTTTGGCCAAACAAACCAGCAGTTCAATTCCAACTGCAGCAAAGTCAGATTGTAAGGGCTCAACTGGTTCCAGTGGTCTTTCCCCGATGGCTGTCTAAATGGCGGGGTCCTCACTGGTGTCCTGGTCTCCGCTGACGTTCAGAGCTGTAGAGGTCGTCTCTGGGTGCTGATCCACCATCTGATCTGGATACGGACTGAATCTGGTGACTGCAGTGACCATCTGGGTTGGATACGGACCGGATCGGGTGGCTACGGTGACTGGGGATATGTCCCCGGGGCTCATCCAGGTGTCCGGCCTCCGCCGACGATCAGGGCCACATACATCATCTCCCGGCGCCGATTCACCATCTGATCCGGACAGAAACAGAATAGAAACAGACAAATATTAGCGTAGACGCCATTCTTCTTATGATGTAATGAGTACATCATGTGTTATGGGTAGTGTTCCCAGTTCCGGTTGATCTAATTAATGCAGCCTAACGATCCTTTAACGGATTTGAATAATAGAAGTGTATTAGTGTGTTATGTGTAAGCCAGGTTAAAGAAATGTGTCTTTAATCTAGATTTAAACTGACAGAGTGTGTCTGCTTCCCGAACAGTATTAGGTAGATTGTTCCAGAGTTTGGGTGCTAAATAGGAAAAGGATCTGCCGCCCGTAGTCGATTTTGATATTCTAGGTATTATCATATGGCCAGAGTTTTGAGAACTCGGCAGACGTGGAGGACTATAATGTGATAAGAGCTTGCTTAAGTACTGAGGAGCTAAGCCATTCAGGGCTTTATAAGTAATTAACAAGATTTTAAAATCTATACGATGTTTGATGGGGAGCCAATGCAGTGTTGACAGAACCGGGCTAATATGGTCGTACTTCCTGGTTCTAGTAAGGACTCTAGCTGCTGCATTTTGGACCAACTGTAATTTGTTGATCAAGTGTGCAGAACAACCACCCAATAAAGCATTACAATAGTCTAACCTTGACATTGAGAGCATAGGTCGCAATTTAGATATGTTTTTGAGATGGAAAAACGCAGTTTTACAGATGCTAGAAACATGCTTTCAAATGAAAAATTGCTATCAAACAACACACCTAGGTTCCTAACTGATGAAGAAGAATGGACAGAGCAGCCCTCAAGTGTTAGTGTTCTAGGTTATTACATGTGGGGTTTTTAGGTCTGATAATTAACACCTCTGTTTTATCAGAATTTAGCAGTAAGAAGTTACTCGTAATCCAGTTTTTTTATATCGATTATGCATTCCGTTAGTTTCTCAATTTGGTGTGTTTCACTGGGCCGCAAAGAAATATAGAGCTGAGTATCATCAGCATAACAGTGAAAGCTAACACCATGTCTCCTGATAATATCTCCCAAGGGTAACATGTAAAGCATGAAAAGTAACGGCCCTATTACTGAGCCTTGAGGTACTCCGTACTGCAATTGTGATCGATATGATACCTCTTCATTCAGTGCTACGAACTGATGGCGTTCAGATAAGTACGATTTGAACCATGCTAATGCACTTCCACTAATGCCAACAAAGTGTTCTAGTCTATTTAAAAGAATTTTGTGGTCGATAGTGTCGAACGCAGCGCTAAGATCCAGTAGAACTAATAAAGAGATACAACCACGATCAGATGATAGATGCAGGTCATTTGTAACTCTAATGAGAGCAGTCTCAGTACTATGATACGGTCTAAATCCTGACTGGAATTCCTTAGATCTTTGGGGTCAAGTTGTGTTTTTTAATGAGAGGCTTAATAACAGCCAATTTGAAGGTTTTGGGGACATATCCTAATGACAGTGATGAATTAATAATAGCCAAAAGATGATCTATGACTTCTGGAAGCAGCTCTTTTAGTAGTTTAGATGGAATAGGGTCTAACATGTTGTTGGTTTAGATGATTTAACAAATTTATACAATTCTTCCTCTCCTATAGTAGAGAATGAATGGAATTGTTCCTCAGGGGATCTATAGTGCATTATCTGATGCGATATTGTAGCTGACGGCTGCATGGTTACAATTTTATCTCGATCTTGGAAGTAAAGTAGTTCATAAAGTCATTACTGCTGTGCTTTTGGGAAATGCCAACACCTGTTGATGCTATATTTTTCGTAAATTTAGTGACTGTATTGAATAAATACCGGGGGTTGTGTTTGTTTTCTTCTAGAAGAGACAAAAAGTAATCAGATCTAGCAGTTTTTAATGCTTTTCTGTAGGATAGGGTATTTTCCCGCCAGGCTATACGAAATACCTCTAGTTTTGCTTTCTCCATTTTCCAGGCTGCTCTCTTTAAGGTGCGAGTGTGCTCATTATACCGTGGAGTCAGACTGTTTTCTTTGATCTTCCTTAAGCGTAAAGGAGCAACTGTAAGTTTTTCTGCGCTGTTGGATATGCTGAGGAATTGAGATAAATCAGGAAGATTACTTGCAGTTAAGAAGATTTGATCAGACACAAATAGTGACAGATGGAAGGTCAGTCAGGCTACAAATATTACAATTTTGTACAATACAGTTTGTTCTAAACGTGACAAACTTTATATGAAGGGCTTTAAAAAACTTACGATATAGAAGCCTATAGTTTAGTTTCAGTTTAATGCGGCTCGCGCTCGCCCGGTCAGATGCTCTGACAGAGACTCGCGGCATGAAATCAAAATGGAAAATTCTTATTTTTAATGGAATACTGTAGTGTTTATTATAAATAATTTATCCGTGCTCTTCATTATTATTATTTTTTTTTTAATTCATGCAATAAATAAAAAAATTCTTCATGCTAGGTGTTGGTGGTGAATCCAGTGGAAAGAAATTAGATCTGCCTCCATTTAGTTAGCAACGCCCTAACTTCCAATGATCCAATCAATTGTCGAAGTCCCGCCTCTCATTTCAGATGCCGTTTCACTCGGATAGGATTCACATTAGAGAAAAAAGACAATCGCTACTTCCGTTTCATGTCGACTTTAATGTGCATGAGCTTTTGCTTTGCGATTCTCGTTAAACTTCAGACTTCATTCAGAACGAGCGCCGCCAAACAGACAGAGCGCAATGAAATAGCTCAATAACTCTGATTAAAATATACATTCTGCTGAAATATTTGTAGTTAATAAACATTAAATGTGACATATGTATAATTTTAAACCTACAAGTAAGTGTATTTGTATGATAGCACTAACTGTAAAGTGACTGTAATGGGGTAATTAAAACAGCCTTTTTTACTCAGTCTGTGTTTTTTTTTTTTTTATATTTTCATTTATTTTTATAGTTTAGTAAATTTAACTTCAGCTTTAAAAGCTTTATTTTTGTTTTTAGATTGCAATGTTACAATGCAATGTAATGTGATTTTTTTTTTAACATAATATATGCCAATGGTTGCATTCACTTTATTTGTTTAATCCAAATACAAAAGCGTATAAATACAGAGATATATACCATATACCGCAAATAAGAAGCAGGTGGACTTGTTTTTGATTTGAACCCAACCGTCTTCTGGTGTCATTGTTGACTCAAACACTCTCACACACACACACACACACACACACACTCTCACACACACACGTTGGTTTTTGTGGTTTATGGGGACTCTCCATAGGCGTAATGGTTTTACGCAGCGGCGTAATTTTGCTTTGAAAAGTGGTGGGGACACCGCACAACTCGTTTAGCTATTTGTTTATTTAATAACCGAATTTACTTGGGGACTGAGTTCAGAGTTGGAAATGCACTTAATTTTCACTTTGTTGTACACATGCATCACATTCACAAATATGTCTATAAACGTCCGAATAAGCAAAACGTAACATTCACGTGAATGTTACGTTTCGCTTATCACAACACATCCAGGGTAGCTAATATCAATCAAAATACGCAAGATAAATATGGTGAACTTACCATTTCATGGTCAGCTCAGCTGCAGCATATTCATTAATTGCACAATTGTGTGTGTGTGTGTGTGTGTGTGTGTGTGTGTGTATTACGATTCATTCTACTTTGAATTACTTGCATATTTTCTAATCAACATTACGTCAAGAGTCAAGACAAGCCCACAAAATGTTTCCTCATCCAATCAAATAATTTAACCAATCCTGAACTACGCAAAACCTTGTGTAAAACATGAATGAGAGTTAATTTGTGTTTAAAATGGTTAAACTACCTTTATTAATTAAATAATTATATAAATGAAATTGTTTTAACGAATCTTTTTTTATGACGTTTTTATAAAAGCTCAATTTTTTCCTCCCCCACCCCACATGTAAAGGCTAGTTAACGGTAAATGTTGCTACCTATAGCATAAATGTTAAAACATCAACAAAATGTCCAAAAGAAAGTGTGGAAGTGATATAAGAAGCTTTTTAGTGAAGCAGCCACGCACAGTAAGTTACTTTGCTTAACACGAAAACATATTATATTTAACTTACGTGAATATAGACATACTGTCGCTAATCATGTTTTCTGGCGGCCACTGGAGCGCGCTGTGATTTAATACAAAACTGAATTAAAGGACTATGAACTAAAGACTTGTATACTTTTTGTTTTAATTGTGAAAATCCCAGTCATAACATAGAATCTTCTCAAAACTCTCAAATAAAATATTTAAACCTTGAAACAGTATCCAAACAATACGAACATCGTAAAAAGAAAGGTACAGGATCTGCAGACTAATTATAGGGAAAGGAAACTACATATCCCATGACGCATATCGCGTATCTCGCGATAGTTTCACAACGAGACTTAATATTCATCTTTGAGGACGTTGAAAAGCTTCTGATCGGTGGAAAAATGTGTTAAATGAATGAATTAGATTATGAAGAGTGTCGATTTGTAGATGGTGCTTTTCCTTTAATATATACCTTACGCAATCTATTTTTCAGTTACTTTTTAAAAGTGGTGGGGACAATATCGAGCCTGGTAAAAAGTGGTGGGGACATGTCCCACCCGTCCCACCCGTAAATTACGCCTATGGTTTTACGGTGTGTGCTATTGCCCTACACCAACCCTACACCTAAACTTAGCCCTCACAGGAGACTTTGTGCATTTTTAGATTTTCAAAAAAACACCATTTAGTATGCTTTTTAAGCCTTTTGAATTACGGGGACATAGGCAGTGTCCTCATAAACCACCTTCATATTGTAATACCTCTGTCATACCCATGTCATTATACAAATTTGTGTCCCTGTAAACACACACACACAGTAATTAATAACTTGAGAAGATACAAAAAGATACACTCTAAAAAACGCTGGGTTGTTTTTTCAACCCAAACGCTGGGTTGAGGCCGCTGGGTAGGACGTTGGGTTGTTTTAACCCAGTTTTGGGTTGAAAATTGGTCTTGATCATAACCCAGCGGCGCTGGGTTGGGAACGCGGACGTGAAAGAGAGCACGCACGTCACGTTAACGTCGGACGACACCAGCGCGAGAAGCCGCCATTTTCTCCGCCTGAAAGAAGCGAGAAGCGAGTGAAAGACGTTATGGTAAGTAAAGATTAAAACTGTAAAGTCATAATTCATAGTTTGTGTCCGGGAGTATTTTGAGGTTTCATGGAAGGCGGAAATAGTCCGAAAAGAGCTTATATTGAAAAGTACGCGGACGCGGTTTTCGCCTCAGAAACGGTCTTAACGGCCTTTTTTTTTACTGAACGGAAGAGATACTTTTAATTTAACGTCCGTGATGTCATATTTACATACGATTTTACATTATCTGCACCTTTTGAGGTGTTAATAGACTGTTATTAACACATTTACATGTTAATTCGTTATCTTATTTTTCGCGGTTAAACTGAATGTAGTTTCCTAAAGGAAACGCCGTTATGTAATAAAGACTATCTTAATTATTTTGAGGCTGATGAAGTGATAATTGTTATAAGTAATGTTTTTCATGTAATATTTCAGACTTGTTGAGCTTGTGTCTTAATGCCCGCTCCAGGAGTTAAGGACACCGAGGCCTGCTGGTGTGAGGACGCGATATTCTCAACTTCTTCAGAAGAGAGGGGAAGATAAGGCAAGTAAACTTCATAATCCTATGTTATCAACATTTTTCTTGTTTGTTTTTTTAAACTAAGTAAAATAATGTTTGTTTGTTTTTTTGTAGATGTTGAAAGCCAGAGGCATCATTCTTTTGAGATTGATGCAAGTTATTTTTTAGAAAATAAATGTTTTTGTTGTCTCCTGCCTGTTTATTTCACATTTGGATGCAACAACAGTGTGTTGGATGCAACAACATCACCAACTTTGGAGATGTCTGATTTGGAGAGTCATCATTCTTGGTCTTCCTTTCTTAAAGGAATAGTTCACACAAAAAAATAATTTACTTGCCCTCATGTCATTCCAAACCTATAAGACTTTTGTCTGTCTTCGCAACACAAATGAATATATTTTTAATTTTCTCATAATTTTTTGTTAATCCATTGAGAGTCTAGATAATCTGTATTTTCAAGATTCATAAATAGTTATTGTTGAAATAATCCATTCCAATATTTATATATAAATAAACCTTAAATTATATGATAGCGAATGTCTGTTCAGAAGAAAATATTGGTCTCCCAGACTTGCAATGGAGGACAAAATTTAAGAGAATATTAAATATATTTATTTGTGTTCCAAAACTTAGCAGAGTTTGTATGGGTCTGGAACAACATGGGGGAGAGGAAATTATGACCATTTTCATTTTTTGGTGAACTAACCCTTTAAATAGCAGCCCTCCACGTACATGGAAGATTGTGAGGTATGTGAATGTCATGTCTGTTTTAATGTTTCAGTAAAGAAGTAGCTTTCTGAAAGCAATATATTTATTTAAACAATATTACATGCCCTCACACTAGTGCTGCCACTATAGCATTCTAGAGCGCTGCGGGAGACAGACATTAAACAGCCACACAAAGCAGATGAAATGATAAAACAGACTATTTACCTGTCCTTACTGATGTGGATGCACTTCTATCTGAAAATGGATAGTTTAATTAAGTGTTTTATTTTTTCAAATGTTTTTCTCTTTTTAGGCCACTGTTGGAGAACTGGCGGTGACTGGGATGAATGCTGGTCAGAGAGGAGAATGACATTTCCCCCAAACTGATGCAACAGTGGTATTAAAGGAGGACGCTGCCCTGGATGTTGTAAAAGATGTCACATGCTGTGCTGATGGGGCTTCTTCATGACTACATCAATTATGCTAAAGAGATCATGAAAATTGACAGTGATGCATGATCTGTATTCATGGACTATGAAACAAACTGTAAGTGTATAATTTGTAAAAACAAAATGTTAAATGTGTTGTTTAGTAGAAGTGGAGTTTACACGCTGTCATTCATACACATGCTCACATTCTTTCACACACACATGCATCTGTTGAATGTTATAATATCAGTGTTAATGTTGTGGTTTATTTGTGTAATGTTGTACCAGAATAGTTTGTAAAGGACTTAACTATTAACTAATTGTACAATTATTGTATAATAGTGTTTTTGTATATTTTTATGTAATATATAAAATTTACCAAAAAAGTCCAATTTGATCAGAAGTTATATTCAATAAATGTTAAATGCTTAATTTATAATCTCTGTAGCTGTTAATGCCATACTTTTCTGCATTTCTTCTTGCATGCATGTTACTTTTTGACTTTTCTCTTGTTTTTAATAAATATTTACCTTTTGAAAGTCATTCTTTGTGTGATTTTAAAATGAACAAAATTTGTAGGTTTAATTTGGGATCATTTTAGCCTAGCAATGTAGTAATTTTAAGCCATAAAAAAGCAACCCAGCATGCTGGGTTAAACATAATAACCCAACTTGCTGGGTTAAAATAACCCAGCGCTGGGTTGCCAAATAACCCAAATTGGGTTGTTTTTAACCCAGCAGTTTTTAGAGTGTACATATTGATATTGTCTTCTGTTCAGTTCTGGATCATTCCCAGTATCCTGGGCAGCTCAGTGTTGTACTTCCTCTCTGATGACCAGTGGGAGACCATCTCTGCATGGATGTATGGGACAGGTCTGTCTGGGCTGTTCATCATGTCCACCATGTTCCATACGGTGTCCTGGAAGAAAAGTCATCTCAGGTGAGAATTAAAAAAAAAGTTTAGTTTTCTTTAAATAAAGTTCTATTCTTATTTTAAAACAAAAAGGAAAGATCCTCAGCAGCGCCTAAGATATTCACCTTACCATACATTCATATACATTTTAACCTAAAAAAAAAAAAAGCATGCTTTCTGTCGACTAAAGAGGTTTCTGTTTAAAAAGAGCATATTATGTAGTATGTTTAACACGTTTCTGCCTTAGGGGATTCAAGAATGACTAAGCACACACTCATTATGAAGTGCTTTAAGATGTGAAACAAACAGATTTCCTCACTTAATTGGGTATGTTTCCTGTCTTCCATAATATTTAAAAATAATTTAGCTGCAAAAAGAATATTGCATTTATGCAATTGCTTTGCATTTCTTCTCATCTTAAAACCAATGCATGACAACAGACGCCATCTGAAATTAAATAGTTTCACCCAACATGTTGACTGTCAAGCCCTGAATTTACAGAAAACAGAGTAGTTTTATTTCATCTGCAGGCATAGAGATGTCTGATTATTTAATGTCATAGCTTTTGATGACTCTTCCCAGATAAAGAGCGGTTTCATGCTACATTAGCAGCACCATTGCAGATTTACTGGAATATTGTATAAACGTCTCATATGTCTATGGCGCAATATAATGTAAAATGTTGTTTTAGGCTTTAGTATTTGCATATTCTGTGAAAGGAGGAAGTGTCAGCTGCAAATGCAGATTTAGTGGAAACATTATAAATGAACTTTAGATCTTCATCAGAGCAGGACATCTAAGCAGTTACACATGAATTCATATTTACAGATGGTATCACATGGGCCTGTCAGTTCATGTTCACAGATGTCAGTTTCATCAGTCTATGATTCAGTCATGACCCTGCCCATTCCAAATCACGCATATGGGAACAGAACAAAAAGAGTTTCATTAAGCAAAAACACCTCAAATCTGTAAAAAAGGGCTGCAACATGCTTGTCACCTGAATATATTTTACCTTATTCATTTATAAGATCAAATCAGCATATTAGAATGATTTCTGAAGGATCATCTCAGGAATAACATCACTGGAATAAATTACATTTTAATGATATTAAAAAAATAAGTTATTTTAAACTAAAGTATACTCCGTATTACCGTTTATACTGTATTTTTGATTAAATAAATTCTGCCCGATTCTTTCAAAAACAAAGCTCAAACTTGTAAACAGTAGTGTAGCTCAAAAAGATACCAGTGCAAAGATTTGAGCACAAACAGTAGAAAATAAGAAAAAGAGACTGATTTTTATTTTGAAACATTCTCTTGCTGTAACAGGAAGGTGGAGCAGCGATTCCACATGTGCGACAGGATGGTGATATATTTCTTTATAGCTGCATCTTATGCACCCTGGTGAGCATGTGATGTGTGTGTCCTCTACTAACATCACCATCAGCGTTTTACAGCTTCACAGGGCTGAGTGTGTTACTGACACAGGTGTCTTTGTGTTTGTGTTGTGTGCAGGCTGAACCTGAGGGAACTAGGACCCTGGGCTGTGCACATGCGCTGGTTGGTGTGGATCATGGCTTGTGCTGGCTCTGCCTATGTCTTCTTCTTTCATGAGAAGTAGGTGCCCACTTTGTTGAGTATGTAGAGGATAATTATCACTCTCAGATGCTGATGTGGTTCTTAATGTCCAAAATTGTGTAAAAATATTTGTGTTTGTTCTTTTGCCACGCAATTGCATTATGAATGCTTCAAATAATGCAAGTGAATATTACCAAGCAGCATCAGAATATGTTTAAAACGGCTGTGTTATGTTTCAGGAACAAGATACTAGACTTACTGTGCTACACTGCCATGGGAGCTGTTCCTGCAGTTGTTCTTCTGTCAATGGTATGTGTGACTGACACCTATACATGTGTTCATAAATACAGTAATGAAGGCTTTTGAGATGGCTTAAGCAGCTTATTTATATTTTACAACATTTCCGTTAGTGCTGTCAACATGAAGTATACTTTGCAATTAAAGTAGGTCTTTATTTCATTAATGTCTTTGTGAGACCAAGTCATTGAGTAATCGAGTCGTTCCATCTATCAGGTGCCTTTCCCAATGAATTTTAGGGAGATTTAAAACATCCTATCATACAAATGATGTGCTAAAACATTAATGAATTACATGACGGTGTCATCTTATGCTAAATTAATGCATTTTAATAAATAGGTTGGGATATATTTATGCTGTCAGAAAAGAAACAGTTGACATTGTTATTTTTGAACAAGTCTTGTGCTTCTACAGCGTGCTTCTTAGACAATTTAACACTTTTTAGTTACGAAATCATGGTAACAGTGTTGACATTTTGAATATCATCCCCTACTGACAAACATAAAACATGATGAAGTGATAAAAAGATGAGACATTTGCTAGACCATGAAGAGTTTACTACTTGAAAGCATAATTAAATAATTTTTACAGTTTTGTGGTTAATGGAATAGTTACTTTAAAATGGAAAAATGGTTATTATATACATGTATTGGAATATATAACAGTAGGAATAATGGGGGATATTAAAATGTCAACCCCGTTACCATGGTTATATATACAATATTAAACAAATGTAGAAGCACAAGGCTTGTGACAAATAATGTACCGTCAACCCTGATATATACCCGTTTATGTTTATATATATATATATATATGACAGGTATATAACAGGGTTGACGGTACATTATTTGTAAAAATATATTTATATATTTTATTTACAAGCAAATATATACTATCGATCTATATCATAAACTTGGATCAGAATATGTGCATTTTATTAAAATGAAATGAAGTTGGTAATGGATGGAGACATCCCCATGATTAAAGGAAAAAAATTAATGTAACTGGATTTTAATCTTTAAAAGAATGTCTGTATTAGCATAGCAAAAGTTGGCATTAGCCATTCATTGTTCAAGTTATTTTTTACACATGCATACAAGAGAAACAAATGGCACGCTGTGTATTTCATCTGTGGGAGAGCGGCCTGTTTAAACTGAACGTATTATTTCAGCCTAACAGAGAGGGCATATTAGAGCTGTCAGTGGGTGGAGTCTTCTACTGCCTGGGAATTGTCTTCTTCAAGAGTGATGGCCTCATCCCATTCGCTCATGCCATCTGGCACGTGTTTGTGGCAGTGGGGGCAGGCATACACTATTACGCCATCTGGAGGTACTTGTATGCAACGGGGACCAGCCAAATCAAAATATCCAGGTGACAGATGAAGAAGATCTCAAGTTTGTTCACACATACAGGGTTTGTTGAGCTATAAAAGACAATGTATTTGATCACGAGCTGCCTTTGCATCCCTCTATATTAATCATAGATGGGCATGTTTTAGTACTGTTGGTCTAAAATGTATTTTTATATATAAGGATTTCTGTCCTGATAACTCAGCACCTTCTGGCCAGTCTATTTTTGCAGATGTAGTCTTAACCTGTTTACATAATGTACTGTTTCAACTGTCAGTGTTTACAGGCAAAATGTATATAATACAGAAGCCTTAATAACATTCCACATCTTTTAACTGAGATATTTACTGGCTTGATATGAACTCACTTATGAAAGCAATTTATTGGCATTGAGCAGAATAATTATTTCCAGGTACAGTATTTCTACTACTGTGATCTCGTAGTAATGTATATGTATAAAAATGTTAGAAATGACTTTTTAATTGTTGCACAATGGATCATGAGGGATCATTTCTATGGCATTGTGATACTGTTTGTGTAAAGCTAGAGGGGATGAGATGATTTACACTACCGGTCAAACATTCGGAATATTTACTTTGTTTTCAAAAGAAGTCTCTTATGCAGTAAAAATTATATTATCGTGAAGTATTATTACAGTTTTATTCCTGTGATGGCACATTTAAATTTTCAGCATCATTACTTCATATGATCCTTCAGAAATCATTCTAATATGCTGATTTGCTGCTCAATTAAAATTGGTGCTTTAATAATATTGGTTATTATTATCAATGCAATTTATTTTCTTTCTTTCCCTTTTTTTGATTTTTATTTATTTATATAATATATATATATATTTGTTATCTTACCCCAAACGTTCGATGGACAGTATCAGTTTTCACAAAAATATTAAACAGAACTGTCATATTGATCATAATGTTTCTTGAGCACCAATTCAAGTCAGCTGAGCTCCCACAGAGCCATTTTATTTGTTACTGGGAACGAGCCATGCACATGGAAGCTAGCCTTGCTGAATTATGTGCATCTTTGTAGAAAAACCCAATGAGACTTATCTCAAGGCCTAATGAAAATATAAACCTTGATGAAATTCTTGCAACTTAAACGTCTGTGTTACCTATTGACACATTTAGCCAGGAAGCTCAGCTATGAAAGAGTATGTTTTTAAGCACTGTGACTTTGAATGTATAACAGCTTTTTACTAATTTTGTCATAATGTTGCATTTATATGACAGTAAGCACCTGAGACATTTGTATTGTGTCAAATTTCATTTTAATTTTGTACCATTAGTTTCATAGACTTTTAATCAGAAGAACAAAAACTCAAGCTAAACTGTGTTTTGACTAATCATAAGTGGCAGTAATAAATGCAACTTGACAATAAACACATAGAATGTTTAATAAACAGAAATGTGTCTCTAACAAACATTTCAATAAATCAAGGAATAAATCATAATCCCCTTGTGCCTTTTTTTTTATATAATATGTGACTGACAAGCAGAAGTGAAAACCATGATGAAGTGCAGTGCTTGCCTGTTTTGCTCCAGTGCCTCTCACTTTCCCTTTCACTCCCTCTCCCTTTGTGTCCTTCAGAAACTCTCTCTTGGTATTCTGCACAGATATTTCGAAAACAGTTTCCTAGAACTGGCTTACGTGGGCAGAAAGCTGGAATGTCTATGGAGGAGCCCGCTGACTGCTCTCATGCCCTGAGGAAGTGAGGCGTTGGTGTCTCGGTGCCAGCGGGGGCCGTCGCCTCCGGCTGAAGGGGCCAGAACAAATTGAGCCACATTTGGTAACTTGAGCAAGTTAATAAGTTCATGAGCTCGTGTGATGATCTCCTCAGTGTCCTCCTCGCTGTAGCACGCCATTACAGGAGCACTATGGGCAAACGTCCGCATCTTAGACAGGCAAAGCGACACTCTGAGAGAAATAGAACGAACTATTAGTTGATACAGGATCTACTCTTATGTTATGGCGGATAATCATTTATTAGTTAAAAAAAAAAGTTTGAATTGGGAAAAATAAATCCTGAGTCCACATTGACCATGTACATAGACTTTAATTGAAATGGCAAAAATTAAACAATAATAACAGTGTTGTGAAGGTTACTTTGGAAATGTAATAGGTTACAGATTACATGTTACCTTATTTAAAATGTAATACGTAGTGTATTTATTTCAATCACTTCATTGAAGTAATATAACTGATTACATTTTTGATTACTTTTCTAAATTTCTAATGAATATTTTCAACTGTTAATCATTTTAAAACATTTAAACCCGGCAGGATAATCCTTACAGTAGTACTCAACACTGATTACTGTCAGACTTTCAGAATCCTTCATCACTTGAATTAAAATCATAACAAGATATAGTTTAATAGCTATGATACTGTTTTTGAAATCAAATCTCTTCATAGCTATGACAGGAAACACTGTCATCTAACAATGCCTCGAAAATAGGAAAATATTACCTAAATAGGAAATAAAACAGTTATTAAATAAGCATGTCTACAGGTCCTTCTCAAAAAATTAGCATATTGTGATAAAGTTCATTATTTTCTGTAATGTACTGATAAACATTAGACTTTCATATATTTTAGATTCATTACACACAACTGAAGTAGCTCAAGCCTTTTATTGTTTAATATTGACGATTTTGGCATACAGCTCATGAAAACCCTCTCAAAAAATTAGCATATCATGAAAAGGTTCTCTAAACGAGCTATTAACCTAATCATCTGAATCAACTAAACACCTGCAAAAGATTCCTGAGGCTTTTAAAAACTCCCAGCCTGGTTCATTACTCAAAACCGCAATCATGGGTAAGACTGCCGACCTGACTGCTGTCCAGAAGGCCATCATTGACACCCTCACGCAAGAGGGTAAGACACAGAAAGACATTTCTGAACGAATAGGCTGATCCCAGAGTGCTGTATCAAGGCACCTCAGTGGGAAGTCTGTGGGAAGGAAAAAGTGTGGCAGAAAACGCAGCACAACGAGAAGAGGTGACCGGACCCTGAGGAAGATTGTGGAGAAGGACCGATTCCAGACCTTGGGGGACCTGCGGAAGCAGTGGACTGAGTCTGGAGTAGAAACATCCAGAGCCACCGTGTACAGGCGTGTGTAGGAAATGGGCTACAGGTGCCGCATTCCCCAGGTCAAGCCACTTTTGAACCAGAAACAGCGGCAGAAGCGCCTGACCTGGGCTACAGAGAAGCAGCACTGGACTGTTGCTCAGTGGTCCAAAGTACTTTTTTCGGATGAAAGCAAATTTTGCATGTCATTCGGAAATCAAGGTGCCAGAGTCTGGAGGAAGACTGGGGAGAGGGAAATGCCAAAATGCCTGAAGTCCAGTGTCAAGTACCCACAGTCAGTGATGCTGGTGTTGGTCCACTGTGTTTTATCAAGGGCAGGGTCAATGCAGCTAGCTATCAGGAGATTTTGGAGCACTTCATGCTTCCATCTGCTGAAAAGCTTTATGGAGATGAAGATTTCATTTTTCAGCACGATCTGGCACCTGCTCACAGTGCCAAAACCACTGGTAAATGTTTTTTTTTTTTTTTTTTTCGTGACATATTGTCAAGTATGGTGACCCATACTCGAAATTGGTGCTCTGCGTTTAACCCATCCAAGTGCACACACACAGCAGTGAGTAGTGAACAAATGCACACACACACACACACACACACACACACACCGTGAACACACAGCGGCCATGCTGCCCGGGGAGCAGATGGGGGTTCGGTGCCTTGCTCAAGGGCACCTCAGTCGTGGTATTGAGGGTGGAGAGAGCGCTGGACATTCACTCCCCCCACCTACAATTCCTGCCGGCCGGGGACTCGAACTCGCAACCTTTCGATTACGAGTCCGATTCTCTAACCATTAGGCCACGACTTCCCACCAGTAATACCATGGTTTACTGACCATGGTATTACTGTGCTCAATTGGCCTGCCAACTCTCCTGACCTGAACCCCATAGAGAATCTGTGGGATATTGTGAAGAGAAAGTTGAGAGACGCAAGACCCAACACTCTGGATGAGCTTAAGGCCGCTATCGAAGCATCCTGGGCCTCCATAACACCTCCGCAGTGCCACAGGCTGATTGCCTCCATGCCACGCCGCATTGAAGCAGTCATTTCTGCAAAAGGATTCCCGACCAAGTATTGAGTGCATAACTGAACATAATTATTTGAAGGTTGACTTTTTTTGTATTAAAAACACTTTTTTATTGGTCGGATGAAATATGCTAATTTTTTGAGATAGGAATTTTGGGTTTTCATGAGCTGTATGCCAAAATCATCAATATTAAAACAATAAAAGGCTTGAACTACTTCAGTTGTGTTGTAATGAATCTAAAATATATGAAAGTCTAATGTTTATCAGTACATTACAGAAAATAATGAACTTTATCACAATATGCTAATTTTTTGAGAAGGACCTGTATTCTGTGTACTACACTCCTGAAACATCAGGGTCTCATATTTTAGAGCAGTCAATGCAATTTGGGAAAGAAATAAATCAAATCTAGGCTATATGTTCGTGAAAATATTCAAATGTAACCCCCTTTATCATTTTCAACATTTTCATAAGTATCTGTAATTTAATTTTTGTTTCTCAGTAACTGTAACAGATTACGGTTACAGTTATTTAGTAATTAAATGATATAATTCTGTTACATGTACAGTAATTAGTTACTCCCCTACACTGAATAATAATAAAACCTCTGTAAGTACAATGTATGTTTTCAACCATAATTGAGTGTTGACTATTATATCTAAAAATGAATGGAAGTGCGTGGTAATGTGAAAGTAATAGAGCTCCCTTTATAATTGAAGTTATTTAAAGACAGAGCCACAATTAGCCACAAACTGTCCAATCACTGTGTAATTAAAAAAAGCAGCAAGTTTCTCTCCCCTGCTGTAATGAACAGTGATATCTGTGATGAGAAACTTCTTATTCAAGACAGTGCTAAAGAAATAATTAAACATTACATTTTAACATCATGCATATTCTGCAAGGGTTATGTAAAGAATATATAATATCATTTGTTATGAAGGAACTATAGAGTTGGAAGAGGCTGGTCTACCTGGGAATTAGATCCTGACTGCGTGTGGCCAGTTTGGCCAGGGTGGTCATGAGCACAGTGATGAGGCGGGGGGAGAAGCTCGGAGGACCGGCTGACTGTCGCACCTGCGTGATCTCAAACAGCACCGCCTCCAAACTCTCGAAAAAAGATGTGATCAGTTCCACCGTGCAGCGAGGGTCATACGACACTGAAAGATACTCGCCAATGACCCACACCTGCATGTAAACGTTCAATACAGTCACCCTACACAATACAGTACAACATGATGATGCTTACAATCACAGTTCACTTCCGCTGCTCACCACATGTGTGTAGAAGTCTTCTTTACTGTAAATGTTGGCAGGGGAGCTTGCAAATTCCAGGATCTCCCTGGACTGATCCACAATCAGTGGTGGGTGGAGTTTGCACAGGGCCTGCAGGTAGGTGCTGAACACCCTACAATCATAAATAATCACAGTAAAAATCATTTACACATGCAGAATTTAAAAGATGTCTGAAATGTACATCTAATTCATGAAATTAGGGAATAATAACCCCATGAATTACAATAAGAATTCAATTAAAAAAGTAAATTGCATATTTCTGTAGCAAATCTTTTGCACAAATGAGCGAGTTTTTGTCAATAAAGAGTATTTAAATGAAGAGTGCCTCACTTTTGGACTTCAACATTAAATGTCTTGATGTTGTAGAGCAGACTACTTCTCTCCAGCAGCACTAGCAACAGCTGGTTCAACATTTTCTCATCAGCTTTCTATAAAACACAATAAAAACACTGGAAGAGATGACAATTCAGACCTTGTGAAATGTGGCAAATGTGAGTCTACACTAATTATTTTGTATTGGTGTGAGCTATTAAATGGCCTGACCTTTCATTTGTGACTCTCACCTGAGTGACTGTGTTGAAGTACACATGCAGAAGCACAGGAACAACCTGCGCACACCGAACAACTCGTGGACTTTCCGCCATGTCAGCAAAAATCTCATGAAGCATTTTTAGCCTATGAGGCAATCACACTCAGAGGTTTAGGGTAAGCAGGCATTTAACACTCACACACACACTTCATTTTTATAAAACATTTAGGTGGTTTGAATAGTGGCAAGCCAGTTTTGTGCTGTAGGGGTGGTAATTACACGGTTGCAGGTCCATAAGTTACTGTATAACTATCACAGCACACTTCATTAAATATACACTACCGTTTAAAGGTTTGGGGTCAGAATTGTCTCAGCAATGACTAATTAAATTGATCAAAAGTGACAAATGACATTTACATAGAAATTTTTATGAACAATCTCTAATAACTGCTATTCTTTTTAGCTTTCTATTCATCAAAGAATCTTTAAAAAATAGCACGATTTTTTTCAACACTGATAAAAATAAAATGTTTCTTGAGCAGCAAATCAGCATATTAGAATAATTCCCGAAGGATCATGTGACACTGAAGACTGGAGTAATGATGCTGAAAACATCGTAGGAATTAAGTACATTTTTACATATTAAAATAGAAAAAGGTCTACTGACTCCAAACTTGTAATTATGTATATGTGATTTTAATTATACCTCCTAAAAGTCTGCATCTTGCTACCTAATTTTAAATTTAGGAACTGAATTCCTAAATTCTTCCTAGATTATATTCTAGAAGTAATATGCCAGCCAGGTATTACCTGTCTATTGTGTCTCCAGTCCCCGCCTCAGGTCTGAGGATGTAGAGGAAGAGTCCCCTATAGGACGGCTGGCGGAAGGCATCCAGACAAGCGGCCACTTTCGCCCCCTGCTGGTCCCATGCTGTACGGTCTGAAGCCTGATAGCATGCTGATCTGCAACAGCATTGCATCTCTAATTCACATCACATTCAACTCCAGTTGAAGCGCTGATCTGTAGTTGGTGAAGTCACATACCTCTGCTGGAGGTCCAGGGCTGCTGCTAAGCAGGGCAGATCAAGGATAGTATGCAGTAACTCAATGGCTGTATCTGGAGCTATCAGTGATGGGAGCAGCTCCACAAACTCTGCAATCAATCCTGAACTGTTCCATGCCAAGAACTGGTGGGAAAATCGCACAAAAACATCACTTATTTGTATTCAATTTAAGGAACAGTTCAGCCAAAATTAAAATTAGCTGAGAATTTTACCCTTAAGCCATCCAAGCTGTAGATGAATTTGTTTCTTCATGGGAACAGATTGGAAAAAATGTAGCATTACATGACTTGCTCACCAATAGATACTCTGCAGTGAATGGGTGCCATCAGGAAGAGTCCAAACAGCTGATAAAAACATCACAGTAATCCACACGACACCAGTCCATCAATTACCATCTTGTGAAGTGGAAAGGTGCATGTTTATAAGAAACTAACCCATAATTAAGACATTTTCCTCTATGGAGTCCTCTATCCATAAAATTGCTTTCTCCAGTGAAAAACTCATCTTGTCTGAATTAGGAGAGAAATATGCACATATCAGGCACTATTTACAAGTGAAAACAGTCCTAGAGTCCTGTGTATTTTGATGCGTATTTGAGAGGACAACAGAGGATGGACTTTTTCACTGGAGGAAGCGTTATTATGGATTATTGTACTTGTATTTTGGCCAGAAGCAAAGAAAAAAATCAATGATTTCTTTTCTGTTTGTTTCTTACAAACACACAGCTTTTCACTTCACAAGATGTCATCTGATGGGCTGAAGTCATGTGGATTACTTGTGGATTATTGTGATGTTTTAATCAGATGTTTGGACTCTTATTCTAATGGCACCCATTCACTGCAGAGGATCCATTGCTGAGCAAGTGATGTAATACTGAATTTCTCCAAATCTGTTTTGATAAAGAAACAAAAACTCATAAATCTTGAATTTTGCTAAATTTCTTTAGAAATATGATTAGCCAACCCACCTTCAGGAGGTTTGGGAAGCTCTGCCTGTAGTTGGCCACTCTGTCCTGCAGCACGCTAGTGTTGAGAAGACAGAACTGGACAAACTCGAATGCGAGCATGGGCTCGTTGAACTGCTCGGCGGGACAGTGACTGAAGAGTTGGCAGAACACAGCCTCAGAGTCCACCGCGGCAATCTCACCTGATATTAGAGCATGTGGACACTGAGATGCATTCATACGTCACACTATATCAGAGCCATACACTCCTATAAGCGATAGGGACATGGGCCATGTCACTCACTGTGGTTGAGGTAGAACTGGGCGATAGGCAGCAGGGCTCGAGCATAGGCGAGATCTCCATTCAGTCTGCCATACAGGGCTTTGATGCAGGGGAAGGCACGGTACACGTAGGAGGGGTCCTCACCGCAGATGATGTCCATTATTGACACTGACTCAACAATACACTGTACAACAGATATACAGTCATCATCCATATACCGTTTAACTTACTGCAAGTCTTAATCATGACATGATTCATCAATAATACGGTGTAAAATCCTATTCTATTTTGCATTAGTTTCTGATTTAATACTGAATTTATCATTACAAATTATATTATCAGCTTAATTTAAGTGAAGGGCTGAAAAATAAACATTTTTATTATTTGTTTACATGACTTGAAACATTTTTAAAAAGTTCTAATAATTTTTTGGGAATAAAACCTTTTTGATAAGACACAAAATACTGTGTGTTCCTTTAAATTTAATTACATCCCTATTTTATTTTATTTTTTACATTTCTTTTCATTTTTAAATCATGTCAAGGTGAAAATGAAAAATGAAAAATATATATAGAGTATGTTGGAATTATGCTTGAATTATCACACTACCATTCAAACGTTTGGGGTCAGTACTTTTTCTTTCTTTTTTTTTTTTAAAGAATACTTTTCTTCATTGAGGTTGCACTGAATGGATCAAAACCGACAGTAAAGACATTTATAATGTTATAAAAGATTTCTATTTCAAATAAATGCTATTTCTTTTGAATTTTCTATTCATCAAGGAATCCTGAAAAAAAGTTTCCACAAAAACATTACGATGCACTGTTGAACAATGATAATAAGAAATTTTCTTTGAGCAGCAAATCAGCATATTAGAATGATTTCTGAAGGATCATGTGACACTAAAGACTGGAGTAATGATGCTGAAAATTCAGCTTTACTATCACAGAAATGAACTACATTTTAAAATATATTTCAATAGCTACTCAATTAACTTGTAAAAATATTTCACATTGTTACTGTTTTTACTGTATTTTTGATCAAATAATTAGAACCTTAGTGAGCAGAAGAGACTTCTTTCAAAAACACTATACAATTATACAGACCTGAAACTTCTGAAAAATAATGTATGTGGTACTTACTGCTTTCTGTAGATCTGTATCTGTCTTCTTCAGGGCTTCTACATAATGAAAAAAAGGAGAAATAAATCAATACATTCTCCAGCAGAGTGTAATAAACATTCTCTAATAGTTGACCAATGATCTACTCACTCCTGTCACTCTGTTCAATGAGACGCTGGCAGTACTCAAAAGCCTTCTCTCGGAGTCTCTCTTTGGGAGGAAGCAGTCTGCTTGAAGAGGATGTGGCCGACACCATGGATGTCACTGAACTGTCCACCTCTGAGCGATCATCTGCAGCAACAGCACAGCACATTACACTAGAGCACAACTCCTTTTCCAGCAGGATTTAAACAAGCACATTTTCTGTCAGGATCTAATGCCATTGCAAAGCTGAGCAAATGATGGGACATAAAGGCTATGTGTGGAACGGCATACTACAATCGCACAATTGTTACAGTATGCAGTATGTATAATGTGCACACTATGCACATTTTGTGAATACCCACATGACTTACTACATTTGCCAAAATGTGCAGTATACAAACAAATGCACACAGCATGAAATGCAATTTCAAAGCAGTCTTTTTATTCTTCAGAGATTAACTGGATGTCACACAAAAGTAAACATGGTAAGGCCATGTGACAACAGTGCTGTGTCTCATGCACTATTCTAAAAATAGTAGGCTGTATAGAGTTTATTTTCCACAGTATAGAGTAAGTAGCATGCTAGTAATTCATTCCAAACATAGCCATAGACTCAAAATCAATTTGATACACACAGCAGTTAATTATAAATCACGGATCAATGTCATTGAGTAAAGAGAGTTTCTGATTGCGCAGAAAGGAAAAGCACACTGGCCGTAGATTGATCATATCAGACTTTTCACTTGCATCTTACCTTGGTGTTGTGAATGAATGCCCTGTGACTTTATTAGTAGAGCTAGCAAAGATGAAAATCCCATGTTATTGGTTTTAACTAAATTAAGTATATATATCTTACATGGGACATTTTGTACACAGTGTTGTTATTGTTACAAATGTTTTCTAGTAATTGAAAAAGCTGAAATAAAACAGAAATTATTTAAGTTAAATGGAAATACTAAAAAAAAATTATAATGATGATAAAAGCACCTAACAAAATTACTGAAATTAAAATGAAAACTGAAAATAAATAATCCAAAATATTAGCAAATAATGTAAGTAATACTAAAATAACCCTGATTATAAAGCAAACCAACTGGACTACCTGATTCTGTGTTTGTAGTCCCGTCTGTGTCATAAGTGAGCAGCCAACTCTTGATCATAGAGAAAGTGTACATATTCATCCACTGGTCCTCAGTGTAGCTCTGACCCAAACACAGCACAGTGAAGAAGTCACCTGTTACCACCCCATCCACCTCCGTCAGTGGAGCTGGCTGATGAAGAGATGTTGACAAGTGATGAGCAGTTCACTAAGATAAGAAACTTGCGCCCGAGCTTGATTGATGGTGAAGGTACTGATGAATAAAGAAAAGCAACATGCCCCACCTGACGTGTTCTTGGTCCACTGAAAAATCCCCCAGAGGACATGGAGGCTCCCTGCTGCATACTGGCATAACGCAACCAATCTACCAGTTTACGACTGACCAGATTCACCTGTTCTGGGTTTAGAGAGCACATGATTCATGTTAACGTCTTCGCATTTTACAGATTATAGTATTTCAATTATGCCTTTTCAATGTGTATGAAGTTAACTAGAGAGTGGGGTTGAAAAGTCCATTTTGAAAATATGTGATTGAAATGATTTTGTTTTTTTGTGAGAACAGATTTAGAGAAATTTAGCATTACATCACTTGCCTAACAATGGATCCTCTGCAGTGAATGGGTGCCGTCAGAATGAGAGTCCAAACATCTGATAAACACATAATAATCCACAAGTAATCCACACCACTCCAGGGGCCAGGTTCAGAAATCCCATGTTTTGCTATCCAGAATCAGGTAACCCATCTTACTTTTGTGCCGGTTTTTCAAAGCAAAACTGGATTGGATCACCCTGATCCAGATACAGACTTTTTCAGATTTCCAAATCTGGATTACTAGTGCTCTACGGAGCCCCTAAAGGGGACATGGTGATGGAAAAAAGTGTTTTGCGTTCTAGTTTTTCATTGTATTCACATAACTACTTCTGACTGGTCCATCGCTGATGAATGTGCCAATGTAGTTTACAATCAGCAATTTAACAAAAATAAATAAATATTAATATATATTAAAAAAAAAAGTCAAAAGTATCCCAATATGTTTTGAACAACACAAACTGAGGATTTAATCTAGATCAAAACCAAGTGATATAATCAGAGTTCAGAATGCAGAGTTCAACTCCTCGATCCATAATATTACTTTCTCCAGTAAAAATGTTGTCTTGTCTGAATCAGGAGAGAGATATGCACAGATAAAGCACAGTTTAAAAGTGAAAACAGTCCTACAAAGTTCTAAACAAATATCTTGGTGGATTTTGATGTGAGAGGACAAAAGGGTAGGTACTTTTTTAACTGGCGGTAGCGTTATTATGGATTTGTATATTGCCCAGATGCAATGATTTAAAGTTAAAAAACCTTAATGATGGATTTGTTTCTTACACAAACACAGCTTTTCACTTCACAAGATTAACATCTTGATCACCATTGATGGACAGGAGTCGTGTGGATTACTGTGATGTTTGGACTCTCATTCCGATTTTCATTACTTCTGACATTTGGACCCCACTGTAATTCCCAGCGACACTTCCAATATAGTATTGTGCTCCTCAAATGTGATCAACTTTACCATCTGTGAGAATCTCTGGATAAACAGTACTCATTTTAGAGAGAATGGGAAGCGCATGTCTGGATATCTGCCCGTCAGACAGCCGAGACTCAAGACTTTTCAGCAAATGGTGGCAAAGAGGCATCACATCTTCTTTATTTCCAGCCTGAGAATAATTTGATGATTAGTTAAGTGTTTATGAGCAGAACAGAAGCTGAACATTAACAGCATGTGACTCACCTGAGCCAGAACAACACTGGCCACATAGCTGAAGGTTCTGGTGTCGTGACCGAGATCGGAGCAGAGGCTGTGTACGCTGGGGGGAAAGCTCTCCCGGATGATGGAGGAGGACAGAACCTGAAGCTGCTCTGGACACGATGAAGACCGAAGAACCGCCTGCAGCTTCATCACCAGATCTGATGGAAGCCTGAAGGTAGTGGAGGTGTTCAATTTTAGACTTAAAATGCTCCTTAATACACTTTTCTGAAGGGTCAGACAAAGGGTTTCATGCCTATGTGCTGTTCAGATGTATTTCACATGAATATTACTCACTCTCTTGCATATTTAGTGGCAGAAACTATCAGATTGAGCCTCTGGAGGGAGTCCACTGTGTCTCCACTAACATCTTTAGTGTGGAGCAGTTTAAATATGCGCCCACAAAACCTCTGCAGCTCATCCTCCTTTATTTCTCTGAAAGGCAAATTCAAATTAGTTAAAAGATTTGTCATTGGGAAGAGCTTGTCTAACTAATAGGCTATAACAGAACAGTCATGTGACCAATGCAGCTTTTGACAGTAAACCTTTTAGGTAAAGCTATAGACTTACCTTGCCTGCTTTATTAAACTCTCCGTCGCGGCAGCATACATTTGGAAAATAATGCAATAAACACAAAACAAGCATCAAAACATTTGCGCCGTCGGCTATGATGTCCTGACAACAAATCACATGACAATAATTGGTTCCGCTTTTCCGCGTCAGTCGGGCACAAAATAGTGTAACAAAACACGAGGGTAGATTTTGCATATAGTATTCAT
Source organism: Barbus barbus (assembly GCF_936440315.1). NCBI lineage: Eukaryota > Metazoa > Chordata > Actinopteri > Cypriniformes > Cyprinidae > Barbus > Barbus barbus. The sequence goes on from NC_136732.1 coordinate 18,912,376, forward strand.
ACCATGGTCGAATATCATATTTATAACCAAGCAGAATATTCTGTGTACAAAATCATATGGGTAGAGTATTCCTATCTTTCGGTAGATTTATGATTTATTAATGGTTCCCGTTTTGCCAGTCGGCGACAACATATTGGAAAAATCTTCAAGCAACAAACAGGCATATGAAAAATGCATATAACTTAGTAAAATATTACGAGTAGAATGCTAGTTATTCCGAACTGAGCCACAGAATATGAGCAAAAGAATGTTCATTCATTTATGGACATACATCTATAGCTAAACTAAGACTAAAAGGGGTTTGGTCCCCTTCAAAACAAAAAATGTCATTAGCTTGTAACATCCAAATTCACCTTACATACTAAATAATATCCACATATCACATGACGAGCAATAATCAACCAGTAAATCACTTCAAAATAAACTTTAAAGCAAAAACATGTGTATTTTAATGTTTTTTTAATAGAATCAACGTAAATGTACTTTAATTCCCCAATAATTGTACAGTGTAATAATATAAGAAATAACATTTAAAAACAAACCTAGTTTTATATTTGACTTTCTCTACAACAATATATGGAACTACACTAAACATAAAACTTCTAACATCTATCAAAATTACTGAAGGACTAACTACAATAAAAATAAACTTAGAGAAAGCATTTCAGTTTTAATGCATACTACTTTCTTAACAGTAAAACATATATCAGAATTAAATTTCAATAAATTGTTTTATGTGCCATTAATTTAATTATTAATTTTATAAAGACGTCATGGATGCAGTAAAATTCAAAGCTGTATTCGTCTAATAGCAGACTATAAATTCATACCAACTGTTCTTAAATAAACCAGTGTCAGATATCTTCATTACATGTTCAAGCAGACTGCAGTTGAAACTTTATAGTTCAAACTTTTTAATAGTTTGCTGTTAACATTTCAGCATATTCAAGAGTTCTGCTCAGGCAAAGACAGGCCAGACTTGCACAGTTTTGGTGCACAGGGTTATAATACAACTTGGAAGCAAATTGTGACAAATTGTGAAACAGAATCAAGCTAGGTACCCTGCATACAATAAAGACAGTATAATGTTTGAAAATAAATTACATGAACGATAAAAGAAAGAATGTGATGGTGGAGGGGCAGACAGACAAAGCAATGCTTAAACCTACATCCACGTGGAATCAAAAACAGAAGATGCCATTATCTCGATTCATTTAAAAGATTAAAGACAATGAAGTATTTTTATTCGTTACAGATACACCATTGCATAAAATGCATGGACAGAAGAAAAGCCCTCATACACTTTGTTTAGTTGAATACACATTAAAAACAGGCAAACCTGCAGACATTTACAGGCACATGGCATGATCTCACAAAGCAGACTGATTTGGGAGGGGGGGGGGGGGGGTGTTTTGTGTACAATGCAAACAGATTATATCTTTCAACTAGAGTCAAATGAGAAAGAAACACCTACAATCTGTTTAAATTAGAATGTTTAGTGTGTATATATATATATAAATCTTTGAATCTGTGATAAAATACTCCATGGTTATATATGCGTACAGACACTGTGACAGATTGTGAAAAAAAAAAAAAGATGAACATTTAGGCAGTGACAGCTAATTCTAATTCTGATAAGTGTGTTAACAATGATAATGTTTGTTTCACCATTCTACCGGTTATTCCAAAATTATCTAAAAGAAGAGAAAAAAACATGTACATATGGATTTCTTTCAATTGTCAGGCAAATATTTTTTCTTTTTAAATAAAATCATACTTCAAATGGAACAGTGGTTCTCTCATTTATGGTGTTTGTTGAAGCCAGTGTGAATACATGAAACAAAGACCCAAATCAATCAGACCAATTAGGATCAAACTATGTTTTTGCATTTATATCTGCATCGTTTGAATCCAATTGTTCCTTCAAAGCTTTTAAAGGAACAGTTGAATCAAAAATTAAAATTGCCTGAAAATGCTGTTTAGATGAAGAAACAAACTCATCTACATCTTGGATAACCTGAGTGTCAGTAAATTTACGTTTTTGGGTGAACTATTCCTTTAAATCCACCAAAAGGCTTTTCTGTTTACTGACAGATTCCTCTTGATTTATACATTAGTCCACTTCGAAGTTTCAAAGAATAAAGAACCAGCAAGATTTCATTTCCTGTCTTCTTTTATCATATTACTCAGTCATTTCCAGTCACAACTTGATTCATCATCTCTAGACATTGTTACACAAGCAGAATGCTGTTGTTAATTCCTTCTTACAAGAGGTGTCCATTCAAACCCGCAAATTAACTTCTTGGTAGGTGAGTTTGATGTTGTTGTCTTTAAAGTAGTACATCACAATTATTATTATTTTTTTATTTAGTCCTGAAAGAAGTGGAGCACTAAGGCACTAATGTTGAGGATATGCATTTGGTCTGTTAAAGTTTCCACGTCTAACACAAAATCAACACTGTACGGCTGTCACTGTACGACTACACTAGCATACAAAGAAGCTATCGGTAGCTCACGTAAAGCTACTTTACTCCACATCTGTGGTGTGTATAATTTGCAACATACAAAGCGGTTACTGAATCCTGTTAGTGATTGTCTTGAAAACACATTTGAATAATTCTAACAATATATATTTACTCTTCTCTTAGTAAAAACTAGAAAGTCTCATTAAAGGCTGACTTTTTGTATATTACTAAAAAATAAGTTTCTTGAACTCTCAGAAAAAATACTGAACATTCATTTAGTGGCTTCTGTGATTATTAAATGATCACAGAAAGTCAGTGAAGAAACAGCCCCTGGAACAATCAATATGAACAGTTACATTCCTAGGTCTGGAAAAGCATTTGGTTGACATCAGATACATCAGCAACGCATCGTGTGCTTGCATACATCCACTGATGAAATCGGGATTATGCTGCTTAAGGTATTTAGGGAGCAGAATTTTGGCCAAGTGCTTTTTAAGGGTGATGGACAGACACTTGGACTGAGCTACTTTAAATACAGTGAATTTACAGTTATTCCATTTTTAAAAGCACAAAAAATAAAAAATTTATCTACAAACACATTCTAATGGTTTGATATATTGTTTAGATCAAAAGTGGGTGCCATGAGTCATAACAAATAAACAAACGGTAATTACATTCATCGAGTTCTTTTTCATTTTTGCGCTAAACATAGACCAATTAAGAAATTAGCATATTTCTAGACATTTCTCTTTGTAGTAAGCAAGCAAGGTAAGAATCCTCCACAGAAAAATATATTGTACACTATAATAATGTAGGTTAAAGGACTCCAGCTAGAAAAGGCCTCTATTATATCTATTCATTTCTGCTTTGAGTTGTAACAATCTTGTTTCATTAAAGATAGCCTTTTTTCTTTTAAACAGAAAGATAAATAAATCCTCACAAAGGCCGCACAGGTAACCGCAGTGACGCACAGCTTCCTGTGACCCTTTTTATATACTGCTTCAATTCAGAGACACTCTTGGTCTCAGACTGTAATAGCTGCATAGGTATTGGTCCCACCCCATCCCGAAAAGAAGAACTCTCTCAGCTGTACCTTGTGAGGAACTACCTGGGCGCACATGCCTAGCTGGTTTCTTTAAGCACATGTACCTCTCTTCATACTTCTTTCAAACATTCTTACGAGATTAAAAACCCCTACAAAATTAAAACTGTGTGAGCATTGAATTTTAATGCTGCCAGATGTAGCTCAATGAATTTACCCCCAAGAAACAACAACCTCTTCTTACAAAGACATTCCATCAGTCACCCATGTCGGGCGTTTACAAAACGTTTAAGTTCTTGTTTTAAAGAAAACCAAACACGTTTCCCTCAATATGTTTAACGATATTGAAAGATGTGCTTTAAAGATCGGTCGTCGGCTCACTTGCTCACTCACTCGTTCATTCGCTGGCCTCTTGATTCATTGCAACAATTACAGGCTGAGGGACTGGAGCAACACTGTCCTCCTCCATTTTGGACCGTTTGGGTTCGGGCTCGTCGATGCTAGACTGGTCAGTTTGCATGCTGGAGGGCCTGTTGACCAGCACAGGTGGGGATGTTGAAGCCTGCGCAGCCAAGATCTGCAGAGGATTGGTAAAAGCTGGGGGAAAAGAGATGACAAAATTCGTTACAGGTCAATGACCAGCAATAGAAAAATTGATAGAAAAGTCTAGTTTAAAACTACTCTGTACTCTTTGTATTCATGCTGGTTTTGCATTCAAAATTTTGAAAAAATAATTTGCAAAAAAAAAAAAAAAAGTTTTACAACCAAGAAGTTAAAAGTAGTAATCACTCATCAATTGTTTTTACATTAAATCTAAATTTTATATTTAAAATTTAATCTTTATTATTGTTTTTACATTAAAAAACATACAGTCCACATGAATATGTTAAAGTCAGATGAGTTTCATAAATATCTGTAAGTTACATGATCTGATATTTTAAAAGACTTAATGCCATTGACACAGTCATGAAGGTCCCTATAAATTTTTTCCCCCTGCATGTTGGTCACATCACATGACTTGTTATTTTAGTATCACTGATAAACTGTTAGTTTTTTTTTTCTTCATATTTTGAACTTAATTATTTAAAAAAATGTTTTCATTTATATTTTATTTACTTTTATAGTAATTTAGTTGTGTGGTTTAGTTTTAGTTTATTTAGTTTTAATTATTTCAGTACACAAACTAAAATTAAATGAAAAATGCTGCCTTGGAAAATAACTAAAATAAAATAAGTTCAACTTTTTATTTGATTTCAGTTAATGTTTATTTTATTTGAAAGAAACTATGGTTTTAAGTTTAGTTTTAGTGGAAGATTTAATATAAACCATTTTGTTTTATTTGATTTCAGTTAATGTTTATTTTATTTGAAAGAAACTATGGTTTTAAGTTTAGTTTTAGTGGAAGATTTAATATAAACCATTTTGTTCGCAACTACTTTAATAAAAAAATGTAAACAAAAATTCTGAAATATTTTTTCACAAAATGAATCACAAACAAGCCCATGATAAATAATAATTGAATGTATGAATTGCACTACTATGTATTTTTAAAATAATTCATAGATATGGACAAAAGCGTGTCACAATCCTTGCATTTTAAAGTAAGAAAATTAGGTTAACACTTTAGAATATGGACCAATTCTCACTATTAACTAGTTGCTTATTAGCATGCCTATTATTAATTAATATTGGCTGTTTATTACTAATTATAAAGCACATATTCTTTCACGACCATATTATACATCCCTAATCCGACGCAATACCTAAACTTAACTACCTTACTAACTATTACTAAGCAGCAAATTAGGGGTTTATTGAGGCAAAAATCATAGTTAAAGCTGCAGTTCGTAACTTTTTTGTTTTGGTTAAAAATGACCCGAAATCAATATTTGAGCAAGTACATAACCAGCCAGTGTTCAAAACTATCGCCTTACTTTAGCCCGATTCACAACGGTTTGCTTATAATAATGTTTTCTAACTTGAGTGGTACGGGTAGGTTTCCATGGGAAATTCGAGCGTCATTACGTCACATCTGTAAACAAAGAAGCTGTCCCGGCTAGTAGGCTATCGCATGTGAGGATCCTGCAGGTGGTGGATCGTTTATAGCCTTTTCTCACAGCAGCTAGAATAATTAAATGTATCATTTTGATGGCGGATTGTAATCCAGAAAGGATTATGTGTTTATGAAACACGTGAATGAAATTAAATTATATTCCAGTTTTAAATGTGCTTCTGATTACAGATAGCCTGGGATCACACAAGATTTGTATTTTAAAGAAAACCAGTTCGAAGGGAGCATAGCTTGCTTTTTGGGTTAAAAGAATTTATTAATATGAAATTCGAATGATATGACAATTAGATTAGACTGTACGGAAACTGAAATCTACATGTTAATACACACTATACTCATTGTCACACAATGCTTATGTTGTTAACATTAATAATTTGAGAATAAAGTATAACAATAATAATACTTTGCACAGTTTGATGTGATATGAGCTCACCGATCGTTAGATTTAATCACCATTGGTAGCGCGATTTATGGCAATGCTTTTTTCCTCAGTTGGGCAGAACAAACGTGGCAGGCTGACTTACTTGTTCAGATGACAATATACAGTGAAAATTCTTATTTGGGTCATATATTCCAAGACAGTCTAGAATCTGTGATTCTGAAATACAGTGAATATTCACACCGGAGTGGTGACTGACAGCCACACATTCACCTCAAACCATTAGATTCATCCGCGCAGGAGCCGTGCCAACTCACAACCGAACAAGATAATTCCGCAAGTAACTGCAATTCCAGGTTTTCAAACAGAGATGGCGACAAAGAGGCAAAACTTACGGTTTAAAAAAGCTTTAAGGTTTTGTTGATGGTGAGAATTGGACTTTAAAATAAAGTGTGACCGAAAATTTCCATGCACTGTAAATTTACCAAGCACACATACCGTAAGTACTGGATGGTACACTGGTAACAGGAAGAGCATGTTTGCCATTCTGAGCAATGGTCTGCACAGGAAGCTGGTGTATGGCACTCTGCTGGACAATAGTGTAGCTCTGCTGCCCCCTATTGGCCGAGCTAATGTGACTCCCTACAGCCTGAATAACTCTACTGCCAACCACAGGCATCTCCTCCACTGCACCTACACAGACCATAGACGGAAAGACTGTTCACAGAGAGTGCAAATTTTAAAGATTGGATATCCATGTAGATTTTTAAAAAATATTTCTGTAATAAAACAAGAGGAAATGGGCTGTTGTACCTCTTTGATCTCCAGGTCCCTCTCCAGAGCTTGATGAGGTGGTGCTAGCCAGGATATAGCCATTGGGGGAGCTGGTCGAGGTGGTCAGTACACGAACCATGGTGACAGCTGGCGCCTGCTGCACCACATGGATGGCCTGACCAGAGGCCTGGGAGGAGCTAATGATGGAGGCCGGCATGTAAGCCACAGGCTTGGGTATCGCGGCTGAGGACTGAGGTGGCACGGCCATGATTACAGGCTGAGCGCTCACTGGAGAGCCTGAGAGACAAGAGGAATCATATAGAATCTGAGAAAATATATTTAGGGCTTGAGAAGTGAATTTGAATTAGTAGCTTGCCAAGATTGCATAGATAGAAAAAGTAGCTAGCTACACAATACGTTATATAACACACACACACACACACACACACACAAAAGAACAAACAAAAAAAAACTAATAAAAATAAAATAAAATAAAACCAAAACAAAATGCATAAAATTACAGTGATAACATGAATTATGAATATTATATAACATGAATATTATTCAAATTCAACAAACAAGCAAACAAACAAAAATCACCCGTGTATGACAGTAAAAACATTAACTCAAAACAGTTCATAATTAATAGAAGATTATACAACTACTATAAGTATATCCAATCTTAAACGGATTCTAACAGTACATACACGTTAAGCGCTATATACTATACATCTCATCTGCTTAAATGTCAACTGCTAAATTATTGCCCAGTGATACATTAATATTGGATTTTATTACCTGCATACAGTATACTCATGTAAAGCAATACATAGTGTACAACAAATCTTAGCCCTGGAACTGTAGCTATTTAAAATTCAATTCAATTCAAGTTTATTTGTATAGTGCTTTTCACGATACAAATCGTTGCAATGCAGCTTTACAGAAAATTTTAACTTTCTACATTATATTTAGGTTATTAGTGGTGACTATGGCAGAAATGTACAGTAAAAATCATGCAGTTGGTTACAAATTACATGTAATCAAACAGATGGTGAACACTAACTGCAATGATCATATGTGGATATATATTCAACTTTCTCAACATACAGTACACTCACGTAAAGCGATATACAGTAGTCAACATTTGAAGTGGATCAAAAAAGTTCAAAGTTGTCCTGAAACAAGAACACATTTTGGTTTTAGGATGACTTTGATGAAAGGTTTTGATCCACTTCTAATGTTGACTAGTGTATACTATGTCACAAATCCTAACTGCCTGTTTTTTATTTTTTGTTTCATTGCAAAATGCAACTATATTATGACCCAGCTCTTTATATAAAGTTGGATATATAAGTATGTCCAACTTTATGCCCATACATTTAGTATATTCGTGTAGGGCGAAATATACTAATACTACTATACAAATCAGAAATGCTTGATTGTTTATAAAATCACCACAAAATGTCAAATCTGTTCTAATTTGCTAAATGTGCATGAAACCATTAAGACAATCATATAAACACGTACAAACATTAACATCATGATTTTGTGTAAAGCGTTTTTTAAACAAATTTGATTTAATTGTCAAAAAAACAAAAACCAACAACTACAAAAACACTTAAAACACTTTTAAATAGGAAAAGCGTCACTATTTTGACAACAGCTGGGCTACTATCACACTACTGGAAAAATGTAGGCAAGTTAGTATTGTTTCTATTTGGAGACTTTACATCCAAACACTGCTAGTCATGCACACTGCCGTGCAGTAAGTCAGTACTGCAGTGCTATGAAAAGAAACACGCTCACCTGGTGCACTCTGGGAGTATCGGTACTCGGGCACAGAAGCAAGCTTAGAACCAAAGTCATGCTCATGAGACACTGGTGATCCTTCCCGTGACAGACACTCAGGGGTCTGGAGGCCGCTCGAGTGTGGAGAGAGGAGGCCGGAGTGGGTGGGAGATGCTGGAGCACTCCTGAAACCAACACAATGATGTGTCAGTCATACAGAAACTCTCATACACACTGTGAATGCTACACATACATGTTCAGATGTTACTCGCCAAGCAGGGTCCAAAAATAACTTATTGCTTCACCTGCCTAAGTTGAACAATTTGATCGGGAACATTTTCCAACATAAAAATTGTTTATTAAATGTGCAGTGACAACTTTCATAAATGAGTGTAAAGTTTTTAAGGATGAAGCTTTCAAAACACTGCTCTTTTCGTTTGAGCCTAACAAATAATGGTTTGGGAATCCTGTTTGGAGACAACCATTTTTGACACAACTTTGTGTGGTGCATAAATTGGACACTTTTTTTAATGTAAACTTACAGCCTCTAAATAGGAGGCAGCTCACCAGCCAACTCGATTTTGGATGGAGGTGTCTTATATCATGTATGTTAAACTTAGTTATGTTAATGTATAATGTTAATATATATGCAACATCACACTTATAGCAGTGCGATATGACTGTTTATTGGCACAGCTGTGATTCAGCCGTAGGTAATCACAGTGTGCCGATATACAGCCATATCACACTGCTACTCGTGTGATATTGAATTTATACAACAGTTCAACAGCAAGAGTGTGTAAATACATAGTGTCTTTAAAAAGCCTCTTTTGTGCAGAACTACTTCCTTCCTACTGGATTCAAATCTCAAGTTGACAGTTTAACAGCTGAGCCCAAGCCTCCGTTACTAGAAAATGTCACTTTAGAACTAGTAACCAAAGACTGCCCTTTAGATTTACCCAAAACAAATCATCTCATATTTAATCACTATAGAGACATCAGAGCCAGCAGCAAATTACAGAAGATCTGGCCGAGGTAAGGCTGCTCTCGGTGGGTTTATGAGCGCTGAACACCCGCTGACGACCAAGAGCTCATGTCTCTGAAAACGTAGAAGCAAATTTTCAAACAGACATTATCTACTAAAGTTCATTCTCGCATAAAAACCCTTAAAACTACATTCCATGACACAAAACAGTATTATTTATAAAATTATATTGGATTTGTGGGCATCCGCCATGACTCTCACTGTGAGAAACACCGTAAACGGAATGATACAAACGGTGAAACGGTTCTGTTATCACTAAAATATCACACTCCTATCAGCCAATCAGACTCGAGGACCAGAAAGAACTGCTGTATAAATATATATACACGTGTACTGTATATATAAACACACACCGCTGTCCTGTTTAATATTTTTGTATTATTTTACATTATTATGAAGATTGTTGGGAACAGAAATCTTTTCTAACATTAATAATGTCTTAACTGTTACTTTTGACCAATTTAATGTGTCTTTGTTGAACAAAAGTATCAATCGCTTGCCACTAATATACAGGTGCTGGTCATAAAATTAGAATATCATGAAAAAGTTGATTTATTTCAGTAATACCATTCAAAAAGTGAAACTTGTATATTAGATTCATTCACTACACACAGACTGATATATTTCAAATGTTTATTTCCTTTAATTTTGATTATTATAACTGACAACTAATGAAAGTCCCAAATTCAGTATCTCAGAAAATTAGAATATTGTGAAAATGTTCAATATTGAAGATGCCTGGTGCCACACTCCAATCAGCTAATTAACTCAAAACACCTGCAAAAGCCTTTAAATGGTCTCTCAGTCTAGTTCTGTAGGCTACACAATCATGGGGAAGACTGCTGACTTGACAGTTGTCCAAAAGACGACCATTGACACCTTGCACAAGGAGGGCAAGACACAAAAGGTCATTGCTAAAGAGGCTGGCTGTTCACAGAGCTCTGTGTCCAAGCGCATTAATAGAGAGGCGAAGGGAAGGACAAGATGTGGTAGAAAAAAAGTGTACAAGCAATAGGGATAACTGCACCCTGGAGAGGATTGTGAAACAAAACCCATTAAAAAATGTGGGGGAGATTCACAAAGAGTGGACTGCAGCTGGAGTCAGTGCTTCAAGAACCACCACGCACAGACGTATGCAAGACATGGGTTTCAGCTGTCGCATTCCTTGTGTCAAGCCACTCTTGAACAAGAGACAGCGTCAGAAGCGTCTTGCCTGGACTGCTGCTGAGTGGTCCAAAGTTATGTTCTCTGATGAAAGTAAATTTTGCATTTCCTTTGGAAATCAAGGTCCCAGAGTCTGGAGGAAGACAGGAGAGGCACAAAATCCACGTTGCTTGAGGTCCAGTGTAAAGTTTCCACAGTCATTGATGGTTTGGGGTGACGTCATCTGCTGGTGTTGGTCCATTGTGTTTTCTGAGGTCCAAGGTCAATGCAGCCGTCTACCAGGAAGTTTTAGAGCACTTCATGCTTCCTGCTGCTGACCAACTTTATGGAGATGCAGATTTAATTTTCCAACAGGACTTGGCACCTGCACACACTGCCAAAGCTACCAGTACCTGGTTTAAGGACCATGGTATCCCTGTTCTTGATTGGCCAGCAAACTCGCCTGACCTTAATCCCATAGAAAACCTATGGGGCACTGTGAAGAGGAAGATGCAATACGCCAGACCCAACAATTCAGAAGAGCTGAAGACCACTATCAGAGCAACATGGGCTCTCATAACACCTGAGCAGTGCCACAGACTGATCGTCTCCATGCCATGCCGCATTGCTGCAGTAATCCAGATCAAAGGAGCCCCAACTAAATATTGAGTGCTGTACATGCTCATACTTTTCATGTTCATACTTTTCAGTTGGCCAACATTTATAAAAATAATTTTTTTGCATTGGTCTTAATTGATATTCTAATTTTCTGAGATACTGAATTTGGGACTTTCATTAGTTGTCAGTTATAATCATCAAAATTAAAGGAAATAAACATTTGAAATATACCAGTCTGTGTGTAATGAATGAATCTAATATACAAGTTTTACTTTTTGAATGGTATTACTGAAATAAATCAACTTTTTCATGATATTCTAATTTTATGACCAGCACCTGTAGTTTTCTTGACAATGATAGAGTTAGTTGATCCTAAGATAAGTTAATTATTAATCTGTGAATCTCTTGGAGGATCCCATCAGCCAGTCTCTTGGTAAAGTGGTGGCTCTTACTAAAATATTGCAATTTTCAATGTTTAAATTATGCATTACAGACAGTTAATTTTGGACACAAATTTATTGCAAGATTATACATGGTGTTAAAAGCAGAGAGCATAAGGATGGGTGTGACTGATGCTGCTTTACCAAATGACTCCTTAACAAACAAATGAAACGGATCAAATACAAAGACTTACTTTGTTCTGCCCAGTGAAGAAACAGACAGAAGGGGAATAAAAAGGGAAACAGAATAGGCTAAGCAGGCTTCCATTACATCAGAAAGTGTGAGTGTTACAAGGGGACAGCGGGTGCGTGCAGTATTAGCAGGGGTCTGAGACATCTCACCTTGAGGACAGCGGGCCGAACGGTGTGCGGAAACAGGACACTCCTCTCTGTCGGCGCTTTCTGAAGGCCTGCTCCACCAACTTGGACTCTGATGAGGGGTCCACACGCCAGAACGAACCTTTGCCTGGCTCTTCTTGTGAACGTGGCACCTTAATAAAGTAGCGGTTCAGAGATAGGTTGTGTCTAATGGAGTTCTGGGGCGAAATGAGATTAAGAGAATGCAAATTAGGACACAAACATGACAGACCAACTAACAACAATTTTAAGCAAATAAACTGACCTGCCAGCCCTTGTCGGCCGTCCTGTAGTAGGGATAATGCTTGGTGATGTGAGCGTAGATGCCACTTAGTGTTAGCTGTCTGTCCGGTGCAGACGAGATGGCCTGGACTATCAGCTGAGCGTACGAGTATGGAGGTTTGGACTCATCCTGAAGGAATAGCGGACAGTGAATCTTGGGAACAAACGCACTGATATTGATACTGACATGCATTAGGATGCTGGAGGCTCTTACCTTAGGACTATCGCCTCCTGTGGCTTCAGTGCGCTGTTCTGACACAGCTTTGGCTGCGTACTCTGCTGCCAGCTGGAGATCTGAGGTGATGTTGCGCCCGTAGCGGTATCCCGAGGAACCTGCACCCCGAGGGCTCACTGGGCAGGAATTGGGAACACTGGGTGGAGAAAATATGGACATAAAGGTGTGAAAACATCATCTATAACAATCCAAGAAGACTGCATCAGAGGATTAATGAATATGCCGGTTTATTATTAAATGACAATTAAATGACAATTAAAGTCTTAAAAGCAATCTTTAGTGCTCACCAAGGTAGCATTTATTTGATAAAAAAAACAGCAAAAACTGTAATATTATTGCAATTTAAATAACTATCTTCTATTTTAATATATTTTTAAAGTGTAATTTATTCCTATGATGCAAAGTTGAAATTTCAGCATCACTACTCCAGTGTGACACGTTCCTTCAGTTATCATTCTCATATGCTGATTTGCTGCTAAAGAAACATTTCTTATAATTATTCATTTTGAAAACAGTTGTGTTGCTTAATATTTTTGCGAAAACCGTGATCCTTTTTTCCCCCCGGATCCTTTGATGAATAGAAAGTTCAAAATAAATAGCATTTATTTGACTTAGAAGTCTTTTGTAACATTATAAATGCCTTCAATGTCACTTTTGGTCAATTTAATGCATTCTTGCTACATGAAGCTATTAATTTATTTCAAAAGATAAACAAAAACCTTTGAACGATAGTGTACAACCAAGATAAAAAATTAAAAAGTACTCATGTGAACATGTCAGAACCAGCGGAGAAAGTAAACCTAGTTACTTTCACCACATCAAATTTTCATGTTGTGGCCGTTATTGCAAGTCTTTACAATTTTTTTTTTTTTTGAGTAAGAAAAAAAGACAACTAAACATCCAATATCAACCAATAAATAGTCAATAAATATCAACCAGAAAAATCTTACCGGTCCCAGTATACTGCAAATCTCTAGATATGATCATCCATAAAGCACTGTTTGCATAAAATATTAACACAACACCAGAACAACCTTGCATGAATGTGCAAAAATCCAAGCTTCAAGTTTCTGCTTTTTAACCCTCCGACTTTTGCTTGCCATCTAGCCCCTATTTTAAGTGTATCAGTTTAAACATGTTTCCTGTTTGTTTTTACAAACTAAGGGATATGTTGAATTGACTGCCTATGGTAACTGACAGCAGATTACACACACACATTGAAATTAACCCACAACATCATAACCCATTTTATAACCCTTGTTATGCACCGGTAGGTGGCCCTGTGCCCTATAAACCCAACCATTCAGATAAACAAACAAAATAATTACTGAGCCATTAGCTGCAGGGTTTCTGAAATGTAATAATAATAACTATTATTTAGACTGATAGTGACAGAAAGACATCCTGAGCAATGCTATTTTAAGGCTGTCGTTCATTGTCAACAGCTCGTTAAGTCTCCCATAACACAGACACACCCCACCATTCCTTCACTCGCTGTGTTATTTTTTAACGCTGGCTTTCTGACAGCAGGGCACAACAGAGCGCTCAGATAAGGCTGTTGTGCTGCAGGCTCCATTGTGTTTCGCGGCCAGAGACAAACAGCCCTCTCTGAGCAGCCGGCCAGGGGAAGGCAATTGTGTGCATGAGGGCACAGTGGGCAGGGTGCTTTGGGTTGAAGTCCAGTCCTGAGGCAGCATTTTCACAACAGCTGGACCGTATTAAAAAAACAACTTAAGTACAAGCAAACAATACAGCCTGAAGCTGCTGTACTAAACCTGAAACTTCTATACAAAAAAAGTGTCAATTAAATGTAATAATAAATAAATGAATAAAATTATTCAAACGCAAAATACATGTCCTAGTTAAAAATAAAAGCCTAAGGAATTTCTATTGGAATTTATGTAATTTATATCATAATATGGATCCCAAATTATATAAAAAATAATACAATAAAATAATAATATGACTCTACCAATAATTCATTATCGGTATTAAGTCAAGAAATATTTCATGCATTTTGGGTTATATTTATATTTACTGTATTTACTGCCTTTCAGAACTGACCCAGTTTACTAGGTTTGATGTGATGAACTCAGAAACATGTTTTGGTTCAACAAATATGCATTATGTAATGCATTTCTATTAAAAGCAATATGAAGCCACCACTTCTAGTGCTGCTCAAGTTCAAAACATACTGTAGTATAAACAGTGAAGGTTGTTGAAGCACAGCCATGTGATTCCAAAGGGTCATGTACAGTAATGATTTACAGAAGACAACTATTTAACCAATTGATCATTAACCCCACTTAACTAACAGAAATCTTTTCTGAATAAAAAAAATAACTCAACCCAGCATTTAGTTTTATTTGACATTATCCAATCATACATTATGTAAATACGAACTGAGAATGAATGAAAAATACTTTTTCAACATTAATGCAAATTTTTATAGTATAAACTACCATTTAAAAGTTTGAGATTGGCAAGATGTTTTACATTATTAACACTTTTATTCAACAAGTTTGCAATTAATTGGGTGACAGTAAGGATATTTACATGGTTACAAAATATTTAAATATTTAAAATAAATGTTGTTCTAATGAACTTCACATTCATGTAAGATGCCTGAAAACATGGATAATAATCAGAAATGTTTCTTGAGCAGCAAATCAGCATATTAGCATGATTTCTGAAGGATCAGTGACACTGAAGACTGGAGTAATGATGCTGAAAATTCAGTTTTGCCATCAGAAGAATTAAAATATACTAACAAATACAAACACAAAAATTAACAAGTATTTTTGATAAAATAAATGCAGCCTTAATGAGCATAAGATAAGTCTTTACTAAACTTTTTTTTTTTTTAATGGACCCCAAACCTTTGGAAGATAGTGAATAATATAAATACATTTATAAAAATGTACAATACTTAATGTATTATAAACAAACTCCAATTAACAATGAACAGCAATATTTTTATAACATTAATCCAGACTAATAAAAGCTGTGTAAAAAATGTGGTTCAAATGTTAGTTTATGAAACTTGTGCATAATAAACTAAGCTCATTGCAAAGTGTTATCACTTTATCAAAATTATTCTGACTTCTACATTAAAAAAATGAAAGCAGCAGGAAAATAGTGAAGTCAAATATGTTCAAAGGAGAAGCTGATATTGCTGGTTTTACTGTACATGGCAGTTGTTCAAGTAGCTCCATGTGTGTGGAATTCAAAGTTTTACACACATCTGCTGTTTGTGCAGCAGGCTGACAATCTGGGAAATGTCCCTAATCTATCACTTCACACAGATTGAATCCTACGAGAGAAAACTACAGTAGAAACTGCAGCTCAGTCGTGGATAACCAGTTCCAATGCTTGTAGAGCTGAATAGAAGGAAATATTCTCCCAGTAAGGAACAGGAATCAGGAAGGACAGAAAGCATGTGTCTGTTTGTGTTAGGTGTAAGAGCAGTCCAAGAAGTGGGATGAGGGGGGTGTTTGGAGGCCTCGGAAAAAGGAAACTATCTGTGGCTCAAAACGCCAAACCACAACACTTTTTGACCGACCAATCAGAGCGCTCCAAGTTCAGCACATGCCATATATGGTATGTGCACACAGCATGCTAGCTTTGAGGGCCACACGTGGTGCAGAAGAGCAGAGAGGCCGCCAGGGGCAGGCTTTTCCCAACACTATTGCATCTGACTACACATACAATAAAGCCTGACAGCTTCAAACACCCATCAAAATCAAGCGTCTCCTACTGCATGCAAATTCTGATGCTTCAGTATAAATGCAGGATTGTACTTTAGAAACGTATTCAAATTTAACTTTTGCTTAAATAGGCATAATAATACGAATAGGTCCAATTATTGACAAACCTTTCAATACTGCATGTGTTTCGGAAGTTTTGCACAGAAAATACATTGCTGTGTTGCAAGTTTCATTGCTTTTGTTTATTTTTAATTTGTTTGCGTTTCAGCAACAATATGAGAACAAACTCTACTTTCAAAAAGATCTGGAAAAGAACTGGTTCTCTAATGAAACAGTTTTTCTGTGCGTGGTCGTTCGGATGAAGTCGTACCTAATAGTTCCTGTCGGTGAAGGCAGGGGACTCATCATACTTCTGAAGTCATTTTCAGGAATGCTGATTTTCAGGGGAGAGAATTGAGGGTAAAGGGGTCTCACAGGGGATACAGGAGCCTCCTCCTTCTGTGTCTCCTTGTGGTACAGCGCTGTAAACTCAATCTTTATCACCGTACTGGGAAAACGAAATGTGCACCTGCAAAGAAGAATACAGACACATTAAGGCATAAAAGTTGATTTTATGAGATCAGTGCTAATATGTGGAAAGCGCTTTTTGTCTCTTAAACCTTGCAAACCAATAAACACTAACTTTTGATATACCGTTTAAAAGTTGGTCAAATTTTTTAAATGGTTTTGAAAGAAGTCTCTTATGCTCATATACATCGATTAACAATACCGTACAGCAATATTTCTTTATATTTCAAAATGTAATTCCAGTGATGGTAAAGCTGAATTTTCAGCATCATTACTCCCATCTTCTGTGTCAAATAATCCTTCAGAAATCATTCTGATATGCTGATTTGCTGCTTAGAAACATTTCTTATTTTCAGTGTTGAAAACAGTTGTGCTGCTTAATATTTTGCTTATGTGATTTTTTTTTCCAAGATTCTTTGATGAACTGAAAGTTAAAAAAAACTGCATTTATTTGAAAGAGAAATCTTTTGTATCATTATAAATGTTTTGTCAAATCTGTCACTGCATCCTTACAGAATGAAAGTATTAATTTCTTAGAAAACAAACAAACAAAAGACTTGAATGGTAGTCTATACTTGATTTCTGACCATAGAACAATGACAATGATTTGAGTTTCGTGGAAAACTGCAGAGATTTTTCCTTGGATTTCCCTCACAGACTTCATTTAACATTAACAACAGCCACACCGCTCAGAGATGATCTCTATACTGCTACACTGAATCCATGTCCTTGAGCCTGTAGAAGGGTTTGTATGGCATTTTAGATGGATACTCAAATCTTTACTTTGCCATTAAAGATGATACATGGACAGTGAACACAAGACAAATAATCTGTGTGAAAACTCTAATTACGTAACTGTTCTATGCTATGCTATGGTTCTGTTTGGGACCAACAAAATGTGAACTTTCGAGTAAAAATGAACCCTCCCCTTCACCCCTTTTCTCAGTTTTTGAACTGTCGGCAGTGGAGCCAGAGAGAATGATGAATTGGTGCACCGCCTCCCCGGGATGTATTTACACAAGTGCTGCACCAGGAAGCCACATTTAATGCTACAGCATACACACTGCAGTTGTTGTGAATGGATGGCTTGGCATGCACCCATTATGGGTTCAGTCTGTCCATGTTTTCACAGCAGTCTGCAGGAATAGGCGCTCTGACCTCCATGACAACAAGCTCCACAGATCTACCCTGCATTGATAAGACATATGGCACACACCTAGTCACAGTACCAGCAATTCTGATAAGAACGAGGAAGCCAAATAGTGATTTTAATCAAATCTAAGAGTCCCAAAGTGCTGAACTCTAGTCACAACTATACTGTTCAGCACAACTACGCAGAGACCTTCAGTCTGATCTAGTTAACTAGTTTATCCACTTCTCAATCATTAGTGTTTACATTTGAGGCTAAAACTGTCAATGGCATGAGAACTGCTTTCATACTGATTATTAACTCTAGATATTACTGATAATGAAACGGCTTTACTTGTGCTATACTTTATCAAAAACATCTAATTCGGTAAGATCATCAAATACTCACGGATTGGTTTTCTAAAGGTGATTGTTACTAAGATAATCATAACTATTTATACTGCTAAACTTATAACTTAGTGTAAGCAGAACATCAACTAAACATGGGAAGAGTAATGTTAAAAAAAGAACATTGTCTTTAAATATAAATTTTTATTTTAAAGGCAAGATTTCAAAACTTCACTACTTTTTTTTTACTATTTGTATCAATAAATTCAAATTTGAAATCAATTCTAAATATGTTTTAAATACAACTTCAAATCATTTCAAAGGAAAATAAGATACTTTGAAAACTCAAATAATTTGAAAATAAATTGTTAAAAACCAGTTTCAAATTCCAAAAACAGAAATGAACTGAAATGAACAAAATGACACTTTATACTGACAACTGTAATGATTGTTTACAGTTCAGAACAAACTAAACAAAAATAAGACTGCATGAAGACTGTGTAAATTTTTTTTTAAAAAGCCATATTACTACTCATAGTTGTTCGAAGTGCTTCATTACTAGGTTTCCCCTCTGTTCTTTGTCTGCAGAAGATCATAAAGTGGTTACTACGGATATGTGTCATAAATGCGGCCTGTATCTTACATCTGCCCACAAAATCATGTGGTGGATCCAGTCTCTGTTGTGCACACAGTTCCTGTGGTCGTAATGTGAAACGTTTAACTTTTCATGTTTGTATTTTAACCCATCTTGAGTGCCAACCTCACCAAAACAAACACTCAGAGGTCAGTAAATTTATAATACATAGAAAATCCAGATCCATTGACTGATCCAGATACGGGGCCTAAAGGGATACTTGAGCCAAAAATTAAAAATGTGTTATTGTTTACACCGCCTCATGTTATTCCAAACTTGCATTTCTTCAATGGAACACAACAGGATTTAAATAACATGTACGGTACTATTATTATTATATATTATAGAAAATAAATATTTTGTAAAATATGTTTTAATCCAAATGTTCCATAAAATTAAAGCCATGTGTCTAAATAAGTTGTGTTCCAAATTTGAAGTTGATAAAAAAAAAATTGAGGTTACTAAGCAATTTTGTTTAGGCGTCATACCACAAACAGCCACCGGGTGCCATTCAAACCCCATTTAATTTTTTTATGCACTTTTCTGTCACAAATGTATCAATTTCTCTCTCATTATTACTCCTATCACAAAATATGGAATCTTGAGACTCAGACCTTTCCGATGATATGTATTTTGTCAAGATTATAAAAAGTTTTGATTCTAAAAGACCGTAATATATTTGGAATATGACACCTCCCACTAAGGGGGAGGAGCCCACTAAAAGATTTTAAAGTACCATTTCTATGGTGACGCAATATCCGATTTCAAAACGGTTTTCACAGGATTTTAAGAGATTTTAAGCTTTCAAATGATATATAATATGATGATGATTACTAAAACGTGATAGGAAAAAA
Organism: Barbus barbus; assembly: GCF_936440315.1. Classification (NCBI taxonomy): domain Eukaryota; kingdom Metazoa; phylum Chordata; class Actinopteri; order Cypriniformes; family Cyprinidae; genus Barbus; species Barbus barbus. The sequence goes on from NC_136732.1 coordinate 18,932,253, forward strand.
GGAAACAAATAGAATTTGTGTGTCAAAGGTCAGAGCTCCTGTTATGGTGTATATCTTTTGAGGTGCTCTCTTGTCATAAATTAATCTATTACTGCTCTTACATAATTTTTAACAACAAACAGTGGTAAAATATCTATTTAGGAGTCTTGGACCTTTCCAACGATATATAGTGTGTCATGATTAGATTAGGATTTAATGATAATATATTGAAGTAAATTGTTCTAGATTTGAAAGGTTCCATGGATATTTAATGTTCTTCACTTCCATTGATGGCCATTTAAAACCTTTATTTTTAAGAGCATACTGCACTCACACTAGCAGATTAATGCACATACTGTCAGATTATCCTGAGCCAAAACAAGTTTTTTTTTATAGCAGTTGCATCTTTTCTCTAAATAAATGCATAAAATAATTAGTACGTTACATCATAAACTGTAAATTACCCTGACAGTTATCGTGTTCTCCAGCATGTAGTTTAGTCGGATTATGCAGGCGCTGCATTAAGCAGGTTAATTTAATCTCTTGTATGTGTAGTGCATTTGCTCTCCAAGTGAATAGATGCTTGCCATCTGGCCACAGAAGCTAATGTAAGGAAACAGATCTCATTTTAGTAACTTACTCCCTCGGCAGGAGAAGTGGAGGTGCGCCTCTCCTCTGGAAAACGCCATCGACAAACACACCGTTCTTGCCGAGACAGCGCAGGTAGAAATGCGGCTCCTCGAAGGTGATCTGCAGATGTCTCCTGGATATGAAGCTCGAGTGGCCCATGTTGACATCCACGGAGCCGTGCGACGAATTCCGCCCCACGGTGACCGTCCTCTGGCGCATGGCGAACTCGAAGTCCCTGCCTTCCAGGCGAGCGAGGGCCTGCGACGGAGAGGAGAGGGACATGGATGATGTGATTCCGGGCGAAGTCGAGGAGGAAAGCGTGTACATCGGCGGGACAGAAACAGCCACCGGGCTACAAGGCGCAGATTTGAGCGCCAGTAGGGCTCGCGCTCCGGTATCGTCCCCTAAATCAGCCATTTTGTTGAAAAACACAGAGGGGATTGCAAGCGCAACGGCTATGTGTTGGCAGGGTTCACCGTGTTGCTGTTGGTGGTGGTAGTCAAAACATGGAGATGGCGCGTGGAAAACACGTCATGGATTAACGGACCGGAGCGGGGCGTGATTTGAATCCTTGTTTACTTTTCATCAGTTCTGAAACAGTTAGCGGGGAATAGTGCGATATCGCTTAGATAGAGTTCGTCAGAGATGTTTGTTTCATCCCCGACTATTTTCGTTTGGCATCCTCTAAACTCTCCGGCAAATTAACGGTTAATATTGTTTCAGTTCCTGGAACCGGACGACACGTGCGTTGCATGTGGCAATAAAAAAAGAAGTGTATTTGATGTGGACTGCGCGCTTGCTTGCTCTGATTGTAACTAAATACAGGTGAACTTTGATGGGTTGTGTTTCTCGGTCGGTATCGAACACATTTTGGAAGTAAAAATAAAGCGACGTGGTTGTAGGGGTGACGTCACAGCGCAGCGACCATTCTGCGCTCTTTCTGTTTATAAACAGAGTCACTACTCCATCAGTACGCCACCCGTACTCTACAAACTTGAATGCCATAAGAACATTGACTTTGTGGAAGGACTTGACACTTCCTTTGGACTGAAGGACTGGGTGTCCCCGAACAGTTGTTGTTTTGGCGATGACAATTGTTGTTGTTTTTTTTTGTTTTGTTTTTTTCAGGCTTAATAATAATAAAAAAAAAACAAAAAAAAAAAACGACTCGATCTTGCTCAAGGGCACCTCAGTCACTTAGGAGAGAGTGCTGGACATTCACTCCCCCCACCTACAATCCCTGCCGGCCCGAGACTCAAACCCGCAACCTTTGGATTACGAGTCCGACTCTCTAACCATTAGGCCACGACTTCCCTCTTTTTATTAACCATGCTGCCATACTTAATGTATTTTATAGGAAATTAACAGTGACATAAGTGCTGTAACAGACCCAAATCATCACTGCTGCATAGTTGCATTTTTCCAGTTGCCAAATATGTTAATGTAGTGATTACATCCATTTCCGACGCTATGACATTTCTGCGCTGTGTCTGAGATGTTAGCGTGTCTTTAATAAGATCGGTCATAAACATGATCCCTGCACGATCTAATGTGTAGCGTCTTATTAACGCACTGTCATGCATTGTGTGCAACACATTTCTTCTCCCTCTTCATGTTTTGTCCATTTTCTCCATGCTAAAGAAACTCTTAACACCCTTAAAAGTCCTCGTCCGTACTTCTAAATATTTTGGACCTTAAGACCTCTTTTAAGGGTTAAGATGCTTTCTGAATTACTTTTCTTTAATCTTAAGAGGAAACACCCACATTTCTAAGAATTTTCTTATAATTTTGTTACTAGGTGCAACTCTTAGCACTAAGATTTTTCATGAATACGGGCCCTGGTCTTTAGCGACCTGGGACATCATTCACTACCCTCTCCCTCCTTCATTTTTTAGAGTTAGACATCAAACTCCTCAATCTATTCATTTTAAACAATATAACAAGAAAAAAAATGTATATACAAGAATGCCTGTTTTTTGATTAATTTTTTGTAAAAAGCGTATAAGGTCGCTAGAGACCCGAGGTATGTAAATGTGTAAGTATATATTTCCTGCCCAGCTATATTTACATATCCGATGACTCAATATGTGCAATGCATGTTTATTCCTCGAGGTGGCACTGTTTGATACACAATGAGGACGTGATGTTTCACTCATAATTACGGCAAGCATAAAACAAAAGAATATCATTAGCAAAAAATGAACTGGTTTTTAATGGCTTTACTGCAGAGAAATTACTGTACACAATGAAATATGTCACTGTCATTTGATGGTGGATGTGGTGAATAAGCTGCCAGTGATCAAAATATTGATTTTTAAATCATTGAAAACGATAGTTTTGAGAATATGGCTGAGATCGTGAATATGAGTCAGATGCTGAATATACTGTGAAGTGCGCTCTGACGATGACAGCGATGGTAAAATCATCTGCTCAAATCGAACCGTTCTACATTTCAAAAGGTAACGAAATATGCTTTATTTTATTCTTCTGTAATTGTTCTTAAAATATCAAGAGAGTCAGAGATCCATCCGTGCTAGATATATAGGTCCGGGTCACTAAAGACCCCGAATATGTAATAACGGTTGGCAAAACATTCATGCATTTAAGGGTTAAACTATTTATCCAGCTTGCATGCAACTCCTTGATATATGACCACTAAAATCATTTACCTTATCAGTGTCCTCTTCAACCACAGCTCTTCTGCTGGGTGACTGTTTGGTGGTGGTGGATTTTGACACCCTAAAGACAGGCTCAAGGGTTCCCTGAAGGAGTTGGGATGCTTCTTCTGTCGAGTGTGCAAATCTCTGTCCATGCCTTTGCAAAATATGTAAATGTATATGCACTCTATATGTATAACACCTTTCCAGTATCATTTTGCCAACAGTGACTTAATACAGCCAGGATACTGAAATTTTAACTGTAGAGTCTGTCATACCCTTCAAAACAAAACCTCTCCATCAACTGAATGCACCACCACTGGCGAATCAACGGCACCTCCTCCTAAAAGAGTGCAAAACACACAAAAATAAAAACAAACAAACAAAAGCACCACATAAAAGTAGTTTAAAAGTAGAATGGGATAAAATTCCAACACCAAAACTTCAGAAACTCATAACCTCGATGCCCAGACGTCTTCAAACAGTTTTGAAAAGAAGAGGACATGCTACTCCATGGTAAACATGCCCCCGCCCCAACTATTTTGAGACCTGTAGCAGGCATCAAATTTGAAATGAGCTCATTTTGCAGTAGCCCCTCACTGCAGAACAAAGATCCAGGGGGCGGGGTTGGATCTACATCTAGGGGGTGGAGATGGGTAGGTTTAGGGATCAGGGGGTGGAGACGGGTAAGTTTAGGTATATGTAAGGTGGGAGGAGTTGGATCTAGGTCCAACCACACCCCCTGGATCTTGTGTTCTGCAGTGAGGACCATCTCTCATTTTGTGCATAAAATTGTAAAATTTCTCAGTTTCAACATTTATGTTATCTATGTTCTATTGTGAATAAAATATTGTCTCATGTGATTTGAAATTCGTTTAGTTTTCATTTTATACAAATTTAAAAAACATCCCAACATTTCCAGAATTCGGGTTGTATACATATACTTAACTCTTCTAACTACTCATTTAATAATATAGTAATTCATTCATTTGATAAAGTGAGTATACAAACAATACCCCTTGAGGAGAATCTCAGGTCTAATCAAATCAATTTCATTATAACACAATACATTTAAATAGTGAGTTAGTCTTCATGTAAATCTTAAAAGGACCTAGAAAAAAAACATTATACAATACCTCACATAATATGAATCAATTATACATGGGTTTATGATTAGTGTGATTAAATGTATGCCCCATTTTGGCAAATTAACTGGCAATGCTGAAAAAGCCTTTCCTTTTCTAACATCTGTTTTATACTGGTGGTTTTCCAGCATGGCAGTGCAATTAAGGCTGTAAGTGGCATGAAAACAAACAATCTCTTCCTGTTTAGTCTTCAGTGCCAACTGAAATGCTGGACACTGGATTCAGTTTTATGGGCTTTCTGGGTGCAATGAATAACAAAATGACAGCTTGTTCCCACAGAAAGTATTTCTCACATGGGCACATTTTATGTGGTAAAATAATTCTGATGATATGATAGAAAAGAACTTCACATCTGCTTTACTGCTACATGAATATACATTGCTTTGATTATATACACTGTACAATGTTCATATTCAGTAAATTATTTAATTGTGTTTATTTTATAAAACATAAGTATAATTAAACTTGCACAATGCTGTGTCTTTTAAAACATATTTATTACATTTCAATGTGCATTAAATAAATGACACAAAATTAATGAACCAGGAAGAGCTCAAGGTCCATCAATCTTGAGCTCCATAAATCACAAAGTGAGCTTCAATGAAATATAAAAGGTGAACATAAAATGACGGACAATATAATGAAATAATAAAAAAAATATAACGTGTTTCAGTCTTCATGATTAAAAAATTCTTATTCATAATTATATAATGTATATAATTGTTATGCTTAACATTATTGTTTTGTCTTGTGAGATCTTGGTATAAACTTCAGTGTAATGGGAACCTTCGGCTGAAAAGCGGCATTCATCTCTAGAGGGATCTGAAGAAAACAAAGAGAGAAAATAAACAATAATTAATTAATTCAAGACGCAATGCACAGTCTGTCTCACATAACTCATGTATATCAATTCTAATTAATGACAGTCAATGTACCAACCTGTGTCTCTTTACATGTCTCCATACTGAAGTTCTGAAGCAGCTTCACAACAAGAAGTTTCATGATCATGAGTTTCAAAAAAAGATAGATGTAATGATAGACATCACCTCTCTGGTCTGAACTCATCAGGAGACTCCCAGAGCTGTGGATCACAATGCAAAACATATACAGGAATTCCAACCAGAGTGTCCTTTGGTATGGCCACCCCATTGAGCTCCAGTTTTTTTAGAGGACCTTTCTAAGCGTGGTGCAGTGGGAAGGAGACAGATTGATTCGTTGATGGCCATTTCCAAGTAATCCATTTTCATCAATGCATCATATTCATCGAGTCTAAATAAAAAACAAAAACAAAAAAAAACAAGACATACCCAATGCATATTTCATCTTTGTTCTAAACCTAATTCTTGTTTCTTAAATAAAACAACTGAACCCTAAAATCTAAAACTGCCTTAAGCTTGATTCTCTAGACAAAAACTATAAACAAAGCAGAAGCCAGTGTGCTCACATCAGGAGGGAAGTTTGTGTCAATCTCCTCAACCAGCTTTTCCAGGCAGTCTGGATTAGTAGCAAGATTATAGAGGAGGTAAGTGAGAGTGGTGCTTGTTGTCTCATAACCTCCGAGAATGAAGACAAAGGATTGGGAGAGAATCTCGTGGTCTGTTAGTCCTATCAAATTCACAAAACAGCATATTCAAAAACAAGTCACATTTGAAATGAAAGAGTCTAAAATGTGTAAATTCTGTACTGTCTCTGAAACCTTTGGCTGGTTGTTCATCTGTGTCCTCAAAATGATCACCAGGTATTTGATTCTGGAGCATGAGCTGGAGAAAGTCTACCCGACCCTGATGAAAAACACAAAGTCATTTCTGGTTCTTTGAAAGAGTGGCCCTAACAAATTTTTGGACAATTAAGCCACGAATAAGCTTAAGAGTGAAATAACATACATTTGATTCCTTGTTGTGCTCGTCCTTAATCTTTTTCAGGGCAGTATAGAAAAATTCCATAGACGACCTTGAAAAAAGACTTATGCCCATTTTTTCCCAAAAGATTTGCAACGGAGGGAAACAAGGCTGAAAAAAAAGAAAGAAATCAGATCTCAAAACAGTATTCATACATTCATGTAAATTAAGAGCTGTAAAACTAATTTATAATACAAATCAAAAAACAAATCCATTTTTTAAATGATAAAAATGACATACCTAAAATCAGAATGAGAGGGTTGAACAGACTGAACTTTAAAAACTTCTTGATGTTGGTAACGAAAGGATCATCTGCGTTGTTTATGGAGTCGATGTCAACGCTAAAGGAGGAGCTGGTGACCACATCCAAACTGTACGGACCCGCAACTCTGGAATAAAAATAGTGTTTGTTTCTTATTAGATGTATTATTTAGTGATAATTTTCACATCATTAAACATTTATGTGAAATTAGCTTTCTAACAAAGCTAATGTCGTCTAATATAATCATAATTAATATTATTAGCTTTATATAATAAATTAATTTTATGTGGTTTTATACATAGGAATTAACTGCAGTAAATACTTAAAGTTCATGATTGACTATGAATGCTTTTTATGTTTTGTTTAAAGACAGGTGTCACATACTTTTACTTTAACTGGCTGCTCGTGATCTTTCTTTTGCATGTTTTTAATAAAACGATCTGCATGTGTCACAGCTATGGGAAATATCTGAAACATATTTAGAAATAAGTGTTAGTTACATATGTGTCAGAGAGAACAACAAGTAGAGCATTAAATAATATAAATGTAAATATTATATAAAAGTTTATAATAAAAAAGTTTTTGGCGACAAAAACTTCTAAATAGAAGTGGAGAATACTGAGATTCTCAGTTTCTTCAGTCTGAGAGACTAGATGCCAATGTCTGAAACTAATGTCAAAGGAACAGTTCACTCTAAATTTGTTTCATATCTTATTTTGTCATACAAAGAATAAGTGAAGTGAAGTGAAGACCCATACTCGGAATTCGTGCTCTGCATTTAACCCATCCATCGTGCACACACACAGCAGTGAACACACACACACCGTGAACACACACCCGGAGCAGTGGGCAGCCTAAAGAAAATCATTCATATTTTAAACATGAGAGATGACAGATTTTTATGTTTGGGTGAACTATGGCTTTAAGGGCCTGCACTGTACCTCTTTCAGTCGACCACTTGTGAAATATGGAGAGAGTGAACTGCGGATTCTCTTCCATCTCTCATCTTTAACTACGGTTATTCCATCAGCAAAAGGGCCAGCAAGGTCTGCATTTGTTTCCTGTACAAATTCCAAAATTATGATGTTTACTGGGGCGTAAAGAAATCCTCAGCTTCCTGCCATTATCACACTTTCTGTACAACTTTGAAGGTGAGCTTACCCTTCTGTTAGTGAAGGTAGAATAACATTCTTTCACCATAATCGCTTTGATCATTTCCAGGTCAGTGACCATTAATATTGGGAGCCTTCCATCATAGATCCTGAGCAATGAAAGGAATATTGATCAGTTTACAGTCACAGAGATTCAGGCAAATACCTACACTACCATTCAGAAGTTTGGGGACAGTATATATATTTTTTAAATGGATACTTCTATTTAACAAGTATGCATTAAACAGATCAAAATTAACATTAAATACAAGTATAATGTTACAAAAGATTTCGGTTTCAAATAAATGCTATCATTTCGAGCTTTCTATTCAAAGAATCCTGACAAAAAGTATAACAAATATTCAGCAGAACAACTGTTTTCAAAATTGTCACATGATATGCTGATTTGCTGCTCAAGAAACATTAGCACATCAGCATATTAGGATGATTTCTGAAGTATCATGTGACACTGAAGACTTGAGTAATGATGCTGAAAATTCAGCTTTACATCACGGCAATTAATTACATTATACATGTATAGATGTATATTACATTATAATATTTCACAATCTTACTGTTTTTGTTGTAAAATAAATGCATTCTCGGTGAGCATAAAAGACTTAATTTAAACAAATCAATAAACCTCAGACTTTTGAATGATCTGTTGTGATCCATTAATAAAGCACCCAATTAGGAAATACATTTGAACTGACAATAAACCGGACTTAATGTAAATGTATGACTCCGACTCACCCCCAAACTTTTCCATACTTCTTAGCACACTCCATATCGAAATTGAAAAAACCCTAAAATACATTTGCATACAGACATAGAAGAAAGAGAGAAAAAGAGTCTTATTGCTCCAACATCATTGGAATGCTCTGTCCTATATTTTTCTACAGGAGTTACATAATTAATTACTCACTTTAGTGTATGAGAGAAATGTGCCAAAGAAAGGCCAAGGCCTTGGTCCCGGGATTCCCAGTTTCTTAAAAAATCCATGTGGCCAAACACCATAACTTCAGTGGGATCAATAACACAGATATCAGATAGCAAATAACCAACATGAGAATCCATTAGAAGTTATGAACTGTACAGTGTGATGAAGAACACAAATACAAGAAGACATAACACTGCTTAAATATAGATACTGAACTAAAAGCTGTAACACTATAACTCTATAACGACAGAATACTGTAGAGCCTAATAATAGTTTCTTCGACCTTTTATTGTTGTTTAATACTCACATATACAGGAGTGTTAGGACCAGAAGCACCAGGGTCCAGGTGACAGACAGAGATGGGAGATCAATCATTGTAAGACAGCTATCTGCCGAGCTCTGTATTCTTCAGTTGAAGTCCTACTGCACACCGATGCTGTTGGATTGTATTTATTTTCATCAGACTGGGAGTGATCCGGAAATGGGCGTGGCTTAAAGCTGAACATGACAACCAAATAAGGCAATACACGACAGGTTATTATAGTTAACACTTGACATTTTCACGTGTCGAGTTTCAACCGAAACCAAGTTTGTCTTAAGTGTCAAATAAAGAAGCACACCGATTTTACTCACCTTAGAAGACAGTAAAGCCCTACGACTTTTTAAAACACACTTCCTCTGTGTTCTGTTGCACAATAACAAAAGGTACGCCCTTTCATTGCATTTTAACAGTTCATAGTGACACCCATTGGACAAAAAGTGTAACTGAGTTCAGTCTTATATATTTTCTTTAAATAGCTTTTTGGGTGAACACAAAACCACATTAGTTTACATTCAGACCATAGAAAATTATGTAACCCTCTGGTGCTCTTCGGTCACTTTTGACCAAAAATTTTTTCTGTTTTAAATTTTTAAAAATCACAGCTTCACTGGAATGGTACGAAACTTGGTGACTTTTATGTCATTTGGAATGTGAACACACACACACACACACACACACACACACACACACACACACCTTTACAAAAAGTTGTCTTTGAGAATGTCTAAATATATATCCAAACCCACAACTTAATAAAAATAAGTATTTATGTCTAAAAACAATTAGAGACTTTATAGGCCTTTTATATAGAGCTATATATAGGAATCTATGGGCTAAACCATGGAATTGCAGATGCTTTTCTTATTTTACTCCCACCAGATGGCACTAATCTGGTTTCAAAACATGACAACATGAACTGTTGTGTCTGAAATCGTACCTTTATATTGTGCATCTTTAAGGCGATATTTGTAGTGGTGTCTGAAACCATAGTGGATATTATCGAGTGCACTCATTCAATCCCATAATGCACCTCAATAACAAGCGATGTACACTTACCTGCTAGGCTATATAAGTGACATGCTAAATGAACATCTGTGCTTTCTGTCTGTATGTATCAGCACTTTTGAAGGAACAAAAGTAACGGTTGTAGGATATTTTTTAAATAATTTTCAATGGGCACAAATTGATCAATTATTGCATAAATATTAATTAGTGCCATGAAATTATCGCAAAATAAAAAATATTATTGAACAAAAATATATTACATTGATTTTACTAGGGCGAAAAAAAGTCAAATTTTAGGTGTCCGATCACTTTTGACCGTGAAGAGCACACGTGTGTCTCCCAAATAAGGAGCACCAGAGGGTTAAAGAATGCAGATTTAAACTGAAAGGATGAACAGTGATTTTAGTATAATGATGTTGCTCATATACACTGATGCTCAAAAGTTTGGGATCAGTAAGATTTTTAATGTTTTTTAAGGGAGTCTCTTCTGCTCATCAAGGTTGTATTTATTCAATCAAAAATACAGAAACAAATGTAATATTGTGAAATCTTACTGGAAGTTCTAATGTTGGTTTCCTATTTTAAAATAGAATTTATTTCTGTGAGGCAGTGCTGAATTTTCAGCATCATTACGCCAGTCTTCAGTGTCACATGATCCTTCAGAAATCATTCTGATATGCTGCTTTATTATGAGTGTTGAAACTGTTGTGCTGCTTAATATTGTTTTTTGGAACATGTGATACTTTTTTCTTTGATTCTTTGATGAATACAAAGTTAAAAAGAGCAGCATTTGTTCAAAATAGAAATCTTTTCTAACAATATGTCTTTACTATGACTTTTTATTCATATAACACATCTCTCCTGAATTAAAGTATTAATTTCTTTCAAAAAAAAGAAAGAAAAAAATGTACTTATTTTAAACTGCAATAATATTTCACAAAATAACAGTTTTTTTTCTGTATTTTTGATCAAATAGATACAGCCTTGATAAGCAGAAGATATTTCTTTAAAAAACTTAAAAAATCTTACTGATCCCAAACCTTTGAGCATTTACATTTTTTACACTGATGATTATTATTATTTTGCACAACATTTATTGTTGTTAAGCTTTGTTACTTTTATATTTATCTGTTTCATGAATTGTTACAGTTTATTTTAAATTGTGCTGAAAAAAGGAAATTTTATGTATATTATACTTCACACCTTTCTCCTTCATTCAAATTATTGCAACAAAAAACTGTCTATAGATTCCTCAACATTCAGCCAACAGGCAGGACAGAGATACAAAATACAGCTAGTCTATTCTGTGATAAAAGTGATGAATTGATTAAATTCCCAAATCTGTGTAAAACTTTTTTTCTGTTATGATTTAATGTGCATGTTGACTTATTATCAATATGACATTGTATTTGGAGGCATTTAAGCGAACAACAAACATTTAATTTATCATAAAAAAATCTTTACTTCATGAACGTCCATGACATACACTTGTGCTAAAACAGTTGGTGGGATTGAAACAAACATTTCCATAACAGTACACTCTTGTTTGATTACTGTACTTCTTGTGTTGGCATTTTCAAGAACTGCAAAAATTCATACTTGTGAAAGAACAACGGAACTACTGTACGTCACTTCTGAAGAACACTACAGTGAACAACAAAATTCATACAAATTAATTCTAAAATCGCACTGTAAAATTACACTTTTTACAAGCCTGTAAAAAAGCAAATATTCAATCAAAAGAAGGAAATTGAAATATTTATGGCTCAAAAGTGCAGAACATATGTGCAAAGCAACCGCATACTGATTTCCTCACATACAATTCATACAATCGTTCATTAAATAATTTCAAGTGAGTGTTTGCAGTTCCTAAGCGAGGCCAAACAGACAGGAACAAAATAAGAAGAGTAAAAGCCAAAAAAAAAAAAAAAAGCTATGAACTTGTCGATATGTGTGAGAATGAGCACAAATCACAACACATCTGGCACAGTCTCACCGTCTGATTACACAGAGGCAGGGAACCAGAGCTGTCTGGCTTCTTCTAACAGCCTCTGTAGGTTTTCTTGCTGGTGAGTCTATAGAGAATATACTGAAAACAACCGTGCTTCATTATCCAGGCCGCGTGAACGCGAATCAAATCCATTAGAGAAGATTTACATTTCATGACCTTTACGATCTCGAGTGCAACATGTATATATAGCGATACTGACAGTGAGATGAGATTATTCAGACAAGAGTATACAGTAATTACAGTGTGTTTTTCACTTAGCTTTTTCCTTAAGTTGTTCAATGTGGTAAGGGCAGGATTGTTAAGTGTGAATATATGCCACTCTTTAGAGGAATGTCTCGTCACATGTACAGGCGTTTTCTGCTGCGTCCTGCTCATTAAAACCACAGACATTTATGCATCTCTCACAACCAAGGCTGTAAACAGGAGGGACACGTACATTAACAGTAACTCTGATTAGTCTTCGGTATTGGCGTAAAAAAATCATTTTTTCTCCCCTTCTCTTAATAATGATCTCGATCACTAATCGAGTACATTCAGGATCCAGCAACTCGATGAGCGGTCACATGTGATGTCTCTTGTAGTGCTTGTGGTGATAGTACTGTGCGAAACCAGAGAATTTCTTCTGCAACTATGTTGTCCAAGTCGCAAAGAGGGGTCCAGGTCCTCTTGTATGTCACACGAACGAGGAGAAGCCTGTGACGGGAGTCCGTGAGCCTGGTGCGGGCTGGCCGGCGGGGGTGTAGACCCCGCCAACGCTGTGCTGTGTGACCACTGTCTGATAGTAGGACTCGGTGTCCCCGCTGGCACATTCATCATAGGAACAGGCCAGCGTCTGCTTCAGCCCCTTCTGCTGCCGCTTCCACGAGTTGAAGTATGACGGGTCGCTCATGTAGTGATTCACGAATGAGTGTTTGATCGGCTCCTCTTCGCACTCGCTATCTGTGGCCTGATCATGGAAATATGAGAGGGGAAATCACACGCTTGGAAGATTTATGTTGTGGTAAGAGATAATGTACAGTCAGCTGGTCAAAGTAAACCCCAATTGACCCTTCACAAATACCCGCCCTCAGTCATTACTGTTGCTATGTCTGACAAGCCATGCTGCTCTCACGCCACACATCACATTCTCACGCAGTGAAAAATACATCACAGAGCAAACAGGAAACTGACAACATGCAGAGAGACAAGACAGAGCAGTAGGGATGGGCGATATGGTCTTAAAAATATATCACGATAATTTCTGGTATTTATTGCAATAACAATATCAATGATGATAATTCAGGGAAGCTTATGCATCCAGTAAGAGACAAAGGCTCCCTTGCGCAGAAACTCCACATATCTACACTACAGGAAATACCTAATATGGACAAAGGTATCCAGTTATCCTGTAGCTGAATAAAAGGCAGATAGAGAAATTTTAACTGAGGAAACTTGAATACAATAAACATACAATTGCGACAATATATGGTTTATCTGTGCTCTTCAAGCAATCTTGTTTTTTATTTTTTATAAGGATAAAGTATATTTATATCGCAATGCTAATTGATATAATGCTATAAAATAGTGTGATTTCTGCCTCATTCTGTGATATGAAACCACGTCTGATCACAAAGTTATTTCAAAGACTCGACTGATGTTATGAAGTTAATTTGGAGAAAAAGCATGTCAAGAAATTATGTCTTTGTTGGACAACAGGTTCGTAAACAGGCTCATACACATGTAAAACTGTACTGCACACGTGCTACAGTGGAACATTTATTCAAGGCTCAGACTGATTTTTTGTTGCATGTACTGCCCTGACCAAACCAGTTTCAGATTGTAGAAGGAGCTCCTCGTTTAGCGATATACTCCTCAATTTCACGTTCGCCTTCCGCAATGTAGCTCCGCACAGTCGCACACAGAAATATATCAACTATTGAAGACTAATTCTTATCGTGGGGAGAATATTTACCTGTATATCGCAAATGATAAGATATCGCCCATCCCTACAGAGCAGGTTACTTCTGGTCTGAAACAAAGTCTAAGCTTTCAAATTTTATTTTTAAGAAATTCAAACAATAAATACAGTTTTGTGGTTCTTTAATGAGCCGTGTCATATCACTGTAGCAGCTCAGTTCAAGCAGCACATGAACCGATCATCTCTTCCTCTTTACTAGCTATAGCGTGAAATAAACATGAATGAACATCAGAAGGTATCTTGTTTCAACCGCGAAAAGACGTCAATTCACACCACTTTTCAAGTTCAAATCCACCAATGTCAATCTACTCTTCGGTCTGGTTTGTTAGACAAAAATTGCAAATTCGGCGATATGATTGGTCAGATCGCCTGTCAATCAAACTCCTTGCGAAGGGTTAATAGGGTAAATATGCATCACTCCACCTCAGACTCGGATATCTCTGCAGGCCTCTCTGTCAGCGCGGTGCTCTCTGTGGAAACCACGCCATTGTAGTTGCTACAGATGTCTTCGTCGGAATAGCGCAGTCCGGCTGGATTGGGTCGGGGAGGGGACCTGCTTGAAGAAAAAAAGAAGTGGTAAGGGCGTATATGATATCAGTGAATTAAAAACTTGCTGTTTGTGCGTCTTGAGGAACATAATCTCTTTGTTTGCCTATCTCCCTCTATCCTAACCCTAAGTGATACTATAGCAACTTAAAGTGCATAGGTTTGGTAAAATTTTGTGGACAAAAATGATTGTCAATAGTGTTTCAATAGATAAAGCACAGCTCACTCTTAAGTCACTTTCAAACCAAGCAGCTTTCTGTTGGCCAGTCTGGCAAATTCGTTGAACCTGTTGCGAAATCTGTGTGGGGAACATGAAATTCCCAATCATGTGGATTCCTATCGAAATTACTACTTCAACACATTTACTGACTGGTTAAACTGGTAAGATAGCTTTTATGAAATATCACAAAAATGTCAAAACCGTATTGTGAATTCATCAGATGACTCATGCATAATCTGCGTTGTTACAGTACCTGGTGCCATTCTTCCTCAAGAAGACACTCTTGACATGAACAGGCCTGCTGTTGAGCTCTAAAGCCGTGAAGCCTCCATTGTCCAGCGTGACCGTCTCCTCCACCGTGGACACAGCTTTACCTACAGCAGTCAGCATATCATCATCACAGCAAAAACATCACCTGGGTCAAACTTTAATCGCTGTTTGCTGGACGGTGTGGGAGTCTGAGTGGGCGGACATGTTTATTTGGATGAACATGTATGCGAATTTACAGCACATAATGATTATGTGAGGGAGGATGGATGGATGTGTCACGAGAAGGCTGAAGAGGTTTAGTGCAAGTCACCTGTTCCACAGCTCTTGAACTTCCTGTTCTGTCCGTGCAAAACGAGACCAAAAACCACCAGCAACAGCAGAATCAGACTGCACAATGCCAACACGATGAGAAACCACCATTCCTCATAAAACGGGGTGTCCTGTTGGGCTGTTTATGACAAAAGAGAAATGGAATATAAAGAAATACAGAATTGTACATTGTTTACAATTTTTGCAGATTTTGGGCAGTCAGACTTGAAAGATTCCAATGAAATCATGTAGTGTATGGTGGGCACAGAAGCTTGATGATTCCATCCAATCTGAGGATATCAAATCTGATATTTTGAGCAAATTATGGAACACGTTGTTTTCATTTAAATGAACAGCCTTAAATAAGGGTCTAAAAGGTTTTAAGCTTATCCACTTTTGACCATTTCCTGAAGTAGATCAAAACGCTGTATTATTCGGCTGTATTGCTTTTGTTGTGCAGACATTCATGTGGTTGAATGAGTTTTTACAGCCACAAAAGACTGCCTACTCACTGTACACTGACCTAACCTGTGGCTGTAATGGGACATGTTTTGCAGGCACACATCAAAACCAAGATATCAACTTTGCTATTTTGGGCCAAAAGCACACCGACTGAAATTGTGGTTACCATTTGTATCCTTTCCATTCCCTTCCTTTCCCACTCGCTTGTAAGCAGCGTAATGGCTTAATTTATTCAATTGTACTTGTGTGCCACACTTGGTGCTCCAGTGAAAGTGATGTAGAGCTTGATGAAATAAGAGGGGACAAAATCCAAACACAAGTCACAGGGGATGCTTTTAAAACAGTGGTTTTCAAGCTTTTTTCTTTTTAAATTGAAGCGACCCATATATATATATATATATATATATATATATATATATATATATATATATATATATTAGTGCTGTCAAACAATTAATCGCATGCAAAATAAAAGTTTTTGTGGTGTGTGCTCTGTATATATATATATATATATATATATATACTCACCTAAAGGATATATATAAATACACACACATGCATGTATATTTTTAAGAAAAATATGTTGTTTATATATTAAATATATTTATACATAATATAAATATGAATATAAATGTATACATGTAAATATGTTCAAAATATATACTGTATGTGTGTGTATTTATATATACATAATAAATATACACAGTAAACACACATATATTATGTTAACAAAAACTTTTATTTTGGATGCAGCAAAAAAAAAGGTTTGACAGTACTAATAATACATACGTACAGTATATATACATATATATATATATATATCGTGAAAAGGTTCATTATTTTTTGTAACATTTCAAAAAGTGAAACTTTCATATATTGTAGATTCATTACATGTAAATAGGGCTGCAACAAACGATTATTTTGATAATCGATTAATCTAACGATTATTAGAACGATTAATCGACTAATCATCAATTATTTCACTGATTAAGCAGTAAACTTTGATTATTCAGCTTTTGCAATTAGTTAAAATATTAAGTTATACATATTCTAACATAAATAAAGGTTACTTCAGCTTTAGAAAAGCATATTATGTAATTAGAATTATTATACAATTCATTGGTAACACTTTACAATAAGGTTCATTAATTAACATGAACTAAGAATGAACAATACTTCTACAGCATTTATTAATCTTAGATAATGTTAATTTCAGCATTTACTAATGCATTTATAAAAATCACAAGTTGTGTTTTTTAGCATTGTTAAATGCACTGTGAACTAACACGAACAAACAATGAACAACTGTATTTTATTAACCAACATTAACAAATTAATACATAAATATAATAAATGCATTGTTCATTATTCATTCATGTTAATTAATACATTAACTAATGTTAACAAATGATACCTTATTGTAAAGTGTTACCAATTCATTATACAAATAGATGTATTTGGCACACAAAATGAGATGACAGACAGAGACATTCACCATTTAATTAGCTACATGAAAAAGTAACTAAATGACATCATTCTACCTAACATCTCCTTTTGTAAGTCACATAGATAAGAAACTAAATAAAGGTAAGTGATAAGATGCTTTGGATAAACTATCTTATTCACAACATAATGTCTTCAGATACCTTATAGGGTTATGATAACCAAAACAGTCCTTTGTAAGTCAAACTGTTACTTTAATGAAAATATTTTTTTCCCACTAATAAAAATATTTTATCATTAACTAGCTCCACACTGGAGAGCTGCTTTATAACAGAAAATCAAGTTGTAATTCTAACTGAAAGCAACACTGACTCTGGTGTTTCATATTTAATACCGTAAAGCTGCTTGAATTAAGGCTATTGCATAAAGTACTATAAAAATAAACATGATGTGACCGGACTTTCCTGGAGTAACGTTACTGAACTGCAGAGCTCATGCAAACATCCGCATCGCTGTAATCAGAAGCATCTTTTACTGCTGCTTTCACACTGCTGTCAGTTTTTGTTGTGCTTATTTCGTTACTGAGAGGAAAGCGCACAATATATATTTACATATTCATCCAAACGCGCTCAGGTTCGGATATATTTGCTCTGAAGCGCTGCGTGTGTCTTCTCTTGAATTGCATCCAGGAGGGCTGAATTACACTTGCACTACAGCGCCACACTGGACAAACCACAGTATTGCAGGCTCTAACATTAGGTCATATGAGATCAAACGACTACTCGACAACAAAAATATTTGTTGACAATTTTTATTTTCGACGTTATCGATAATGTTGACTAATCGTTGCAGCCCTACATGTAAAGTAAAACATTTAAAAAGTTTTTTTTGTGTTAGTTTTGATGATTAGAGCTTACAGCTCATGAAAATAAAAAATCCAGTATCTCAAAATATTAGAATATTTCCTAAGGTCAATCAAAAAAAAAAAGGATTTGCAAAACAGAAAAGTTCAAGTTCTTTCAAATATGTTCATTTATGCGCTCAATACTTGGTCGGGGCTCCTTTAGAACAAACTCCAGCATCAGTGAGGTGTGGCATGGAAGCGATCAGCCTGTGGCACTGCTGAGGCACTATTGAGCCTTCAGCTCGTCTGGATTGTTGGATTGACTGTTTCTCATCTTTCTCTTGAAAATATCCCATAGATGGACCAACACCAGCAGACGTCACGGCACCTCAAATCATCACTGACTGTGGAAACTTCACACTGGACTTCAAGCATCTTGGATTCTGTTCCTCTCCACTCTGCCTCCAGACTCCAGAACTTGATTTCCAAATGAAATGCAAAATTTACTTTCATCTGAAAAGAGGACTTTGGACCACTGAGCAACAGTCCAGTTCTTTTTCTCCACAGCCCAGGTAAGACGCTTCTGACGTTGTCTCTGGTTCAGAAGTGGCTTGGTAGCCCTTTTTCTGAAGACGTCTGAGCGTGGTGACTCTTGATGCACTGACTCCAGCTTCAGTCCACTCCTTGAGAAGCTCTCCCAAGTGTTTGAATCAGCTTTGCTTGACAGTATTCTCAAGCTTGCGGTCATCCCTGTTGCTTGTGCATCTTTTCCTATCCAAATTCTTCCTTCCAGTCAACTTTGCATTTAATATGCTTTGATACAGCACTCTGTAAACAGCCACACCTTTCAGTAATGACCCTCTGTGACTTACCCTCTTTGTGGAGGGTGTCAATGTTCGTCTTCTGGATCATTGCCAAGTCAGCAGTCTTCCCCATTATTGTGATTTCAAAGAACAAGAGATACCCGGAATTTATACTGTAGGGATGGTCATTAATTGAAACTCAAATGTAAATATTCAAATATTTTGAGAAACTGATTTTTGATTTTCATGAGCTGTAAGCTCTAATCATCAAAATTAAAACAAAAAAAACTTTTGAAATATTTTACTTTACATGTAATGAATCTAAAATATATGGAAGTTTCACTTTTTGAAATACGTTACAAGAAAAAAAATGAACTTTTTCACAATATTCTAATTTTTTGAGATGTACCTGTAGAGAAATTTAGTGTTGAGCAAATTTAGCAGCTAAATTTCCCTAAATTTGTTCTGCTGAACATTTTGGATGACCTGAGGGTGAATACATTTTCTGCAAATTTTCATTTTTGGGTGAACTATTCCTTTAACGTTCATTTAACTTATCCAATTGGTAGATTTCTTTTCTTGTTTTAAGCATAAACTTACCGTATTGACCAGAATATAAGACAATGTTTTTTTCTTCGAAATACATCTGAAAAAACGCGGTCGCGGTTATATTCAGGGTCTAGACCTGGTCTAGACTTTGACATGTCAATAATACACTCACAACAATAGATGGCGCCAAACGCATAAAACGAGTGTGCCATGAAATATGTAATTTAATTTGTGTTTTAAAGATCGCGAGTGAAAAAAAGAAAAAGAAAAGCTTACAGCGGCATGAGTCGTGACTGTCATGTTAGCCTGATGGGAACAAACTGCCTCTGTAAGTGATTTTAAAACATAAGACAGTACCCAGATTTGAAGACTTCAATAAGATTTCACTTAATAAAATTTTGGTAGGCTACTATGAGATTGATTGCCTAAATGTTATATAATTCAGATGGGCCACCTGTTATTTTTATGGTAGCTACATCAAAAAGTGTATATTTTTAAATGTCATTGTTGGTACAAGTATTTATCATACTTTCAAAACAAAAAATAAAATAGGAAAAATACGCAATATGAAAATAATTTAAGAAAAAAAAGTGTTTTACAGAAAAAAACAAACAAGATTTGGTTTTCAAAAAGCCTTTTTCCAAAAAAAGGGGGGGTCATCTTATAATCAGGGTCATCTTATATTTGGGTCAATATGGTACTTTTAGATTTTTTTTCTTTCAGAAAACAAGACTTAATATCATATGTCATTTTGCTTATCAAATAAATGTATCTTGATTTAAGATTGATTTAATAGTTAAACACAATGAAAAACAAGACTTTTGTTCACAGTGTGATAGCTTTCTCAACAGATTCTCATAGGCAGCAATGAGCTTAAATGGAGAACACTGGGAGAAGTCACATTATTCTCCTGTAATCTCATGTCTTCTTTCAAAAAGATTAAGATTTCCAAGATTTATCAAACTGTGCCAAGATTAAGTGTGAAATCAAATCAGAGAACTCAATATGAACTCAATCACTCCTCATCTGAGCAATACATTCATTTTATATTCATATACTCTTAACTAAATGTCTACAATTAGTTAACTTGTGTATTTTTATTTATCCTACCGAATTTTAGTAGAAACATGTGAGTTGAAGTTTACGAAACATGTCTGAAAGCTTCATTAAGACTTGCCAGCCAAGAAAGTGGAGCTTTTCCAGAAGGACATGGTACAAACAGTTCATGTGGGTGTAAAAGTCACATTAGAGCTAAATAATACCAACAGTAATTGATGCAACACCCTGTCAAAATCTCTTTGATGACTCATCTCAGTACAGAAGGCCTTGAGGAGAGTGTAATTACCTGACATGGCAGCAGAGGGTGCACTCGGCTCACCGTAGCCGAACTCATTGACCGCCAGAACTCTGAACTGGTAGCTGATACCCTGCCGTAGGCGGTCTAGACTCACCGAGTGAGAGGCACTGGTGGGAGGCAAGTGGCGCACAAACGTATCCCACATCCCTTCATCTGCAGAGAGCAAGGTCACTTCCAGTGAAAATGTCATTGTGCACTTGGTAGCACTAAGTTCATTACTGTGTCCCATTTCACTTAGCAGATGCTGACATCAAGAGAGCAGCTAGCAGCTGTTTCATTGCCAGACAAGCAATGATGTTCAATGTGAATGAAACCATATTGACATGGAAAGGGCAGTTATACCAATGTATCCAAGTAGCAATGGCAAGTAAATGTTCAGTAGATTATTTCAGACCAACATTCAGACTCCTAAATTAACACTCGTCAAGTGCCAAATGTGAGTAGAAATTAGTTTTGGCTGATAACTTTTCTAGGAGCAGCAACATTACATGGTTTGAACGGAAAAAACAAACAAAAAAAAACTTAGTGATCTTCTAGCAATTTTTAGCTCAGTGAAAAAAAATCTGAGGCTCATCTAAGATTCCTAAATTTTTTTCTCTATAACATGTGGCGACACATAAACCACCAAAATAGAAATACATGGAACTGTAAATGATGCACTGAATGATACAATGACCTTCATTGTACAAATAAGCAAAAAAAAAAAAAAGAGAGAAAATAAATAAATAAATACATAATGAAATACAGTTGGCTGGTAAATAATTAGATTAGCAGATTTGTGGCAAAAAGAAATTGACTGCAATAAAGCAGCATTTTGATTCTTGGTGAAACCAAAGATTTAATGATGCTACATGAAAATAATCACTATATACAGTATATTATAAAACTATTAAAAGCAATATTAAAAAAACACACACACACAATATTTTAGAAGTACTTAACCAATGTAATAGTTTTTTTATTTTTTATTTTGAATTACCTTTCCATATTTTCAGTTTTTAGTTTAAATATATATATGTATTTCCATAAATTTTATCCCTATTTGCACGGGATTAGTATTACCTGGTGACCTCCAGTCATTTGTAATAATTGCGGAGGTCGTCTGTGATCTTAATCCCGTGCGAATCGGCCATGTCTGTAATTTGTAAAGTAAAAATTCCCCCGCAAATGACCTACCATATTTCGCCGAACACGAGGTCCTGTGATAATTTTAGTCCCGTGCGAATCGGTATCTCTGTGATTTGGCCAGAATTTGGCGGGTCGTATATAATTTTTCAAGGTTTTTGTTTCCTGTGCGCCTTTTTATCCATCTTTCGCAAACAATGGAGCTGCGATGGAGTGTTTGATAGTATTTTGGGTGCTGTCATATCGCTACACTACACAATTTGCAGAAAGAGAAAGCTGTAAAGGTTTTGAGGTTAATGTGTTACAAATAAATCTAGCATAAAGCTTGAGATATTATTTTAACCTGGTGAAATGTAAATAACATGACACAGGGCACGAAACTATATTACCGTATTGACCCGAATATAAGACGACCCCCCCTTTTTCCAGATGTACCTTTTGGAAAAAGGCTTTTTGAAAACCAAATCCTGTTTGTTTGTTTCTCTCTCTCTCTGTAAAACACATTTTTTTCTTAAATTGTTTTCATATTGCATATTTTTCTTATTGTAATTTTTGTTTTGAAAGTATGGTAAACACATTTTAAAATATACACTTTTTGATTTAATATAAAAATAACAGGCAGCCCATTTGAATTATTTAGGCTATCCATCTCATAGTAGCCTACCTAATAGTTTCTTTTATAAAATCCATCTAATTGGACCATAGAACGGGACTCTCAAAGCCTTGACATCCGGGTATCCGGGAGAAAAATCTGTAAATTCGAGTAAAATCACAGGCTTCGCTTATCCCATGCGAATGTACCACATGAAATTCAGATGTGTGTATGTGTGTGTGTGTGGGGGGGGCGGCTCAGTCCAACAGACATGGTTCCCAGATAATACCAATCCCGTGCGAATATGGCTTTTGACTTATTTTTATTCACCATAACCTTACTTATTTCAGTTAGTTGCAATGGCGACTTTTTTTTTAAGTTTAAATTTCTCATTTAACATTTATATTTTATTTTGGTAACACTTTAAGGTGTCCTTGTTACACATGTCACATATACTTACTGTTATAATAGCAATTATAAATGCATAATTATATGCAAGTAACCGTAAACCAAACCCTAATCCTATCCCTAACATATAGTAAGTACATGTAGTTCATTCATATTACTCAGTACTTAAATGTATAATTACACTGTAACAAGAACACCTTAAAATAAAGTAACCTTTATTTTATTTCAGATTACTGAGATTTCAGAGGTTTTCAGAGGTTTCAACTTGGTTGGTGGTTGAAAAAGTGCAAAAAACTTTGGCACTACTTTGATTTTCCTTAAATGTTTAATTGCTGCTCTAAATTGACGTTTTTGAAATATTTATAGTGAATATTCAATAAAAAAGTGAATATATTAATAGCATGTTTTGATTGATGTACCTGATGGGCGTGCTTCAATCACATAGCCAGTCACATGTCCTGCTCCTGTATCTCCTGGTGTCCAATGGATGTTGAGCATGGATCCTGTCTTTGTGATTGACATTTCTACAGGAGATCCAGGAGACCCTAAACAGAGAGGAGAGTGTGCAGTGAACTGAGAAGAACAGGCGAGCGATCCGACCCTTGTGAGTGAAGGTCTAAAGCTAAACCAAACGCCTACACCACTGTGAGATATTGATCCAAGCAGGTGTTTTTTCACAGCCTGGATTTTTGACACCTCTCGCTGAGGAGTGGGGAATGTAAGCTGTGCTCAGCGACCCTGAGAGGTTTGCTGATCTGTTTTTGTTTGGTTGTGTAGCTCACCTTTGACAGGACCTGCTGTGATGTTGGCCTCTGCCTCAGGCCCGTAAGCAATAGTCCTGGCCTGCACGCGGAAGCAATAGGTCACACCCTTGGTCAGGTCACGCACCTTCAGCCAGCGCTGCCAGCTGCCACGGATATCCACCGTTACCACTTTAGTCACACCTAATGTGCACATACACACACAAGACAGCACAATTACACACTACCGCATGAACAAACATTACAATGCAACAGCATCTTCTTACCTTGGAACAGCGAGTCAAAATCAATTATGTACGATAAACTATGTTGACATTAAGAAATATTATTAAAGTCAGCCATTTTCTGCTTCTGGCTTTGAGAAAATTCAACACAGAGCCATGGAAGCAATAAGAAGAAAATGAGTTTTATATAAACAACTCATCACATCATCATCAAACATCAAAACACTACTAGCGATGTTAAAAAAAAGCCACAGTTCGAACCAGAACATTATGAGAGAGTCTGATGCAGTAGAAACATGCAAACCTTGAATAGGAGCGCTGGGCTCATATACCACTCTGTAGCCTTCCACCACACCGTTGGGGGACAGCGGGAAACCCCAAGACACATTCAGAGTGCTGCTGGTCACCTCGGAGAAACTGATGAAGCTGGGAGCGCTGGGGGCTGTGAGACCCGTGTAGTTTGATCAATGCAACAAATACAAATTACGTTAAAGCAATAAGCCATTAACCAGGGTTTTTACCATGATTATACAGTGTTCTTATGCATAACGTAACCACAAGAAGATCTTGACCACATTACAGTTTCGTATTATAAATCAAATTATTTAATTTGTTTCAAAGAGCCATATTGTATGCACAAGATCCGGAAAAAACCAAGCAATTGGCTAAGCAAATACATATGAAAAAACAATACGATAAAATAAACAAACTAAAATGACTTTTAATATCTATGGAAAGCACACTTTCTCTCTTGATGGATCACTGAAATATTAAAAATATTTAAAGGAAAGAGGCTTATTGCTTGTACAAAACAGCAATATGACAAATGACTCCAATAATATTGTTGTTTTGTTCATAACTTAAAACATGCTTCCTTTCATTTAACTTATCACAATAATTGCTGCTCAATTTCAGATCATTTCATGAATATTCAGAGTTTAAATAATGAGAGCTTTATTAATTTGTCAAATAATGAGAGCTTTATTAATTTGTCAAATAAGTGTACTTTTTGTTAACATTTTGCAGAAAATAATCTTTAAAAATTCACTAGTTTTTATTTTTATAAGTTAGAATTTTTTCTGTGAATGTTTAATAAATAATATTAATTTTAGTATTAATACATTTTTAGTATTAAGGTTTTATTTAATTATTTTTTTTTTTACAGTTGCTAAGCATCACAGCAACTTACTAAAAGCATATTAATATAAAATTTAATTGGTATGTGTCACAGGTGTGAGTACATTGCCTATTTCGCAACTGCTTTAAATGTGGCACATCCAATCCAATTTTAGAGTCTGATGTAATATGTTAAATAAAAACAAACCTATAAAAGTGACTATATCCCACTCTCTCAGTTATTTTACAGTGCTAGCTATGCAAATCTGTTCTCTTACACAAATGCAGCTCGTTGCTTTAGGAAATGTCAAAGAGAGGTAGAGTTGGTGAGTTTCCACTATTTGAACAAATGAGGTCACATCAAGACCATTTGAATAATTTTCAAATAGTTTTTTTAGGTGACTTGTGGGTAACAAGCCCCTCCCTGTCATTTCAGGTCAAATCATTCCCTGCTTGTGCGTAATTCATTCCGACAACATTTATAGAGTGAATGATTTAATGCAGAACACATGAATTGCTAATGTGAATGATGCAACGGTGATATAACGCAGTATGCTCCAAAATATGATCAGGTGTCGACCTGGTTTTCATGCATGGAGAAGAACAATATGGAAGTGGACGTGTTGCCCTTGGCGCACTGTCTGCGTTCAGATTGATAGTTTAGCCTTAAAAGGTGTAACGGTTTGTGCTCAGGTCAGAGGGGGCCTCTGTGATTAGTTGTGAATGGAAGTTTAATGGCCGTTAAGATGATTTGTGCAGATGCTCACCTGCCTGAAGAGTGCGCCCCCTCCTGGGCTCACTGAAGGGACCGTCTCCAGCAGCATTGAAGGCGGACAGCTTGACCATATGGTATGTGTAGCTGGTCAGGTTCTTCAGTCTCATGCTGGTTTCAGGCCGGAAGAGAATCTTAACTCTCTCGGTTTCATTCTGATTGTCCATCTCCCAGTAAAGAATCTACAGGCAACAAAATGAATGAATAAGACAAAAAGACTTGCTTCTGCTAAATGCTTGGATCATAAAATTAAAAGGAAACACCCTGTTGCTGCTAGAGAGAGAAAGATTTCCTGGAGCAGATCTAGAGAGGTGGTGCTGGGGAGTTGGTGGGATAAGATGAGAACACGTATAGCACACAGATGCATTCACTGAATACATGATGCTTTATTAACAAAGTTCGGGAGGAGTGCGTCAGATACTTAGCCTAATTAACACAGGAGGTTCGCACTCAAGTTAATCAATGCACGGATATAAATACAACTGACATACCTCTATTCACTTGACGGATAATCAGCATTCGGTTTGCACCTTTTACCATTACATCTCAGACTCAACGCGTCGCGTCCAAACAACGAGACCTATACTGAGGATTTTTCGGATCCTCCGGCCAATCTGCTGGCCCCATGATCGGTCTTTCTCCTCCAGACATGGCCGCCGAGGTCCAGTGCTTTGTCGCGGCCGTTACTCTTTGCTCGACGCTGAGGCTACCACTGGCATCGCTTCCATCATCTTATCATTCGGAAGCAAATATCCGTGCCAACAATCCCTCCGATCGGAAAGTGGTTCGTATTTAAGCCTGAGGCAAACACTGATTAATTCCGACGCAACGTCCTCGCGGAGAGTAAACAAAGCAGATTTACATGATCTATTCTTCACTGCGCAAACCACCTTCCCTCCTAAATCCACTCCAGCCGCCAAGGCGGCCAATAGATCGAGAAAGGCACCGAACTCGCCTCGCTCGACACCACCATCGTCTCTACGAGCGTCGGGTCGCAGCAGCAGGCCTTCAACGAGCCTGGGCCGCGCCCCAGTTCTCACCACAGCAAAGCCTCACTCGCTTCCCGCTTCGGCTCAGCCTTCACCGTGGCTCTCCCAGCTGCAGCGCCGTATGCAGCCGGGCCTCTAGCTTCTGTTTCCAGATGCTAGCGCGAGGCGGCCTCCGCTAGCGGCGCAACCACAAGTCTTTCCAAATAATTCTCAGGTAAAATCGCTAAAGGCAGGTAATTTGTTGATCAAAGTTGTTAAAGGACGTCACGACATCATTGGACGTTAATGTCACTATGTAACCATGACACAAGTGCTTAGGATACACACTGGAATTACTCAAACTTTCCTTATTTTTCACCAGCATTTTTACCTATAATTAATTTACACATTGCATTTCAATAAATGGACATAAGATGGATAAGATTAATTTAATTTTATGGTTAAAACCAACAGTGGAATAGGAAAATTTCACAGTTGATCACAGTGGACCAACAGTAAATGATTAACAATCATAGGTACAAACAAAACAACAACAAAAAAAGCATTTTATTACTTTACCATTTTTTAAAGGTTGCCAAATAATTTTTTAAATCACCACATTTGTTGCTAGTTGCTTGAAAAACAAGTTACTAGGTTAGTGCAACAGCCTCTCAGTCAAGCAACCTTGGCCCTTTAGTCTGTCTGCCGGCGAGGCTCAACCATCCGACGCAGTGAGTATTGATCTCCCGTCGGATGCCGCAAGAACCTCCCGGCCAGACAACCCCTTCCTTTTCCATCCCACGGTCGGCGAGGCTTACCCGCCCGACGCCGTGTGTATTGACCTCCAGTCGGACATCGGCGAGAGCCTCCCCGATTTCAGTTTTCCCTTTCCCTTCAGTTTTGTCTTCAGCAAGTGAAATGCATGCTCAATCGGATTCAGGTCAGGTGATTGACTTGGCCATTGCATAACAGTCCACTTCTTTCCCTTCAAAAACTCTTTGGTTGCTTTTGCAGTATGCTTTGGGTCATTGTCCATCTGCACTGTGAAGCGCTGTCCAGTGAGTTCTGAAGCATTTGGCTGAATATGAGCAGATAATATTGCCCGAAACACTTCAGAATTCATCCTGCTGCTTTTGTCAGCAGTCACATCATCAATAAATACAAGAGAACCAGTTCCACTGGCAGCCATACATGCCCACGCCATGACACTACCACCACCATGCTTCACTGATGAGGTGGTATGCTTAGGATCATGAGCAGTTCCTTTCCTTCTCCATACTCTTCTCTTCCCATCACTCTGGTACAAGTTGATCTTGGTCTCATCTGTCCATAGGATGTTGTTCCAGAACTGTGAAGGCTTTTTTAGATGTCGTTTGGCAAACTCTAATCTAGCCTTCCTGTTTTTGAGGCTCACCAATGGTTTACATCTTGTGGTGAACCCTCTGTATTCACTCTGGTGAAGTCTTCTCTTGATTGTTGACTCACATACACCTACCTCCTGGAGAGTGTTCTTGATCTGGCCAACTGTTGTGAAACTGGTGTTTTCTTCACCAGGGAAAGAATTCTTCGGTCATCCACCACAGTTGTTTTCCGTGGTCTTCCGGGTCTTTTGGTGTTGCTGAGCTCACCGGTGCGTTCCTTCTTTTTAAGAATGTTCCAAACAGTTGTTTTGGCCACGCCTAATGTTTTTGCTATCTCTCTGATGGGTTTGTTTTGTTTTTTCAGCCTAATGATGGCTTGCTTCACTGATAGTGACAGCTCTTTGGATCTCATCTTGACAGTTGACAGCAACAGATTCCAAATGCAAATAGCACACTTGAAATGAACTCTGGACCTTTTATCTGCTCATTGTAATTGGGATAATTAGGGAATAACACACACCTGGCCATGGAACAGCTGAGAAGCCAATTGTCCCATTACTTTTGGTCCCTTAACAAGTGGGAGGCACATATGCAAACTGTTGTAATTCCTACACCGTTCACCTGATTTGGATGTAAATACCCTCAAATTAAAGCTGACAGTCTGCAGTTAAAGCACATCTTGTTCGTTTCATTTGAAATCCATTGTGGTGGTGTATAGAGCCAAAAATGTTAGAATTGTGTCGATGTCCCAATATTTATGGACCTGACTGTATATATATATATATATATAACAGTTACTGCTGATCCTCTAATCTGACTGGACAAGAGACTTTTTCTGTTGATATTTCACCTGCGTGTTCTAGACGGGCTGTCATTCAGTGCAGTTTCATTGTTACGCCACAAGGTGGCGGCAAGGGACTGTCTTTGAGTGAGTCTTTAAACCGTTCATTCAACTACACGTTCAAAAATGCTGATTCATTCAAAGAGAGATGTAATGAAACACTTTTGAAATCATTTTAACTTTGAGTGCCACTTTTAAAGGTTCTGCTGACCAGCAGATCGTCGATGCTCAGACAGAGATTTCACTTTCCTTGGACGTGACTCGGCCTGAAGGACAGACGCAGGTAATCGCATGCGCTCAGTCAATCTCTCTCTCATTCTACTGAGCCTCTGTACAAATCAGCATGGTACACATTATATTATCATTACTAACTTATTTAATATTCAGTACACATGCATGAAGTGTAAAATTAGAAGGGCATAACCTTACGAAAAAAGAAAACGCACAAATATTGCGGTTATTGCATTTCTCTGCGGTTATGCTCGTCAATATGCGGTTATCACGACAGCCCTACGTGAGCTGCAAACTAATACAGAGAAGTTTTTTTTGTCATAGCTGTTACTATGGATGGGTGGATTCATGTTACTATATTGCATATCTTGGCACATCTGGAATGCTGTATTGGCCAATCAGCATTGAGCACAATAATCTAACTTGTTCAATCCACTTTAGTTATATTACACAAATGGTCATACAAACTCTTTAAAGAACAACTTAAATGTACAGAGGGCTTATAGTCTCTTTTACTGAACATGCAGAATGGAAGCATTCAATGAAACAAGGATCTCTGCATTAACATGAATCTGCCATATTAGTGCCAGGACATTTTTATATCAATTTCATGCATATTTCAGCAGATTTTCACTTAACCCTCACCCATGATCATTATTTCATGACCCAAATGGGCAGTTCTTTAAAACATACTGTCTGGCACCATTATCTAACGCAGTAAAATCTGTGGAGAATATAAGAAAAAAAAAGACGAAACAGATTGTAGATATTCTTCCACCCTAGAGAGCTTGAAATGACAGTAGAGTTAGAGGGGAGGAGAAAAAGAGGACGGATAATAAGAGTATGAGAGAGACTGGACGAGGTGGGTGGTTTGGGGGTGTCACCTTATATCCCTGAATAATGCCATTTTGGGTCTCGGCAGGGGGTGGCTCCCACTGCACCTCCAGCTGTGTGGATGACAAAGTGTTGATCTGGATGTTCTGAGGAGCCACGGAGGGAGCTACGAAAGAGCAGAGGAGATACTGTAAATACATCACACTCAATCCCTCCAGCTAACCACTACAAACTGTGCCCTGAAAAATGAGATGCACTCATTCTGCTTTGGTGCCGGTGCCCAATCTGGAACCATTCCACGTTTCCACTTGTTCTAAACCTGTATGACATTCTTACTTCTGATGAACACAAAAGAAGATATTTTGAATAATTTGGCAAACCAAACAGTTGACTGTTTGGTTACCAACATTATTCAAAATATCTTCAGAGTTTCACTTTTGGAAGAACTATCCAGAAAAAGTGGAAACATCAGTTTCTGAACAAGAG
Organism: Barbus barbus; assembly: GCF_936440315.1. Taxonomy (NCBI): domain Eukaryota; kingdom Metazoa; phylum Chordata; class Actinopteri; order Cypriniformes; family Cyprinidae; genus Barbus; species Barbus barbus. Next base: position 18,962,732 of record NC_136732.1, read on the forward strand.
CTGGTACTAGTGGAAAAGTAATATCAGATGAACACTGACTCCAGTGTGCCTGCCGCCCTCTGTTTTGTCTCTGTTAAATGTCATTCATTAAAGGGGCAAGGAATACATAATCCCCATCCGTCATAAATCAGCAACAGATGCAGCTACCCCAGACAGCAATCATCAAAAAAAAAGAACGAATTTAATAAGACCAAACCTGAAGGCAGAGCTAACTCCGGGAGCATGACAGCTCATCTATTTTAGGGGCTTGAAAGTTGAGTTTACGTGTAGTAAAGCGGGCTGACTCATTTATGAGCGAGAATAAATTACAGCTTTGGACAGTGGGGTTCAAGAGAGGCTGGCACGAGAGGCTCGACTGAATGAGCTGTTAAAATAAAGCACAGACAAGCTCAGTTCCAACATCTTAGGGAGCTGTCTTGCTCTCTACACAGGATGCATCCAAACCGAAACCTTTTCAAGTGAGATCTACATATAGATGACAACTCCATATGCCACACAACACTTCTCACATCAGGTGCACTGGAGACACAACAGTTGTGTCCCAAATGATGTACTATACACTATGCTCCTATTCACTGTTTTCTCAAACATCTAGTGAATGAGGTCTAAAAGGTTATTTTCATCCAGCATTGAAGCCTGATAGCCCTCCCTCTTTGGCTATGCAAAAAAAGCCGCTACAGTGGAGTGCTCAACATTCCACATCATATTTTCAGCTAAATAACTACTTTTTCTTGCTGGATTTTTCCAGTGTGAACTCACTACTCTAAAATTTTGGGTAAATCCTGCCTCTTGTGTTCGTGCGTGTTCTGCATTCGTGAATCAGTCTGAACGAACAATATGATGGCATTAATGGGAAGACCAATTTACTATACTTATATATCACCACTTTGTCAAGTCAAAATCTTTGATGACTGATGATCTGAAAACAAGTTTATAATGAAAAAGAACAACTGAACACCAGTTCATAAATAAAATATACAATTGTTAAAATATAATATATTTTTAAATTATTATTAAATTGTTATTTTTGAATAAATGTAAAAAGCTTATACTTGGTTTTAATAAATGGAATATCCTATTAATTACATTGTTAGTGTAAAAATACAATATAGATTTTTATTCTGGTAGTGTAAGTTACAAGAAAATGTGACTGGGACAGTATAAATAGAAATAAAAAAAATAATAAAAAATTCAGAACACCACTGCATATATATCAGCTACAAAAGCTTTGACACCAGTGTAAACCATCTAAGACCTTTAAAGAGGAAATATGTCAAAATAAGCAATTTATGCAACATATCAAAGTTTTAACCAGCAGTACAAAAAAAAAAAAAACAAACAAAAAAAACAAACTGTGGCAACAGTTTAAAAGTAACCCAGTTCTGTGGAAAAAACACAGACTTGGCAACCCTGAGTAAGGCCGTTGGGATGGCAGAAGCTTTAAGGGCAAAACACCCTTCACGCTTGCTCTCCGCCTCTTTCCCAGCCTACATCTCTCTGATCCCTCTCAGAGTATTCTTCAGATGTAGCCAACCTGACGTTAATCAGAGGGAAATTCATTTGTTTGTTGGGCTGTCCCCCCTCCTGCTGCTGGGAGTAATCTCCACGCCTGGCCCCTTCTAATGATGCTGTTAATAACCTGATGTTGATAACCCTGCCTGCTCCACCAGCTGCTTGAGTTCTTTATGACAGATTCATATTTACTGCTTCATTAAACCCCTTATGAGAGGAGGCCAAAAATGCTGCAAAGAGGTGAAGGAGGTAAAAAAAAACATGCACGCACACACACCCTATCCTGCCAAAACTCTCACCACGACTGCTTTTATTAATACTGTGAAGCTACTACAGAAATGCTACTTAGAATTCCATAAATAATCTTGGCAAACATTGGGCGAAATACAAAACTGTGCGGCGAGTAAGAGGCTTGACAACATCCTGTCTGCAGTGTCAGCCTGTTAGCACTGCTGGAGTGGAATTAAACAGCAAAAACGACAGTTTGCATTTGTAGCAATTTGCCTGCGTTCGATACTTTTAAGCATATGTTGGAAATGCGGACGTAATGCATCTATTTGCTAGCAGTGGGAGGATTGTTTTTCCACTAAAGGTCCTTTCATTGATCATATGAGATGCCCCGCGTGAATATAGATTTGTTTCGGGCTGTGTAGGTCATAAAAATCCTTTCTTTTGTGGTGTACCCAATAAAACAGCACAACAATTATCAGTTTTCCGTGGAATAGCTGGAATGTCATATCCGGGCTTCCTCTTTTGGCAGCTCATTAGACGAAGCGCTCAGCTCTTCAGCCAGGCAGCTGGATATTATTCAAATATACCAAAACAATACGACTGTTTTTAGTAACAAAACAACTTGAACTCAAATTGAAAAGCACTTTACAATTCAGCAGTACAAGCTAGCTGGCAGAAGCCTGATTGTAATGTAGGGAAGAACAGAGAGTTAAACCAGCCTTCAGTACAGCTTGAAACAGCAAACTCATCTATGAGCACACGCTTTATTCAGCCATCTTTTCATATCTCCAAGCACTCCAGATCCATGTGGTCCTCTTAGCACATCATCCTCAAGTCCTCTTTAAAAGAACCAAACTCACATCGGACTGAAAAGTGAAGAGACTGAAAAATATATATTTTTAATGCATTCACAGCAAGTAGTCCCAAATCTCTTTTTAGTCTACTAGAGTTTAATTTCACTTTCCATTCACACTGCTTTTTTAAATTTTTTAAAATTTGTACTGTATCATAACTGTATAATAATCATATCACACATCTATATATTTGTAGTTGTTGCAAAGACTGTAGAATACCCAAGACATGTCACTCGTATAGTTTTGAATGGGGAAAAATGCAACGCTCAATATGGCCGCTCAATCGCAGGAAGCCCCGCCTTCTGAATGAAAGAGCCAATTGCTAATCAGTAAAGTCAGCGCATCACTGCAGCTGCAGTTAGAAGTCCAGGTTGCTATAGAAACAGTCAACGCTCTGAGACGCGCACTCAGGACTGCGCATGATCTAGCCTGAGAAATAAGCTTTTTATAATGCTATTTGAGCAAAAGAAACAACATTTATGATACAGTTGTTGTCCGATTTCATTGGTGATTTCAAATATGAAATTTAATCGTAAGCTCAGTGAACAGTTTTGGAGAATTTGATGTTTCCTCATACAAAGTGATAGGAGCTGCACTTGAGCCCGAGAGGCGTTTCAAAGATGGCCGCCGAGTGACAGACTTTGGTTGTAGTTATTAATAACAACAACAATAATGAATTAGAAAAATACTTAATATTATTATACATTTCATATTATGGGGTGAATAATAATAATAATTATGAAAATAATAACAATAATAAACTTTTTAATTATTGAAAATTATTAATAATTTGTATGCATGTTTTTTCAAACTGATGTGTTCTACAGTATATGTAATATCTCATTCTGTCATTTGCAAAAACAAAAAACAGAATAAGCAGCACTTTGTAAGGTAATCTGTAATAGCCATATTTTTAGTTCATATTTAGATTCACACAAAAGTGAAAACAAGTTAAATGAAGCACTTTGTGTCCCCAATTCACTTTCAATTTTAGTTTGGTTTATTTTAAAGTGGTTGTTTTGAAGCCAATTTTTTTTACAAACCACTCTCAGATACCTGAAACTACATTTCAGTACTAATCAAGATTGCATCAGACAGTTATAACAAAGCTAATTGATCCAAAAATAGATCCAAGTCTAAAAATGGATTCAAACCCAGTCCTTTAGGTGGGTTTGTGTTTCTGTCACATTAGGCAGAAGCCCACCATAGCTCTGGCCGCTGTCCTTATGTACCATCTTCATGCCACTCCACTAAGGGAACACAATTCATATCTGTCAACTCATGTCATGCCTTATTCCCTGAAGGACTGGAGACAGAGCACATGCTGTCCTGTTCCTGGAGAGCATTACGGCACAGGCATCCATATCAAAAGAAACATCCATCGACAGTGGTCATCACCACATCTGTCAGGGTGGACCTGCAGAGATGTTTTACTGCAAATTTGCTCTCATTAAACTGGTTCTCCGGTGGGATGATGCCAGAAAAGCACGCTGGTCTGGGTTTGCCTCTATATTAGAGAAACAAACACAGTCCTCGACATAACCAATGGCCTGGATGAAGTGTGGGACCTGTTGGAACTGGATATTACCATTTTTCATCAAAAGTGTCTTTGCCACGTACACACTGCAAGTTTCAGGAGTGACAACCGCATTTAAATGCGGGAGTGAGTCCCGTAAATTATCGTTCCATGTGTGTACGGAACAGCAGTCACTTTCGCATTTGTAACTATAGCTACATTTTGGCATCTTGCGGGAGTGAATAAGAATTTAGCAATTTGGTATCTGCCATTTCTTTTGGCTAAAGACTCTTTTTGTCCGTCGATTTTAACTAAACTACCGCTGATAGACGGGCTGGGCTTTGTTTATGCTCTGGAGGCTGCTTTAGAGAGTACTGTCTTGCAGTGTTGCCATGTCCTCATATTTACAAGCGCTTTTAGGCATATTGTTTGGTCTTGGCTCATAAAGATAGGCACTTTATGGAGTTAATAAAGTGGTCTGGTGCGGACATAAGATATATAATGTTTTTGTGTGTGTTGTAAAACAAAGCATTTGGGTGTTTTAGTGTTTTTTGTGCTTGTCCTTGTTTGTTGTTTTTTTTCTATGAAGATTTGGCACCACTGACACTAACGGATGGCTCGTGAGCGCAACTAGTTCCGTGTCAAAATGTGCTAAGGTTAAGACTTCTTTCACTGTCACTATCTGTATTTTTCGGGAGTTAATGTGGTTGTCGAATGCGGTTGTCACTCCCGTATTTTAGTGAATTATGTGTGTACAGAATGCGATTAAGGAGTAAAAGGTGAACTGCAGTGTGTAAGTGGCCTTTATGAATTTATAGCAGTTATCACATAGCCTTATAGTTTATAGATAATATAAACTATAAGGTAGAGAGACTAATAGGTAGAGAGACTCACATCATGGTGCCAGGACAACTGTCTCTCTCTGAATGTGAGCAAAACTAAAGAGCTGATCATGGACTTCAGGAAGAGACAGCAGCAGCCCTACACTCCTCTTATGATCAGTGGGACCCCTGTGGAGAGGGTGAGTAGCTTCAAGTACCTCGGTGTAAACATCTCCGAGAACCTGACTTGGACTACACACATCCAAACACAGGTTAAGAAAGCCAGGCAAAGACTGTACCATCTGCGACAGCTGAGGAAATTCAGGGTCTCACCAGCAATCCTGAAAACTTTCTATTCAGGGACCATAGAAAGTGTATTGACTCAGTGCATCTCAGTGTGGTATGGAAACAGCTCCAATCAGGACTGCAAAGCACTACAGAGAGTTGTGCGCTTAGCTGAGCGCATCTCAGGGTCTGCTCTCCCCTCTCTGCAGGACATCTACCTCAAACGCTGCAAAAATAGAGCTGTCAAAAAAACTCAAATCACCCTGCTAACCGTCTATTCACTTTGCTTCCATCTGGTAAGCGCTTCCGTAGCCTGATGGCAAAGACTGAGAGACTTAGGAGGAGCTTCTTCCCCCAGGTCATCAGGCTCCTAAACTCTAACTCTGTGTCATAACATCACTTGACTCATGTAAATATCACCATATCAATAAGCTATTCATAATTTTTCTCTACCTCATATTGCTGCTATTATATACCCTGTACAACTTTTTTGCACATTATTTTGCACATTCCTCTTAGTACTATTTAAGTCAACAACATACTGACCTGCACATTTATATTTATATTTTTATCTATCTTTTTATTTTATTCTTTTTATTTTATTTTATTTTTTTTATTTTTGTTTTTCTACTTTTCTTCTCTTAATATTTGTATACTTTATAATTGCACTGTCCTTGGAGCGGACCTGACCTACATTTCACTGCTGGTTATACTCTGTATAATTGTGTATGTGACGAATAAAACTCTTGAATTACTTGAATTACTTGAATTATATTAACTGAAATAACTAAAATAAAACAAAATAGCAACTGTTGGATTATATACAGTACACCGTATAGTTTCAAGGTAATATTGCAAAACAAAACAAAACAACCCCCCCCCCCCCAAATAAATAAATAAATAAAATAGCAACAGCTTGTGATAAAATGGATATTATTATGATTACCAATATTATTCAAACATGTTTTGCTTCAAATATTTTGATAAAGAAACAGCTGGGTATTTCTTAACAACAAATAGCCACTTTTTCATGCCAGAAGTGCATAGCAATCGCAACATCAAATATACATTGATATTTTTCAAGTGTCTTTATGAATTCATAGTAGTGCTGTCAAACGATTAAGCACATCCAAATACACACACAAACGTATATATTTCAGAAAAATATGTTGTTTATATATTAAATATATTTATTAATAATATAAATTATATGAATATAAATATATACAGTGCCCTCCATAAGTATTGGAACAGTAAAGACAAAATTGCTCTGTTGGCTGTGGAGTCAAGACATTTGCAAATATGATTAAAAGATGAATATGAGACAAAACTACAGAATGTCACATTTTATTATTAGCCGTTTCAACACATACATGTTTTACCAAATAAAAAGAACAGCACTTTTAGAGTTCATCCCTCTATCTGATGGGAGCATAAGTATTGGGACAGTTGAACATAAGGCAGATATAAAACATTAAAAGCTATAATTTAGTTGCAGATCCCTTGCGCACAATCACAGCAGTGAGTCTGTGACCCATAGACATCACCAGACTCTTGGTCTCATCCTTTGAAATGCTTTTCCCAGCCTTTAATGCAGCCAATTCCAGTTGTTGCTTGTTTTGGGGAGTTTCTGTCTTTCCTCTCCTCTCCAGCTGGTGAAATTCATGTTCAATCAGATTTAAATCTGGAGATTGACTTGGGCAATCTAACACTTTCCATTTCTTTTTCCTTATAAATTCCTTGACTGAACTGGCAGGGTGTTTTGGGTCATTTTCCTGATGCAATATGAAGCACTTCCCAATGAATCTGGTGGCATTTTCTTGAATATTGGTAGGCAAGATGGTTTTGTACCCTTCCAAATTCATTCTGCTACTGTCATCATACATTAAGTCATCAGTAAAGTTGAGAGGGCCTGTTCCAGAGACAGCCATGCATGCCCATGCCACGACAACACCTCCACCATGCTTTACAGATGAGGCTGTATGCTTGGGATCATTTGCAGTTCCCCTTTTTCTCCACATTTTTGCTTTTTAATCATTTAGATAAAGGTTCATCTTCGTCTCATCGGTCCATAAACACAGTTCCAAAACTCTTCTGGCTCACCTTTGTGCTTTTTTGCAAACTCTACTCTTGCCTTTCTATTTTTGGTGCTGGTCAGAGGTTTGCATCTTGCTGTGTAGCATCTGTAATTCTGTGTCAAAGTCTCCTGAGGACAGTAGATTGTCAGAGCATCACCCCAGCTTTCTGGAAGTTGTTGGTGATTTTACAGACACGTCTTTTAGGATTCATTTTCACAACTTTTATGATTTGTCTGTCATCAACTACTGTAGTTTTCTCAGCCGATCAGGTCATTGTTGGTTGCTGGTGGTTTCCAAACTCTTGATTTCTCCATGCCCTTTGTTTTTGCTAGAGCTCTAACTGACTTCCTCTTTTCTTTTAGCATCTAAATTGCTTGCTTTTCTCTCAAAGTAAGCTCCCTTGTCTTCATCCTGGTTTGTGTGTGTCATCATCGAATGCAAGATTCAGAATGCAGAAGTAATGGATTTAACTGATACAACACATTCCCTGCTTTTAATATCTGAAGAATTAATGCAACAGGACACAGCCAGTCGCTTAGAAAGACCTGTGAGGCAACTGTTCCAATACTTATGCTCCCATCAGATAGAGGGATGAAACTCTACAAGTGCTGAACTTCTTAGCTGGTAAAACATCTATGTGTTGAATCCCCCAATAATAAAACGTGACATTCTGTAGATTTGTCTCATATTCATCTTTTATTCATATTTGTATATGTCTTGACTCCACAGCCAACAGAGCAATTTTGTCTTTACTGTTCCAATATTTTGGAGGGCACTGTACATGTAAATACATGTAAATATTTTCAAAATATACACTGTATGTGTGTGAATTTATCAGGGCTTGAAAACGAAAAAAAAATGTCAATCGGTTCACTCCGAGCAGAATCGATATTTTAACGTTTCCGTTCCTGCGTTCCTCTGTATTATTACCGTTCCGAAACCGGTTTGAGTAGAACAAAATAACGGTTAATACCGTTATTTTTTAAATGGTCTTTGCCTATAATAATAATAATAATAATAATAAAGTACTGTGTTTTCTTTACACAAAAAGAAAAATAAATAAATAAAAAAAATACAGAAAGAGATGGTATCTTAACCCGCTGCGCTAATAGGCTATACAGCATCATCTTTTCTAGATTTTTACATTTATAAATGTAGGCTACTAAACAAAATAAAAAAATCTATTAATGCTTTAAAGACATTAAAGAATTTTTTAAAGATGTTTGCTGCAAATTGTAAAAAAAAAAAAAAAAAAACGTTACTTGTATAAAATGTTTTGAGGGGAAAAAAAACAAAGGCTAAGCCTGCATTTTATTAGCCTATTATTCAGAAATGATGTAGGCTAAAATGCCGGTAAATCAAAAATGTTTACAAACATTATAAACACTAGGGATGTGCGCTACGACTAATTTGACTGTCGTTTAAACGGAAGTTTTGTATCCGACTAGTCGACTAGTCTAAAAGCTAGAAAGCCCCCAAAAAATGGCAAAAAAAGTGCGTGTGTCTATATAACAGCCTACACTTGAAATACTTAAATCTTTGACTCACACTGTCAAATCCCTCAATTAATTCTGCTAAAAATAGGTCATGATTATGCTTGCCTCGCGTTATCATCATTTAATATTAGGCGGTCGTTAAACAGAAAAAAATAAAGAGCATACACTCAACAGAGCCCTGCACGGCCCTCAAATTTAGGCCCTGGCCCGAGACGCTCAGGCTAGGCCCGGCCCACGTCGACAGCTTATCAGAATTTCCGACCCGAGCCCTTTTTTCCCCCCTTCTCCTAAAACAGTTTAAACTACTGTTTCGGCTATTAAAATAGTTCCGTTTTGTGTGTAATGGCAAAATTATTATATTTAGTTTAGTTTTTTTATTAAGTTAATTTAGAAAAACGTTGGGAGCATTTTTGTTCATTAAATAGCCTATACGTTTTTTTTTTTTTAAAGTAACGACCAAGCGGCCAGCGGCATGAGCTGATCATAGCCTATGTTTGATAAATTTAGCCTTCTCATATCATCACGACTTGCCTAAAATAAAATCTATAGATATACTAGAACAGTTCAAGTATATAACAATGTTTAAACATTAAACCTGCTATAATAATAATGTGCGCTAGCCTATATGTAAGTTTGTGCGGAGAGTGGAAGCTAAAGCGCGCTCTGCAGGACATGGAGACACCAGCAAACACTTGCATTGCTTTCAGTGGAAACAAATTAAAATAGCCTACGCCGTCATTTTTTGTTTGTTTGTTTGTTTGTTTGATAAAGGTAGGAATAATACATCATTCCGACCTGTAAAGGGTCTACTTGTATTTGTGCGCACTCACAATACCAACAAAAGGTAGTTCTTTTATAAAACAAAGAAAACAAACATGATGTGCTTTCTGCCGTCTTGAACAGGAGCGCTTCACAAAAATGAACCGAAGCTGAGCGAATACATGCCTCACAGACATGATAAATATATCTATAGAAAGCTTTAAATTATCACTTAACGAAATAAAAAATAGAAAACAAAAACTCTTTTATTATAATCTTAATCATAATCAATAAAGATGCATTTCTCTCTAAAGGCGCGTCTAATGAGGAGACGGTGAGTCAGGATCAGCAACGTCATCCTTGCGACACAGACTCAGAAAACATTAGTTTATTAGTAAATAATTCAAATATCTCCTTACTATTTCCCGCAGACACATTCATGGTTATGTTTGCTGGGGTTTTGCAGCAAGCTTTAGCCTATTGCGTGCATTTGAACGTAGAACTATTCAGCTGCGCTGAAGTCACCTGCTGCTGCTGCGGGACACTAAACACCATCGAGCTGCTCTCAGTCGTGTGGTCTCCTGTTGTTTCCACCAGCGCGGTGATTTTTTTTTTCATCACTAATCGATAGATGTCTACAATATAAAAATAATTTTGCAGGACACTCAACATAAACCGGTGCATAGCTTATTTATTCAGATCGGCTGGAGCAATGCAGAAATGGAAAATCAATCAATAGACTGACAGAATTCTTCATTTTCATATAAAGTTAGCCTACATATAAAAACAAAAGTAAAAAAAAATAGGAACGTTTATCAAGGAATAGCATTAAAATGGCTTTAAAAATTTACTTCATGTTGGCTATATTGTCTAAAAACAAAAGAATGCTAGTTTTACTTACTCCATGCACATTTGTTAACGTGGTCTGGCGAAAGACTGGACTAGATGATTCTGCACTTGAAAAAAAAAACAAAACAAAAAACTCGCTCGGCAGGAACTGAAGTCACAGGCACGCAGAGAGTTTCGAAAAGAGCCTGGAAATCCCGCAGCACCACCGAAGTGGGTCTTTGTTCAGAAGAATAGATCGCGTGCATGGGATCACGGACCGCAGCGACGTATGAAAGATTGACATTGCTGGCTTTGGCTAGCCTCCAAGCTAACGCATAGGTCTTTCTGTGGTCATTCTAAGCTCGCCGCAACTGACGTGAAGACAAGGCATGAGAGGTCTGAGGTAAAAATGTAGTTTCTGCCCAGATATGCTTTTAAAAATATTTAAATATTTTGATATGTATTCTTTTTCAAAAGTTTTATTTTAACTTATTTAAAATGTTTTAAAATGTAACGTTAAAATGATGGTAATTTGAATGATAAAATGTTTTTTGGGTTTTTTTTTTTTTTTCTCTCGTGTAATCGACTATTGTTTTCAGTGTCGACTAGTAGGAGATGTACCGTTTAGTCGACTAGTCGTCTAGACCCGCACATCCCTAATAAACACAGTAATTAGTTTCTCTCCACAACAAATCCTCTAAACTTAAGGATAGCCTATAGTCTATAAAAACGTCATTCCAAAAACAAATTAAAGGTGAAACTGATGCCTACCTCTCTCACTCGGCACGAATCCAAATGTTTCCATATTCTCGACGTATAGCCTACTAAAATATTATTTATTGGCTTTTACTTTCATCGAAGCACCGCTGGTGTGTAAGATCTGTTGAATCCATCTTACACTGACATCGGATAAACGCTAACGCCGGTGTTCTGACGATTTGTGCTACCCTGTCAGATTTTCCATTAAAACAGATGGTAGCAGAATTCATTGCCATTGCGACTAGGGTTCACAGCTGAGCACGGGCGGGCATTTCACTCGCTGGATGCGTCACCATCACATTTGTATAGTCTGTACTACTTGAATTCGTGATTGGTTGACAGCAAATTTAAAATATTAAATGGAACGATAAAATAACGTTATTAACCGGTTAATGGCCATTTCAAATTTTCGATTCTGTTCGGAACTATAAAATTTGATTTAGTTTCCGTTTCCGGTTCTGTTCCAGTCAAAATTTCGTTCGTTTCCGGTTTTCGTTTTCGTTCCTTGAACCGGTTCAGAGCCCTGGTATTTATATATACATAATGCATGTGTGTGTACTGTTTATATTTATTATGTAAACAAAAACTTTTATTTTGGATGCGATTAATCGCTAATAAACACCAATTTATAGCAATTATGGAATCACATGGCCTTATAGTTTACAGATAATTTTAACTAAAAAAACTTTAACTTTGATAAAATAAAATAGCAACTATTGGACTATATACACTATATAGTTTCAAGGTAATCTTGCAAAAAAACAACAGCATAGCAACAGCTATTGTGGGACTATATATTTGCAAACAAAATATTTATTTTGATAAATTAAGAATTAAAACAATTAATTTTAATAAATTAATATTTATTTTGACACAATCGCTTACCTGCTTCCCCAACAAACACCTCTACCGGAGCGCTTGGAGGGCTTTCGCCAATGACGTTGTAGGCAGTCATCACAATTTCATAGCGTCTGTATTTCTGCAACTCTAATGAGAATTCAAAATTACAAACAGAAGATCCATAAGGGTGCTTGAAAGGCGCATCTTGGCTTTGAGACAGCAGATAAGAAGAATGGGAATACATCTGGGTAGAAACAAAAGCATCTCTGAGATAACCACCTACTGTTCCATATCAGTGTGGATACAGAACAGTTTGGGTGTGATCTTGGAAAGGAATGGCATTACTCTTTCCAAACTCTTTGAAAAATATTGAAGAGATGGTAAGATGGGAGACTGAGAGCACATGCAAGTCTCAGGTCTGAGGCGGTGCGCAATGGGATTCACTTTGAGAATATCTCGGGGCCAAAATGTTCCTGGTCAGAGTAGATGGATTAGAGGAAGAACCTTGTTCTCTGAACAGGAAGAGTATTAGGGATTACACACTTTGCCAAAGGGAGTTTGAATATTTTGGACTTCAAAGCAGACTGACGTAAATGAGAAAGATGGCTATATGAAACTTACGCGTTAGCTCGAATTCGGTTAATGAAGGATTGCTGACAGTCTTCACAGTGCTTTTGGCTGAGGGAGAAAGAGAAAACGATGAGGAATACATTACTGGAGAAGCAACAGAGATGAAAAGCACAAATCAAAGGGATATTTCATCATGGCAGTAAATCTTTGCTTTTCAAAGTTGCTCATCACACACTTCTCCAAGAGATTGATGAAATTCCACAATGCTCATCTAGCGCTCCAATCAAAACCCGCAAGAAACCAAAGCCAGTCAGTGATTAATGATTCAACAGTCAATATACAGTACTAAATCACAAGATGGGGTGCATTAGGGACCTAATAAGATTTTTTGAACATATACTGATCCAACATCACTTGGGTAAAATTAAAGAAAAATCTGAACGTACGCATGACTGGTCATTCCTTTTATACAGTTTCTTTTGAGTGCTGTAACTTAAACAAATATGCCTTTGTAGCTTTACAAAAGAGCTTCTGTTTGAGGTTATCTTCTGGTCAAACTCAGACACTTTATTTTTATTATTTAAAACATTATTTACAATAAATAAATAAAAGAAAAACAGGTTCCTAAATGGATAAAAATAAAGAGCTCACTTACAGACTGAGAATTAGCTTACATGCAGTAAACTTTAAATACAATTTTATAATTTTTTTTTTTTGCATTTCATGTCGTTTAAACACGGAATATTGTAAAGTAAACAAGTAATATCACACAATATTACATCAATCATCAAATACTTGCTCATGCTTATGCTATTGTTTTTCCCACCAAATATGTTATTATCAATCTAGCTTTTCATAGATAAAAGGGATATTATTATGATTACCAATCAAGTTTTGCTTCAAATATTTTGAAGCAAAGAAACAACTGGGGTGTCCCATACTTGGAATTTGTGCTCTGCATTTAACCCATCCAAGTGCACACACACAGGGTCTCACCTCAGTCGTGGTATTGAAGGTGGAGAGAGCTGGTTATTCACTCCCCCCACCGACAATTCCCACCGGACCTGAGACTCAAACCTGCGAACTTTGGGTTACAAGTCTGACTCTCCATCCATTTGGCCCTATAAATTAACATAAGCCGACTGGGCTTTAGCAGAATGCTCCAGAAAGTGACAGAGACCTTGTTAGCTTTTGGAGTACCTGCTAACTTTTCAATGTAAGCTGTTAAGCCTGAACAAATAGAGCATAGCTCCGGTAATTTCCTCTTGGCATTTAGGGTGATTTCAGCAGGGAGGCACATTCGGCACTTAACAGACCTCAGATTTTAACATGTAAGACGAGTGGAGAGCACAGAGCAGAGGAGAGATATTGCACTCCTGCCCTGATCGGTGCAGAACATAGGGAAAGGAATTAAATATGCCTCCATGCATGGCTGCTCCGGGCTTGTGCATTTAAATGCTGACAACACTGCTGAGTCCAATTTGTCAAAGGAGATTTAGCAGCCGGATCTGGGCTGCAGAAAAAGAGCCCATTGGTGCGCTCAGTGCCGAACACTTGAGCTCAAACTCATGATTCCGCACCTCACACAGCCTGAGAGCGTAATGAGTTCACCTACACTCAGCCATAGGGATGGGTAGCGAGAACCGTTTTTTTTTGGACCGGTACGTAATTTGGTCAATACCGGACTACCGGTAAGCTTCAGGACAAACGATACTGTTATCGATACTTGCGTTGTTTTATCTCCGTATACTTCGATGTTAATGATGAATTAGAAGCTGCTGCTTGACATTTTTCTTCACTGAACTATGTGGCCGTCGTTTGCTCGATGTACCTGTGATATCCGTGTGCATGTGCGGTGTGTGTTTGCGATCAATCAGTGGCGCCAAGAGTGAAATTTTCGAAAGTGTGGACTCACGTTACAAAACTAAGTGACACCAGTGTCAGATGCAATATATGCAAAACATTTACTAACAAAACACAACATCCACCTCAAGCAATGCACTGTAGCCTATTTACTATGTCTCCCGGATCCAGCTCCAACTGCAACTCGCAAGACACATTCACATCAAATGTTGATTCAGCGGTAGAGTTACACTCACGAGAAGAGACACTGCACTTATTCGCAATCACAAAAGTACATTATTTGCGTGTGCTTTAGTTTAAAGCCTTGCCGGTTAAACATTTAATTCATGTGCTGCTCTGACGAGCGCTTCCTCAGAGTGTGTACACTGAAGCGTGCGTACACTAAAGCCCGGTCAAACAGCACATGATTACTTAGTTATCTTAGTTATCGTCTGATTGCGCAAATACTGTCAAATACACACAAGATTTATATATAAACGCAGTTAGTTATGTCTAAAGTTAAAGTAAACCGAGAGAAACAGATGCGTGCAGCTCTTTAAATGGACACAATGCTGCCGATTTTCATTAAAGGGATAGTTCACCCAAAAATGTAAATTCTGTCATTATTTACTCACTGTCATGTTTTAACAAACCTGTATTATTTTTTTATTCTTGTCCTGAACACAAAAGAAGATATTTTGAAGAATGTGGGTAACCAAACAGTTCCTGGTCCCCACTGACTTTGATAGAAAAAAAGGAAGTCAGTGGGGACCAGCAACTGTTTGGTTACCCACATTCTTCAAAATATCTTCTTTTGTGTTCAGCACAAGAATAAAAATGTATACATTCTTCAAAATAATTTTTATGTTTAACAGAAGAAAAGTATTCAGGTTTAAAAACTTGAGTGTGAGTAAATGACGACAAGTTAAATTTATAGGTGAACTATTCCTTTAAATGTAAATAAAATAAAACACAAAGAGAAAAATAACTCCCTGCCCCTGACTGAAGAACTTTAATACAGTTGCTAAAGTTCAGTAGTAATAAAATAGCTTAAAATTTTCAACAACTTTTCACATCATATTTTTTTGCACCAAATAGTATCTATAACAGTATCGATAAGTACCGGTATCGATAAGCAGTATCGATAAAATGTTAACGATACCCATCCCTACTCAGCCATCCGTCTGAAAATTATTTGATAGCGCTCAAATTCGACTGATTTGCGCAATGTTCAGCATATTAATGTAAATTAAATAAAAGTTGGGTAACACTTTTTAATAACCGCACGCTACGAATCATTAGGTAAGCATTAGTAAATTGTCAGTTCATCCTTTATAAAGCATTATTCCAACATTAATAGTCATTAGTAAGCAGTTTATAAATACAGCTATAAATGCGTTGTTCTTGATTTATAAGCATAAATTTAAACTATTACAAAGGAGATGTAAAGGCTCAGTTATTTTCCTAACAGAAAAGTTAAACAAACACAACACAGAGGGATACAGAACTTGTGTTTGTTTAACTTTTCTATTTGGAAGATAAATGAGCCTTTAAATCTCCTTTGTAAATGTTTTATTAGGTATAAATAGTAGGGATACACGATATTATCGGACTGATATCGGAATCGGCCGATAATGGCTTTAAATGTAAATATCGGCATCGGCCTGATATGAAAAATTATGCCGACATGTCTTGCCAATAAGAGGAATGGGTTAACTCACATGTTGAGCATGTGTGCTAGTGATTAGATCACGTCAGCAATGTGGCTCGTTCTTGAAGCAAATTTTTTGTCTGAATGATGATTAGATTCACTGATTTAAATCCGCTGCACTTAATCTGTAAAAGCACGTACCGAATGACGCACTTTGTGTATAAACAGGAATAGCACGTGCAGTGGCAGAAGCGTAATTTGCTATCACTGATTGTGTCCCAGTTTAATTTCCAAACTCGACTTATTTTCTGAGAGTGTAGCAGCGAAATACAATATTCATCTTTGCACAAAAGCATACGTCAAAAACGCTGAGGTAAAAATTAAGGAATTCCTTTTTTTCAATAACTGGATGGGCTAAAGTGTTCAAAGAAGCACTCAAGCTATAAATCAAGTCTGCTTGCAGACGTTTCTGGTTCAAGAGGAGAGCCTCCTCCCACTAGTTACCTGTCAGTTCGGTGCGCTGCAAGGAGCTGTTGACGGACCTCTTTGACTCCTGCAGTGCGCTGTCATACTGCAGCTCACGGTAGTAGAGCCGATATCCCACCAGAACCCCATTCACACTCTCCTCCTTAGGCGTCTGCAAAGGCACAGATTAAATTAAAGGTCACATTCCGCTAGCTGTTCTCACGGTCCTTATTAAAGCACACCCTGATAAAAAGCCGTCCCGGCCATAACTGACAGACAGCGCTGACTGATCTCCCATCGCGCGTCCGTGCGCGACGCTCACCGCCAAACGGATAAGATAAATAAAAGATGAGGATTTAATTTCTGAGCCATTCAGTCAGTGGGTAATTAACAAAGCTCAGAGCAGAGCGTAATCAACTCGGCCTACGGTTCTGCTGATAAAACAGACAGTAGTGAGCAGATCTGGGACTCATAGGTCATTGAATAAAGGTTTCAGCTACTAATTAATATCCCTTCAGATTGCAGGATCGCTGTCGTGCGTGGGTATTAATTATCCCGGGCTTGGCGGAGCCCTTTGCGAGCTCTGTAAATGTGCGGGTATCAATACCGCATGCCATTAATTTATGAAAACCTGCACGAAGAATACTAAGCGATGCACGCCAGGCTGCTCAAAGTGAGGCGAGGCTACCTATTGACAAAAGTCAGATCATTAAACAGAACAGGGCTGTAATTTCACTGGTGATAGCCTGTAACATGCCGCTACTCTTCTCACAGGCTGGAGCCGGTTTGTTTTCTGGCTATCAGATAAATGTAATGGGGGTCAGGAGTTCACTCGACCCGGGGTGGGCAGGCATTAGCGTACCTGCCACTGCACCAGCACAGATGTTGTCGTGGAAGGTTTCACGGCTTGAATTGTGGGCGCTTCATCAGGAACTGCAGATGCACAGAAAACAACATTTGATATTAAGTTCACATATCCAATGAGAAATCCCATTAGGCAAGCTCTTAGTTCAGTATATACAGTCATTTTTTACTTGCTATTGTGTTGTTCTAAACCTGTATGACTGTATTTCTTCTATGGAACACAAAAGAAGGATTTTTGAAGGCCGGCCTTTACAATTTATATATGAAGAGTTCAGATGCAAAAGCCTCTAAGTGCCGTCTGAAATTTTCATCTGAAATGAGCATTTTTTTCAGGCTCCTATGTTTAGGTAATTAAATTTTACTTTAATGGCAATGTACAGGCCCTTTTATATGCAATTAAAGTTAAATATCTGAACATAAATATAGGAGTCTGATAAAAATGCTCAATTTAGAAGAAAATAAAGTACCTTAAAAATACTTGGACCATATTTCTTTCTGTGAGAAACAAACAAACATAAAAGCTTTTCACACATCACTTAACCCCCGGTTATCGCTGTACTTAACTTAACTCTGGCTAAAGATGCGTTTTACAGCGTTAGCATCACTTTTGCTCTGGTTACCCTGCATTGCGGTGCCAAACTTTTACAGTCTGAAAAGAGGCAGTGTTTGAATGTTACGGCTAGATGCTTAGCAAAAGACACCCAATCGCGTGCCTCACATTCATGTGCTTTGGACAGTCACAGAAACACTGCATGTTGCATAAACAATCATTTCAGCATTTGAGGGGACATATGTCAAATGGTGGTAGAAAATGTTTCAACTGGAGTGAAGAAGATACTGATTCATTTTCAATATTATAGTCCAAAAAGTCAACTCAGGAAAAAGGCAGTCGGCAATATATATGTGACACCGCAAATAATAGTTTTAATCCAGGGTCTAGAAGCATGTCAGCATATGAATACCCAGGTTTTACTGTTAACCCCGGGTAAATATTGAGCAGTGTGAAACGTGATGCAAGATAATCCACGATTCTGTTTAGAATCGGATTAAAATGATTTAGGGTTAACTTTTGCAAGTGTGAAAATCCCTATTGTTGTTATTTACAAATATCTTCTCTTCTAGCGAGTTTTGAGTCATTTGACCAGGGGTTTACAAACTTGCCTTTGATCCCCATTTATGATGGTCCCCTTTCAAGAGACCAAAGGCATTTATATATTCCTTATTTGATGACTATCATTTTCTAAGGTACTTTTAGATATAACTGAAGAGAAACAAAATGTTGACTGCCTAAAATAATTCTTAGGATTTCTGACCATTAGAAAGAATAAACTGAAATAATGGTTTCCCACAGACCTAGCACTCCCTTGTGGCCCACTAGAGGTCCACTGAACCCAAGAAAGAAAGTCACACAAGTTTAGAATAGCATAAGGATGAGTAAATAATGACAGAATTAAATCAGTTCCAAGACTTCAGCTTGCAAGTAAATGGTGCAGATCAGTCTGTAGCTCCTCTATGACTTTTATTTGAATCAATAGCGCATCAAACAAAGCCAGTAGATACAACACGCTCATTATTACTCACCATCTTGTAAAGTGGTAATTGCATCCGTCTCTTGGCTGTACTTGCTGTCTCCGACGTCATTAGTCGCCATCATTCTGAGCTTGTATGAAGTGAAGGGTTTCAGCCTAAGGGATTGCACAGCTCATGAGCGTTCTCATATTGGACAAAGACCTTTCCCATCACAAATGATGTGGCTCAGCAGTGCATGTATGAGCTAGTATCTATAAATGTCAGGGACACAATCCATTGAAGCCCAAGGGCACGCGTTGGCAATTACAGAGTTTTATCTTAAAGCACTTGAGGCAGAGAGATGAGGACGGAAATAAGATACGAAACACTTCATACCGGAGAGCTCATATAAAGACATGAGAGCAGCATATGCCACTTCATAAAAACAGAAATATGTTATGAACAACTGAAGTGGTGGTAAATTATGTCAGGGAATGCAGTCTAATCGGGCTGCACAGTTAATTGGAAAAATAAGTATTTTTAATAAGATTTAATTATATTATTTAAATGATAAAATATATTAATATTATTATTTAAATTTTTAATGATAATCAACAATTACTATTTTTTGTCATAATTGCACAGCCATTCTTCCTAGACTTCTTCAGCTAATTTGAATTAAAATTTACATTTACATTTATTTATTTAGCAGACACTTATCCAAAGCAACTTACAGTTTGGGAATAGATAAAGCAATTAATTATACCAAGTTTCATAATACCAAGTTTCAAGCATCGTTCAAATAAGTAAAAGCAGACACTGAAGAACAGAGAACATTTTTTTTTATATTTTTAAAAAAATACAATTAATTAAATAAAATATAATTAAAATATATCAACATTATTATTATTTGTTATATAATATATAAAATATGAATTATACATTTACAATAGAATTTTAAAAGATTAACAATAATCAACAATTACTATTGTCATAATAACTGTCTAACTGCTAACTGTCTAGCATTCTTCAAATAACGCTAAGTATAATTAAATATAATAAAAATTTAAAAAATAACATTAATAATTAATATTATTATAATAACACTTCATAAATAATCACATCAGCCCTATTGCTTAGTCTTCAACCACTGTTGAAAATCACAGGCACAAAACTTCTTGATTTTGACAGTAAAGGGAATATGTAGAAAAAATTTCAGTTCAATTTCTAATTTGTTCATTTCCTATTTACCCAAGACACACTGCACAAGCCAATTGGGCTCATTAACGAAATAAACATGTCGTTTAGGTTTCATAACCGATCTCTGTCGATTGAGATGAGTTGCACGGCACTTTCCAAAACGAGGGGGCTTTCCACTATTCGTATTTGCTTGGTTAAAGGGAATATTTTTCCCATGATGCCCCACTCCTAAAAGCCTCCAGCTGGTAAAGACACAAATCAGTCCTGAATAATCCATTTAGCAACAATCTGGCTGTTTAAAAAAGCACTCAAAAGCTGATGGCTGAGAGAGTTTTCAACTGAGAAAGGGGACTCATCATAATCAAGATGAGATGGCCCTCTGAATGCATATAAAATACTATTCGACTGCCCATATAATCATAGCTGCGGATCCGACATAACTCATATGCAAAAAGCTGGAGCGCCCGTAGCCCCAACGTACTGATTGTTTCTCACTCTCTCAAATTGGATTGAGTATCATAAATTTCTGCAGAGGAAAAAAAGGCTCCTACGCATTTAATAACACTCCCTCCATACTGCCGTTTTTGTACGGCCCTCATGAGCCTGCAGGGAACACATGTGACTTCAAAGCAGTGGAGAGTGAAATCAACTCTGTGAGGGTTATTGGAGGCCAGTCTCTGGGTAAAGCCCCTGATACTGTGGTATTGTGGGGATTGAGAAATGGCAAAGGAGCTCACCTGTTCACTTCCCAGGAGGTATAATTGTGGCTTATAGCAGAAGAATGGGTGAGCCAGTCTCCGTTGGGTAGCTCCCGTGTCTGTAGGGTGAAGTAACGGACAGGAGAGGAGCCGTCCCCTCCGGGGAGCCAGTTGAGCTGTAGTTTACGGGACTGCACGTTGTCCTGAGGCACTCGCAGCTGCCGTGGAGGCTGCGGTCGCTCTGATGGAGCAGAGATAGATGTGAAGTGTAAGTTTAGGGGTCAGGCTGGTCTTGCTGACTGTTCTTAATCACAGGACAGGACTCTTCTACTCATGTGTGCATCAGTCAGCGGGTCTCGCCCTGGCCTCTCCACCCCTCCCCACCTGTGTGACATGCAACTGCATAACCTCATCGATTTTAATGGGAGAAATCAATGCGGAGAGGCATAATTGTTTATTTAAAAGGCGCGCGGTATCGACCACCATTAAAGATGCAGATCATGCGCGACGAAAGCCATGATTGCAATGGCCTTGCCCATGCAGCTTTTAAAAGCACCAATCGAGCAGATTCAGGAGGTCAAAGGATGATATGTAATCACACTCCATCCTTAACCCAAACTATCTGTCTTGAAATTGATTTGTTTATTACCAGTGTAGCAGTTGGGCTGCATATCATGACTCTTTAATAGTCTAAAATATAGCAACGGATGATTTGGATCATGCATGCATTTTTAAACTTATATAAATGCCTAAAATCAACAGAAAACAATAGCAATCCATTTTACTTCTGTCATGTGACTTGGTTTCTGAGGAAAATAGGATCTGTTTTTATCTAAGGTGAACAGTTTGGACCATGAAAAGTAGCTGTTTCAAAATGCCACCAGACTTGAATGTGAGTTTTCACTACTTTCCTTCTGAAACACCACCGGCATCCATATGTGAAGTCGATTTCACCCTTCAGAGCAATTCGGTGTATCCCAATAGTAATGCTTCTGTTACAGATCTATTTTTGCTATAATGATGTTAACATTAATCAGCACTAACTTACTGTGTAAACCATTGAGAAAATCTAACATTATTTTCTGTTCTAGATGATGTGTTGAAAAGTAATTTCAAATGAAGACAATATAAATTTTTTTAAATATAATATTAATATTAAAATATATGCATGATTTTTTAAAAGCAGGACTTGCTTCACTGCCTATAATTTTATAGTTGTGGTTAGGATTTGGACTATGATTGTATGATATGAATACTGATCCAGGATCATGTCTCACAAATTCAAATCAAATGGTGTTTAAAGTCACGATGTTAGCAACAGATCTTATCTTCTGAACTGTGACATAAAAACAAAAATAAATGTTGGACTTGGTTCAATCCATTAGTTGTTGATGAAGGCAGATCTGAATGTGAACTTACAGTAAATTGTTAAAAAGGGACCAGATTAAAGCAGACAAAATTGGCTTTCCTGTAGCTCAAATAGTAGAGCATGGCACTAGCAACGCCAAGGTCATGGGTTTGATTCCCAGGGAAAGCAAGAGCTGATAAAATGTAAAAACTGTAACTTGAATTCAATGTAAGTCGCTTTGGATAAAAGCATCTGCTAAATGCATAAATGTAAATGTAAAATGATTGGAGAAGTCCAGCAAGTATCACCAGAGAAATGTCTGGTGTTTTAAAGGGATAGTTCACCCAAAAATTTTAATTCTGTCATTAATTACTCACCCTCATGTCGTTCCAAACCCGCAAGAACTCCGTTCATCTTCGGAACACAAATTAAGATATTTTTTTAAATCTGAGAGCTCTCAGACCCTGCATAGACATCAAATGTCCTTACATGATCAAGGTCCAGAACCGTAGCAAGGAGATCAGTAAAATAGTCCATGTGACATCAGGGGATAACCGTAATTTTACGAAGCTACGAGAATACATTTTGTATGCAAAGAAAACTAAAATAATGACTTTATTCAACAGTTCGTCATCAAAATGGCGCTACGCTGACATAGAGGAGACAAACTGTTGAAAAAATGTGTTCTTTTTGTTTTCTTTGCATTCAAAAAGTATTCTTGTAGCTTCGTAAAATTACGGTTGAACCCCTGATATCACATGGTCTAATTTACCGAAAAGGACCCTTGCTGTCTATGCAGGGTCTGAGAGCTCTCAGACTGCATCAAAAATATCTTAATTTGTGTTCGGAAGATGAACGGAAGTCTGAAACGACGGGGTTGAAACGACAAGAGGGTAAGTAATTAATGACAGAATTTTCATTTTTGGGTGAACTAATCCTTTAACAGAAGATCTAGTTATGAAATTTTAATTACATCATGCAAGGATGAATCTTTCATAATGAAGTCAATAATATACATTCAGAAAATAAACAAGGTGAATTTTCATTTCATTCTGACTTTAAAGGCAGGGTAGGCAATTTCAGAGTGGCTAGTAATAGCAAGCTAGCTTTGAAAGCACAAGATACCACCCTCCTTGCAAAATCACTCTCCAAAGCCACGCCTCCAAAACACATGAACGCGTTCAGGCAGACAGGAGGCTAACCAGCGACACAACGATAGATGGTGTCAATGCTGTCAGATTACCTCGTGTCTCATTCACCGGTGAGAAAACATTACAGGACAAAGCGAATAATTTTACAATAATAACACTTTTCATTCTCGCTCATTTTCATTCTTTTAATTTAGCTTCATTTAAGGCATCTTTACACAGGAAAGGCGGCACAGAAACCAAATCTGAAGTGGAATAAAACCACGAAAATGTGCATTTACACAGACCGTTTAATGCTGTTCTGAAGCGGCATAAATGCATTTACACAGGAATTCAAATTGTGGGAAACATACCTTTTAAAATAACAGCAATTTTAAAATTAGTTTTAACAAAAACAAATGCTATAAAATTAAATAACAAATATAAAAAAGAACAAATAATGTAAAACATGAAATAAATAAAAACACAACATTTTAAAATGTAACAACGTTTTATATTTATAACGTTTTAATTAAATTTATATTTCCTGCATGTGCTACAGTGTATCATGCGCTGGATGGTTTGTCACAATGTTAGCTTCTGTGGTAGCTATTGACAGTATTTTCTTTTTCTTAACAAAATTGTTCCAATAGGAAAAAACACTTAAAATAAATTATGAATTACTGCATCAGGAACATTGCCGCACGATTAAAAGAGACCGAAATTTGTTTCAAAGAGCCAGGAAGTCACTCAGGCCACCACAAACGAAAATTGATACTAGCGTTAGCTTTCCAGGGGAGACAGCAGATGTCGCCAGACCGTCGTGAAATGTCGTCCGCAAGGAGATGTTTTTTGGAATGTAATGGTACAAAATTACAGTGATACTAACTGGGTTAAACATTTTAGGATGAGTCGAGATACTTTTATGTCCTTGGATAATGAACTTATACCACCTCTACAAAAGGAGGTTACAAACTGGCGAAAGCCAATTGATTACAGACGACGACTTGCCGCTGTGATTTGTGCTCTTTCTTCTGTCTGTGTCAAGCATCTAACAGCCTTTACCGGCAAAGCATAGTAAGGGACGATGTCCCCAGATATTAGCATTCATATCATAAAAAGAATGACTTGGCAAAATGTTAAACGAATTTAGTAGCCTATTTTGACGAGACAAATAAAATAGCTAATAGGCTATTTTTGTACAACCTACATTTTTTTTTTCCTCTGCGACACAATCGAATTGTATGTATCCTGACAAGACGAATAAAAATAAGAAATGTAATTTTTGTACAACATTTTTATTTTCTCTGACACTTTTTTTCCTACCGTGTTGGCAGCAAGACACAAAATTCGTTTGACATTTTTCTGTCAATAAATACAAGATTCTTGACAAGACGAATAAAATAACAAATAGCCTACATTGTTTTTGCAGACCACACTTTTATTTGTTAGCCTTGCTCTCTTTCTTTTAGTAACGGAAATTCGATTCTGGAAATGAAATCTAAATTTGGCGGGAACGGTTGGGTCAGGAAGAAAATTATTCTAAGCGGACAGTGGGTGAACAAAGAGTGAATATATCGTGGGAGCAGAATATAACCTCGCGGGAGCGGGACTGAAAAAAAACCCAGTCTTGCACAGACCTCTAGCTCGAACTGACAGGCGTCCTTTGGGTTGTCATGACAACGACGCTGCTTAGAGCGGCACTGTTTCGCATTTCATTTACACTGAATCAAAACAGCAGTGCGTCGCCTTCGATCCTACGGACTGAGGTGGGTCAGATCCGGCGTATTTTAGGCCTGCTTTTAAGCGGCATTGCGTCTTTACACTGAATTCTGAGCAGACACAGACCCGCTTTAGAGCAGCCTTAAATCGGCTGTGTAAAGATGCCTTTAGACCACTATTTTGCTATCGGGATGTGAAGAGACTTTCAACCAGCATAACAAAAAATGTTTTTGAACCAAATCACCTATACCCTGCCTTTAAAGCTACAGTATATGGGTGTTGTGTATTTATGTATGTGTTTGCGTCACCTCTAATCTCAGTAGTTATGACCACAGCATGTGCAGGTGCTCCCCAGCCCTGCTCCGTCTTGGCAGAGATGCGAAAGATGTAGGCAGACTGCGGGGTCAAGTTGGAGGCGGTGAACTGACGAGTATCAGGGCCCACCTCTACTGTGATGAACTGGTTGGGATCCCCAGAATCCAGACGGTAAGCTACCTGGTATCCTACAAAACAGTCATTAGATCATCTGAGGTGAGATCCTCCGTCCTTCTCATGTCTACGGTGAGACAGCTTAAGCTGACATCAAAAGTCTGAATAACATTTCCACAAACTCTGAGAGTCGTTTTCAGTCAGGCATGCTTTTGAGAACTCAAAGTACAAAAGGACAGGAGGAAAATATCTCCTCAAAAAGCCATTTGTAGTTGGGAAACCATCTTTAGAAAAACAACAGCAGGTTTATAAGACGAACGGCTTTCAAAAAGGCTTCAGTGCACTGGAAAATTTGGTCTATCAGCGTCTACTTTAAATTCAGCTCTGGTTAACGTCTGCAGTCATTGCTTTCCTTTACTGCAGAAAGACTTTATTCAAATACGTCTTTCATCGGGGAAGTCCTCTGCCTTGCCTTCACTCCTTATATCAAATTTAACCCAAATGTCAAATTCAATACAAAGGGAAAAGAACCACAAACAAAATGCTGATGTGCAACAAACCTGCATAAAATTAAATTTGCTTGTCTTTTACCACAGCACAATAGGTACAGCTCAGGTAGCCCTTTATCGACACCAAACAAGAATTATGTTCTTTTTAACTCATTTTATCCACCTTATTTTTCACGCAAGAGTGGGTGTGGCCATTTGTAAATTTTATTTCCAAGGTCCAATGCATGTTGAGTTATTTACACTGTTAAAGAGTTGGATTCTCATGCTAAACATGGCCAAAGTTTCAAAAAATCGATTTGGACATATAACTGAGTATTTCTATGCCAAATACACACTTCCGGGTTTCTTACAAGTTTCTGAAAGTTTTTTTCAATCATGGCACTTCATGACGTCATGAAGGGTGGAACTCCTTGTATAGGCACTTATCCCGGAAGATAGGCGATCGGTGCTCAAGTGCTCCTGAATCTTTAGGCTCCACCCATGACGCGCCTCCAGGAGCTTGGCTGTTTTCGAAGAGAATCGTAAAGCTCGGATCGGAATTTTCGAATCTTGCCGATAGTCGACTGATAGTCGAATCATATGTTTGGAGGCGGGGCAAATTACCAAGAGTCAAATCAGACATTGGACAGTTAGAATTACTGACGTTAACACAAATGGAAAATGTGTAACGGACGCCTCACAGATACAAAAATAATGTTTAATGTTTTGATTAAAAGATAGTTAACATTAAACGTCAGCAACACCATAAGAATGAACTTTTTTTCCCAACAGTGCTCTCATTATAACGTTATGTATATGACAGTGTTCTGCATTTGAGCTGCGTGCGTTGAAGATGACCAGTAGAGTGAAGCATTTGATAGCAGGTTTTTAATCAATGGGATTTAAATAATAATTTAATAAATAATCTCATATAGAATTCGCTTCGTTATTTATACAACATAACGTTAATATTACGACTTTCTAGGCTATCTGCACAAAATGCCCCGAATGCATGAACGTGTCTGCGCGGCTCTGAATGAACTCCTTTTGTGGATGCGTTCTTCATGCAACGTACAGAAACACGGCAACACACAGCGTTTTATTACAATAGGGTTCTCTTTATAATGTTATGTACTGTCTATGACAGTCCCAGTCATAGTTATTAATATTCTGCATTGTTGCTTGTCCTGCTCGTGCTGCGCGCTGAAGATAATTACCATATAGTACTACAATGAAGCGCTTTACTGCAGCGTAACTCAACCAAATGCATCTTATATTACGAGGTAAATAATATATACACGATATATAAACCGGCTGAAATATTTTGCGATCACTTATACCCTCCCTACCTGATCGAAAAATCCAGTCTTTCACTCTGCCTTGTTAAAGATTTAAATCCTTGCTCCCAAGATGCTCCTCTGTCGGTCATGGATTATGGAAAGTGAAACTTAAATCTATAGAGGTGGTTGGATTTATTCACGCACGTTAAAAATATTAATTAAAAGCTTCTTTCTTTTCAGATTCTTATTTACAATATTATCTTAATAGGATGTATATTAACTTATTTGGAGAAAACAGGTAGTTCTATGTGAAATCAGACATTTGAGCACCCCCGCATAGCCAAATTGGCATGATCATAACACCCCGCGAATATTTGATTATGAGATTGGGAGTCGAATCAGCCTCCTCCTATCGAAGCACTGAATCTTTGACTATTCAGGGTCACCCCTACTATAGGTACTCAAGATTAACATGACATTGGGTGAAACTGTGTGTGTTCTGCTCCCTTTAATTGCCATTATTAGAATTATTCAGTTTTAAACTAAAGACCAATTCTGTAGGTGAAAAACACAGAAGTGCTGTGGTCTGCTGAGTGTCCATCTGCATCGTGTCCGAGGGAATGACACGTGTTGCAAACCGCCAGCAAAACAAATGATAACATTATCGGGAAACATGTTGAAAATGGAATGTGTGGGCAGAGCTTGGCCGTGGGAGAGACGGAACATTATTCAACCGTCTATTTATCTTTCGGGATGCTTGCACTGCATGCTGGCCCCCTTGGGCTGTGCAAAACGAAAT
The DNA here is from genome assembly GCF_936440315.1 of Barbus barbus. Lineage (NCBI taxonomy): Eukaryota > Metazoa > Chordata > Actinopteri > Cypriniformes > Cyprinidae > Barbus > Barbus barbus. Next base: position 18,990,703 of record NC_136732.1, read on the forward strand.
TAGGCCATCCCACATTGTGAATCTGCAGCACTTGGGGGCTGCCATTTCATCCTAATGTCCACTTCAGCCATGAGGGGCAGTGGAAAATCACATACATTCATCCCCAAACACACACACACACACCCACACACCCTCTCTTCCCAGTTACTTCCATGTCAGTGTCTATATTTCTAGAGATACAGAGAGTACTGTGGGCAAAAGCAGCCCGTTTGTGTGGCTCCGACGAGCTTTGACCCGTGCATTGTTTATTAGGGCTTTGCTTTTGGGAAAGGGTTTCCACTGTGAGGGCATCGGCCCATGTGATTGGTTAGGTCACAACCCCACAAACTCCTGCAGCTCTATTTTCCTCATTTCCTCATCCAGTGATTACTGGTCCTGCAGTGGCTAGCAAAAACACTCACAAGGGCAGTGCCTCGGCAGAAAGGGCAGGAAAGCCCAGCGCTCCGCCACTGAATCTCAGCAAGCGGCGTTCTCATCAACACTGACTTTTAACGCATCTCCTTTCTTTGAGATGCCTCTTTTTATTTTGGATATTATAAAAGCCATTTGTCCAGTTAAAATGTTCTGTATTTATTTCCATTTTTTCAGTATTAAAAAAAACTTAATGACAAGATAATGTGTGCAATTTTTGTGTCATTAACATCACAAAAAAAAAGAAGAAAAAAAAACATTGAATCTTGGCTTTCTCACTAAAAGTGGCATTCAATGCATTTCCTTTTTTCAAGATGTTTATTTTTATTTTGGACATTATGAAAGCCATTTGTTTAATTAAAATGTTCTGTATTTTTGCAAAATAGACGAAGTAGACAGAAAATAATGTATATTGATAATAAAATAAATATTAAAAATATTTTTCAAAAAAGTTTAACATAACTACAGTTTTTTTTTGATAATGACACAAAAATTACACACACACACGAATTTAAACAACAACAAAAACAGTCACTGAATCTCAGTAAGCGGCATTCTCATCAACATCTGCTTTCAATGCATTTCCTTTCTTCAAGATGCAACAAATTAGAGGCATGTCGAGAAATCTCGTTTCTCTCTTTGAAAGAGCTCTCTCTGTGACTTCAATCTAAATAACCAGCATCTCTTGATCTGTCAAAGTATGACATGGAAACAGAGTGCGAAATAGCACAATGTATGCGGCATGTTCGTCTGAGAGCGCTGCGGTGTTGAAGTAATTAACCAGGTTACACACATCTGAGCTCCGGTTTGATTTGCATGTCATTTTCCGCACAGTTCCTCTGTCAGACCCTTCTGTTTTTTGTGTTTGAGTGAGGCGGTTGGAGTCAGATTAAGCGCAACTATTCGATCTGCTGCAAAATCCAAAGCAAACTCCCATTCCCAGCCACGGACTTTAACGGTCAGGTTTGCTGACGCTTCTGGGAACACACAACACAGTTTTCAGCGGCTTTGAAAACGGGATTACATTTAGGCTTTGCTGTAAACAAAAGTCTCTGCTGAAAATCCAGCATAAGCTGGTAGCTGTTTTTTTTTGGAACATGGTAGCTGGTTTCTAAATGGTCTAAACTTGCATTAGCTGGTGCAAGATGGAAGACGAAAGGTTCTCAAAGTGAGTGGCACATTGTGGAGAGAGACTTCCATAATTAACTTAAACTGCACGCCTCCACACACACAGAAAAAGGTTGTCTGCTTTACCATTTCTTGGCTGATATGAGGTCAATGCATCCTCTTAAGAGCACATTCAAGGACTGTTTCCGTATATTTAAAGTTAATTAGTAACCCCAGCGGCGTATATAAAGTAGACTCTGGAGCATAGCTCAAACAGTATTCATTATACATACAAATAACAGATTGGTCATTTGATTTATTTTTCCAATGGTGCATTAAGACATGAGATATTTACTCTAAAGCTCACTCAATATGAAAGAAATAAAGGAATAGTTCACCCAGACTCAGGCCATCCATGTAGATGACTATACAGTATAATAAATATACTGCGCTGACAAGAGATGTGAGAACATGCGAGATGCATTATTTTGATTGAATATGACTCAAATTCTGGACTTATTTGCAGACAAAGCAAGCATATAAATTTAGAAGACTTTGTAGAAAACTACACACAAAAACTACACACAGTTCTTGCAATCACCATGTTGTGTTCCATTTTCTTTCTTTTTTTCCAGCAAAATACACAAACTATGTAAGACTATTTTTTCCCCAAAAGCTTTCAAGATAACTGATATTTTAACTTAACTATGACGAACTAAAGTTTTGCCATTAACATCACCAAATAATGATCTTTTGTTGGCCAGATATGATGGACGATATTTTCCAACAAACAAAGCAATGTTTTGATAGCACCACAGAGACACAGTTAACACTTTTTGGGGGGACAACAGCTAATGACCAGCTAATCACTGGCTTAGAGCAGCTACAAACCAGCTCCCATGTTCCAGAAAACACAGCTAGCATCTTAAACTGCATTTTCCAACAGGGATTTACAAGACTTCTGGGTAAACCGTCATGCTGTGCCACATTCCAGACTAAAATGAAGCGTGCATATGCTTTCAATCTCATTTTTTTACAATATACATACAGTAACAAAGTCCCAATTTTCATCATCAAAATGGTTAAACTGGCCTCGTTTTATTCAAAATTAATGCTTTGTGAATAGGATTCTATCAACAAATGTGTTTGGATCTAATCTTTGCATCGCTGAGATTGTGTGTATTTTTCTCCGGTGTGATTTGCAAAGGCAGCATGATTTGGCAGGCGGCTATTCTGAGCTTCATTCACTTGAGGTGATAGTCAGACTAATCTCATTAAAACGCAGGGATTTTCTCCTCTTCGGCTCCTTCTTCCCGTATGAGGAATTAGTCTCAGGTACACGGTGACATGGTTTCTTTCACAGAGCGGAGGAAAGAAACAGGCTCTGATCTGAGCCAGATACTGGCAGTCCAATGCATTTCACGCTCTCATGTAGGCCAGATCAAGTACTGAGGATGTGAGGTGAAGTAAATAAAAGCAGCTTTGCACTTGCATCCAGGCTACATGGGTCAGCCGAGACCATTCTCATGAGAAGAATGGCATTATATTTTAAAAAATGCACAAAAACAGCACAAGAATTATTCAACTGAATCAGTCAAACGGACTTAGCAAATCAGACTGAATACATACATAGGATTAGTCTGAATCATGGACTAAATTAGTCTGACAAATCACTTCCTAGGTGAATGTTCTTGGATTATTTGCTCACAGAATCGTCGAAAAAAGGGGTTTAAAATTGTATCTTTTGTCGCTGAAGAAGTACCCTTAAAAAGACATTTGTACCTTTTTTACCCCTTTTAGGTACATATTAGTAACTTATGGGTATTACTACTCTAAGGTACTAATATGTACCTATTAGAGGTAACAAAGGTACAAATATGTCCTTTTAAGGGTACTGCTCCAGCGACAAGCTGTCGTACCCCAAAAGGTACAATTTTAAACCCCTTTTTTTCTGTTTTTGGAATTATTTGATTAACAGAATTTTCAAGAAAACAACATCAATTCTTACTGACACCAGAACAGTAGTGGGTAACACTTTAGAATATGGAACACATATTCACTATTCTTGAACAAACTCCTAATTTGCTGCTTATTAATAGTAAGTTAAATTTCGGTATGGGGTGGATTAAGGGATCTAAAATATGGTCATGCAGAACAAGGCATTAATATGTGCTTTATTAGTACTAATAAACAGCTAATATGCTAGGCATATACATGCTAATAAGCAACTAGTTAATAGTGAGAATTGGTTCTTAAAATAAAGTGTTACTCAGTAGTGTAATAACACGATAACAATATGTTGTGAAAAAAGGCAAAATCTCAGTTTGTTCTACATTTAATTTCTTCAGTGTATCATGGAAGGAATTGACCTATTATTTCTCTTACCCATAATTATGCCATTGGGGTCCACAGGGGGCTGCCAGACCACCCTCACTTCTGTCAGACGCACCTCTGGGAACACAAGTCTCATAGGTGGTCCGGGAACTATTGAAGGGGAAAAGGAGAGGTGAAAGATGAGATTTTATCATTACATGACTCCTGCAGCAATTACAACACCTATATACCTTATAGAACTCTAAAGCTTTCTCTTGAATTACAGCCGAATCACAAGACCAAATCAGAGAGCATTACTAGAGGTTATTTAGCTTTCAAAGCAGCAGCAGCCCTCCAAGACAGCCTCTGAAATGGTATTTACGTCAGGATAAGGTCATTATAAAAAAAATCTGGTTTGAAAAGGACAACAACAACAAAAAATGTAACATTCATAAGAAGACAAAAACATAAGGGATGAGGAGAAAAAGAGACCGTTATGACAGCACTCAAACTGTGGCAGTTTTAATGAACATATTACAGATTACATCTCGTCAGATAAAGTCAGCTGTTTTTAGCGGTTGACTTTTTTTCAGGTGTAAGAGTGAATGCTCACGTTCCATCCATCTGTGCACAGAAATACTGTTCTTTGATCCACTTTACTATAAGAATCAGAATCAGGGTCTTTTGACAATATACAAAAAGTACAACGAAATTATGTGCAATCCTATTTCAGTGCAATGATTATATATATTGTGACGAGTCGGCTGCCTCCCCCCTGTTCATCATCACCACCCCGTGACGTATTCGCCGCCCTTCACCAGGCTCCCGACGGGAGTGGGCGTGTGAGAGAGGAGGGGCGCTGAACACGCAGGGCTGGCGGCGTGTGATGAGGCGCACATGACGTGAATAGAGCCTCATCACCGCCGCTGTTTAAACGCCGAGCGCGCCTCTCCTCGAGAGACCAGTCTCTTCCCCCGTGCATGCACGCTGGTGTCCTCGTGGGTCCAGGAAGGGAGCGTTGAGGGATTTCCTGCCGCCGCCAGAGACGCGAGCCGCCGGACCCGCAGTCCAGATGACGCCGCACTCGTGAGTCCCCCAGAAGTGCCGCGGCCAGCAGAGGACGAAGCCGCGAGCTGAAGCCGCCGCCCCTCGCGCCCCGGACCAGGAGGGGAGCGCGTGCGGCCACCGGACTCCGCCCCTTACCTGGACCCTTCCCTCCTGAACACTGCCCTCCTTCACAAGCCCCGCAGCACAACGAGGACACCAGATCCCTGTTTATTTTGGACACTTTTCCCCCTTTGGACACTTTATTTTTAATATTTTGTTTAATAAAAACCTCTCCGAGGCCTGACGCCACACCCACTGTGTCTGTCGTTTGCTCCTCCCGCCACAGTGGTGGAGAATGCGGGCAGGCGGCGCTAGACAGCGCAGTTGGGCAACATCTGATGACGTCATCCCCTCTCGCTCGCAAAAAGCCGTGGAACCCGCACGGGGACAGAGGAACGACGGGGACAGCCTCCCAGCCACCAAAGGGGTAAGTGACGTTCTTTCTATTGGTTATTTACCCTGTGGCTGGTTGAGGCTGACAACTAATACCCGGTTTCTCTGTCCCGGTTCTGGCGCGGTGCGAGAGGGAGAGTTGCCCGGAGAGGAATCCCTGCCCCGCCCACTCCGACCGCTGGAGCCTGGTTGAGGAAGGTAGCACTCCCGCGTGGGCGGCGACCCTAGGACGGGGATGTCGCTTGGGGGGGGGGATGTGACGAGTCCGCTGCCTCCCCCCTGTCCATCATCACCACCCCGTCCCGTATTCGCCGCCCTTCACCAGGCTCCCGACGGGAGTGGGTGTGTGAGAGAGGAGGGGCGCTGAACACCCAGGGCTGGCGGCGTGTGATGAGGCGCACCTGATGTGAATAGAGCCTCATCACCGCCGCTGTTTAAACGCCGAGCGCGCCTCTCCTCGAGAGAGACCGGTCTCTTCCCCCGTGCATGCACGCTGGTGTCCTCGTGGGTCCAGGAAGGGAGCGTTGAGGGATCTCCTGCCGCCGCCAGAGACGCGAGCCGCCGGACCCGCAGTCCAGATGACGCCGCACTCTTGATACGGCCGACGGGCCAGGATGCCGGGCCGTAGAGTCCCCCAGAAGTGCCGCGGCCAGCAGAGGACGAAGCCGCGAGCTGAAGCCGCCGCCCCTCGCGCCCCGGACCAGGAGGGGAGCGCGTGCGGCCACCGGACTCCGCCCCTTACCTGGACCCTTCCCTCCTGAACACTGCCCTCCTTCACAAGCCCCGCAGCACAACGAGGACACCAGATCCCTGTTTATTTTGGACACTTTTCCCCCTTTGGACACTTTATTTTAATATTTTGTCTCCGAGGCTTGACGCCACACCCACTGTGTCTGTCGTTTGCTCCTCCCGCCACAATATATATATATATATATATATAAAAGAGTAAATGCAGAGTTTCAGAATAATAATTAATACCAAAAATAATGTGAAGTCTGAATGAATAATTAGAGTGTTGCGTTAGTGGTTAGTTGCATGTTGCCACTGTATTCTGAGAGGTTACCAGGGTGTTTTAGGTGCTTGTCACGGTGTTGCTATGTGGCTGCAAAGAAGTTCTGAGTAGTTGTCAGCATATTACTACAGTGTGTAGTTGCTAGGATATTGCGGGTGTTTGCCAGGGATTTGTTAGAACGTTGTAAGTGGTTGTCAAGGTGTTGCTATGCTATTGCAAAAGTGTTCTGAGAGGTTAACACAATGTTACAGTGTTATGCGTGGTTGCCAGATTTTTGCTATTGTATGTCATTTCTTAAGATGTTCTAAGTGGTTGTTAGCACATTACTGCAGAATGCAATTGCTAGAGTTTTGTGGGTGGTTTCCAGGGTGTTGTCATGTGGTTGCTAAGGTGCTCTGAGTAGTTCTGGAAATTACTCTACAAGCCATGCAATTTGAAGTTACATGCCAAAGTCTACTTAGTGTGTGTGGTTTGTTAATTCAAATCTGCTCTAGCAAACAGTATTAATGATTAGCTGTCTACCAGCGAGCTGCAAAATCTGGTCGTTCTCCCCTTAGACTTTGTCTTCTTGTCCTTGACCAGAGTATTTAGAGCCATGCTGGTCCATGAGTGCTGCCACATGGCACACTTTCTCACTCTACCCCTCCTAATGCGGGCCATCACTGAGTCACATGCTCCTCTAGATGAGCAGAGCTCTATCATTGTACGTTAAGACTGAAGGGAAACATTGCCAAGGGGCGATCTGCTGCCTACAGAAGGAGACCAATGATGACTGGAGGATGTAATGACTGTTGCGCCCTACTCTGAAGGACATAGTGTGCCACCGGTGCTAAAAGAGGGCTCTGCTAAAGGCCTTGATTAAGGGGGATGTTTCCTTTCCCTGCTGGTGCGTCTCACCGCTAAACATACACACTTTCCCCTCTCTCCAAGGCATCTGTGACAGGCCTATACATCCACTAACAGGACACCTGTGGAGCGACAGATAACATGGAGGGAATCCAATAACGGTGGTGAGCCAGTGCTGTGCCTGAGATAAACACACACACATAAGCAGGAAACGATACTGCTGCTGTGATGTACGTGAATCGCTGTGCTGTACAAATGCGGAACAAACACAATCAACGTTGTGCCGTCTCTCGACCGCGTTCTTATTTCTCTCTGGATTCCCCCAGTCGATGCGGTCGGTTAGGCGGATTCTATGTTTCATTTCCTGGACATTAAGGAACTTATAAATCGAACACATCTGACAGCGATTTGATTTGTATTGCTTTTTGCAGTTATAGTGTGTGGGACTGTAGGGACACATGTCCACAAAAAGAAGCTCTTACAGTAGAGCGTGCTTTTCCCAAGATGCCTCTTTCTCTTACCAATGTATTGCTAACATTCATCATCCTGCTAGCAGCCCTCCAGCCAGGCTTATATGGAGATTACATGCACATGAGGAGTCTTTTAACTACTTATGATGCGCGGCTCATGACTCGAGTGCATTTACTCGGCATGAACCTACAATTAGAAAATCCGTTTATTAATTACTTCTTTAAGCGAGTCACTAATAAACGCACTTTCCTGCCAATCTTTTCAGAGACGTGCAAACGCTAACGACTTTAAAGCATGCTAATCTAATCGCAGTGGAAAAAAGAAACGTCCAATTTGCTGCTTGCTTTGCTGATATGGCTCTGATTAAATCCAATTACAGGATGTTTAGGTTTGCAGACAAAAGCCAGAATGATCACTCGCGTCCGAGGGAAACAGGATGGACGGCCCGTAGCATCTCCAACCCCCTGCGTACGGCGTCCGGGGCCTGGATAAAATGCTGCTGTACCATCAGTCCTTAATGAGGTCTGTTCTGGAGGGGAATTTAAAAGGCAAACACACAGATAATTGCTGCCAAGGTCGAGTGAGCACAGACGGGGGGGGGGGGGGGGGGGGGGACATGCTGCCTGGGCTCTGCACTTCCATCATAAAAGTGCGGCGGTGAAATGGCCCGAGCTCTCCGCGTCTGTCAAGGGGGAGCTTCATTCACAGCCACGTTTAAAAGAGTCCTGTTATCTCTTATTCAGAGAGCAGCACAGAGCTGACCGCGGGCGTGCAGACTCCATTAATGTGACTCTGTAACCGACTGGATTAAGGGCTGACCCCTGTATTTCACATAGTGGGCTTCTTTAAATGGCTCTCATAAGCCGGGGGAAAAGGCTTCTATCGCTATCCCCCATGATGTCCTCTCTTGTGATAAGATTGAGTTTGTGTAACAATATAAACTGCACAATGTGACATATATTCAGTAATAGTGTTGTTTTAGCTTATGACTTAATATTTACATTAACAGTACCATATAAACAAATGACATAATCCAGACATGCGAACATATCCAGACTAATATATTTACAGCATTTGCACCTTGAGATGATAGATTGATAGAACTAAACCAAACTTAACCAAAGAATAAAATAAAAACTAAACTAAAATAATAGTAGAAATGGTAAAGGCCGCTGGGACAGTGTTCTAAAGATTCAAAGTCTTAAAAAAGACAGTGAGCAAATCAACTAATAGAACACAAAGGCACAGAATGTACACTAAAAACAAATGAAGCATCAAAGGCTATAGAGGACTTTCAAAAAAGTGTCTGAAAGAGCTTAAGACTAAATGCCATTTCATCGTTTTTATTCTATAAAATCCAAGGCCACATCAATCTGTGCACTCTTCGTGCGCAGAGAAAATGCCCATTACTCATGACAGCCCATAAACTTACACTGCTTGGTCAAGGAGTGTGCACATAAAACAGTTACAGCATTAAAGGGATACTTCATCCAAAAATGAAAATTTGGTAATTATTCATCCTTATGGGTTTCAAACCCGTAACACAAATTAAATACTGTATTTGGAATATTCTTAAGGTGGGCTTTTTTAAAACAATGAGAGTTCAGTGATGTTTTAGCTACATGAATTATACACAGACAAAAAACACCTTAAGTACTACCACCATAAAAGTCTTCTGAGGCCACGCAATTTTTATGAGGAACAAACCAACATTAAGTCATTAATAAACTTCCCCAGCTATTTCCTGAGAACTCTTGACAGTTGAACCTATATTTGTGAAAGAATCAGTCCAATTTGTGAACCAACTGGTTTATTGAAAAGAACAGGGTCAAAAATGAATTCATTGATTTTGATTCTCAAGTTCAACTCACTGACTCAAGTATTTTTGCTGAGGAAAGATTATCAGACATTAATGATTTATATTTCAATCTGTTCCTCACACAAAGCTTTTGTGTGGCATCAGAAGACTTTAAATACTGCGCAAAAATTGATTACTTTTAAGATGCTCTTTGGTGTTTTTTTGTTGTTGTTTTTGCAGCCTGATGAACAGACGAGGTGACTATGAACTGTTGTTGATGAGCTGCATAAAAATTATTTTGTTCCAAAAAAAAAAAAAAAAAAGCGTACAGTTTTGGAATGACATGAAAGTGTGTAAATAATGACAGAATTTTTGGAGAACTATTCCTTTAAACTCTGTGTGGTCATTAAATGAAATCTTAGTGGTGAAACATGAAAGTTTGCTCACCATCATCCTTGGTCCTCTCCAAGACTAGGGGGCTGCTGAGCTGCCCATCTCCAATTCGTGTGAAAGCCAAAACTTGGATTTCATACTGAACGTATTTACGCAGGTTCCTTAGTAAGACAGATTGTGTCAGGTTACCTTTAACCATGTTCACCTGTCCCTCCGAATCGGAGTCTTTCTCTTTGTACATAACCTGAAAGAAAAAGTATATTAAGCACAATTACAGTTCACATCACTGTTGTGTGATTTTGCTGATTGTGACTGACTTTAATTCAAGATCAAATTAAATACAAACACACACACACACACACACACACACACACACAGGGATAGCTGTTAGTAAGGCTGAATGGCATGAGGTTTGTTCCTCTGGGTCCATTGTTCAGCAGGCTGCTGTTTATTTTTCTTTCTTGTCATAAAGCCTCCTGCCTAAATTACTGCTGACTTTAAACCAGAGAGGCTTTTCTGAACATATGGGTGCACATCTGGATCTAACTGCAAATATTTGTCTTTCCGCATGGGTCAGACTTTCAATTAATTCATTAATAAACCTTTTCATTACTTAAAATAAAAATGAAACGTTTCTGGAACAAACATGAACTGCTTTATAGGGCTTCTAAGAGAAAAAGAAAAGTGCATAAAATGTTCAAAGGATAATATCAAACTTAAATAAAAATCCTTGATTTTCCGCTTGATTTTTCATCATATGGCCCCATATTTCAACACTGAAAAATATTTTTCACATCTTTTCACATTAAGTGAAAAACTTAACTGAGAAACTAATATGTAACTATTACAAAATGTTCAAACACTCACTGATGTTCCAGAAGGAAACATGATGCATTAAGAGCCACGGGTTTAAACTTTTGAACAGAATGAAGATAAGTATTTTTATTTTTATTTTGCCTTAATATCATATTTGTTCATTTAGTACTGCCCTTCAGAAGCTACAGAAGACACATGTTTCCCAGAAGACAAAACAAGTTCAATTTACCCTCATCTACAAATTCAAAAAGTTTTCACCTTAATGCATTGTTTTTCCTTCTGGAGCATCAGTGAAAGTTGAAACTTTTTGTAATAGTTGTAAGTCTTTCAGCTGTCCTCAGTGTGAAAATATGGATCTCAAAATCATAGTCATTTTTGGAAAGGATTCAAATTAGGGATGTACATTTTTGATCATTCCCATAATCTATCGTTGTTCAAATTAAAGATCAATTTATCGATTAATTGTTAACCTTAATGCTGCAAAATGCATCTATTGCAGTGGCATATAGTCACTGGCATGACAGGATGTGCAAATCAGAGATGTTCTCAAGTCTTTAACTTGGGAGTCTGAGTCAAGTCTGAAATCTTTTACCTGGAGTCCGAGTCAAATTTGACATCTTTATCGCTGTGAGTCAAGTCTCGAGTCTTTGGTCACGAGACCGAGTCGTGTCTCAAGTCATTAAATAATGGCTCGCTAAAAAAAATCCCATTCAGAATCCTCATTGAAATCCTCCTTTTTACAAAGCTGTTTTATATTGTATAGACAAAATATATGATCTATGATCTGCTTTGTAAAAAAAGAGGTATTAAAATGTAAGGTTATTTTACATCCAGCCTGTTACTTATGTTTTAATCCATTACCATGTTCAAAGCAGTTTTTTCTGTAATCAAATTCTATAATAAGAGTCTGATCTATGACACATAAGGAAAGATGTGACGCATATATTACAAAACCATACAAATAAAGTATTTCTTTATGATATAAGTCAGGGGTATTCAATTAAAGTTCCAAGAGGTGTGGCCTCTATATTTTCTTCCAGGCAGAGGTCCGGACAAAAAAACAAAACAAAACACATTTTTACATGTAGCCTATAGTATTTTTACATTTAGATAAATGCGAGGCCATGTGACAGAAAAATAACTATATTGTTTTCTGATGAGTTTTTGTAAAAGTAACCTATAAGTAGTTAAAATAACCATGTCATCCACGCTGGCACGCGTCCTGAGAGAGAGAGATAGAGCTGATAGGGCTTAAATAAAGCACATTTGGCTTCAGATAAAAATACTAGACGATATAGCGCTGAAAAATATTTACAGTAAACGTCTCTGAGCACTTGTTATATGATCCGCTCCGCTTTTTGGACACGCTGCTCACTTAAAATGGTGCTGCTGTTATGGCTTGCGGTCCGGATGGATGCCGGGGTGTGGATGCACTTATCCAGGTTAATACTAAATAAAATATAACATGCATTTTGTATGATCCCTCTTATTTTGGTAAAATAATTTAATAAATTAATAAATAATGTATGTGTGTGTGTGTGTATATATATATATATATATATTGCATTGATTCATTTTAAGAAAAGTATAGTACAGCTGCAAAGTGTAGTTATTATAGGAAATGTTTGGTTTCAATGAAGAATAAAAACAATGTCTCCCCTCCTCAAGAGAAAAAAACATCAAATCTTTCATGTCATTTCATCATACAGAACTGTGTAAGGGGTTGATCTTACATGAGAAAACCCTTTATTCACTTCTGAGACACTTTTTATATTGAGCCAAGGGCTCCTTCAGCAAACATTGTTTCAGAGTACCTCAGGACATCAGTCTGAGGTCATTTTCATTTGTGTGAAATCACAACGAATAAAAAAAAAGACAAATCAACAATGCAGAAGCTATTCTCACGAGTAACCACCTTGTATCCGAGGATGTTGCCGTTCTGCTCGTGCTCAGGAACCGGGCCCCAGGTTACTAGGATGCGACTGGAGCTCATGGCCTCCGCCGTCACATTTTCCGGAGCCTCTGATGGCACTACGCAAACAGAGAAAGACAAATCACACTCCCTTATCGCACTGTGCCTTAACACACGGCCCCGAGTACTGAGCAAACTCACAAGGATTAGTCACCTCTCCAATGTCATAAAGGAAAAAAGAAAGCAAACAGCATAACCGTGTGAGCAGCAAACTAGAGTATGAGCATGAGGAGACAGTGAACAGACCACTAAAAGACATCAAACCTTTAACACCAGGCCTCATATCACACAGCACAGCCAGCCCAGAACGTCTCTACGTGTGGGCTATTAGTCACACAATTATATAATGACTACCTCCACAGACAATCTTCATTTTCTGATTACGGTCATCCAAGTGCAGCCTTCCAAAGAAATTTTTATATTGATGTGTGCAATTTCTGATCCACTAGTCTAGTGGCACCAAATGGAATTGCAATCTGTTTGAGTGGGACAACTAGGTTAGGCATAACAACATTGACTCATTTATTAACTGGATAGGTTTGTGGTGAGATAACCTGATCATCCAAACCCTGGAAGATAGTGTTTAAAACTTGTTTTTACTTGTCATACTAAGGGTTATGAATTTAAGCTCCTCAAATATTGTGGCTTGTTTAGAGGAGGCTGACTATTACTTTAAGTAAGTAAGTAAGTTAAGTAAGCCTTAAGTGGCCTTAAGTAAGTTTCCTAGTGGAAATATAATTAAATTGGGGAAGAAAAAAACTGATTTAGTAGTTTCACTAATTTTCAAAAGTTGGGGGTTGTTGAGATTTTTTATGTTTTTAACAGGTCTCTTATGCTCACCAAGATGCTCACTAATCAAAAATGCAGTAAAACAATAAAAATATGACATTTTTAAATGGACTTTATTCCTGTGATGCTGAATTGTCAGCATCATTACTCCAGTCTTAAGTATCACATGATGCTTTAAAAAATCATTCTAATATGCTGATTTGCTCCATTTCTTATCATCAATGTTGAAAACTGTTGTGTTGTTTAATATTTGTGTGGAAACTGTGATATATTTATTTTCAGGATTCTCTGATGAATAGAAAGTTCGAAAGAACAGCATTTATTTGAAATAGTAATCTTTTGTAACATTATAAATGTCTTTACTGTCACTTTTGATCAATTGAATGTTGCCTCATTTAATAAAATTATTAATTTCTTTGGGCTCTTTAGACCTGGGCTAGCAACCGCCCAAGAGCTACTGCATAGCACTGCCCTACAAAGAAACCACAAAACCCAAGCAGTGTGGTGCTGTCTTTTGCATGCGTAAACATCATTCTCATTGTTTACAAAAATGTAAAAATTACAATTACAATTCAGTCTGATATCACCAGTGACACAGAAATAACACACTTCACCTTTAAATAGCATAATTTTGAAGTTTACGCTGTAGCCATTTGGGGCCATAAATCTTTCTTTCTTGAGTGTATCTTGCAGGGAGCAACGGTAAAGATAAGTAGCAACACCAGGCAGCCAATCACCTGGCTTCTTATCTGCAGTGTAGGCATGCATTCAGAGCAGCTCTCGAGTCAGACAAAGTAAGTGTGCTGTGAGGGGCTGTTATGGTGATCACATAAAGGAAATAAAATTTCAATCTGTGAACTACCCATTTACATTTGAGAACATGATTATCCTGAGAATGGAAATTTCAAGATGCTCCCTCTGCATCACTACGTTCCATGGGGCTCATCAACCCATATTAGTATCCGACTGGGTGTCCTCACCTGACTCGCGTGTGCGTCCCTTCACAGGCTCACTCCAGGGTCCGGGGCCTATGAAATTAAAGGCCTGGATCTGCAGCTGATATTCGGTCCATTCCTCCAGACCCTCCAGGGTGATCTCTCTCTCCAGCCTGTCGTTCACCAATCGTGTGCTGGCCTCACCCCGCAGGTCTGCTCGCAACACTCTGACCCTGTAGCCCACGCTCTCCGGGTTTCCATTGTACTCGGTCTCTGGCAGTGGCTGCGGGGAAACATCACTCTTGTTATGAGTCAACAGAATTACTGACAGAGATGTTCCTTCAAATAGAGTGTTTTCATTTCATCAGCGGTAATGAAGATGAGGAAAAAAATATACATTTTAATGAACACATGCAGTAGGCAGTAAATGACAAAAAAAGAAAAAAACAGACTGCAAGACATTAATAATGAACTAACAATGTCTTTTGCAGTGGAAAAATCTGGAAAAATTGAAATAATTCAATACTGAACCACTTATATAAGATTATCTGTATTCATGAAGGTAATGATACACCTTCTGACACATGGTGGCGCGAATGAAGAGTTTTCACAAGATTTTTGGTTTTAGCAACAAATCTTTTATATATTCATACATATTTCAATTAATGAATGTTTATGTTGTTATGGTAATTTTATATTACACTGCCAGTCAAAAGTTTGGGGTCTGAAATTTTTGTTTAATTAATCATTTTATTCAATGAGAACACATTAATTTGTAAAGAGACAGTGAAGACATTTATTAAGATTTCTATTTCAAACAAATGCTGTTTCTTGAACATTTTAGTCATTAAAGAATCCTGAAAAAAAAAAAAAAATTAAAATAAAAAAACAGCACACCTTTTTTCAACATTGATAATAATCATAAATGTTTCAAATCAGCATATTAGAATGATTTCTGAACGATCATGTGACACTGAAGACTGGAGTAATGCTGCTGAATAGAAAACTGTTATTTTAATTAAAAATAATAAGAAACCCTTCACAAAATTACTGTTTTACTGTATTTTTGATAAACTATATGCAGCCTCCAATACAGACCCCAAACTTGTTGTATGTTGTATACTGTTGTACAGTATGTTTTATAACATACAACAGTAGTGTATGCTATACAATTTTGAACACTGACACTTTATCATTATGAGCAGAATCGTCAACCTTTAAAATATTATTTTCCTTGACTAAAATTATATGCCCTTCAGGGTAAAATGGACTAAAGATAAAGAACATGACGAAACACAGACTAAATTTATAAAACTTTCATTAGACAAAACCAAAGAAAAGTGTAAAAAGAAACAGTGCGGCCTCTATAACACGTCTCAGCAGAGTCCTGAACATTGCTAAAGCAAGCATGCTGAGCTCAGACAAATCTAATTAAATATACATGCTACTATAAATCTCATATTTATAGTTAATACGCATATTTAATAATGCTACATCATTGACACGCCCCCCCCCCAAAAAATCAACTGACTGATTTTGATTGGGTGCCAAAAGGTAAGTGAGATGTCACAAACTGGCAAAACATCAGCTCTCATGTGCTTTTAATTTGACAGGTAAAGAGCTTCAATTTGAGAAACTCAATTTAGGTAGTAGCTCTTACATGTCAGCAGTCTTTATATCAGGTGAAAATCAATAGATATCTAAAAACACCCTGCTTTCAACATCCTAGCTTGTATTCATGTGTGATACAAGATAATGACAGCCTGTCAGTCAGAACGCTAGGACTGAAAGTTACAATGCAATAGCTTCCTTGAATCATTTTTTTATTATAACCTCTGTGAAAGAAACAAAAAATGAATTATTGAATGAACTCAACTGAATCTAATACACTTGGCTTACTTCATATTTCTCACAGATAATACGAATCTGCTGAATTATATCAATTAATCTTTGAAATGTCTTATATAATAGCAACAATTTGATTGATAAAAATCACAGACATGTTAATGAAACACTTCACTTGATGAGTATAGTTTTACTCTACAGCCCTCTGGAGCAAACAGAGGTTAAATTGATTACTGAGGGACACGATGATACTGCAACAATGAATAGTGATAAATTCCCTTATGGAGGTTTGAACTTACAATCTACACCATAGATTTTTAATAACAATGGCACTTACCACCCAGCGTAGCCAGAGGCTGGTCTCACTGGCTGTGCGCACTGTCACACTGCTGGGTGCCTTGTCTGGAGGAGCCTGCAGGGTTTGAATCATACGGGACGGCACGCTCACCGGACTCGGGCCCACGATATTCACCTGACGCATTCGGAACCTGTAACCACCAAGTTAATCAGTCACTTCGTTAAAACTTAACACTGGTCAGACTTCCCAGTGGGAAAGTATATGGCAGTAGAGTTTGTGAGGAACCCTGTGTGGGGCATGTTCTTGCTGCAGTTCACTTTATAATTGCACCAATTACCATGAAATCAAAGTTTATCAGCGAGTAGAACAAATGGAGAGGCTGCGACAACATCCATAAGATCTGACATAAATTGCAGGGTAGAGAAAAACACGGAGGCAAGCAGTTCATCATGAAGCTCATAGATGATTCGAGCTGTCTGAAACTAACGGATGAAGTCAGACATTAAACCTGTTTAGATAACAGCAATATCTTCATATTCACCAAATGAAATTGACGATTATTGACGTGCCATAAATAAGACAATATTAAAATTAAGCAGTTTAAATGTGACAAATGTATTGTACGGTACATAGGTACAACTTTACAAAATATAACTTTTATATGGTGAATAGTATATATCAGGGGTGGCGAATGTCGGTCCTGGAGAGCCGCAGCCCTGCAGAGTGTTGTTTCAACCCTAATCAAACACACCTGAACAAGCTAACCAAGGTCTGAACGGTTACTAGGAAGCTACAGGCAGGTGAGTTTTAATTAGGGTTGGAGTTGAACTCTGCAGGGCTGCGGTTCTCCAGGACTGGAGTTCATTATTTTTCTAATAATTCAATGGACCGGAGTCAATTATTCCGCTTATACTACGGTTACCACACCTCAAGACATTGATCAGATGATATATTTCAAGGCATTCGTCCGGTTTATCTACTTAAATCGCTATTGTGAGTAGGATTATTTCTTCTGCATCTCATCTCAAAGCGTTATTTTAAACTTAGTAAGAGAGGTTTGAAACATTGATAGCAGACTAATGCAGTTAATACAGTTAATAACTAAGTTATGAGAGAGAGAGAGATTAACGTTACTTCTGTGAGTCTGTGCGTCTCTCAGTAACTTTAGTGTTCGGCAGCAATGTCTCTATAGTGAAACTTTAAGTTCATTTTCTTCACGAACAGCGCCGTTGTTGTTACATCGCTTGTGAGAAGTCATGTAGTTTTTAAGTTGTTAAATTGTGTTACTGATAAAATTGTCAAGAGTAGCGCTAACAACATTAGCACTTACGTTAACGTGTGTGCAAACTGTCTGTGAGGGAGAGAGAGCGGGAGACATAAGAGTAATTTTTTATCCTTTTGTTTACTATATTTATTTGTTTGGCCAGTGTAGTTGTGGGTTTTAGGTTCTTTTGCTGTAAGGACCTCAAAAAAACTCAAATAATTTGGCGAAGTGATATGGTCATGTAACACGGTCAAGACCTGCCTGGAACTACGTTCGTCATGCGTTTCCCTGAAAATAACTGCACACCTTAGAACGTTCTTCAGCCAATCAGATTCAAGCATTCAACGGCCCCGTAGTATAACCAAAGACTATTTGGTATAGCTAAATAAATATATATAGACTGTTTCAACGGCAACAACACAGGGCTGGGCGATAAATCGATTTTATCGATTAACTCGAATGTGTAGTTTATGTCGACTTGTTTGAATGAAAATCGTTTTTTCTAAAAAAGAAAAGAAAAAAAAAAGACGTGTACTACAAAACTCCAATAAATACGAGATAGGAGATAAATATCAATACTTTCTCTGCAGTTATATCATTAGGTACTCATAATTGCAGGCATCAGGGAGCCGCTATTATGCATGGCATTGAAAGTGCTTTTGAATGCAAGATGGCTTTTTAGTTTCACTTTCAAGATTGGCGATCGCACGTACTCTGTTTTTACTATGGAGCGGCAGCGGCCTACTTGCCACACATTTTACAAGATCAGATGTTCGTCATGGTGCTCAGGATCTGCAAATCATTCGTCATCGTCCTCGGTCATCTCTCCTTACTCTATGTCAGGGGTTCTCAAAGTCTACATTCAAAGGTCCAAATCTGAATTTTCATCAGTGTCAAAGGTCCGGAACAATTGGTTATTACAAAACGTGTTTTTAATAAACATACATAACATATAACAAATAAACACTCATTTAAAAAAAAAGGTTCCCTTTGCATTCAAAATACTTTAATAACAAGTGCAAAAGTGGCAAAACAATTAATTTAAGTGTCAGCAGTAGAAGTCGACCTATAATGTTTTTTTCTCTGGCCAATGCCAATATTTAGAAATCAGGGCAGCCTATGGGCGATACATGATGCTGATTTTTTGGGCCGATTTTCTCTTTTTTTCCCTTTATATCAAAAGAGAGTTTGCGTAAATGGTTATTGCAGGGCACAAGATAGTAATAGTAGTAGTAGTAGCCTAATTCGTAGTAATAATACATGGCTCAAAACTTAAGCACCTTCTCAAAACAGTTCTGAAGCATGCTTTTTTGTTTATGTTTGCTGACAGACACCAGTGTTTCCCGCAGACTAACAAATGCAAGTTGATTCTCTGCCAGCAGGAGGCGCTGTTGGAGCGTGATGTATAGCTGTTTCCCCGGTAACGACTGTAATCAAATAAGCGCTACTTTATCAGCCATTACAGGAAAGACCAAATGAAAATTGGCATCAAAGCTTTTCTGAAGAAAACGGACGGTTCTTTTAAAAGATACATTCATATAAAAACACCCGCGCAGCATTTTATTTTTGAAACGCGCAGTGCTCAGTTTATTCAACGAAGTATAAGCCTTTTGTAAAATCTATTTGTAGCGGTCAGTTTTGATATTGTGACAAGCCGCCACAAATAAATGTATACACTGGACACTGCTATAAGACAAATTGCCATAATATAAGTGATAGCAAAACAAAACAAAAAAAATATAAATATTAGCGGTGAAATGTCGCCCGATTACGTCAAACGTCATACGCTCACTGGATGTCATGATGACAACAAATGTCATGAAGAAAAAGTTTCAATATCTCGCCTGCAATTTCGGACCTTCTCCAAAAAGACATAAAAAAATAAGAATAAATAAACAAAAGATTTACATAACGTGCGTTTATCAAAGTAGGAAATATAATTAGTGTTCTTGAAATATGAAATAGAAGCGGGTCCGGATTGAATTCCCTCCGGGTCCGGATCCGGACCGGAGTCCGAACTTTGAGAAGCACTGCTCTATGTCGTAGGCGAAGTGAAATGTTATGTTCTGTAATGCAGTGTTTCCCATACATTGATTTATTTGTGGCGGCCTGCCACAATATCAAAACTGACCGCCACAAATAGATTTTATTTTATTTTTTTCAAAAAGCTTTGACTTCGTTGAATAAGCAAGCGCTGCACGTTTCAGAATCGAATCACAGTGCGGGTGTCTTTATATCACTGCATTTCACTGAAGGAAACAGACTGTCTTCAGAAAATTACTAACGGATTACTATTACAGGCGGGCTATTTGCACTTAATGTAAATAGACACTCCGTAAAGTTAGAACTTGTTTTGAACAATTTCTCTGTCATCTGCAGATTGATTTTAAGTAGGGGGGAAAAAAAACGATTTAAATCGTAAATCGGATTTTTTTTTTTTCAGGCAATATCGCCCAGCCCTACAACAACATAAACAAATGTTGGACGGGGAAGTCGTGGCCTAATGGTTAGAGAGTCGGACTCGTAATCCAAAGGTTGCGGGTTCGAGTCTCGGGCCGGCAGGGATTGTAGGTGGGGGAGTGAATGTACAGCGCTCTCTCCACCCTCAATACCACGACTGAGGTGCCCTTGAGCACCCCCAACTGCTCCCCGGGCGTCGCAGCATAAATGGCTGCCCACTGCTCCGGGTGTATGTTCACGGTGTGTGTGTGTTCACTGCTGTGTGTGTGCACGTTGGATGGGTTAAATGCAGAGCACGAATTCCGAGTATGGGTCACCATACTTGGCAGTATGTATGTCACTTCACTTCAAATGTTACTGCGCATGCTTTTGTGGCCCTAACTTAACTTCCGGTAGAAATCCAAATAGAATCAGTAACAACAGCTAAGTCCCTCTAGAGGTGATTATTTTTTGATAACAAGCAAAATATGTTTGCTGCATAAATCAGACGGACTTATTAAAAATGCAAATTCATTCTCTGCCAGCAGGAGGCGCTTTAAAGGTCCCTTGAAATGCTTTGAAACACGCAGCGTTATTCTGTGTTGATGTCATTTTAACTGAAACAGGAAGACAGGGCGGGACATATCAAGCAGCCCCGTCCCCTTTTATAATAGCCAATAGCGTTCGTTTATATCACAGCTTGGGCTAAAACCGTTCAGAGCCATTGAGCTCCGTAAAGCCGCATTTGACAGGGTATAACAGCCACAATCTCATCCATATTGCTATAAAATATAGCATTCTGTGTAGAATTCAAATAGGTCCGATTCGTTTTGTGGTCTGCGCCGACTCGCGCATGTGATCCGCTCTGTACTATCGTGTCTCTGGACCGGAGCAGAGTGTGTGTGCAGTGCGGTGGTTAGTGTGACAATTCGAAACCAGACTTTAGTTTTTCCTCAATAGAAAGCATATTTTCGCTGTCTGAATTGTTCCCTGTCCCCTATAGTGCACTACATGCCATTCTCCGTACAGAAAATACTAATTCTGTGAACAAGTGACCTATTTCAGCCAGGCCTTCAGCGTCTATTTATAGTGTAGCGGATGGGTGCTTCGAATTCTAGAGAGCATTTGATTGGACAGAAAGTTTGATGAGAAGTTGATGTACGATGTGACGTCAAAAAAATCGTTGAGCCGTTTTGGTGGAAGTGACGAACTGCAAGCTTTGAATGCTTTTATCTTCTAAATGCGAATTTTGTCACTGTTTTGGCGCACACTGGCATACAGATCAACTGAAGACTAACATATTATACTTAACAGCCAAAAAACTAAAATTTTGATTTCATGAAACCTTTAAAGCTGGAGAACTAGAGGTTTCCTCGGTAACGGCTGTTGGGCTGTACACAAAGCAGCGCTGAGCTTACAAACACTGCTTTATCAGGCATATAACATGCAAGATGAAATGAAAATGACATCGAACATTTTCTAAAGACAATAAACACCCACGCCCCGTTTTGATTTTTTAAACGTGCATTACATGCTCATGTTTATTCAGCGAAGCCTTTAGGAAAATCAGTCAGTTTTGATATCGTGGCGGGTCGCCACAAATAAATAAATACATAAATGTATGGGAAACACATCCCACAGCACAACATCCTGAGCCCAACCTCATTACTCATCACTTTAACTGCATTTGTAGCCGGCGCCACGAGTGAGACCGATAAACAAACACAGACCGGAAGTTAACTTCGGGCCAGGTGCGTGCGCCCGATGAGACCATCTATATATTCATTGAGAAATGTGCAAAAAATTTTGGGTATTTATGAATTGTGCTTTGCATTTGTGAATCTTGTGCATACGTAGTTTGCATATTTTTGTGAATATGGATTAGTTTACAGTGAACTGATGTTTTCAAATATATAAAGTTTTTTAGTGAAAGTGAATTGGCATATTTGTAAATTACATTTTGCAAATATATACATTTTGATACTATTTTAGCTCTAGTTTCTATTATTTCTTTTGGCAGAAACAACACCAAACAGGTTGGCATCTATGTTTACATCCACAAGATGCCATATATGGTTATCACTATGTCAACCATCGCAAGTTCTAGAGTGATTTTTCACTGTGTTGTATTCTGTACACACACAGAGCGATCATTCAGATGCGACCGTCACTCGCAGAACTTGCAGGGTAGTGAATTCTGAAGTCCATGCATAAAATAAAGTGTTTTCTGTGTGTAAATAGATTTCATGCACACACTATATCTCAGCAATTCTGTAGCAAATCTAGGTTCAGTTGTCTTTTTTTTTTAGCATAAGACAAAGATGTCAAGATCAGAAAGAACAAGAAAGAAGAAAGGAATGAATTAACGGCATCCTCAGGGAAAGAAGCAGAAAATAACAAGATCAGAGGCATAAAAAAAGAAGCGAAAACATTGCCATAGTGTGCTGACTTGAACTGTGAACCGTTCGATTTGTTTATGCAGGCACACAATCATAATCTGATTAAGGTTTATACGCGTATTCAGTAATGCAACTGTAATTGGAGTAATCTACATGTCTTAATTGAACTAGGATCACTTAAAATGTGTATTTATTCAGATTAAAGTAAATGAAAATTTCTGTGTTAATGCAGTTGATGTGTGTTTGTAGTGAAACAGCGCTGACCTGTAGTGTGTGAACGGTGTGAGATTGGGCACCTCCAGCACCTGAGCTTCAGGGTCATTCTCTTTCTCGTACAACACCTTCCACTCTTCCTCTTCACCGATACTTCCCACCTAAAGACAGAGAGCCCTGCTGTTACAGTCTGTGTACAATACAAACAACCCCTACATATGATGATCCCCTCGTGAGCAATGTGTTAAAGGGGTCATGAACTGCCTTTTTTATTATTTTGTACTGTTCTCTGATGTCCACTTATAATGTTATGAAGATTTTTACATCAAAAAACATAATTCAGAAGTAACTAATTTCTGTCCTGTTTTTAACCCCCCTCATCAGAACGCTCTGTTTGAATAAGCATGGCGGATTGTATATTCTGAAGTAAACAGCCACTGCTGTGATTGGCTAATAGTTGTGTATGTTTGACAGTAGGGGTGGAATGGTTTGTGGAAAAAAATCGAACCGTACGGTTCTCCACACACGGTTCAGCACACGCTAGGGCCGCGGTTCAACTTAAATCTGACAACGCATCTACAATATGGTTTGTTATACATAACAAGTAAAAAAAAAACAGGGTTCGGCTAATGTATGCTTCTGTTGATGGATGCGCACTCTGGCTTCCCAGTACATTACAACAACAGTGATGAAAAATAAAAAAAAGTGGACAAACCATTCACTCTTTCACTCTCCACCGCAACCTGGTAGAGAAGCAGGCCCAGCTGAGAGAGCAGAGAGCCGCGCTGGAAACATCCTGGGCTGACGCTCACAAGTCCGGGGTAAGTATATAGCACACTGCTAACACTCCCACTACCTCTACTCCGTGTGTTTCTCTGCACAGACCCTGTGTACCCAGCATGCGATCTTCCCAGATGACCTTCACTCCGGCGACCCTGTGTGCACTAGCAGCGGAAGACGCGAGCCAGAACCAGGGCAATGACCTCTCCCCCTCCACCGACTCCGGTCTTTGAGATCTCCACCCGGAACCGCTTCGCTCCCCTCCGCGAGGCGGAACGCGACGCTGTGATCGTCGGAGACTCCATCGTCCAGGCACATCCGTGCTACGTTAGCTGAAGGTAAAGCACACTCACTGTTTTCCTGGTGCTCGTGTTCTCAATGTTTCTGCGCAGATACCCGCGATCCTGAAGGGCGATGAGAGCATCGGCGCTGTCGTGCTGCACGCGGGGGTTAATGACACCAAGCTGCGGCAGACGGAAACCCTGAAGAGGGACTTCAGGAGCCTGATCGAGACGGTACGCAGCACATCACCCACGACGACGATCATCGTGTCAGGACCGCATCCTAACCGTATCGACGAAGACACGAAAGGTTCAGTAGACTTTTTGCTTTAAACGAATGGTTACTGTCATGGTGTAAAGAACAGAAACTGCTCTTTGTTAATAATTGGAATCTTTTCTGGGAGCGTCCTAGGCTTTTCTGTGCTGATGGCCTGCACCCCAGCAGAGTCGGAGCGGAACTCCTGTCAGATAACATCTCCAGGACACTACGCTCCATATGACTAGTAAGCCAATTCTCAAATAACTGCTATGATGGCTTTTGTTCTACCCACTTAAAAGATAGAAGTACTTGCGTTGTCCAATCTATACAGACTGTGTTTGTTCCCCGAATAGCGAGATCAAAATATAAATTTAATGCAGGATCTAGAAAAAATCTGATCGTGATTAAACCAGAAAAACGCTAAATAAATGAACAAAAACTATTTTTAAAGCTTGGGCTCCTAAACATTAGGTCACTGTCAGATATGCAAAAGAAATCTCTCCTGTCTCTTGCTCTGGCTACTGTGTATAGACCGCCAGGGCCATATACAGATTTCCTAAAAGAATTTGCAGATTTCCTCTCAGATCTATTGGTCAAGGTTGATAAAGTGGTAATTGTCGGAGATTTTAACATTCACGTTGATAATACAAATGATGCGTTAGGACTTGCTTTTACTGACCTAATAAACTCTTTTGGAGTCAAGCAAAACATCACTGGGCCCACTCATCGTTTTAATCATGCGCTAGATTTAATTATATCGCATGGAATTGATCTTACTGATATAGATATCGTATCTCAAAGTGATGATGTTACTGATCATTTCCTTGTATCGTGCATGCTGCGTATTACTGATATTAATTATATGGCTCCGCGTTATCGTCCGGGCAGAACTATTGTTCCAGCCACCAAAGACAGATTCACAAATAACCTGCCTGATTTATCTCAACTGCTCTGTGTACCCATAAATACACATGAACTAGACGAAATGAATAGCAACATGGGCACTATCTTCTCTAATACATTAGAAGCTGTTGCCCCCCTCAAATTGAAAAAGGTTAGAGAAAAACGTACTGCGCCACGGTACAACAGTTATACCCATTCTCTCAAGAAAGAAACTCATAATCTTGAGCACAAATGGAGAAAAACTAACTTGGAAGTTTTTAGAATTGCATGGAAAAACAGTATGTCCAGCTATAGACAGGCTCTAAAAGCTGCCAGGGCAGAGCATATCCGCAAACTCATAGATAATAACCAAAACAATCCAAGGTTCTTATTTAGCACAGTGGCTAGATTAACAAATAAACAGACGCCACCCGATCTAAATATTCCCTCTCAGTTTAATAGTAATGACTTTATGAATTTCTTTACTGATAAAATAGATAACATCAGAAATACAATAAATATAGATTCTACTGCGTCTAGTATTTCAGCTTCATTCATCGCACCCAAAGAAAAACTGCAGTGCTTTACAACTATAGGACAGGAAGAGCTAAATAAACGTATCAGTGCATCTAAACCAACAACAGGTTTATTAGATCCTGTACCCACTAAACTACTGAAAGAGTTGTTACCTGTAGCAGAAGAACCGCTTCTCAATATTATTAACCCATCATTATATTTAGGTCACGTCCCAAAACCATTCAAGCTGGCGGTTATTAAGCCTCTTATTAAGAAACCAGAACTAGATCCTAGTGAACTGGCAAATTACAGAAATCTTCCGTTTATGTCTAAAATTTTAGAAAAAGTTGTGTCTGCTCAATTGTGCTCCTTGTGACCATGACATACTCAATGAAGGCATATATATTATTTTCTCTAAAACAGACCCATTCACATAAATGTTAAGGCTGAAAGTTAATGTACTAAATTAAAATACGTATTAAATATGTTTAATGCAGTAATTTTTTTAAACTAAATTTATTGTGAAAAGCAAACACATCTGAAATAAATTAAAAAATATTACTCATCACATTTATTGCCATTACAGTCATACGGTTAAAAAAACAACAACAATATAAAAGCCAATTATTTTGGTATTATTTAGATATTATTATAAAGATAACATGTTTTGTTTGCAAAATTAAATAATTGGCTGTCACTGTACTAAACCCAAAAAAATTATTAAAACATTATCTGGAAGACATTCACTTTGTATAATTTTTTTTCTACCCACTAATAGAGTAATAACAAGGAAATAAATCTGAAGAGAAAGATTTTCAATTTATTTCAAATGTTTACTTTTCACAATCAATATCAGTGAAGCATGTAAAAAAATACTTGATTAAACATATTTAATAAATATTTTAATTTTATACATTAACTTTGACCGTCCTATAAATAGATTTTGAGAAATCCTACAGACTATCTGATGAAAACTGCAAATCAATATTCACTCATTTATCACCAGAACGCAAAATCATGTTTATACGTTCAAGGGCTGCTACAAAAACACTACAAAATCTATAAGACTTAGTCTGTAAATGGGATGTACACCCTAAAAATGTCACAAAGTCAAAGCGGTTTGTCATTTTATGTATCAGTCAGATGAGTGATTCTTCACCAGAATAAGCAGTGGACTTTATGGCAGTAGTCTGGCTACATGAGACTACCAGGACAATAAACTGCCACAGCATTTCCAAACATCTTAAAAGAGCCAGTTCTCAGACCCTTTTGAGAACGGTATCTCTCAGTATTTGTCGAGTGCAGAGTCCAAGCAGCAAAGTAAATGAAAGAAGGAGAAGAAAAATCCCCACACTGCACTTCATTATACCCGGTATGTCACAGGCCAAAGGCTCTTAGAGTGTTTTGTAGGGAATGGGCCTTCAGCGGGAATGCAGAGCGGAGCAGGTTAAAGCTTTTTCAATTGAGTCCAGGACAGTGCCAGCCACTGCCCCATTTCAAACACATTGTGCAAGCCAAGTCTAAACCAATCAAAGCTCATAGCACTCAGGAAGATTTACTATGACCAGTGGAGTGTACAGTATGCGGTAAGCATTTATGCCAACGTGATAGATGTTGGACGTGTGGCACCTTATGCTGGAGCTGCCGTTGTATTTCATAGCTGGTGCGTATGCAGGGGCTCTCTGTTGCTTGGTGACAGATTTCTGCAGCGGCAGATAGCCCGGCCTCAATCAACTCTGGAATTCAAGTGCCGCCATATGAAAAGCAGAAGCTTCCTTTTGCAACCTCCGGCCTGGCGCCGTCAGGTTCGGAAAGTTGACGTCGACTTTTGCAAGAGTCGCAGGCGATGTGGAAAGGGCGAGGATGTGCTCTCAATACATCTCTGAGCCGTGGAGAGCAATCACAACTGGAACTTGCTGTTATTCAGGTTGAAATAGAAGTGTAGGTTTGAGTGCTTAAACACTACTAAATGAGCACGGTGTAACCTAAAGTATACAAAACTGATGAGCAGACTGGCTGAATCAAACTGAGATTGAGTTAACATTTTCCATTTTCATTCATTCATTCATTTCTTATTTATTATAAGACACAAACTAACAACCAAAAATGTCAATATACATTGACTGACAAATAAAAATTGCAAAAAGATTAAAAAGATTTTCTTGCACCACAGTCCCACCTTAAATCCTCAAGAGCTTGATTATTTAAAATTTTTTTAGTGAGACATGATACAACAGTCAAAAATTTAGTTCAGTGACCTACTGTAAAAATAAAAAATTGCACATATTTTTTGCTCCACTGTCAGCTGTATTTGATTCAATTTGATTTGATTTTAGATGCGTTATAACAGCCAAAAATCTTGTTAATTGACAAATCAAGATTGAAGAATTCTAGTTTGTTTTATGTTTAATTCTTTCATTCATTTAATTTTTTTGTGAGATACAATCCTACAGCCATTTTTGAAAATATATCAGCCATTTTTTGCTGCACTGTTCCACCTTAAATCCTCCAGAACTCAACTGATTTATCCATCAAGCTGTCAAAATAACTGGAATGCACATTCCTAGGATTAGGAGACAAAGCCTACACAAATCATCATAAGTACTTCGCTCAACACTGCAGGGACATTTCATTATCATGTAAAATGTTTTTATTTGCTTGTGAATACTCATCAGGGAGCACTGTGAGGATGTACAGCTTCAGGCCAGCGTGTTGGTAGGCGGATAATGATCGGATAAAGAAGAACTGAAATATGACTCACCTGCCCCTCAACGATCCACTTGGAGATGGTTGTCTTCCCATCATCCCCTGCACGGAACTTCAGCGTAGCAGATCGTGAACTGATCTTGGAAATAACCAAATTTGATGGCGGCCCGGGAAGTTCTGTGTGAAACCGAAACGAAGCAAAAGTTAAAAGTCACCTCTAAACAACATCCACACATCACAACAATCAATAACCACAAAACATCCACAAGCATGCCTTCTAAAGTCAATAACACTCAACATTTCGAAATCATGACCGGAATATTTTTAATAACACTGTGCAGATCCACGTTGCACTGAGTCAAAAAAAATAAAATAAAATAAAAAGATATTTGCGAATCTTTTGAAGTGCAGAGATAAAAAGTCTCATTTGGTTCGAGAAACCTTTGATGAAATTACACTGGAATTAAATCAAATAACAGACGATAGTCTTGCATCTGCCTGAAATCCCCACTGAGATGTGTAGATGTCTGTTTCCCTAATGTCTCACAATATGCAATTTATCAGCAGGCATTATGGTTCTGGCTTGGAGTCCAGCCAGTTCAGCATTTGCCTTCTTTCAGCGAGCGAAAGCCTGCTTTAAAGCTGGTGCAAATGAATATTTCTCCTTCAGTGCCACATTTGATTTATGGCAGCGCACGGGCACCAACTTCGCAATTTCTGAGCAAAAAAGACCAGCATAAAAGATCATCACTCATTCATATTGCTTGTATACAATATTCATGCAGAAATAAGGAAGGGTAGCTCCTGTAATGCAGGTTTTATTTTTAATTGTGTATGTTTAAAAGCTACGACAGACCTGGTGGCACTCCAGATGAAATGGTGGAGGAAGTTACAGTTCCTACACCCGCCTCCGTCATAGCTCCCACTTCTAGTGTGTACGTAGTGAGGGTCGTCAGACCGGTGACTTTGTAGTCCAATGTGGAGTTGGTCAAAGTACGTGCCACTCGTGATTGGTTCTTCTCCTGAACTTCCCAGGACACCAGGTAACCTGCAAAACACCATCACATTCATTAAAACTTGAAAAGTCATTTTTTTACACACTTTGCAGCTCAAAAACCATGGGAATGGGTCAATTTGGGGCGTCTCGTCCAAGTTCAACCTGGGATGACAACTCGCCAGAGCACGAGGAATTTTTCTGAGGTCTTGAACTTGAAATAAACAATCTCTCTTTAACAAACAAGGTGGGTGAAATGGGGAACTGCTGTAGTGAGTTGTCTAGACCCAGGGCTCTGCCCCCTAACCCAAATCTAACTGAGACTAATAGCCAGCAGAGATCCTATGTAATTTGCTGTTTATTGGGAGTATTTTCTCCCAGAGTCAGCACTGTTTCCAATCGCTGAATGTCCTTTTCCATTGAGGCGCTCATAAATCAAGCTTTGCGCTGGGAGAGCTCGCTGGAGAACAGGCATAGGCAACATTCAAAGAGCAACAATGCTGTGTACATTGATATAGACAGGAGCTATTTAGTCTAATGTATGTCTGATCTCATTCGTCTCCAAACTCTCAATCTACATTCAGCGCCGTTCCGCAACTCACTCGGCTTAATCTATGTCCAGTATCAATCTACTGCTGCCTCGTTAGTCCACATCTAATTCTTTCTCTGCATTATTCAGACGTCACGAGTGACTCTCATGAAAATGGGTTGTTCTGGCCATATTTCAAGCCAAAACAAAGAAATAAAAAAAAATTATTATATTTTGCATACATAAAATAAACCCATGTATTTTTAAGACTTAGTTTTGACATTATTTATATGACAATTAATGGTTCAGCCATTTTTGGACATTGAAGAAATATTCTACTCACTGTTTATTTACAGTAATGTCTTCTCATTGCCATCCTTTTTTATCTAATTTTCATAATTCTCAAAGATCAATTTTACTAGATCAACTAGATTCTAATTTTTACAGTATCAAAAAAACACACAAAAAAAACAAGTTTCACATTGATACAGGTTTTTTTTATGTTTTTGAAACAGTTGCAAAATATTATAAATACATTTATTTATGCTATTTATTCCTGTGATGGCAAAGCTGTATTTTCAGCAGTCATTACTCCAATCTTCAGTGTCACATCATCCTTGTGCTGCTTAATATTTTTGTGGAAACAGTGATTCCACTGAACATTTTTTTTCAGAATCAGAATCAGCTTTATTCACCAAGTGTGCACAAACACACAAGGAATTTGTTGTGGTTTTTAATAAGCTCTGGTACATACATGCATACATACATACATACATACATATCTGACATGAGAACAGAAACATTTAAGTAAGACTTAATAATTGTCACGAATCCTGGCCATGCTCTTCCGTTAACTCGCCACCAGATGTCACTCACTCACCACATGGACTCGTACACCACACAGCACACTGGACTACAGTTCCCACAATACATTGCACTGACGATACACACAGCTGTCACTGATTACACAGCTGATTTCACTGATCACCCTATCACACACACTATTTAAGCCATGGACTTCCTCAGCATCAGGACCGAGTATTGATCTGTGTTTAGTGCTCACCTAGCGCTAGCTGCTTTACCATGCCATTCCGTGTTTGTTTTGTTCCTGTAATTGTTAGCATTTATCACTCACCAAGCGATAGCTACTTTACAGAGCCATAGTCCTAGTCCTAGTCTTAGTCTTGCCTTGTTTTCCTGCCGTGTCTGACCCTGCCCGTGTTTACTGGATTTACCCCTTTGCCTTGCCGTTTGGACTGTGTTCGCTCCCCGTTTGGATTATTGCTTTCGTTTCTGGATTATCTCTCTGCCTTGCCCCTTTGGATACTGTTCGCCGTTCGTCGACCCACGCTTGCTCCACGGATTGCTCTGTCTTGCCCTTGCCATACCTGTTTGCCGATCTCTGACCCTGCCTGTTTTCTGACCATGTTTCAAAATAAAGCTTTGCATATGGATCCGCACGTCTCACGTCTCGTCAGCCCCGTAACAGAATACTCGGCCATAAAAGGATCCAGCGGCTTTTCTAGTGGACATTGGCCAGGTATGGACACTGCATGACTGTTGTTAACCCCCGAGCAGGGTTTGAGACCGCTCGAGGAATACATACAGGAGTTTTTAGATCTTGTTTACTTTTCTGACCTGCCGGACTATGCTCTAATAGATTTGTTTTGCGAGGGCATTAATCAGCCGCTCCGGTCAAAGTTAATCCGCGAGGGTCCCCGTTCATCTCTCAGTCAATTTATGGACTATGCTTTGCTGTGTGTGGGCTCTTTTACTGTGGGTGTCGCGGAGGAACGCGGCACCGCACTCACTCACAAAATGGCGGCAACAACAACAACACCCCCTCACGTCGTCGCTGTCAAGCCAGAGTCTGCTCACGTCGTCGCGTTCAAGCCAGAGTCTGCTCACGTCGTCGCTGTCAAGCCAGAGTCTGCCCACGTCTCAGCGCTCCAGCCAGAGTCACTTCACGCCTCAGCTCCTCAGCCAGAGTCTCTTCACGCCTCTGCCGAACTGCCAGAGGCTGTTACCACAGATTCAAGGTCAGTCCTTCGAGTTCTGATATCCAGTATGATGGACCCACCACTGATGTCGGTGCGAGTAGCTGGCATTCCCAGGGCCTCAACCCTGGCTGTTACAGAGACTGTTCCCCTGACCTCAGTGCTTCCCGTTATGGCGGTCGCCATTTTGAGTGTGTGGGCTGCACACTGTGCTCCTGAGGCCTCTCCTGTCCACGAGTCTGTTTCTGAGGTCTCTCCTGTTCACGAGTCTGCTCCAATGCCTCCAGAGGTGGCGGCTTCCGCTGCAGAACATCCCGAAGTGGTGGCACCTACTCCCGAATCCAGTTCTCAAGTCACGGCCAGGAGTGCCGATCCCAAATCCCGAGAATCCAGTTCTCAAGTCAGGAGTGCCGTTCCTGATCCTCAAGTGTCTGCGCGCCCTCAAGCGGCCGCTCCTCCAGAGCGTCCCCTAGAGCCCGCTCCTCCTGAGCGCCCCACAGAGGCCACTCCAGAACTTCCTGTAGCTCAAATCACTAAAGTGGCTAAAGAGGCCATCTGTGAACTCACTGTCTGCCCTGTCACGGCCATGGAGGCCGTTCCTGAGCTCTCGCCCTGTCCTGTCACGGCTAAAAACGCCGTCTATGAATCCTCGTCCTGCCCTGCCACGCCCTCTGTGATCATGAATGCTCTCCCTGTATTGTCTGTCTCTGCTCTCCCTGTATTGTCTGTCTCTGTTTCCCCCAGATCTCAGACTCTGCCATGGTTTCCTGCCCAGTCTGCTTCCTGGCTAGGGTTTTCTGCTCAGGTCTGGTGGTCCTCTGCCCCGCCGTGGTGGTCTTCTGCCTGAGTCTGTTGGTCGTCTGCCTCGCCGTGGTGGTCTTCTACTCGGGTCTGGTGGTCGTCTGCTCCGCCATGGGGGTCTTCTGCCCGGGTCTGGTGGTCGTCTACTCCGCCGTGGTGGTCTGGTGGTCGTCTGCTCTGCCGTGGTGGTCTTCTGCTCGGGCCTGGTGGTCATCTGCTCCGCCCTGGTGGGTTCCAACTCCGTCTGCTCCGCCCTGGTGGGCTCTTGCTCTGTCCTGGTCTCCGGTTCCGGCTGGATGTCCTGCTCTGCCCCGATCCCCGGTCCTCCCACTTCCTCAAGGACCTGGCCCTCCGTCCCGCCCTCTGGTCCGCCTCCGCTCCACCGCCCTCCTGGATTATTTAGGGGCGTCTGGAAGCCGCTCCTTGGGCCGGGGGGGGTGGCTATGTCACGAATCCTGGCCATGCTCTTCCGTTAACTCGCCACCAGATGTCACTCACTCACCACATGGACTCGTACACCACACAGCACACTGGACTACAGTTCCCACAATACATTGCACTGACGATACACACAGCTGTCACTGATTACACAGCTGATTTCACTGATCACCCTATCACACACCCTATTTAAGCCATGGACTTCCTCAGCATCAGGGCCGAGTATTGATCTGCGTTTAGTGCTCACCTAGCGCTAGCTGCTTTACCATGCCATTCCGTGTTTGTTTTGTTCCTGTAATTGTTAGCATTTATCACTCACCAAGCGATAGCTACTTTACAGAGCCATAGTCCTAGTCTTAGTCTTGCCTTGTTTTCCTGCCGTGTCTGACCCTGCCCGTGTTTACTGGATTTACCCCTTTGCCTTGCCGTTTGGACTGTGTTCGCTCCCCGTTTGGATTATTGCTTTCGTTTCTGGATTATCTCTCTGCCTTGCCCCTTTGGATACTGTTCGCCGTTCGTCGACCCACGCTTGCTCCACGGATTGCTCTGTCTTGCCCTTGCCATACCTGTTTGCCGATCTCTGACCCTGCCTGTTTTCTGACCATGTTTCAAAAAAGCTTTGCATATGGATCCTCACGTCTCGTCAGCCCCGTAACAATAATAATAATAATAATGTGTAAAGAATCTGGAACATAAGATTTATGTACAGATTTGTGCCTCATTTACTCTATAAGGATTATTTGATAAAGTTCAAAAGAACAACATTTATTTAAAATAAAAATCGTTTGTAACAAATATCTTTACTGTCACTTTTGATCAATTTAATGCATGCTTGCTGAATAAAAGTATTACTCTCATAAATAGTAGTAAATAATATACAATTAAAGTAATGTTTTTGGATTAATGAGTGATTTATTTGCTTATTTATTACAGTAATAACTTGAAAATGTGCTTAATTCTCTTTAAAATAGTTTCACAGTGCAAAAATACTCATGGTTCTATAAAGTCTTTCTCTTCTTGATTTTGGGGAGAAATATGACCTGGAAGTGTTCTTAACAGGTTTCGTGAGATTCACGCTCATGTTCTTGCCTTATGCTGGAATGTCAACTCATGCTCACAGATCTTTTGATCACGGTTAACATTTTTATTTTGATCTGTTTGATTTTCCATTTGTGGTCGTAATGATTCCAGCACAATATGGGTAAATAGCACTCCTGGAATACTAAAACACATGCATATGTGCCCACACACAGAGTCACACGGAAAGACTCACAATCACAAAAGCATCCTTTACAGCTGTGCAACAGGGAGTGAAAATTGTTTCTGCCAACTGAAAGCAAACAACGCTGCCATAATTGCCTTTGTGCAAAAACTCAATGAAGTGTTAAATAGAAGTGTATCCATTAATAAAGCTATACGAACACCCAAGAGTTGCCAAATGAAAATGGAGCTCCTTTCCGGGCTCACCTGCTCAGCCTAATGCAATGTTCAGCTACATTTAAACAGAGGGGGGCAGATTAGATTTCATTTAACAGCAAAGACAAATCTAATGAACAATTCATCATTCCAAAAAGAGTTTTGCAAATGCTGGTGCAAATAAACTCATTCAGATTTATTGCTGCAAAATATAAGTGTTTTCCTTTATTATTGTGACACGTCTGCTTATAATTTCTAGTTTTTCTACAGAATCATATCAATGAAAGCAGCATAAAGGTAAAAAACACTCACCAGTAATGATGCCGTTCTTGTCCACGGGTTCCTCCCAGCTCACTCTTAGAGACGTGTCCAAAATCTCTGTAAAGCTCAAGCGACCAACAGGGCCTGGAACTGAACACAAAGTCATTTCCTGGTTGCATACTTCCTTGTGTTTCTAAACAAGCTCTTTCTATTGTACCTAATTGGGCTGATTACAGACTAATCCAAACTCTAATTATGAAACATATGAAATAAAGCATTATTTAGTCCCTTTATAATGAACCGCAACAAAGATCCCAACGATATCAAAACCTGACACACACACAAACATTGTTGCTTTTTCTGTTCATTTTTTTCTCACTAACATTCCTCCTAAAGTACACCCAACTAATTTCTCACTTGTAGTATCACAGATGCCTAAAGACACTGATATAATTACATCGGCTTGACCCACAGAGCAGTATTTGTACTTAAGTCTGAACAGTACTTTAATTAATGTGACTTTTACAAGACATTTTGTAATTTGGTATTTTATCACCCCTAAACTACCCCACAGAGCAAGAACACTGTGTCATTATGCTGATGTAAAGGCCAAAAGTTGGCAGTAAGCTACATATATTAAAATATTTCCTGCCAACTTTTTTTTTTTTGGTTTGGCATTCTCAGTAATTAAAATAAACATTTTGTTTTGAACTATTCTGTTTAACTTCATTATCTCTGAAGCCTCAATTAAAACGGGGATTAAAAAGTTCATGCAACAGGTGTTTCATTGGTTTTGCAATAACAGTAAATATTCATGACTGTGGTAAATTCAATTTTCATAGGCTGGTGTGTTGTTTAAAATCACACACACACACACACACACACACACACACTTGCTTAGAAGTAATGTTTTTGTTTTTACAGTGCAAAAATGTATTTTCTATCCCCTTACCCTAACCCTACGCCTAAACCTACCCCTTACATCAAACAACCAAAAAAAAAAAAAAACACAGTTTAGTATGTTTTTAACACACTGGGTTTACAGGGACACAGGAAGTGTCCTTATAAACCATGTTTACGTTGTAGTTCCCATAGCATTATAAAAATTTGTGTCCTATATATACTATATATATTATAGCAATGTTTTTGCTATAATACATTTATAACAAATAAATGAATGGTTATTTGGTCATTTCTCTGTAAAACAGCATCTGCCATAAAGGCACAACCGGAATTACTCATGAAGAACAAGAATAATTTTGGGTAAATAATTTGATTTGCACATTTGTTCTGCGTTTTTTTCATAAATAAAGATCATTGTGATTTTTGTGGCCATCGGGACAGACAGACTAACAGTCTATTACTTACTGTCCTCGTGAGTCTGCACCAGTTTGGGGACACTGCGGGGTCCATTCCCTGGTGTGGTGAAACACAGCACTGATGTCAAGTACCAGGTGAACTTTTTTAGACCGCTGATGTAACCAAGGTGGCGTGTCCCATGATAATCAGGGGTGATGGTCACGACGATAACATCCTCTGGAGATCGTTCAGGCCACGCCATCAGCTGAGGCACAGACCAACAAAAAACATATCATATTTTCTTGATAGGACAGGGACTCAATAGTAACCAGTAGACGAAAATTGAGTTTACCTTGTAACCTTGATTAATACCATTGATGAACTGTTGAGGTGGTGGATTCCAGGTAAATTCAATTGTGGTTGAGTTCACTGCCTTGACCTCCACACCCTGAGGGGGAGCTGTAGGAACTAGAGGCAAGCACATACTGTATGTTAGACTCCTATAACAACCTAATGCAGGGGTGCCCAAACCTGATTCTGGAGGGCTACTATCCTGCAGAGTTTAGCTCCAACCCTGATCAAACACATTTGAAACCAGCTAATAAGGTCTTCAGGATCGCTAGAAGCCTCCAGGCAGGTGTGTTAGGGCTAAACTTTTCAAGAAAGTGGCCTTTCAGGAGCAGGACTGACAGAGAAGAAATTGTTGAATAAAGTTTTTTTCTTTGCGTACAAGAAGTATTCCCGTAGCTTCCTAACATTATGGTTGAAGCACTGATGTCACAAAAACTATTTTAACGATGTCCTTACTACGTGGTAGTTGTGTTGCTGTCTATGCAGGGTCAGAAAGCTCTCAGATTTCATCAAAAATATCTTAAATTGTGTTTTGCGAAGGTGAACGAAGGTCTTACTGGTTTGGAGTGATATGAGGATAAGTAACTAATGACAGATTTTTCTTTTTTGGGTAAACTATCCCTTTAATTTGCTATTGATTAGTAAGAATAAATAAATCAACATGTTAATGAACCAGAATGGCTTAATCCATTTTCTTGTTCTTGGTCTTGGTGAAAGTCTTCAAATGAAGCTTCTGAAAAAGGGCTGAGGAAAGAAAAAAATCCAGTTTTCTGTAAGTCCAGCTCTGCCTTCAACAAATGATAAAGCTGGCAATGTCTCAGTTCAAGTGACTCATTTCTACTGACTACACTGTAAAAAATCCAATTAACCAAATGTTGGAAGGGCAAAAATATTTAAGTTGAACTAATTTTATTGCTTGGGCTTAGTTGAGAAGACATATTATATTAAGTCTGCACAAATATAATTTAAAAACATTAAATGAATGGTTATTTTCAATCGAATGCTAAATGTTGACTAAACTAATAAAAATAAATCCAGCCAACACTGGGATCATTCTGCACATGCACGCGCCTGAGTGAGTCTTCGCGTGAGAAACAGCGCCGCCATCTTGTCAAGCTCATGCCTCAGGTGAGTTGCACTAAATAAATGTAATTTTTTTAGACTAAATTTAACGAGAAAATCATGCAACATATTAGATTTTTTTTGAGTGGACATTTAGAAAGTGTTTTATGAGTTGTATATCCGAAGAAAAGTGCATATAAGACAGTGTATGTCAAATTCAGGCGTCAAGTCAAGTGGAACTGAATAAATATTTATAACTTTACTTAAAGTTAGACTGAATTTTCAAAACGTATATTTAACACACTTTTTTGTGTGTATTGTATCATCACAAATTTAATTAACTGATATTGATACATTGTAAATGATTTAAAAGGCATAATTTCAT
This sequence comes from Barbus barbus, assembly GCF_936440315.1. Taxonomy (NCBI): domain Eukaryota; kingdom Metazoa; phylum Chordata; class Actinopteri; order Cypriniformes; family Cyprinidae; genus Barbus; species Barbus barbus. The sequence goes on from NC_136732.1 coordinate 19,028,481, forward strand.
TTTTTTTTTTTTACTTAAAATGTACTTTTCTTTCTCCATCAGAGTGTGGCCAAAGGTTTAATTGGTGCTTTGTCAACGTTGCAAGATTTCAGATGCAACCCAGTCAGTTCTTCCAAGGCACCAAACACTAGCACGTGACCAGACCGCTCCACTGCAAATACACACTGTGCGTACTTTCAAGACTAGGAGTTTATTGTTTTCATTCCAGGTAATATGTGTAAATGTTTAGAGTTTTCACTACAAGTATAATGTGCTTTACTGTTCTCAATGGCATCTACGCTAATATTAGTCTGTTTCATTCTTATTCTGAGGTCACCATAACCACCCAGATCCAGTCCGTATCCAGATCAGATGGTGGATCAGCACCTAGAGATGACTTCTACAGTCCTGAATGTCAGCTAGATGAGCTCACGAGACATATCCCCTCCGAAGACCTCGTTGGCCATCGGGACAAGACCACGAGAACCAGACGAGTCCTCTGCTCAATCTGACCTGTGTTGCAGCCTAGAATTAAACAATGCCATGCTGGTTTCGTCTGGCCAGAGGAGAACTGCCCCCCGACTGTCTCCAGTTGCTTCCAAGGTTTTCTACTCCATTTCTGTCACCAATGGAGTTTTGGGTCCTTGCCGCTGTCGCATTTGGCTTGCTTATTTGGGGAAGCTTGGCTCATTGCAAAGACATTACTGGAAGAGAGCTGAACTGGATGATGTCAACACTGAATCACCATTGAACTGACTTTAACTGGAAAAATGACTTGTTATTGTCCTCTTACATTATTGACAAACTATTTTCCTGTTTGACTCTGTAAAGCTGCTTTGACACAATCAGTATTGTATAAAGCGCTATATAAATAAAGGTGACTTGATTTGATTTTATATACTGTAACACCTGGTTCATTTTTTTTTCTTCTGCCTCATTCTAAAGATGTAATTGTGAACAGTAGTAATTTTCGTAAATATTTGTTTGCTAACATTTTGTTTAGTTTTTTCTTAGTTCATTAAACAAAGTTTAAACTTAATTTTGCAGTTGCATTACAGATGTAATGTTTGTCAACTGGAGCTTTAAAGGGATAGTTCACCCACAAATGAAAATTTGCTGTTAATTTACTTACCCTCTGGCCATCCAAGATGTAGGTGAATGTTTTCTTCATTCCTGTATACCACTTAATATTTTTTTATAATTTTGTTAAACTATAAAAATATGTTTATGTAGTTCCCCAGCATTTTCTTATGATGCCCAAATAATAAATCTTAGTTGAGGTAACATATAAAACAGTAACAGAGTAAATGGTTAAATTTTAATTGACATAACTTGCTGTAGTCTTCTAAATGTTTGATCAATTAAAACATTTTAGTTGCATGGACTATAAAACTAGTCCACTAAAGGTTGAGCCAACTAAAAAATAACAATTCAGATAACACTTTGAAGCCAGAAATTGACTGAATGTAAAATTTCTGTGGAACTAGGTACTAAATAATAATTAGCTGAAACCGCTTGAAATTTTTTACAGTGCAATGGAAAGCTTTCAGCAAACAAAGCCGTAAAATTGACAGGCTGTGGGACACAGCTGATCGCCATGCTGGACTGAATGTACGTGGCTTCCACCTACATACTGAGCGATCATCTCTGAGTTAAACAGCACTCACGAAAATTGAGCACTGCTGAATGCACAAGACATACAGGCACGGCCACCACCTGAGCGCATCTGACAAGCTACATTCACACTGCAGCTGAATGCATCCCAAATCTGATTCTCCCTCCAAATCTATTTTCGGATGACAGTGTGAACTGCAAAAATCACAATGAAGCTGACATTTTCAAATCTACACTTTCAAAGGGACACTTTATCTGTTAAGATCTTATTAATTGCAGAAAACACAAGTTGTCAATAATTTTTTCGCCAAAAACATAAAATATGCATTGATGAACATGAGATGATAGTGAAAAATGACAACAGATGTTAAAAAGTTAATTGCTAATGCATAAACATAAGCCTGAAGTCCAAAAAAAAAAATCTGTTGATGGAATGATTAGATTAGAAAACTGAAAATGGCCACTTTGGACTGAGCTGTGGTCATAGTCCCATTGTCAACTTTAATAAAATAGTCCAAGGTTACAGAGTTTGCTCTTGTTTTTTATAATGCAAAGGACAGCAACTATATCCACAGCCACTAAAATGACTGACGTTAGAATTGCAACAGTATTAAAATTCATCAGGTAAATTAAGTGGCCCAGTGTTACAATGTTCACAGTGCACCTGAGATGTGCCTGAGACATTTCTGACCTTTTCTGAAAGTAGCACGCTGTAGCATGGACACAGTAAATTAAAGGAAAAAGATATTCACATTCTATTTTACACCCAGTACCCTTCTAAAAGGCAGAAGAGAGAGAGGAGGCAGTCGAATGAAAGGACAGGTCTTATATAAGCCAAAACACAATAAAACAATATCAGAGTCCTGATTGTTGAATTGAAATTGAATTGAAAAGCACGCATTTGTATGACACACACAAAACAAAATTTCTGACTTTCTGAGGAACTGGTTGTGTACATTCATAAAACCCCTGGTAGAAAAATTCATACAAAAAGCATATTCATGAAAGCCTGGTGAGAGAGTTGTGCATTTATTTAAAAATTTTTCTGTGGCTGATCTCTTCAGGTTGCCTGTCAAGCTTTGACTTATTTTGAATCAAAAGACTATCTTTCAAAAGTCTGCCAATTATAGCCCTCTCTTAAAGCGGTGTAAACACATTCATTATGCAGTGGCATCTCTGCTCTTCAGAGGCACTATTCCCTACCTCAAGTTCCTCACTGGATAAAACATATGTAGCCGAGCTGTTGTTTATAAATCTGTCAATCAATTTTAGTAATTAATTAAGTTTTTTTAAACAAATGAAGGTAATTTAGTAGTAAATAACTTTATTGTTGCAGACATAATTTATTATACACTACCATTCAAACGTTTAGTGTTGGTAAACTATTTGAATGTTTTTGAAAGAAGTCTTAATGCTCCCCATAGCTGCTTATTTAATCAAAATACAGCAATATTTTGAAATATTACAGAATATATTAGAATATATTGTAAAATGTAATTTATTCCTGTGCTGGTAAAGCTGAATTTTCAGCATCATTACTCCAGTCTTCAGTGTCACATGATCCTTCAGAAATCATTCTGATTTGCTGCTTAAGAAACATTTCTTATTATCATCAATGTTGAATCAAGTTTGGTTTTGTTCAAATCATTTTTGATTAATAGAAAGTCCAAAAGAACTGCACAAAGAACCACTTTTGATCAATTTAATGTGTCCTTGCTGAATAAAAGTATTAATTTCTTTAAAAAAATTTAAATAAAATAAAATCTTACCGACTTTAAATGCTGTGGTAGCATACGAGTGAGGAGACATGAATAAATATGATACATTTATAAATGACTATGTTTAAACTGACAGCCCCAATTTGCATTCATTCAAACAACTGCAAGAAGTTAAAATAACATTGTCTCTCTCTCTTAGGATCTGTGATGCTAATTGCGAGTGTGTTCAGCGGAGATGCATCAATACCATTCAACTGCTTGACAGACTCTGTTTATATTATGTCTATTTAAAATAATTAGAAAGATGAAGCCTCTCAAAGCAGAGTCGATACGTTTGCCGCTCCCCAGATAATCATCCAAAATGTCCAAATGAGAAGACTCTGAATTTCCCGAGAAAAGTGGCCTCGTACATAATTGACATAATTGTTTTGAAGAGGATTAGCATGGAAGTTAGCTGTCTGAGAAGAGGGCTCTAAAACAAATGTGGCGTCTACGTGGAGGCTCAGTGTTGACCTCAGCGTGGCATGTAAACAAGTACTGCATCAACCGGTTCAAACCAGCATGCTTCCTGCCTCCGCTGATGAAAAGGAATAGATGAAAACACAGAGGCCGATAGAAGTGGCAACTGTTAGGTAAAAAAAAAAAACCCTGAGAGTGTGACAAAGAAACAAGGTCTCACCTCCCTGCAGCGTGTACTCAGTGACAGGCTGACTGAAGATGCCCAGGCCTGCCCCGGTGTACGCGGCCACCTGAATCTCATATTGGGTCCAGATGATGAGCTCTGTGATCAGGCAGTAGTTGATCTCAGGGCTGGTGATGTTCTTCTGCTGATACTCTCCAGGGAGCCCGGCGAGCCGGTACCTGCATCAGGGCAATCGATGGCCAAACAGTGAGCGACAACGATTTTCTTCCAGGTCACCTTACCGTTAGAAGTCATCCCACTGGCTGTATAATTATTAGGCACACGCTGGCTCTCTTCCAGGGAAGAAATTGTGTTAAATACACCACTGATGGGGAATGCTATAAAAAACAGCATAAATATTCACTACGCATCCGCTGAGGAGGATAAGAGTGGTCAAACACTGCTAATGAAATGCATCCAAGTTCTTGCTATGTAAGAGAAATGGGTGTCATTTTAATTGGTTGATTTTCTCTGTTGGGAGTAAAATAACTATAATAAATCAAAATAAGATCTTGAATGGATACCCTGAATGATCCTTCAGAAATCATTCTAATATTCTGATTTGAATACTTTTATTCAGCAAGGACACAGAAGTTGTAAAATGTTACAAAGGATTTATATTTCAAATAAAAATTCTGTTCTTTTGGACTTTCTATTCATCATAGAATATAAAAAATATTAAACTTATTTCAACATTGATAATAATATGAGAAATGTTTCTTGAGCAGCAAATCAACATATTAAAATGATTTCTGAAGGACCATGTGACTCTGAAGACTTAAATCAGTATCTTTTGATAATAATTTTGATAAGTTGTTCATATAAAGGCCCAGACAAACAGAATCGACAAAACTAGCGAGGATGAAAGCCGACTGTGGTGTCACCTCACGTCGCCTTTGTCTGGACCAAAGAGTTGCGCTTGAGCACAGCTCAATGACTACAGTCAATGCTAAATGCACCTGTGTGAGAAGAAATATCTAGCAGCAACAACCAGCAGGTAACGGTAATCTATATTTGTCATTCAGAAAGGCAAACTGAAAGAGTTAGGACTGCAGAAATACTGCTAACAGCCTCTTAAGCTTCGTCATGTACTTGCTGATGGGCGATTTAACATGCTCAATCAGACAAAACATCTGTGGAATAAACTGCAAAAACTAGGCTGACATTAACCAGTGGTCAGCTTGATGTGTCATGGCTCATGGCAGAATTGCTTTTTTAATAAGTAAATTATATTTAAATAAATGTTATTATGTATGATTTTTTAAATTTTACCAAAACAGCATTGTTCTGACCACTAGTGTGGAGCATGTCATGTTGGCCAAAACCTTTAATACAGTCTGACTAGATTCACTATTACACAGACATGTCAAACACTCCTTTTAAATCAGTTTGCTTATAAATGTGCTTGGCTACAACTGTATTAAAACAGCAGTGAAAGTGACAGCACTAAGGTCAACTCCATTATCTAGATGGGATGACAAACGCAATCAAAACTGACACTGCTGGCCCCAAAATAAGCTTCACTTTTTAATCAAAAGTGACTGCCAAATGAATAAACACGTATTTAAAATGCATATTTTTGTGCCATTAGTGGTACAAAATGGAATTTAAAAAATTATGGTAACACTTTACACTAAGGCTCCATTTGTTATCTACAATAATTAAAATGAACTAACAATTAAAAATGATTCTAAAGCATTTATTAATCTTGGTTAATGTTTATCGCAACACTAACAAATACATTATTAAAATAAAAAGTTTTATCTGTAAATATTATTTAATGCACCTGAGCTAACAAGAACCAACAATGAACATTTGTATATTTTATTAACTAACATTAACGAAGATTAATAAATAATGTATTGCTCCTTGATAGTTAATGTATTAAAGTAATAGTTCACCCAAAAATGAAAATTTTGTCATCATTTACTCACCCTCATGTCGTTCCAAACCGGTTCGGGTTTCTATCTTGTGTTGAACATAAAAGAAGTTTTTTGAAGAATGCTTGTAATCAAACAGTTGATGGTCCGCATTGAATTCCATAGTATTTCTTTCCCTATGGGGACTAACAACTGTTTGGTTCTTCAAAATATCTTCTTTTGTGTTCAACATAAGAAAGAATCTTATACAGGTTTGGAACGACATGAGGGTGAGTAAATGATAGGGCCTTTCGCACCGCTGGAACCTTTTCATAGTACCCAAACTAATTGTGGAACTACCCACTTTTTGGCGTGTTCGCACCGTGGGAACTAGGAATGGTTTTAGTTCCAGGAACTCCGTTTGGAGGAACTAAATTAGCTCCTACTTCAGAGTAGGGTCTAAAACAGTTCTAGAGAACTATCTGTGACATAAGTGTACGCTGATTGGCTAAACGCATACGAAAATGCCCTCACCCGCCATGATTTAAAACACTGTGTAAACATATACTGTGTAAACATTGTATCATACTGAAAGCATTTATAAACGGCATTTACCTGAAGACTTTGTCTACGGCGTTTTGTGCATCTATCAGCCTCAATGAAATGTAACAAAATTGTCATTGGAAATTCTTAGTCCTCCATTCCGTTCTTTCAATCGCTTGACGTATACGTCGAAATTCCATGTCCATTATTGTGAAACACAACAAAAACACAGCTTCGATCACAGCATCCTCAATCCTCCTGTTGTTAACGTTGTTCTTCTTTGTTTACATTGTTGAACGCCACGTACAAATGATGTCGCTGTCGACCTGCTTACGTCACTTCTTAGTACCCACTGTCGGTGCGAATGCAACCTTTTAAATGGTACTGGGAAATAGTTAGCGCAAAGTCGTCCCAGTACTTTAGTACTGTACTTTTAGTTCTGGAACTAAAGCGGTGCGAAAGGCCCTATTGACAACATTTCCATTTTTGGGTGAAGTATTCCCTGAATTAACTTTAAGCAACCTTACTGTAAAGTATAACCAAATAATATTTTCATCCAATTCCTAAATACTTTAATTGGTCACAGAAACAGATGGTCCCACCTCAAACGCATGTTATTGGTTGAGCCAGTGCTGCTTTATTGGATAGCTCAAACAATTTACATTTTTCAGGGAAATAAACATACTACCTGTAAAAATAGCAGAAAAACATAAAAACAGTCTACAATGACCATTCAGTGGAAAAAAATGACTCGATAGAGAATCTTGGACTGAATCCACAGTATTGTGGAAGTACCAGGAGTCATATTTCGGCACATTTCATCAAGTTCTGTCTGTGAAATGGTTCATGCACACCTCACCTGAGGACGTAGCCTCTCAAGACTCCATTGAGCTGAGGCTCCGGAGGTGGCTGCCACTGCACCATAATGGACTGGTTGGTTCTGCCGCTGGCTACGATGTTCTTGGGCGGAGCGCTGGGCGGTTCCTCTCGCAGCATCAATCTGAGGAGAAAGTGTAAGAGCATTACAAGCACAGGTCAACGGAGCTTCAAAGTGTTCTTACATAACTGAGTCATTGCTCCATTTTCTCTCGTGTGAAACGGGTTAGACGTCTCGCTCTAGGGCGCAACAGTGTGAGCCACATAAGTGTAGCCCTCTGATCACAAGTCCATTTCCCAAGCTGATGCACTGTGTCATATCCGCCTACTCCATCAAAAGCTCTCATGCGCTTTCTTGGAAAAGTCTCTCTGTGCTTTAAGCACCGCGATGCTTTGATTTTGGAGGTCGCTGCTTACGTGGCAACTGTACAACATTGCGTTCGTTGGCTCAGCGCTTTCAAGCTAAGCGCTTCACTGAAATTTCAAGCTTTCGAATTACAAATAGACCAAGCATTTAAAAGATAAGAGCATCTCATGGTTTGTTGTACGGTAGGCCACAGTAATGCTGTGCATGTCTGCTGAAGGATTTGTCCCCAATGTCAGTGCTTTTTAACTTGGTGGTAAATACCTGTACCCTTTTCAAAGAAGGAACACACTAAACAGCGCTATTTCTGTTCAATCCTCTTTTTTTTTTCCATTTTTTGGAGCTTATATTTTAGTTTATTAAAGGGTCTCAATTCTCATTTGTTGACTGATACTTCGTGAGATTTTAAAAATGCAGACGCTCTGGGCAAACATCAAAGTGCAAACAGACCTCAATGCATTTCTCTTCGAAAAACTCTGAGACAGGAAGAAAGACATTGCAATCCTTCTTGTTGTCAATCAAACACATGCATTCATATCGACACTATGCATTACTTTATTTAGGCGAGTCCTTTATTTTGGCTGGGACTGCCATTTGCAAAATGGGGAAATGTTTTACAACATTTGTTTACAAAAGAACCTGTTGGTCCCTACTTTTTGAGGGAAATGCTAATGATTTTGTGGGCTCTGTGAACATTGGTAATGTCCAATATGTCATAATGGCCAGTCTCTAAAGGCTAGTTTGCTAGCATACATAAATGATAATCTGTGAGCAATGCTCGGTTCATTCCACCTACAGAAAGTGCATGTTCTTAATTAACAAAGTTTAAAAATGAATCAGTGTTGAATGCTTAATAATGCCCATAGATTCATCCTGCCCTTTGCGTTTCATGCTAATGGACAGTTAAATCTGCTTTAAAGTTTAATAGGATCATTGGGTCCTTTTAGATTTATTGTCAGAGTCTTCTTAAACCTCTGACCACACTTTGTTATTTCTTCCCAGAAGTCTATTTCATAATTAATGCCCTCTATAACCAATATCATGGAGCTTTTCTCAGACAGTGCTCTGTAAATCTGCCTAATGATGGCCGTAAGGAAAGTCTGCTCGCTACTAGCTGAAACAGAGCTTTTTTTTTGCCATAGCCATGCGGTATTTACACATTTGTTTTACACACTTGCACTGTGCCACCAGCTATTAAACATCTGCTTCTGAACATAAACAACACAAGGAAAGTGCCTAATTTCACAAATGCAGTACACTTTGGTGTCCTATGACCTTTTTTTTAAGCATTAGAGGCATTATTTAGTTTTTCTGAGAACTAGTAGATAAAACATTTTCTAACATAAAATTAACCCAGCATGAAATAAGAATTCTTCATTGGCATTGATGGTTCCATGAAGAACCTTTAATATGCATGAAAAATTTTCATTGCACAAAAGGTTTTTTATACTGGAAAAAGATTCTTTAAATGCATTGCGTTTTGCCAAGCCAAAAAATTTTTATAAATAAAAGGCAGATAAATAGGATTTGGTGTGGGAAGGTGATGGCTCATTATGAGAGAGCTGCACTTCTCTGTTTCTATGGGCTTGTCAGCTCTAGTCCTTCTGCTTAATAAGCCCAAAATGGACAGATGTCTGTCACAGCAAGGAGACATGCGTGCTAGAGAAGATTGATGGGGCCCTTCAAGCACCACTTTCTGTTTGAACTCTTTACCTCAGGAAGTAGCTTTGCATCTTTGAACTGTCAATATACATTTATATAAGGCTCATGATTTTGTGACTTTGCTTCCTGTTTTCTTAACGCATACTGTTTCTGAAAGTGTTTTTTTGGTTTATGAGTTAATCAGCAAGAGACTTCATGGAACTTCTCCGTTCTGCCTGACATCAACATGCAAACGACATGGATGTGAAGCACAAACAACCAAAGCTCAGTTAATACAGGTACTTAACTGAAACATCTGTGAGCAATGAGCATTCTCTTCGAAACATCACGTTTGCAGTGAGTTTCAATTTGAAAGTATAATTGGAAGCAACAGTATGCAGACTTTTTTTTGTTCGTTTTTACATAGTGAGTAATGTATGCAGTTATGAAATCACATTCTCTCCTTCAAAAAATAGAGATTCTAAAATATTTACAATAAAATGATAAAGACTGTAAAACTGCCAAATGAACTTCCTATTTACAGTGAAAACATACATTAAAAATAATTTTCTGTAATAATAAACATGCAAAATATGACTAAGTAAACATTTAGAAATACCAACTATATAATATATACAGTATATAAACACAGTATGTGTAATTTTCACCAATTTAAACAAGTTAAATATTATTTAAAAAAAAAATTGTTATTGAAAGTGGATTTTTTTGCATCTGGCTGCAATTTTTTTCTAAAAAATCAAACAGGACTTTTTTTTTTTTAATTAACCAGGCATTCATGCAAAATCTAAAAAAAAGAGCAGCAACAACGAGCAGTCGTGATCACTACTCATGATGATATGATAACAAAATGGCAGGTTATGAATTGCTTTTAGCTTCCTGCACTTGAATATAATTTACCAAATAAAGCCCTTAAATGTGTAATGTGAACACGTCTGAAACAGTTAAGCATTAATTGAGGTTAAACAAGAGTTAAGAACCTACAGCAGGTCTTTAAAGTTTAATGTGTTTTCTCATCAGATTGTGCTCCACATTAACCTTGATGACATGAATATTTTTCAAAGACAAACTAACAAATATTACATTTATAGAGTGGGCTCAAAAGTCAAAAAGTTCAATTTCAATATTCACTTTGCCTGGAGAGGCATACAACACGATAGCACTATTTTGGAAGAGCAGGTGCTGAAAAGCCAGATATCAGCGGTGGGAAAGAATAGATGTGAAGTCTGCAGAGAGATGATATTACCGCTCTACGTACCCGACTGACTCACACTGATTGCACAGTTTCCTTTAAATCGGTTGCTCATTAACAGCTCTTTACATTTACTAGAACACTTTCATTATTCACACAAGCATAAAAGGAACGTCTTTTTCCGCTGCAAAATTACCTTCATCGTTGCATTGAAACTGAAAAGTCTTTTCAACTTTTTGTTGCTCTCATCCACCTGTTTACTGTAGCTTTCAGCTAATTCAGCATTGAGGAAGAGGTCTAAGCAGCTGTATATCTCTGAAAAACCATCCTCAACACTCAGCTAAATAAAAGTGATTAATTTTAAAGTGAGACATTGCTGTTGCGGGTGAGAGACGACACCACCTTCTTTTCACCTGGAACAGAAATGGCATGTTTTGCCACATCAGGAGCAGAAAAACCTCTGAGGAGCTGCTGGGAAAGAGGCGTCTGCCGCCCACAGCTGCAAGCCTGCGAAAGCGAGCTGCTTGGGGGTCTGATTAGAGAGGTGAGAGAAGAGGCCTGCCATTCATGACCTGAGAAAGAAAACCTACGGTGTTGTGATTGCAGCCGCAGCAGGACATACTGAGAACTGTGGGTGGAGGATCAGTGACAGAACACACACTTAATCAATGATGGGCGGCAGCAGACCGTAGTGTGATGGGACATAATAAGCCTGTTGCTGACCAAGCTTGAGTGTAAAAAACTGAATCTTGCAATGATGGGCAAACAATATGAGAATAAGCAGCTGCTGACAACCATGGCCTCCTACCTGCTGGTTTCGGTGCTGTACTGTCCCTTGCCCACCTGATTGACCGCGCAGACCCTGAACTGGTACGAGCGGGCCGGAGTCAGGCTCTTCACCATGGCTCCAGTCACGGTGGGGTCCACATCAGGCAAATACACTCTCCAGGGAGAATCTGGTATACAAAGAGGAGCAGAACATTTCCAATTATTTAAAAATTACAAGGGACATAATTTATTTATGTATTTATTATAATGTTATAATATTAATATACACTACTGTTCAAATGTTTGGGTTCGGTAGGATTTTCAAATGTTTCTGAAGTCTCCCATGCTGAATAAAGCTGCATTTATTTGATCAAAAATACAGTACAAACAATATTGTGAAATATTATTAAAATTGAAAATAAATGTTTTTGAATGTATTTTAAAATGTAATGCGTTTCTGTGATGGCAAAGCTGAATTTTCAGCGTCATTACTCTGGTCTTCAGTGTCACATGATCCTTCAGACATTATAAATGTCTTTACGAGAACTTTTCATCAGTTTAATGTATCCTTGCTGATAAAAAATAAAAAATAAAAATTTACTGACCTCGATTATGAGTGGTAATGTATCTCGTATTATATATTTTTATTTATACAAAAGTTCTTTCTAGTTCTCGAATCTGATTGGCTGAGAGGAGTATGATATTCAAGTGATAAGAGTATCACTCTGCTTGCAGCAATTCTGATCGCAAGTGTCATGGCAGACACCCAAATCCACTATAATTTTAAAATTAATAATGTTTTGTGTCATGGAATGTAGTTTTAAGGGTTTTTTTTAGATGAGAATGTACTTGTTTAGACTTCAAATATGCTTCAAATTGTTAATAAAGATAACGTCTATTTGAGCTAAAGAATGAATTCTGTATCAGATGCAGGTAATCACACTCACTCAGGCCATCTCTCTCTCATAATACTCTACATAATACAGTAATATAAGCTTTCAATGAAGCAACTCAATGTTCCTTAATTGAGGCCTGTGGCGTTGTGCCTATGGCCGAATCACAGTCATGCCGATATATAGCCATATCGCTGCTATTAGTACTGTCAAACGATTAATCGCGATTAATCACATCCAAAATAAAAGTTCTTATTTACATAATATATATGTGTGTAAACAAAAACTTTTATTTTGGATGCGATTAATCGCGATTAATCGTTTGACGGTACTACAATATTTATAAACCCCAAAAAACAGTCCCTTCACTGACCCTTAGAATTAAACAGGCCTTTACTGCTATTGTACCAAAGACTTCTATATGTAAATGAGTCTTTTCCATGATAAAGGCCCCTTTAACTAAAGATCTGTTGAGTGTAATCATTTCTGGAAATGTTATTAATGAAAGTAATTATACAGTGTTCTCAAACCTTGTATTCTGTCTAATAAAGACACATGGTGGCATATATACAATTACACAATTTGCATAATCAAGCATAATCACATGATACTTGTCAAGATATTTTTTTACACAAATTATTCATCCACTCATAATTACATAACATGCTTGAGTCTGGACTCCTCACAGCATTCAGGCTGGCCATTAATACTTAATGGCACTTAATGACCAGCCCATGTAGCTTCAGAAATTATACAACTGACTCAAAACAACATTTGCAATGAGAAGAAGTTTAGATCAAAAGAAATTAAAACGATCCTTTCATGAATAAACATCTCCTGATTCAAAACATAAGTACTACTCATTGCTTTATGTGTCAGATCTTCTTAATGAGGAAGAGCATCACAGATTGCACCTGAAATCTGTGTTTTTGAGGGCAAAAAAATTTTAGTCAGTGAGAGCAGGTTTTTCTCACTTTCTCTGATAGGTGTTTCTAATGGGACTTCCCGGCCATATTACACCCTGCACCAGTAATCTTCACCTCCACTCCAACACATTCCTCTCTGTCCTCTTCCAGCCCTGCAAGATCAATCTACTTGGGTGGGTTTTTTTCTTGGTTCTGTAATACCACAGGCTTTTACACCACTGGGCAACACTAGCTGAGATCAACTCACATATGTAGCATGCATTGTAGATACAGAGAGCAGCTGTACGCTTGCTCTGGACTGCCTGAACATTCAGATGCATTATGGGTAGATGTGAATGAGGCACGGAGATCAGTATATTCTTTAGCACTGCCAGTTCGGCTCAACTTAAAAATTGTGTCACTGAGCAAATGGCTATACAGTGATCCCAAGAAGTATTTGGGCATCTTATTCACTCTTAAAATAATTTCATTTCAGAGCTATATCACTTTTTCTGAGTCACTTTTGACTCAAAATGTCTTTTAATCAAGTGGTGTCAAGGTGATTTTTATTGGATGTAAGGAGCTGAATTCAGAATAGCACATTTGCATACTCCTCATACTATTTCTGCCACGTAAGAGTGCATAAGTGGGGCTCTGGAAATAAAAATCCTATTAATTTTCTCCATAGGAGAACTTATTTTCAACAACAATTTAAAATAAACCTATTGCGAGCAATGAGGCTGTTAATTGATGGTAAATGCTTTTTAGATTTTTTAAACAATAGTGTTTAACAACAGAATTCTGGTTGAAAAAAATTACCCATGATTTTGCAGAGAAATTGCCACCAAACAGAGAATCGAGAGAAGCAAATCATGGCAAGAGAACTCTTTAGGGTCCACCCACTTCTATGAAGCACTGTGAATGACGTAATCGAGTTAGTCTCCCTATGCTCGCAAAAAATTTAAATATTTGTGTGTAATATATGCAGATTTTGTGGTAAATGGGTACAAATTGACACTTGTATTCATATATACAGTATATATACATAGATAGATAGATAGATAGATAGATAGATAGATAGATAGATAGATAGATAGATTATACAGTATCTTTGTATTTTGGTCCAAAGTTTGTATATGATTCACATCACAGCTGGTTGGTTTGGTTCATGGCTTATAACTCTTTAAACTTTTGATTTTTTCCCTAAATTACTAGAAAAAAATACCTCTGGAACCAGGGCTGCTGAAAATGTGGGTGGGCACTACTAAGGTTCTGTTCCCAATTCAACCTTAGTTCCTCTCAAATTCACACCGGTGTCCTAGCAAAGTGTAGATCATCACCTTAACCACTGTTTGACAACCAGGATGTGTTCAAAAATGTAAAACCTAACAAACCTCATTCCTTTACAATAAATACTGCTTGGTTTATCTTACTGTTCTCTGAAAGCTCCACCACATAATGCAGCAGGGGGCTGTTTCCATCGAAGGGTCTCATCCAGGACAGATCCACGCTGCGGCTGTCGTTGGCGTTCAGGCTGGCCTGTAGGTTTCGAGGTGAGTGTGGCAGCTCTCTGAGGACAGAAAACAGCAAATACTCAAAATAAGGGCTGTTTCACACTTCTCACATAAGCACTGCATAGACAAAGCTAGCATATAGGCTCTTTACAGAAAATGATGTGATTTTGTGGTTACTAAACGTACTAGTTACTAGATTTCTTGCCAGATGGAAATCAGACACAGAGTATTACAGAAGCGCTACAAGGCATTCATTGTGGTTTGGGTCTATTGATGATCATCTGTGGGACTGTCTCTCCCAGTAGGCCACCATGGCCCATTTTCAGATCTTCTCACATATTCACTACTACTGCCGGCTCCTCCATGTTCAAAATGACTCCAAATTCAGCCGGAATCTCACAGCCAGTCGAAGGCAGGCATCCGTTTACGTTTTTCTTGATTTTCTTCTTCACACTCGCTTTTTTATTTTATTGATTACTTTATTAATCATTTCTGGGGAGGATAGGCTTCCTGCTGAGACCAGGCACCGAGGACCAACAGTTGCACTTGGACAGTTTGTTTTCTCCTCTAAATTAAACCCATGGAGAGAACCGGCAACGCTTAAGATTTCTTTGTGTTCTTTCTGCCTAAGAATGAAGATTATGCCGTTTCTAAAGGTGTAAAAAATGTATACTTTAAAAGCAGTGATTTCACTATAATGAATAAAACATCTCTAGGAAATAGCTCTAATAAAAAATAATAATAAAGTTAAGAATCAAAACAAGCCTTTTTTGGTGAAGTATTCTAATTCTTGCTTTTCATGTAAATGTATATTGTAATAAGGATGTTTGTCCATCAAGATATTGTCCTTCACAGGTATTATTAAAAAACAAGAAAAATATAATAAGATAAAATTTTTGCATTTTTAACATAGAAATAAGATTACACTCGCAAAAAAATAAAAAAAGACCTCAGAACTAATAATTTGTTCAGATCATCAGTGTTTAGTTAAAATGGCGTGGGCTGTGATCGCTGAAGGTGGAAAAAGACAACTTCACATGGGTGACTTCAGCCACTGGGGAAAGTCCTCCTGACAACATGCCCGATTCCACACAACCATCTGATACCACAACGGCATCTTCTCCAGTTTAATGAGGAGCCAGAAAACCCACAAACAGATAATGAGTCTTAGTTCCACACAACATTAGCCTCATGAAATCTGCATAAAGTACACACACCCGCTGGTTACTGCCGTCTTCCAGTGGTTTATTTCAGGAGAGCTTCTGAGGGGATTTTATTCCCTCATCATATTGTGATACAGAGTCATAAGCAAAGGCTTTAGGTGTTAAAATGTTTACGCTGCCAAGATTTGACTTTTATTTCGGGTTTAAGGATTCGACTGGCAGACACGGATCAGAAATAGTTTCAAATAGCCGGGATGAAGAAATCTACCCACTCAGAGACAAGTCGAAAGGTCAAAAGATTTTTAGGAGACGGTCATTTTTTCTGTATGGAGAGTTAAAAAAGCACTCATAAATACTTTAAAAACTAGGATTTGAAAGACAGGGTTTAAAGGCAAAGAACAGAGAAAAAACTTATTTTGATGATTAAATAAATGCTTTTAAAAGTTACAATTAGTGGGCCATTGATGAATATGAAAATTGCGTATAAGCAGTTGGAATCCAGATGGAAAGGTTACACTGAAAAAGGTTACTGAGGAAAGGTCAATCTACACGCTCCTGCTGAGAGCAGCAATCCACACAGATAGTGTATGCAGATGCTGCAGTGGGTGAGCAAACATAACGAAGAAGAAAGCTAAAGAAAGAAAGCATACAGTGTGATGAAAGTACAATGTAAAAGGGAGCTTTTTGTACTGACAAATCATATAGCAGGACACTAAACTACATGTACACAAAATGCAAAGCTCCATTCAGTGTGTTCTGTGCACACAGCGTGCACATAGAGCCATGTCTCAGGCAACGCGCAAGCACTGAATTGAGTTTCTTTACGCTTCTCTTCGCGATTGAATGGACAAATACATCCAAAAGTACACACGTGGTCAGAATTGTTGGTACCCTTGGTAAATATGATCAAAGAAGGCTATGAAAATAAATGTGCATTGTTAATCCTTTTGATCTTTTATTTCAAAACAAATCACAAAAATCTAACCTTTCATTGGAGAATAAGAATTTTAAATGGGGGAAAATATTATTATGAAATAAATGTTTTTCTCAAATACACTTTGGACACAATTATTGGCCACACTAGAAATTCTTATGAGTAATATATCTCTGAAGTATATTCCAATTCATATTCACAATTTTGAGCACTCCAGGGTGATTATGAACATGAATATATCCAGCCATGGCTTCCTGTTTCACAGAAATATAAATAGGAGGGAAAACAAAGCCCAAATTCCCTTAATCATCCATCACAATGATAAAAACCAAAGAATATATTTCTGATGTGCAGCGAAAGATAATTGAGCTTCACAAATTAGTGAAGTGGCTTTAAGTAAAGAGCTAGAGCATTGAAAATTCCCATTTCCACCATCAGGGTAATAATTAAGAATTTCCAATCAACAGAAAATATTACAAAACTCTCTGGAAGAGGACATGTGTCTATATTGTCCTAATGCACGGTGAGGAGGAGAGTTTGAGTGGTTAAAGACTCTTCAAGGACCACAGCTGGAGAATTACAGAAAAAGTTTGAGTTTCGGTACAGAAACCTTAAAAAAAATTATCAAACAGCACCTACATCACCACATGTTGTTTGGGAGGGTTTCAAGAAAAAAAGAAAAAAAAGAAAATGCTTTCAGCAAAAAAAACTATCTCCAGCATATTCATTTATCAGACACGACTGGCTTCTATGGTCAGATGTAACTAAAAATGGTGACACTTTACAATAAGGTTCATTAGTTAATGAACTAAGATTGAACAATACTTCTACAGCATTTATTAAGCTTAGTTAATGTTAATTTCAGCATTTACTAATGCACTATTACAATCACAAGTTGTGCTTGTGCTTGTTAACATTAATTAATGCACTGTGAAATAACATGAACTAACAATGAATGACTGTATTAGCATAGTAACTAACATTAACAAAGATGAATAAATACTGTAATAATGTGGTGATCATTGTTCGTTCATGATAGTTAATCATTTGTCATTTGTTAACTAATGTTAAAAAATGACACCTTATTGTAAAGTGTTACCCCAAAAATTTAGCTTTTTAGCAGCAAACACTCAAGATGGGTTTGGTGAACACAGGGATAAAAAGTACCCCATGTGTACAATGAAATATACTGCTGTATTTTTGATGTTGTGGGCCTATATTTCTGCTGGAGGTCCTGGACATCTTGTTTAGACACATGGCATCATGGATTCTATCAAATACCAACAGATAAAAAAATCGATAAGTGACTGACTCTGTTAGAAATCTTATAATGGGCCATGTTTGGATCTTCCAACCATACAATAATCCAAACACAAACCTCAACACAAAAATGGGTCACTGAGCCCAAAACCAAGCTTCTGCTATAGCCATTCCAGACCTCTGACCTGAACCCTGTAGAAAATGAGTGAGGTGAATCTGAAGGATCTGGTGTGATTCTGGATGAAGGAATGGTCTCTGATCTCTTGTCAGGTGTTCTCTAACCTCATCAGGCATTATAGGAGAAAACTCCTATACTATTTTGGCAAATGGAGGTTTCAAAAAGTATTTAATAAAAGGGTACCGTTAATTGTGTCCAATGTGTATTAGAGAAAAACATTTATTTCATAATGATATTTCCACCCATTTCAAATTCTAATTCTCCAATGAAAGGTTAGATTTTTGTGATTTTTAAAAAATAATAGATCAAAAGGATTAACAATGCAGATTTATTTCCACAGCCTTCTTTGATCATATTTACCAAGGGTATCAACAATTCTGTGTGTATGTGTAAATATCATCTTGTTGGTGAGAATCTTCAAAAAAAGTTTGTTATGCCTTAAGTAAATGTAAAAAGTTCAGAAAGTAACCGTATGTGCATCAGTACATTGGATCCCTGCATGTGTCTTAAAGTGACTGCACCTAATATACCTAACTGCTGTCTTAATGTTAATTTAAAAAAGAGAAAAAAAGAAAATCACTCACCGCTCTTGACTGTACAAACAACTTTTGTAGCTTTAACAATGATTAATCTATATTTAATTTATACAGTGAAGAAAATGCAAATGTTATTTTACTTTTGATTATTTAATTTCTGTACTTGAACACCTAGATGTCACGACACACTCAGGAACAGGGAAACGCGGAGGCGAGGAACTTCGTTCAAACATAAACTTTTAATGAACAAACTCAGGAATCGCTGGAGACATAGAATGCACACTGAATGACGATACCACATAAAGACGATCAGACCTGACACAGACACAGGGAAACGCAGGGCTTATAAAGGGAAGACTAAACTAGATAATTAATAACAAGGGGCTGGGGACTAATAAACGAATTGATGACAAACGTGGACAGGAACAGGAAAACCAAATAAGGGCATAAGGAAACACAGGGAGCACGTGGAAACACAAGACACAGGGAAACAAAGTCTGACATCACTCCCCCCTCCGGAAGGCGCGTCCTCGCGCCATATACCATCTAACGTGGAGGGGGGGTGGGCACTCTGAAGGCCTCCAGGGATCAGGGGGTAGGGCTACCGGCCTCCAGAGCGGCGCCCGTTCCGGGAGTCATGCTGGGACCGTGGTCTCGGAGGCGGATCTGGGAGCTTGGGCGGCCATGGCGGGTCCGCCTCCGAGACCACGGTCCCAGCCCCTGCCTCGGCCTCTTCGGCAGGAGCCCTACTACCCCCCCCCCCCCCCCCAAAAAAAAAAATCCTTGGGGGAAGTAGGGGCTCGGGCAATGCGGGGCTCTTAGGGGCGCTCGGGAAGCGCGGGCTATAGGGGGTGCTCGAGAAGCGCAAACTCTTGGGTGGCACTCGGGTAGCGCGAACTCTTGGGTGGCGCTCGGGTAGCACGAACTCTTGGGGGTGCTCGGGTAGCACGAACTCTTGGGGGTGCTCGGGTAGCGCAAACTCTTGGGGATGCTCGGAAAGCGCGAACTCTTGGGGACGCTCGGAAAGCGCAAACTCTTGGGGACGCTCGGGAAGCGCAAACTCTTGGGGGCACTCGGGAAGCGTGGATCTGGACGGGACCAGCGGAGACGTAGCAGAGTTGGCGGGACCAGCGGAGACATAGGAGGGTGCTTGCGAGGAGTGGGTACTGGAGGATACTTGTGAGGAGCAGGTACTGGGCTTGGGAAAGCAACGACCATATTGCCATGGCTTGCCATATTATCTGCAGGCGTGCTTGCCCTTCTTTCTGGAGGCGGGCTTGCCATACTTTGTGCCGGCGGGCTTACCACACTCTCTGTCGGAGTTAACTTCTCCATGGACGGCGGGCTTGGGAAAGCCGCGGACGGCGGCTTGAGTTTCCCTGCGGACAGTGGCTCGGGAGAGCGGCGGACGGCGGCATGAATTTCCCCGCGGATGGCGGGTTTGCGTGGGACGGGAACGGCAGCTGGTGAGGGAGAGCCGTGGACGGCGGCGTGATTTTCCCCGCAAATGGCAGGCTTGCGTTGGCTGCGAATGGCGGCTAGCACGGGAAAGCCGCGGATGGCGGCGTGCTTGGGAGAGCCACGGAAGACGGTGGGCTGGTTCTGGCTCGGGCCCGGACGCCTCCCAGACACCGGTAGATCCCTTCTTTCCAACTCAGTCCGGTTGTGTCTGGGAGGTCCACGGGACGGTGGTAGTTGGCCCCGAGCCAGAACAGCTTTATAAGCATGGCATTATCCCACGCCGTCGCCACTGCGATCTTGCAGAACTCCTCTGCATACACATAAAAGGGGCGATCCTGACGGACTAGGGCGGTGAAGCGGAAGGCGGCGTCCATGCCGCAGGAAAAAACAGCCGCTTACTTTGTCTGGTCCGGTCTTCTGTCACGACACACTCAGGAACAGAGAAACGCGGAGTCGAGGAACTTCGTTCAAACATAAACTTTTAATGCACAAACTCAGAATTCACTGGAGACATAGAACGCACACTGAATGACGATACCACATAAAAACGATCAGACCGGACACAGACACAGGGAAATGCAGGGCTTATAAAGGGCAGACTAAACTAAATAATTAATAACACGGGGCTGAGGACTAATAAACTAATTGATGACAAACAAGGACAAGAACAGGAAAACCAAATAAGGGCATAAGGAAACACAGGGAGCACGTGGAAACACAAGACACAGGGAAACAAAGTCTGACACTAGAACACCTACAAACCTCAAGCATTGTTTAATTAGTATCTTTGTTCATTTGTTCTTATTTAATGACTTTTTACTTGTCTTTAACCTGTTAGCCTGCACCAGAGCGACCTCGCACTGAACGCTCTTTGTTTGCATGTGTCATTGTTTTCTAATAGAATAAATGAAACGGGACAAAGTTAATCTTGTCAAACTCTATATCATTCTGAGGGTCTAAGCCTCAAGCATCGACGACAGATCGCTGTTTTTCGATGGAAAGCTTATAAGGAATGAGTGGCACAAATTTGCTACATTTGTGTAAGCAGTACACATCCAAACACGCAGAGTAAAAAAGCCGTACGTACCTTTATCATTGTAATAACGAGCCACAAACGCGTCCACTGCTGAAATCCCAGTTTAGTTAGAGAGGTAAGGGTCCACAGAAAAACATCCCAGCGAGCACTTTTAGTCCAGCGAAACAATAACGTTGTAATAAGGATGAATATTCCTTTGTTTACGTTTCATTTCTTCAGAGAGTTATTGTTCGCGTCCGTTATGGAATAAATTACGCTCAAAAACAGCGTCTTGGTGGTAAAAAAACAAAACGATTTTGTAGAATACGGTCTTACAAACATAATGAGACCGTCTACGGAAAAAAAAGTCTCAGAAAAGCGGAATATAGATTATTTGAATTTGGCGCTCCCTCCTGCCGGCAGTGACGCTTCTGTGACGCACGCTGTCATCTGAGCGGGGCGTAACTTAGCGATCTGCTTTATCCATAAAAAACTGTTTTTTTTTTCTTCTACATTTTTTATATGTGTGTGTGTGTATTGTGTGGGGAATGTGGCCGTGTCTGCATGATTATAATCTGTATGGACGCACATCAGCGTGTTTATTAGCGACTCTATGACGGCTATCATTGTGATTCATTGATCAGCTATTATTGATTATATGGCCCATCTGTTTGATTATAATCTGAATGGAAGCACATCAGCGTGTGTTTACTGACTCTATGACCATGTCTGGCAATATCACTTCACGTCTGGCAGTGATATTTATCATTGTAATAACGAATAACGAAGAATACTTCAGTATACATACTATATACAAAGCATTTTTTTCTATTTTTTTTCCTTTTTTATTACTCAAATAATTATTTTTGTATTTTTTAGTGCTCAAATAAATCTGTCTATTATTTTATAATTGAAAAACTATGCAGGAACATGTATAATGACTAAAATAGCTTGTATAATTCTGCAATCCATTTGGTGGTTATTTTTCCTCAAACAGGGGGGTGGGGGGACTATAAATAGTTTCAGAAAAAATATTGCAGGAATCTCATTTTTCATGGTATCTTCTTCAAATTTGAAATATGAACTGATGAGACACATGGCTTTCGATCCATTACTTTTCTGGATTGCTCCAGGACTTATTTCATGTATTTGTATATGAAATAAAAAAACATTCAGTGTGGAAAAATATTTTTCAAGGCACGTCAGTGTCTATAACTTTTTATCTTTTTGAGCATTATCAACTCTGGATGATAGATAGTAAAGCCCAGAGTCTCTTCTTTCCAAAGATACCTAATTTGTTTGTGTAAGCACACTTTGTCACAAACTGTTACCATTTTAATTCAGGTAGGTTATTTTCACCTGCGAGGCCCTAAATGGGGTTGAAGGTTAACAGGTTAATACTATTTGAGCTTTATATTTGTAAGTAGTTTTTGCTGTGGTATCAAAATAGGAATCATGAATTGTAAATATTAACAGGTATCTTAAATGCTGGTGTCATATAAGCTTATTTATTAGAACACAAGAAAACATGGGTCAAAAACATAGCAACAGCTATTTAATTTTTTGTGGCAGGGCCAGGGAAAATGTCGGCAGGGCAAGTAAAAAATTTTGCAATCTCAAAAGATCCTTGGAAAAGATTGAGAATTTTCATATTTGGGTGGAGTATCCACCCGAGTATGTAGGTTTTTTTGTCTGTTCTATTGTCCATCAGGTGGAAATCATATTACACCTCTCCTCAACAAGCCTCACGATTTGAGGTATCATTCATGTCTACGTATAGCAGAAACGGTGTGGGATGAGCTACATGACAAAGTTGAATACTTAGGATTAGAGGTTTTTGAGAGACAGCATATTTTTCGCTCTTCAATTCCGTCCTCACACTTCAAAGCCGGCTTGTGAAAAATGACGCGCAATATGCATCCGGAAGGTGACACATCCATCAGCACAGCGCATTAGTCAGCCTAATGCTCAGAGATGAAGGGAAGCTAAGTCACTCACATGACCTCCAGACGGGCCGCCTTGGAGTCGTTGCCGGCCTGAGAGATGATGTCACATGTATAGTCCCCGATGTCCCCGGACCAGGTTTGACTGATGTGCAAGGAGCCCTCCTGCAGGCTGATACGCCCTCCTCTGGTCTGGCTCACTAACTCCTCATCCTTTTTCCACACGTACCTGCCAAGTGAAGGAGACGAGGAGCAGAAGAGAACTCTATCACAGTCGAGCTGACACAGGGGGAGCGCAGGAAACAGCGCTGGCTCATTACGCTGATATCCAGCATATTAGCGCCGAATTAACTGTACAGCACTACGGATCGCGCTTTGAATCAACTTCAAGGCCTGTGGGCTGACATTCTGAATTAACATTACAATCAAACCGAGTGTGGAGCCCTGGGCTCTGATGTTGAGAAGAGAGAAGGAAGCGGCGCGGCGCGGCGCGGCGCGGCACGGCTCGTTAGTCATCACCCACCTCACTGCCACTCGTGGGTCGTGGGTGGCACCGCACTCCAAAATGGCCGTGGTCCCCTTAATGACACGTCTGTCCATGGGAGGGCTGGATATGGACGTGCGACCTTGGAGCAAACACAAACACAGTTAATTCTGCACTAGTTTTCCACACATTTCCAGAACCAAACGGCTACGCTTCACTGTTTAACAGCCTCTTCGCACGTCAACAGCCGAGTGCGTTTCCCTCTCGCTGAGACAATGCCAGGACTTTACATGCTCTGATCAGTGTGTAATAACAAGTCTGGATGCTGTAGATATCACCTTGCAAAGCTGTGCTAAGAAGCTGCTTTTCATGGAACAGCTTATCAGGTTCTGCTCTGACCTTATTTATTTATTTAGGAAAATACTTTTTTTGTGAGTTTTACCTTTGTCCAGTCCAGAACCACACATTTCCACTGAATTAATGGTGGTCAGTTAGTCAAATAATTTTTCCTGTTCATTTTAAATAAAATTATTGATTTTTGATAAACTTTATTTATCAAACTGATTGTCAGATGTTTTAAAGACAATCAGTATCTTTAAATGCGTAGTTAAGGCCTGTTCTCACAAACACAAACAATAAAGATTTTAATATGAACCAATGATTGTTAATGCATCTATTCAAACCAACACAAGCATTTGTTAGCCATCAATGTGAAAGATTTTGTTTTGGAGAGATGTTCTATTCTCTTTTTCATCAAAACAAAAACAGCATTTCATTAGGCTTGTTTGTGGACTTATGGAAGTTACATAGCTACATATGGAGTCTTGTTTGTGCCACGAAAAAAATTAAATAAAAATACAAAATGTAATTGCAACTTTTTATCTCACTATTCTGACTGTATTTATTTATTTTTTATTATTATTGCAATTCCAAGTTTATGTCTTGCAATTGTGAGTTAAAATTTTGCAATCTTGACTTTTTCTCAAAACTGTGACTTTATATATTTTTTTAAAAAGATCTGTCTGTATCACAAAATGCATATTTCGTTCAAAAATATTTTGGGACATTACATTTTGTATTCAAATTAATGCATGGAATCAAATATGTGACCCTGGACCAATAAACCAGCCATAAGGGTCAATTTTTGGAAATTGAGATTTATACATCAACTGAAAGCTGAATAAATAAGCTTTTCATTTATTAGTTTCCATTTATTATTTGTTAGGATAGGACAATATTTGGCAGAGATACAACTATTTGAAAAACTGGAATCTGAGGGTGCAAAAAATCTAAATATTGAAAAAAATCGCCTTTAAATTTGTCCAAATGAAGTCCTTAAACATTCATTTTCATTCAGTCATTCCTTCCTTCATTTATAACTAAATTCCAAATTACAAGATACAAACTCGTAATTGTGAGAAATAAAGTCAGAACTGTGAGATAAAAAGAATATGTAGGGACAGAAAGCTCTCAGATTTCATTTGTGTTCCGAAGGTGAACGAAGGTCTTACAAGTTTGGACCAACATGAGGGTGAGCGATTAATGACAGAATTTAAATTTTTGGGTGAACTATCCCTTTGATTTCTTTTATTCTGTGGCGGAAAGATGGGTTTAGATTAAGTATGTTTCTCTTACTCCATACGGTGAGGGAGGCACTGGCGTTGATCGCTCCCTCTGAGTTAGCCACATAGCAGGTATACATCCCCGTATCTTGCTGAACCACTGGTTGAATCTGCAGACCGCCGGACTCCAGCAGGGTGAAACGCGGAATTTGCACCGAACCGCTGGCGAGGATCTGAGTATCTGATGTGCATACATAAGCAAACAAACACACACACACACACACCAGTTAGCTCAACATCTCGCATCTGCTTCCATATAGGGAATTAATAGAACATCACTATGCATGGTGTCGGAGTCCGGGATGATTTTATTGCAAGCTTAAAGTTTTCCCAGAGGAAAATCCTCCTGAAACTGCCTGCAGAGCTCTCTACCTTGTTAGGGGCCGCTATTAAATATGCTGCTTCATAATTGGGAATGCTATGGAAACGACTTCTTGAATTTCGCCAAAACAGTTGTAGAATATAATGGAAGTTTTTTTTTGTTACTCTTGCATGAAATTATCTTTTGTGTTGCCAATCGGCTGCAACAAAGATATCTTAATGGCTTAAATGCACAAAATACACAACCTCATACATTAATTTATGCCTCTGCTGCATTAACAAAGCGGCGAGGATGCCTGCGATCTGGCTGTAATCAGTAAAATATAGCACTAGAACACATAACAAAACAGCAGGTCCGAGATGGACTCATGTTAATACGGACATTACTTCTGCACATTGATGCTCCGTTCCAAAACCTAGCTAACTGCCTGCATAGACAACATTTTAGTGAAGCATAGATGCAAAAATTTAAAGACTGTTCCAAAAAGTAGTCACCTTAATTATGCTGCCTCCTAATAAATCTTATTTTAACCAAATTCTAAAATAGGATTGAAAGTATCCTTAATGCACAATGCATTGTGACAACAGGGGGGAAAAAGTCCAAAACATCATACAAGGTGAATGAAATTATTGTTACAGATAAACTTAAAATTCATCATGTATTGTAAAGACTTTTACATCGCTAAAAAGATTTCTATTTCAAACAAATGCTGTTCTATTTATTAAAAAATCCTGAAAATTGTATCAAAGTTTCCACAAAAATATTAATCAGAACTGTTTTCAACTGATTTTTAAGAAATGTTTCTTGAGCAGCAAATCAGCATATTAGAATGATTTCTGAAGGATCATGTGACTCTGAAGACTGAATAGAAAAGTTATTTTAAACTGTACTAATATTTCACAATATTAGTGTTTTTGCTGTATTTAGATATTATGATTGCTGAGCATAAGAGACTTCTTTCAAAAACATTTTAAAAAACCATTTAATTTTTTTTTACTGAACGCAAACCTTTAAACATTAGTGTATTTTATGCAAAGAAGGCAAAGATTCTGATGAACTCAGTATAAAATGAATTAATTCAAGATTATAAATAATGAAAATGTTAATGATAAATTAACATATTTTATTTAGTGCAGAAAAACATTGACACAAACCGTTCAGTGGAATTGAATATTTATGATTTAGCTAATATTCAGGTATGCAGTGTACTTTCATGCAATTCACTTGCCAAAATTAAACTCAAGTGAACTCAATTGTGAGTCAAGTGTCCCCTACATAGGCAGTGTGTGAAGTTTCTGCCTATGTAGATGGCTGCAAATGGTTTAGACCCAAGATATAGTAGATAATGGACAAGACGCTCCAATGTAGGCAGCAGGCAAGAAGGCAACTCTATAGGTTTTGGAACAAAGCTCAGATGTGATTTATGCCTTGTTCATTAGTGAATTACAAATGCTAAAACTGCTCAAATCAAACATCACTTTGCACTAGCTTTACCTCTCTTCCAGATGACGGCAGGTTTAGGGGCCCCAGATACCTGACAGGTGAACGTGGCCACCGCTCCATGTGTGACAGTGATGTCGACCGGCGCCACGGTGAAGGCCGGAGTCATACCTGCAAAACACACAGTCACAGTTTTTGATCAGGAAGAGAAAACGCCACATTCGTTCAGTGGCCCCTCATTCAATCCCCTCATCCCTCATTTTTAATGCAGTCCACCCACACACCCCCACAGGAACATGCAAATTATTACAAGAGTCCAAACACCAGCCAGTAAATTGTATTAAAACAATGTTATGTCCATCAAAACATTACTGATGCTTTTATTGCAATGCGGGACATGTCTGCAAATTTGTGTTTCAAATCGGAGACGGTAAACAACTAGCATGAATCTAATTATACTGTTCTGATTGGGTGCCCAATGTGGCATTGTGGAGTTGCTAGGTCATTTTTAATAGGCAGAGATGTGTAAATGAACAGGTATTTCCATTTGGAAAAGTAAAACATACTGCTGTTTGAGAGCAAAAGATCTCTGTTTGGATGCATTGTTGAATATGTGCCAATTCATTTGGAACAGTAGAGACAGAAATATAAAACCCATTACAGCTTGCTTTCCAATTGCTTTACTTCATTTTTATCACATGAGTACTGATGCCACGGTAAGGCTGGGCAGTATAACCAAAATTTTATATTATGCTATGAGTAATTTTTTATTATAGTCACAGTCTAGTAATTTTTTTCCAGACTGACCAATATTTCTATGACTAATACAGATACAGATTATTGCAACCAAGGCTCATTGGTTCTACCTACCAAAACTTGCTTCTACCTACAGTGCAAAATGTCTGCAAAACTTCAAAAACCTATCTACAATTTACAGCAGTTTCCAGCTAAAATGAAAACTACAGATCATTGATTAATAAAGACTTAATTTTGTAGTTCCTAGCACAATATTAAGTCATAACCTGACAAAGCATAGTGCATTAATAGTAAACTAATAAATTATCGCCTTTGCATCACATAACCAGCTCCATATGTGTGGCTTTTCTGACTTGTTCAGTTGGTCTCTTGGTACATAATTGCACTTGAAATGCAGAGTGCTATAAAAGACATGAGTCACGACAAAAAGAGCTCAAAGACTTGTAGAAGCAATCTAAAATGATCTGGTTGCTTCAGCAACTGCATTTTTACCTCATGTTTGCATTTTTTAAAAACTTTTTTTTAAACTTTTTATTTTTTAGACTGCCAGATTCACATATATCTGTTTTGGATAAAACTGAGCATGCTTTTATTATCGGACATTTAATTTGAAATATTCTGCAAAATGTGCAAGAAGCAACTCAATTCCATTTCGCCAAAAAATAGTTAAATGAACCTCTATATCTCTTACTTGATTGTATTATGACGGTATATCAGCGCTATCTTTGTTAGAGCACCTGAACTGTACATCTTGACAGAATGTTTGACACTGAAAAATCAGAGGTTGTATGACACCGAAAATCAACACTTCAGAAAAACTGCAATGTTTTTTACTTACGGCGACCCCATTCACAGGCTCTCTGGGGAGATAAAGGCCTGGTGAGTGATTACATATAGCATTCATCCACTGTACTTTTCCTTGATCACTTTAGCATGAAACAGATCTATACAGGAATAATAAAGCCAGCAGAAGAACTAACACAGCTTTGATTGAACCGCCGCTCAACGAGCGAGTCTAGATATGCACAATCAATATGCAAGACAGAAGAAGCCGCATTCCATGCAAGATCTTCAGCCATTCAGAGCTGAAGTGAGCGAGTGCTTTTTTAATAACTTAAAACTTTCTTTTAGGCCTGAAATGAATTGCTTATCTTTATTAAAGGGTCCTTATTCTATGTTTTATTATTTTTTTTTACTTTAAAGCTCAGCTTATTAGTGAGGGTTTTGTGCTCTAAAACAGTACAAGTTTTATTTTTATGTTTTGAACATACCCTGAAGACTGTAAAACATTTCCTTTTAAACAAAATATTGCTCTTTTTAATGACCAAGCTTCATTCCCAAAAATGGCCTGTAAAAGCACAGACAATCAGATGATTCAAAGGTCAATACAGCTAGAAGTTAAAATCATTACGACAATCTACATGCAGTAAATATGTGCAATCAGGGCTGTGGTAATTATCTGTGCGATGAGAGTGCTCCTCTAAGGGGATCTTAAGGTCCTCATGTACAGATCAGGGCAGTGCCCTGATAAACACTACGATGTAATCGACTCCAGACAGGCCTCTCCACAGGGAGCCATTGTATCTCTTATGGAAAGGAGTGAGAATCACACAACCGTAGATTAGGAACAACACATCTGTCACGCCGGATAACTGCTGTGCAACGGCTGAGAGAAGGTGCACTTTGCAGCTGGCCATATCTAATACCCTTGACAATGTCTCGATTGTTTGTGTGTCAATAATTAGTAGCATCGAGTCTGGAAGGTGTACGATAAAGAATGCATGACGCCCCGCAGGCTGGCCTCGGGGTCAGACTCACTCGTGACGTCCAGGTAAGTGTGGACCTGAGCCTCTCCGGCTGAGTTCCTGGCGAAGCACTGGAAGATTCCGGCATCGCTGGGCTGTAGCTTCCTGACCTGAAGCCCCATGCTGGAGATAACCTTGTAGCGAGGGTTGTTGAGTTTACTGAGGGGCACGGCATCCTTATACCACTCCAGCTTCGGCATGGGAACCCCTGTGAATTAAAAACACAACATGATAGGTCATTATGATGGATGAAGGAAGATGAAGGAAGGAATTGAACAGCTGAGTCCAGAATTTTTAAATAAAATTTTAAATGAAATCTGGAAATTAATATTTTTTTTAAAGAAAAGTGTTTAAAGTTTTTCTCATTCGCTTTGGAGCATTTCTCGAATCGTCCTTAATATTTGCAAAGAAGTATGTGTATTTCTACAAAAAAATTGTACAAACAGCACCACACAATAGATTACCTGCAAAAGCCTGTAACGTCCTCAAAACCTTTAGTTCATCTCTCAAAGGTAAGTATTTATGTACAGTCATGGCCATAAATATCGGCACCCTTGGTAAATATGATCAAAGAAGGCTGTGAAAATTAATCTGCATTGTTAATCCTTTTGATCTTTCATTTTTTTTTTAAATTACAAAAATATAACCTTTCATTGGATAATAAGAATTTTAAATGGGGGAAAATATTATTATGAAATAAATGTTTTTCTCAAATACACTTTGGACACAATTATTGCCCCCCCCCCCCCCCCCCCCTAGAAATTCTTATAAGTAAAATATCTCTGAAGTATATTCCCATTCATATTCACAATTTTGAGCACTCCAGGGTGATTATGAACATGAATATATCCAGCCATGGCTTCCTGTTTCACAGAAATATAAATAGGAGGGAAACAAAGCCCAAATTCCCTTAATCATCCATCACAATGAGAAAAACCAAAGAATATATTTCTGATGTGCAGCGAAAGATAATTGAGCTTCACAAATTAGTGAAGTGGCTTTAAGAAAAGAGCTACAGCAGTGAAAATTCCCATTTCCACCATCAGGGCAATAATTAAGAATTTCTAATCAACATAAAATGTTACGAAACTGCCTGGAAGAGGACGTGTGTCTATATCGTCCTAATGCACGGTGAGGAGGAGAGTTTGAGTGGCTAAAGACTCTCCAAGGATCCCAACTGGAGAATTGCAGAATATAGTCAGGGCTCCAGACAAAAAAATCGAGTAAGGAGCCATTGGCTCCTATAAAAGAAAAACTTAGGCGCCAAATTATTTTTTTAGGTGCCACAGAATAAAAGTGGTTTATTTTATTATTATCATTTTATTTTTCCCCCCTATTTTAACATTTCAATCATTTTGTCATGTGTTTATGTCTTATCTTTTCTAGGTTTTATCAGCATTTTAATCCATCTTGTAGATGATCAGGTCGACCGGGGGACTAAGGTTCACTTAAAGTGTGAATTAAATGTCTTTTACAACTTGAAATATACAGTCACAAAGAATTGTTCGTTACACAGAATCTGTACCAATATCATGGACCATAAGCATCACTTGGCAACTGAGTGCAGTGCATCCTATAAATGTTGTCACGTCTTTCACACATTCAGTCTGTTTTTCTTCATTAGTAAAATGCAATTTTATAGGAGGAGTTGAATCATGTACAACACAATAAGTAAAAATATCAATATGCAACAGCGCATAAATATAGCAAAACGCTCCTCTTTATAATTATTTTTCTAGCTGACTGATGAGTTTATGGACACTGAGTGGTTATTCTGAGGTAAATGTATTACAATGCAATGTTTACAAGCTTTATACATTTCCTCAGTTTGAAACACTGAATGAGCTTTTACATAAAACATTTCAGTAAGTTGTACTATAGGCTTTCTTATTGCCTACCTTTTGATCATGTTCATTTCATACTATAGTAGTAAATGGAAATATATAATGGGTTCACTTGCTGCTTTAACTGAGGTGCTAAAGAGATCGCGCCTGAGCATTAAGTGCGATACTCTCCTGTCGCGCGATCCGGACGCATACACGGACCGTGTGGACGCGGGGTACTGGTGTTTATATTACTGAAAGTGTGCGCTTGTGGTCCGCATTAAAGAGCACCCAAACCGCATCATTTGAATTTCGTAGCATTTTAAAGCTGATACTTTGTTTATTAAAAAGTAAGACAGCACAAAGCTTTTTGCGATTACTGGATGGCAAGTGCGCTTCAAATAACAGGAAGTCCATGCATTAACAGAACACAGCATATAGACTAAGATCTCGATAAGAAGATCGACCGGACAAGTGTAAATGCATCTGGTTGTTGAAACCACATATGGTAATTTTACTCCTCCCATAATATTAAAATAATAGACGTGTGAGAGCGTTTTATAGGCTATATGGCATGTTATAGTCAGATATGACAGCGCAATGCAACAAGCATCACCGCGGATGAGTAGCGGAGTATTTCTTCAGCAAGCGACGCGCAAACTGAATGAACCTGAAAGTAAGCCGCAGACGCTCAACACACAATCTTCTTCATTAAAAGTAGCGAGACTAGCCTATCTTTCCAGTGCTGATGCCGCGCGCTCTCTTGATATTGAAATTAGACAGGCTTTCATTGACGTGAACTCCGTTATATTTGCATATGAAGCGGGAATTGAAGAACGGATTTATATCCGTTTTGCGAAGACACATTTATGTGGCCAAGTGTAAATGGGGAAACGTTTTAACAAATCATATAGATATCCGATCAGAGAAAATGCATGAAGTGACCAGGTGTAAACAGGCCCTTTCAGGTCTCTCTCACTGCGTTCAGCAGACTGTGTGCGGCAGAGACGAGGACTGTTTGAAACTCTTTTCCAGTAAAACTTTGATGCGCATCGTCTTATGTTTAATACGTGAACATAACAAAAGATGTGAGCGCAAAACAATCGGGAAAAAAGTCCTTTCATGCAAATTATATATAGTCGCCAGTGGCGACCTCAGCAAAAACTTCACTCGCAAATTAATATTTTTGTCGCAGTTTGGAGCCCTGATAGTTGAGTCTTGGGGTCAGAAAACCTTAAAAAAAATTGTCAAACAGCACATACATCACCACATGTTGTTTGGGAGGGTTTCAAGAAAAAATCTCCTAGCTCATCCAAAAACAATCTCCAGCATATTCAATTATCAGACACGCCTGGAACTTCAAATGGGACTGGCTTCTATGGTCAGATGAAACTAAAAAATATTTTTTTTAGCAGCAAACACTCAAGATGGGTTTGGTGAACACAGGGATAAAAAGTACCCCATGTGTACAATGAAATATACTGCTGTATTTTTGATGTTATGGGCCTATATTTTCCAACAGATAAAAAATCAATAAGTGACTGACTCTGTTAGAAATCTTATAATGGGACATGTTTGGATCTTCCAACCCGTACAATAATCCAAACACAAACCTCAAAAACAATACAAAAATGGGTCACTGAGCATAAAACCAAGCTTCTGCTATGGCCATTCCAGTCCTCTGACCTGAACCCTGTAGAAAATGAGTGAGGTGAACTGAAGAGAAGAAGCACCGAGCTGTGAATCTGAAAGATCTGGAGTGATTCTAGATGAAGGAATGGTCTCTGATCTCTTGTCAGGTGTTCTCTAACCTCATCAGGCATCATAGGAGAAAATTTAGAGCTGTTAAACTGACAAATTGAGGTTTCAAAAAGTATTGAATAAAAGGGTGCCATTAATTGTGGCCAATGTGTATTAAAGTAAAAAAATATTTCATAATGATATTTCCCCCCATTTTTAAATTCTTATTTTCCAATGAAAGGTTAGATTCTTGTGATTTAAAAAAAATAAAAGATCAAAAGGATTACATTTTTTCTCAGTTGCTTTGGTGCATTTCTCAGAACAGAAATGAAATTTTCAAAACTACTTGTTCAACCTCCACATCATCTAGTAACTTGTGCACATCATAAAAGCAGTTTCTCATTCTTTTGAACAAGTTGGGATTGCTTTGGTACATTCATGCAACTGATTATGTACATTTGTCTTCTGTTTCCTACATTATCAGTTGCTATTGTCAGGTTGCTCAAAATGTATTATATAGTTCTCTGTGCTATTGTCTTACCCCTCAAAACATCTAGTCATTAGTTCATCGTTTAAGTCATTAAATGCAAAATGGTTGATCTAGTTGTCATAAACTGTCAAGCATATTTTCTACACATCTCTATTAGACTTTTTGTAAATTTGCCACAAATTGTGCAGGTGAATCTTGACTCTCACTAATGAAGAGAATATAGATCAACCAATTATAAACCGATTCTCTGAAATAGCTCAAAGGTGCATTCCATGACCCTTCAATTGGAAAGCATATATAGACAGAGGACAACACAAAAGTTACAAATTCTGATGAACATCCAGAAAACGATCAGGGACAACAGCCGAGAGGAAGAAGAGGAGTAAGAATGCATGGAAGTGTACAGAGTCAAAACAGAGGAAGAGGAAGAAGAGGCCAAGGACAAAGGTGCATATCAGATGAAATAATGTTGTCAATCATGGCTTTACAATGGCTGAAGGGCGCAGCTAAAAATTGGGAGATCGACCATATCCTCAATAATTCAAACATTTTGAAACAGTCTCTTTCAATCAATATCCCACATACTGTAATGTCTAAATTTGTTCTTTTGAAGGGAAATATGGCATACATAAGAAGTGCAGCCTTCTGCATTTCAGTACAGTAACTGTCATCCAAACTGTTGCCATATAGTGTACATCAGGTAATACTACTGTAACAGAGTGCACTGTTACACTTCACACTACTTTACATGTAATACATTCGTACAAAAATAAATGTACTGTATAAATACAAATGTTCATATACTTTTTTTTCTATGTACTATTGACTCTTCTCAACAAATATCAGATAACAAATATTGGCCATGACTGTATATGAACATATCAGTGCCATCAGAATGAAAAGTCCTTATGTCATTGTTCACAAACAAGATAGTCAAAATGCTTAGTAATGTTGTCAATACTGTATAACAGTGCACTCTGTTAGTATTACCTCAGGTAAACTATGGCAATAGTTTAGATGACAGTTACTGTATTGAAATGCCAAAGGCTACAATTCTAATGTATGCCATATATCAATTTCAAAAGTACAAATTTACACATCACTGTGTGTGGGATGATGATTGAAAGAGACAGTTTCGAAATGTTTGAGTTATTGAGGATGTGGTCAGTCTCCCAATATTTGGCTGCACCCTTCAGCCAAGGCTTCAGCCATTGTAAGGCCATGATTGACAACATGGTCCACAATAGTGGCCCTTATTTCATCTGATATTCGCCTCTGTCCATGGCCTCTTCTGCCTCTTCCTTTGTTTTGCCTCTGTACCTTTCCACCATGCATCCTTACTCCTCTTCTTCCTCTCGACTGTTGACCCTGATCGTTTTCTGAACTATCATCCATTGTCAGAATTTGTAACTTTTGTGTTGTCCTCTGTTGTTGTTGTGGAGGTTGAACAAGTAGTTTTGAGAATTTCATTTCTGATCTGAGAAATGCACCAAAGAGACAGAAAAACTATAATAATTTGAGATGCTTTTATTTTTTTTATTTTTTTTAAAGGACAGAAAGTTATAGAAAGTGAAAAGCCAATAAATATTTTCACATTATGGCTGATCACGGACAGAAGGCAGACATTAAAGTAGCATATTATTTGTATAAATAAATTCACAATGATAATTAAAAATAAATCTGTTTACATGTGAATTTAGAAATCACAAAATTATAACATACAATATAAAAAACGGATATCCATTTTGAGATTTACTAAAGATATTTAACAGGATCTGTGTGAAAATAGAGGAATTTAGTATTAAATATAAAATATTCAATACCTACTGAAACCGACAGACAGACAAAACAGACAGATAGATTGTTAGAAAAACAGACAGAAAGATAGACAGACAGACCGACCAACCGACAGACAGACAGACAGATATAGATAGATAGATAGATAGATAGATAGATAGATAGATAGATAGATAGATAGATAGATAGATAGATAGATAGATAGATAGATAGATAGATAGATAGACAGACAGAGACAGACAGACAGACAGACAAATAGACAGACCGACAGATAGACAGACAGATAGACAGACAGATAGACAGACCAACAGATAGACAGATGGCACTGAGGCAGCACTACATTAAGCTTCCCAGGTTCAGTGAATCCATATTGCCAAAGTGAAATTACACTACGTTTATCCCCATTCTTGTTTTTGGAAGCTCAGGCCTGTGCGGTATGAAGCCACATGCACCGCATTGGTCTAAACACTCTTTATTATACACACTCATAGGTCTAATTTTGAAAATGCTGGCTGCACCCGTTGTAGGATATAAAAAAGATGAAGTGTCAAGTGGAAATGAGATGATCTGAGGCCTTAAGCCTCCAAACAGATTCGGCTAGCATGCTTCTAAGAATATTCCAGCAGCTTGGAAAAGCGCACTCTCGGGGGGGATGATTTAAGTAACAGCTGAAAGAGCTAACAGAGAAAATTATCACTCGCTGTGGCTCTCGTCTGCATCAAGAGGAGGCCACCAGATTGTATTATTCAAACTCATTTAGCGCTCTTCGCCTGTGGTTAACGGCTGTATCAAGCTCCACTCGGCAGCAAACAGCCGCAGACTTTGCCGTGCAAATTTTCCAAGACGTATCAATAGAGCGAGGGGCTCTGGGCATGTGTTATAGTCTTTTCCTTGATCCTTGAGAGCTGAAGACTTCTGATTCTGCTCTGGAGAGATATAACTTCTCAAAACAAAAGGATTCCTTTCAATCCAGCCACATAAAAAAGTGAGAACGGTCCCAGAAGCAGCACATAAGAGAGGTAATGGATTGATTCCACTTTCCACTCTTGAGGATTCGGCGGGGTGACTCGCTTGTTTTTATTTCTCGCAGCCCATCTGATGCTGAGGGATCATTTTTACCCCTCGCTGAAATTGCAGCTGTGCCGAGCCTGAACCTCAACGGACAAATATCATAAGTACGGTTATAACAGTTGGGCCGACTTTCCATTCCAGCACTATTAGAAAGCTAGATAATATTTCTGGCAGAAAACCAATACCATTTCATCGCCCATTTTTCCATTCTATAATGATAATGGATTAAGCCCCTTCCCATCAACACCTCATATCTCACAGCTAATCGTAAACTCTTCACCACTCGTCCGAAAGGCCACCATCTGTCTTCCACGAAGGGACGCTGACATCCTCTAAATGCACAGATTTTATAAATCACCCCCAAACAGAGCAGGGCACAGCCCTCGGGGTTGGTTAATAGACACGCACGGCGCTCCTGGAACTTCATTTACGACAGTAGGCGGCAGCGCAAAGAGTGCAACGTGAAAATTGCTATAAATACCTTTACGTAACTAAGCTTACCGACTACAAAAGCTCTGAGCGCTTAGGGTTAGAAGGGGGTTGAAGTGTATTGTATGTCTATTGTGTGTAAAGCATATTGCAGAGTATACTTATAAATCTCGAATCAATCCAGCCCCCTCGGTTTAAGTCCCGCACGTAAAACACTCACCTCGAGCTTGGCACTGGATATCCATGCTTTTCTCCACCTCTCCCATCATCTTTCTCCTGGGCTCAGCGGTGAAATAGGGCGCCTCTGCAAAAAGCAAATAAGCTAA
The DNA here is from genome assembly GCF_936440315.1 of Barbus barbus. Taxonomy (NCBI): domain Eukaryota; kingdom Metazoa; phylum Chordata; class Actinopteri; order Cypriniformes; family Cyprinidae; genus Barbus; species Barbus barbus. The sequence continues at coordinate 19,065,642 of NC_136732.1, forward strand.
TAAGCTTATTTGAGAACACAGTGGCATTTCTCAACTGAATACGAATGACGTTTTTCGAGGTATTGAAATTCATAAAGAAGCTTCAGAAATAATCAAATGATTCCGTCAGACAAATTCAATGTATTTTCTTAAAAACTGTATTTTCATTGAGCGCAGATGGGTGTGGAACAAATTTATTCCCTTTTCAGTAGCAACTGAACGTTTACTGGAGCAAAAGTAATGAATTCATAAACACTGTCAAAATTGAAATGCTCGGCTTGTGGGCTTAATGTGGTCACGTGCCTTCGGCAGTCAGACATGTGGAAGCATCCCATTAAGACTGAGAGCACTGGTGGGCATGTTTCGTTTGCTCACCTAATGCACAACGTCCTCTACTGTAATGTTTGGACTTCCTGCAGAGGCACAGATGGCCACTGAGACTTCACTTTCTCACAATACTGCAGTCTTACATTATAGATTTCATGCTTATAAAACATCTGTTATGAGTATGTAATGAAGAAAATCTGCCATTGATTATGTTCACATTATACTGTAAACAGATCTGTATGAATGCTGTTTTAAAGGAACGGTTCTTCCCAAAAATACAATTCTGACAATGATTTATTTATCTCCATACTGTTACAAGTCTTTGTAGAAAACTGAATGAAATATTAGTCAAAATATTCACACTGCACTTTTACACATGTAGTGCATATGACTTCCAAGTCATGTAAATTCATATCACTCCCAAACAAATTGTACCTTTAGGGGTACTACAGCTTATCACTGGGGGAGTATCCCTTAAAGGGTCGTTTTTGTACCTTATTTCCCTAGGTTCATAGAAGTAGCTTTAGGATACATTTTACTACTCTATGGTACTAATACACACCTTTGAGGATTAAATACGGTACAAAGTTGTCCCTTCTAGGGTTCTATCTCAATGAAAAGCTGTTAAAGACACCTTTTTTTCTGGCAGGGTATATTTTTGTGAGACGGAAGACAGAAATTTAAATGTGATGATTCATTTGTTAATGTTAAAGTACATATTAATGTAAGTCACTAGATTTTTTTTTGGCACTGGTCAATTTTTAGATTTTGAACTATTGCTTTCACAACTTGTAGCCTTTCAGGAAAGAAAACATTCAAACTACGCATAAGTCTTTATTTTTATCATAATTTATCTATTTGCATCTTTACATTTCAATTACAAGTCTTGAAAAAGTTTTCTCAAAAAATTTTTTTTTCTTCTGATCCCAAAATATCCACTTGACTATAGCAATTACAGTTTTATTCCTATTTATATTCTGAAGGATTTTATAGAAGGGTTTGTTCACATAACAATCACATGGTTTATATAGCATTGTATTTCCTAAAAACATGGTGGAAATGTATTTGTTTTCTGGCTGTAGACAGTATTTCCTGATTTATGAGTGATCTAAAAGAAATATCCAAAGCCCCCTCTGTAAAAACTGTAAATATGTCAACAAAATGAAACAAGAATTTTGAAATGGGCTTTATCCAATGTCTAGATTTCTATTCTGGAAATGTATGCAAATTAGTGCATATTTAACTGGATAATTTCTAATTTTCTTATTTAAGCAAAAACGTTTCAGAAAACTTGCAATGCAAACAATTGTCTTAATGTCCTGTGAAGCAAATTAGTTTTTACCCTAATCACCTGTAGTGTCTTACCTTGTAAGTAAACCAATGATAGTTTGATTTTCCCTAAAAGTATGAAAACTATCACGTTAAAAACATTGTTTTGTTTGCTTGCGCATTCTAATGTGCCTGACGACAGCAACACTCATTCAACCAATGGCATGAGTTTGGGGCGGGGCTATATGTTTTTTGCGTCCAATGGCAGATGAAGAGAGTTGTACAGATATTACACACTATATCATTTAATATTCACTGAAAATTAAATGATATAACATTGATTTGAACTGACATGAGGGTTAATAAAATGTTCATTTTTGGGTAAATGATTCCTTTAATCAGTTATTTAGGAGCTTTAATCATGAAAATCGGGGCGAGAAAGCACATTCATAGATTTATTTTCTATGAGCTATTTCATAGATCTCTTTAATAGTTTTACAAGAAATTAATCTCGTATGATGTACAGCTCAAAAGAGACATTATTGTAGAGATTTATGCTTGAGAGACAGAACTGTGATGTGTGTTTTCTGAGAAAAACTCACAAACCATCAAAAATCTGAAGTGCATCTTTTACCCAAATAAGCAGATGAATAAATGCATACTTAGATCTCGAATATAATTCAGACACCCAAACAGTCACTAAGCTTCTGACTTATGTGCAGCAGCACACTGACAGCCCACATTCATCAATTCACATGCACTCTTGCCCAGTGCAATATATTCCTCCTGTTACGGATCTGTCTGTCTATACATATGTATTGGACTTCACATGGAGCTCAGAACACCTGCCAGCTGGGCTCTCAAATGGACGCCGATGTGAAGTGAAGAGAAGGCATACATATTTAATATGCTGTTTAGCTCAATGGGTTTCCATATATAACTGTACAGAAAAGAGGTGGACAAACTGCATGTACTCAGTATGTGTTAAATATATGCAAAGAGAGGAAAACTGTTGAATGTAGCCTGACACTTAAATAAATCAGAGAAAAACATTAAAGATAAATCATTTAAGAACAGATAACTGAGAAATTGAGAATCTTGTTTTATGTTGCTGTCTCTCGCTAAGAGATGAAGACAAATTTGGGCAATGAATTCAATTTTGGTATACATGGTGCTACAGTAAAAACAAAAAACACACACACACGTTTGTTTTTGTGAAAAGTGGGGACATCCCATAGGCGTAATGGTTTTTATACTGTACAAACTGTGTGTGCTATTGCCCTACACCTAAACTTAGCCCTCACAGGAAACTGTGCATTTCTAATTTCCCCCCCAAAAAAACTCACTCTGTATTGATTTATAAGCATTTTGAAAAGTGTGGACATGGGGCAATGTCCTCATAAGGCACCTTCACCTTGTAATACCTATGTCATGCCTGTGTCATTATACAAATTTATGTCCTCGTTTGTCACAAAAATGCGCGCACACACACACACAACATTTTTAGGTCTTACACTTGCAGTTAAATTACATTATTAAGAACTATTTGTCAGTTAACCTAAATAATGAGCTCTGTGTGCTAATATCAAAATTTGTTCAAAAAATATAACAATTATATGATAAAAAAAAATCGATGTATTATTAAATTATATAATATTATATTTAATATTAATAATTTCTATAAATATTATTATGGTTGTTATTATTACTAATATTATAATCAAAGACATTTGTTTATTTTTTATTTATAATGTAATTGATTAATTATATTCTTATAAAAATCATTATTATAATCGTTTTATAATTATAAATTATAGTAACTTTAAAATATTATGAAAAATATATGTGCACATCATTATTATTATTACTATTATTGTTATTATTATAACATTATATTATTATTATTATTATTATTATTAACACATAAGAGATTATTATTAATGGTATTAAATAATGATTTTCTGTTCTTATAATCTGTTCTTTAATGTTTTGTACAAATTGTTCCTGTACAATATAATATTTTTAAGGAAAAGATAATACTAATACTAATAATACTAATAATAATTATTATTATTTATTTATTTGAAATAAACAATTAAATATGACCACATTAGGTAAAGTAATTTTTGTTGAGGTTGAAATGGCTCCTTAAGGCACCGATCCATTCTCTTAATTTAACAATGGGTTCATGTAACAGAAAATATGTTTGCAGATCCTTCCTTTTTTACTATGCTTGTAACGGGGCGAACGAGACGTGAGGATCCAAGTGCAAGCTTTTATTTATAAACATAGTCAATAGACAGGCAGGGTCAAACAACGACAAACAGATATGGTACGGGCAAGACAAAGAGCAATCCTAGAGCTAGCGAGAGTCGACGATCAGCGAAAAATATCCAACAGGGCAAGGCAGAGAGATAATCCAGGTATATGAGCAGTAGTCTAAGAGAGGTGCAAACAGAGTCCAAATGGCAAGGCAAAGGGGTAAATCCAGGAAACACGGGCAAGAATCAAAACACTAGAAAAGCACAGACTAAAGGCAAGACTATGACAACAAAGTGGGTTCCGTATCGCAGCTAAAACTAGGAGAGTTATAAATGCAGAACAATACTGGAACTAAACAGAAAAACACAGAATGGCTCGGTAAGGCAGCTAACACTAGGGGAGTGATAAACGCAATACAATACTCGGCAGAGAGGAAGAGGAAGTCCATGGTTTATGTAGGGTGTGGGATCAGTGCAATCAGCTGTGTGTCGTCAGTGCAATGGATGATGGGAATGCAATAGTTAGTGTGGTGCAAGAGTCCATGTGGTGAGCGAGTGACCTCTGGTGGTGAGTTAACACAGGGGTTTTCAACCTGTGGGGCGCGCCCCCCCAGGGGGGCGCCAGCACCTGTCAAGGGGGGCGCGAGCATCAATTAATTCAGAGACATTGCCTTGAAGATTTACGAATACGAGCTTTCAAATCTTCAGCCATCCGCTAGGGGGCAATCAGACTCCAGCTGTTAGGCGACAGTGAGAATGGTGTAAAATAATTTACGGTTAGTCATGTCAGAAATCCAACCATTGGCATGTTGTTATCTCAGAAACGGGCTCACCCATCACACTGAATCAGGTAAGCTGGTTATATGTGTATGTTTCTTAATGCTACGCACTGGAAATGCAGCAAACAATATGTGAATGATGTTCGCGCACTTTGGGCTTGCGCGGGGGGGGGGGGGTTCACGAGTGAAATTAGACAAACTTGGGGGGGCGCATGTCCTAAAAGGTTGAAAACCCCTGAGTTAACGGACGTTCATAGACCAGATTCATGACAATGCTGTCCTAAAGAAATGGGTAACACTTTAGAATAGGGAACACTATTAACTATGACTTTTCCCTCAATAAATTCCTAATTTGCTGCTTATTAATAGTTAGTAAAGTAGTTGTTAAGTTTAGGTATTGGGTAGGATTAGGGGTGTAGAATATGGTCATGTAGAATAAGGTATTAATATGTGCTTAAGTAATACTAATAAATGGCTAATATTCTAGTAATATGCATGCTAATAAGCAACTAGTTAAGAGACCCTAAAATAAAGTGTTACCAAGAAATGATAACACCATCATTTATCTCCTTACACGCAAATTATGTGCACTTTCTGTTATTAAGTAAATCAAATGACTTGGAAATAGGTCTGATGGCACTTCAGCGGTATGTATTCAGGATGATCCTAATGTGTGGAATTACAAGGTGATATTCTCATATTGCGCTGTGACCGATAGCTGTAATGCCTGAGGCTCTCCTAAAAGCTCTTAGCTCAGCTAATACAGCGTGTAATTTCAGGTTTTATGCGCAGTAATGTAGTGCTATATCTATCAGAGGGCTATGTTGTTCATCACTCCCCGCTGAGTGGAACCATTAAGACGGTGGATTTTCTCTGCAGACGTGCGGCTGTGAAAGCATTGTGTCGGAGAGAAGAAATTGAGCTTTTATTGGACAAGGTGTTTCACCTGTGATGGAAAGGAAGGCTCTGGCCTCCGCCGGCTTCACGCTGCTGTCCAAAAGTGAGGCTTCGCACACGTACATGCCCACATCGGTACTCGTTGGGTTGATGATGGTCAAGCGCCGGCCAAAGGAGCCCACGCCGCTGGCCACTTCCACGCCATTTCTCCGCCATACCAAACCAAGCTTCTCAACCGGACTGTGGAAAACAACAGGGCAGAAATACAGTGTCTATTGAACTTTGTTGCTGCTAATTTTGCTGATTTAAACATCCCACCAAGGTGACATTATCTAAGGGTTAGGTAACATATGTAAGGTTTTGTCGAAACTGACCCTTCGCAAAGACCCTGTTACTGTTGCTATGTCTAACAAGCCATGCCACTCTAACACTACACACCATGTTGTCACATAGTGAAAAATACATCGCAGAGCAAAGAGGAAATTGAAAACACGCTGACATACAAGACAGAGCAGGTTACTTCTTGTATGACCCTGTTGAAAAACCAGCATAAAGGTATGTTTTGAAGCATGGCAGCTGGATTGAGCTGATTTAAACTGGTCCTTAGTTGGTCCATCTTAAACCAGCTCAAACCAGCTGCCATGGTTCAAAACATACCTAACCAGCATACGCTGGATACTTTCAACAGGGGAAACAAAGTCTCAGCTTTCAAATTTTGTCTTTTCATAACAAATTCAAACAATAAATACTGTTTTGTGGCTCTTTAATGTGTCATGACAGATCGCTGCATTGCCTCAGTTCACGAAATGCACAAAATTCAAAAGATACCTTGTTTCAACTGAAGAAAGACATCAATACACACAATCTTTCAAGTTCAAGTCCAGCGACATTAATCTACTCTCCTGTCTGATTTGTTTGTCAGACAAAATGGCGGATTCAGCGTTATGACTGGTCAAATTGCCTGTCAATCAAACTCCCGGCAAAGAGTCAATTAACCTATCGGTAAGCCCCGCCCCCCTTAGTTACTGTTGCTCCCTCGGACAAACAAACGAAGTTGCTCACTGTCTTACAATGACAGCTGCAGTGTGAAAACCTTGTCCCACAATGTTTTTACACAATTGTGGGCACAGAAGGCCACCAAATGGGAATTAAATATTCCATGGAGGGATTTATAAAATATTTAAAAATAAATATGGTGGGTAACAGGAAGCGAGGGTTTACAGATCTCAATGCAAGCAGGAGAAGTCTCATATTACGGTCGGTCATCACGATCGCGGATGACAACATGCAGGATCAATACTGTTCATGTATCGCAGGGTACGGTTAAATTAATGTACATTTAACCAGTTTAATATGGAGAGGCACTGAAATCTAGACCTTTGTTTATGTGTTTTTGCCCTACACTGTACAAGTCCGCTATTTAGGTTTGTACATTATCATGGACTCACTAACTTTAACTTAGCTAGTTTTAGCCAGAGATACCTTGCTAAAGCACAAGATAACATTAACGTTCTGCTTGAGCAGATGAAAACTGTAACTTAATGAGTGTATGACAACCAGAAAATGAATGGTTTTGTCTTCATTTGTATTGGGGTTGAATATTTAGGGTTTTGTTTGGATTCAGGAAATGTAATAAATTATATTGCCCATCCTCTCAGGATACCTGGAATCAGTGTTACAAGTACCACAGGTACATCGTTTTCCATTTTCGAAGCATAAACCCCATAAAACTGATGCGAGCTTCGGATCTTCCAATGTTTCTCTATGGCGCTGAAACCTAAAGATGTCCAAGTTCTGCTCCCCGTGCAACTGATACTCAACTGCCATTGACTAGTCTGCGTTCGAGGGGAGGGGCTTACCGATAGGTCAATTGTGACAATAATTTAGAAGCGATAGTAGAAGAATTGTCTCTGGCATTCATACACTATTGTTCAAAATCTTGGATCAGTAACATTTAAAAATAAAAATCCTTTTATTCAGCAAGGATGCATTAAATTGATCAAAAGTTTCAACAAAACATTTATAATATTACAAAAGATTTCCATTTCAAATAAATGGTGTTCTTTTTGAGCACCTGATTTCCACAGAAATATTAAGCACAACACTGTTTTCAAGTTTTCAACACTGATAATAACTGAGCAGCAAATCAGCATATTAGACAGATTTTTAAAATATATTAAAATAGAAAACATACATTTTAAATTGTAATAATATTTCTAAATGTTACTGTTTTTACTGTATTTTTGATAAATGCAGCCTTGGTGATCATAAGAGACTTCTTTCAATAACATAGACATCTTGCAAACTGTTATTTATCCATGTTTTTTTTTTCTGGGAAAACATGATCAATGCACTGTAAGTATTACTTTAGCAACTATTATAATCATGGCTTTGAAATGAAGGTTAAATGGAGTAAGACAGTGTGAATATTGATGGCTGTGAACCTGTCAGAGGTAAATGAATATCAAATGAACTGTACTCCTGCTGGGAACAGTGTGTGTCCATATATCCATATCCATACTCACCGCGCATTAGCAACACACTCCAGTGTGGCCTCACTGACCCCGGCCACCACTGTAGTGTTTTGGGGTGGGATTACAATCACTGGAGCTACAGGGTCTGCGGAGGCCTCTGAATCTAAACAGGAGAAAAGGTGATGGGAGAAAAGAGACCTTTAGATCTACAGAACACCTGACTCCAAAATGCTGGTCTTTCAGCCTGGTCAAGTCGATTAAGCTGGTTTTGGTAGTCCCAAAAGTACCTCAAATCCCCACAAACCTATCAAAACAAACCAGCCTAACAGTTTCACCAGCTAGGCAGCTTTAAACAGCTTTCACATAGGAAACATTAAGCGGGCTCTACACTAAATCAGCCAACACGTGTTATGGTATTACAACTCTGAATAAGACAAAAGCCAGAGAGTTGGGCTCTTTATGTTCTATGCTTGCCTGACACAGAATGTTTTAAATAATTAATCTTTTGGCAGTGGTCCTGTAACATGCTCCAAACGGTGGGATCCCTCCCCATCCCCTCGTTCGGCTGTTATGCAAAATCATTCTTGCATGAAAATATGCTTTTTACATTTTTAAAATGACTCAAGCACATCTTTCGTCTAGAACTGAAAAATTAAATACTGCCTATTAAATCAGCTTCATTCTTTCCAGAGGAAAATTTGAGAATATATAAAATATTGAAATCTTATGATAATGAGGATTTAAATAACTAAGTCGAATGCTAGAATCAAGCCTTTGATGTCGAATTTGACGAAATGCATGAAGGAGCTGCTGAACTCTGTCAAAAATGGGAACCTCATGCGCTACTGTAGATGTCCTAAAAGGGACGGGCTGCTCCAATTACAGATAGCATCTGATTTGACTTATTAAATATGTCAAGGACCGTACAGAGGCCATAACGATATATTCATGACGGAGAGAACCAAATGTAACAGTTTAATTGAAAAATTGGCTGAGCTTTAATCTGAATATTGTCAGTGACCTTTAATATTCACAAAAAGAATATTAAAGGTCACTGCTAAAGATTGCAATTCGCTTTATGATTTATGTTTGTACTTTGGGCTACAATTCCAGCAAATATTACAATATTGCAGGCTTGTAGTATTTCTTGACAGAAAAGACAAACTTCTCCATGCCATATAAATAACATGTGGACGTATCCAAATGTTTCAGTGAAACAAAACACTGAAAACATCAATAAATGGCATAAAGTTCGAATTCTTACAAATTGCAAATGTGATGCAGATTTAAGCCAAATCTTGCATCCGGTGAGTGTGTTTCTAATAAGTAAATCTCCAATGGTCTTTTGTGTTGATAACAGCCGAGACCAAAACAGATTGCATGGGGCGGATGGGCCTCCTCCACTCCCTCTGTATTTGCAGATGGGGCAACCCTTAGCAATACATTAAGATATTATTGGAAGACTCATATTTGTTTTTGGAGCAGCGAGAGTGAAAACCCTGTGGTGTGATCATATGTGAGGCACGAAGCATGTTTCAAGGGATCCTCCGGTTGCTTACTTCTGCTTCAATGGATAAGTTGCCTCATCTGTGGCCATGGGAGGCAATAATCTGACTAAATTCATCAGGGATGCGGTAAACAGCACAACTCCCTCTTTTTACCTCATGATGTCCATTGGGCAAGTGAGCCAGACATCAGTTTCTATATTCAAGGGCTTTGGGTTCCTCAACTTCGTCCTTTATCTATGTAAATTATATTAGTTTATGAATATTAGGTTACGTTATCTCCTTTTCTGTGTGTGCTTGTTATCTCTGCTGAGGCTCAAACTCAATTAATTGTATTTGGTCTGTTCCTGGGCTTCTGAATATTTTCTTTGAATAGCTAGCTAAGGGTTTGAATCAAAGTAATTCTCTGCATTACTACAATAGCAATTCACGAGTTCACCCTTACATCTAATCTGATAGCAAATAGTAAGCAAATTTTGGCGTGCTGTCCTGGGGGAGGGCTCTGAGCCCGGAATATGGCCCGAACCCAGAGAACTCCCCCTATCCCTAATATGGGATCCACAAAGGCACACTAAAGGGATAGCTCACCCAAAAATGAAAATTCTGTCATCATTTAAATGATAAATGATGATATAATTTTCCATTGTTGAGCAAACTTTCCCTTTAAGGGGTGTTGAATATATGAAATGTGTATAGTAGGAAAATCTACCACGATCTGCCTCAAGTCTCAACATTCATTATGAATTCATTAAACTGCTTGTAAATCAATTATTTCCCATGAATACCAAAATTCTGATGGTGTCCACAGAGCAGAAACACCATTTAATTGAATTCTAGCTGTAAACTCCAAGACACCTCATACAGAGAACCATGTGTTAAGGACTAAATAAATCAAAGATTGGAGTATGTTTTACAAGAAAAACAATGCAGCCTGCTTAAAAACGCCATGCTTAGTTTGTTGCTGTGAAATTTACTAGCAATTTCTGAGTGTAAATTGTTTCTATTTTTTTTAAATGTACGCAAAGATAAAAGAAGACAAAAACAAATGTTCTCCACTTATGTGGGGTTTGCAACTTTCTAATATAGCTTACCATGTGATCCACGGTACTTCTTGTTCACTGTCCGGCAGCAAAGGCAAAAAGAGAGGACAAATACCAGCCAAAACAGTGAATTTACAGTATGCATGTACTGTATATGCAAAGTGTGATTTACACAAGTGTATGTTATGGCATCAAGCTTTAACCCTAACTTTAAAATGTGAGATCCATGATTGAGCAGTGTTGTTCCAGGACCAATAAAAAAATGAAGCAGCATTTCCCACTTGTGTAAATCATATTAAGGAGTGTTTCTTCAACTATGGGCCATTTTGTCCCTATGGCACACACATTATTTTATTTAATTTGTCCACTAACAGTGTCAAAGTGTACATACGTTTTTTTCCTTCATAAAAGTCCCACCACGTGGTCATTCCCACTGCATCTCACGTGATATAGTGTATTTTATTCTATTCTATGATGGAAATGATGGTGAGGAAGTTAATTATTATTTTTTTTAATAAAATTCTCAACTTCTAAGTCTTTCTAAGAATAATCTTTATTCTTTTAAAATAGAAAAAGTTTTTATGTGATTTTAACAAAAAGAAAAAATTGAAAGAATCTGTCAGTTTTAATTAAATACTCCTGGAACATGGATAAGTGAACAAAGTAAAAAAAAACCACCCATAATCAGCATGGACAAACTATATCATTACTGAAATGTGAAAATAAGATCATAATATAAAACAAGATTTAAAAATGTTCACAGTGACACAATGACAATATTCTATTCTATATTTGGGCCAGTTTTTACAGCAACACATCAACCCTGAGACTCAAATAGTGATAATGTACAAGTACATGACCTACAGTTAATTGCAGCTGAGATGTGGAGGAACACACAGAACAGCCTTTTCAAGGCTGGAGAGAATTGGGCTGAGATGATAAATAGCAGCAGAAGGGTGAAGACGTCCTTGTTTTCCTCCCCTAAATCTGTCGTCGCCTTAATTTACACAACGCCTAATGAATTCCTATGAAGCATGAAAAGGTGATCTGATACCACACTACACACAGACAGAAAAAAAAAATCAAAAGAAAGAAAAACAGCTGGCAGATTGACAGGCAAAAAAGACACTAAAGCTATAAAATATTCAGTGATTCAGGGACTGAGGAATCTTCAAGGCACAAGTAGGAGTTTCTTCAGAAATTATTGTCACACAAACAGGGCCAGATGAGCAAGCCGGGCGTCCGCAGAACACAGCTGAGAAAATATGAGGAAATATGTGCATTTGTAGATAATGCCCGGGAGACAAATATTTGCTTTGTTGTTGCCCGGAAGGTTTAGTATGGATGGCGGATGTCGTGTGTCCCTGTTAACAGAGAGGCAGTACCCCCGCACGCTTAGGACACACATGTAATTTCTAGTAGCGCTCGGGCCTGTGAACGACTGACACCTGGGAAGGAGGTTGGATTGACATAAGGACCCCGAGGGTCTATTAAATGAATCAGCTCTGCATCAAATGGAAGCTTATTCGCATTCTTGTTCCATAATTTATGGTCTACAGAGGTATTTTTCAGTATAAATATTACAAATAACAGAAGACAACATTTCAAATTCGGTTGTGCCATGTGACAGATGCAGCCCCCCCAAAAAAAATCAACATTCCCAAACAAGTGAATAGCAATGGAGTCTGATTCCGTCGCTCTGACCTCATCCTCACCTCGTGCTGACAGCTGATGTGTTACTTCTGATTTTAAGTGCTGTCTCCAGCTTTCTAGTTCTGTGTTAAGGTGAACCGCTGGCAGGTCTTAGCTGGTGAATAAAAACAGAGCTGCGGCTATTCCAGTGCTTGTCAATGGCACACGAGTGGTTCGGTTCCTCGCGGGCTTGTTCTGCTTGTGTTCTGTCACTTGTTTTGCCACATAAGGAGTGGGTGATGGGGTCCGGGTTGCCCCTGAGGCCCTGCAGGCAGAAGCTGGCTCTCAGGTCCTATTTAGACAGACTCCACATAAATGGATTTGAACAGGATCGGTGTCCCAGATTGCTTTGCGTGTGTGAGGGCTTGATTCATATTCATTGTTAATATGTTTGGCATCTCTGCACGGGTAGACCCTGCTGTGGCCTTCACTTTTCCTTTCGCACATCTAACCCTGCAGGCAACGTGCTAACTCATTCAATGTGGCATGTCAAAACGAGTTCCTGAGGGTTGGGACAATCCAGCAAAAAAATGAAAAAAGTTATAAACATTTTTTTTCTATACAAAAACAGTTGACCACCTCTCTCAAGCTCCAGAAACTTCACAAAAATAGCTTGTGTGCTATTTTCTAAGAATAAAATTGAAGTAGTTATAATCGTTAACAAAAACGAAAATGAAAAATAAATGAAAACATTTTCGTTACCTGAAAGAAAAAATCTAGAGTAACTGAGAAAAACTCAAATTAATTGCCATGATTAAAAAACTAAACTAACTAAAAATTTAAATGGCCACAAATTAATTTAACTGAAGCCTTTACATCCTGACTTGATTAAACATGAAAATGCCACTAGAGAGCAAAAACAATAAAATGTGCTTAGAAATTTTAAACCATCAAGTATGGACACAAATAAATTTTAAGTTTTATGTACATGGTATATTATAAAACTTGAAACATCTATTCATTTTCTAATTAAAATTCCATTACACTAGACAGCAAAAACAATAGACTGTGCTTAGATACTTATCACAATCAAATATATATACAGTATATACATATATATAATATAAAATATAATATATAATATATATCATATCAGGAAGCCCTAAAATATAACTAATAAAATAAATACTAAATAAATTCTGAACTCACTCTGAAACCATTACAGGCCTGAAAAGAATGATTTGTTCAGGACTTGCTTGACTCAACCATCTACAACCCGAATTCCGAAAATGTTGGGACATTTTTTAAATTTGAATACAATGAAAACTAAAAGAATGTCAAATCACAAAAGCCAGTTCAAAAGTCATATTTTATTCACAATAGAAAATTTATAGAAATAGAAATTTTACAATTTTATGCATAAAATGAGCTCATTTCAAATAGTGCCTTCCAAAACATGCATTCCAAAACTGCCCATACTGTATGAACTTATGCATCCCCATACCATCAGAGATGCTGGCTTTTGAACTGAACGCTGATAACACGCTGGAAGGTCTCCCTCCTCTTTAGCCCGGAGGACACAGCGTCGTCTGATCATAGAACACTTTTCCTCTTTGAAACAGTCGATTTTAAATTAGCCTTGGCCCACAGGACACGACAGTGCTTCTGGACCATGTTCACATATGGCTTCCTTTTGGCATGATAGAGCTTTAGTTGGCATCTGCAGATGGCACAGCAGATTGTGTTTACCGACAGTGGTTTCTGGAAGTATTCCTGGGCCCATTTAGTAATGTCAATGACAGAATCATGCTGACGAGTGATGCAGTGTCATCTGAAGGCCTAAGTATACTTCGTTTTCGTATGCGTACAGTCGAATGCGTAGCCTTTCAAAGTATACTCCATTTGAATTTGTACGCGAACGCAGGCGTCGACACAAGCGCACTAGAAAGCTTCATCCATGTTCAGTGTGTGCTATATTTATCCCCGTTAAGTCATGACTGATAACAAATATTTTTTAACTCTTTTAAACCAAAGCTGAGCTGTTTTATACCCTCTCGCTCACAAGCGTTCGTCAATGTGAGCGTCTGTTGTTGCAGTCTCCGCTGTTTTGTTGTCGTTGTCCGTCTCTTTAGTTTCATTTCCTACTGTGAAACAATGGCCCGGAACAGTGTTGCCACCATGTGGGAAAACCTGACTACTGCAAAATAACTTCAGTGTGCATGTACGACCTGAGCGTACAAAATACGCGCGGTTACAAAAATCGAGTGGTGTGCGTACAGTACAGTACGCACATACTGTTTTGATGATGCAATTCACATCACGCCCACTGTACGCTGTCCCTCGCTTACACGTAAAAAGTGAAGTATACTTTAGCTTTTAGGGCCCAAAGACCACGGCCATCCAACAAAGGTCTTCGGCCTTGTCCCTTACGCACAGAGATTTCTTCAGTTTCTCTGAATCTTTTGATGATGTTATGCACTGTAGATAATGAGATTTGAAAAGCCTTTGCAATCTGACATTGAGGAACGTTGTTTTTACTGTAAAGTATTCCACAATCTTTTTATGCATTCTTTTCACACTCTGCCTCTCTAAAGCCCGATTCGGACGGTAATTGTTTCTCAGGGGGATGTAACTGTTGGTGACTTTAATGCCATCCGAATCCAGGACGTATGTGTTGTTCTCTCACCACCCCCATAAAAATCCCCGGCCGAATTACCTACTGTTTTTTGACAAACACCAAGGTCGTGTGGTAATTTAATTGCCGTCCGAATCCACATCTCTGAGTTTACGAGAAAAAATCAATTCAAAATTCAGCATTTAAACCCTTTTTGAACACTCCCGAACACCATACGGTAACTGTTGTACTTCGGTGTAATTTGCATATATATTTATTTCTGAAATGCTGTAAAGTATTTAAAATAACAACACTTCATAACTGTTCCACCACAGCGAGTGAGAGCTGAAAGAGAAGAAAAGCACGTAAACATTTGAAATGGGTCTTTATTATGCGATACAAATTTAAAATGTGTATTATAAACGGATATATATTGCGTATAATTATATACAACTAGCACGTATTTTCCTATTTTTAAACAGGAAATGTAAATAATCAAATAATAAATAGGATTATGGGCGACATTTGACTTGAGTCAGGGGGGGCAAGAAAAAAAATCCCAAAAAAGAAAGAAATCTTTTTTGGATGTATATTGCAACGCATTGTGTCAATACAGCACAGTAAAGAATAACTTAAAGAGGTTGCCTGCATTTACTAAGCTTTGAATGGCGATGCTTCCCGTTTTAAGTGTCTGTTGATGGCCTTTCATTTTTAACCAGAAATATGCTCGCTGCTTTTTTCATGTTCATTTAAGTTTTCCGTGTCTTTTTCCCATGTCACTTGAAATGTGTCCGTTTTGAATCATTGTGGTGAGACACGTGAGGAAAAAATAAACGATCAGTTGTGGGACTATTCTGTCATAAATCGTATATTAAAATAAATAAAATTTAAATTTAAATAAGTAAATTCATTTCTGAACTTTCTACCGTCCGTTACTGCAAATGAAATTACTGGTTGATATGTCCCGATCTCAGTAAAGTTTACACACGCTTTTAGTCCAAAAACTGGCTCTCACTCAGGACGCGCGCTGTCTGTGTAAATTTGGCCAGGACCGCTTCCAGAATAAATCACTGAGGCATTTTTGTCCCGTTCATTGCTTATCACTGATATTTCGAGAATAAATCCAGCATCATTCCTGAAACTTTGCAGCATGTATGTGTCCGAAAAACGAAAGTTTAATTCGAATTCTGAATGGACTATAGTCTGGAAAACACACAAACACACTCCCTTTGTCACTAAAAGAATCACTTATCAAAGTTCTTTGCGATCTCACAAAGTTACGTTATAATCAAGCTCTCTAAACTAGATAATAAATCTCTTATTTGCATCACGTCTGCACTTATGAGATGATTCACAAGCGTGCAAAACTCAGCAGTGAGTGAATTGATTTATTTATTATATTCTGATCGGTTGAAGAAATGAACAGATATGTCTTTGATTGGCTACATTGCGCAACGCTGAAAAAACACGTTAGATAGTTTTCCAGATATTTATTGCTTGTGCTTTCGTTTGAGGGTATTTAGCACCGTCTAGTACCACCGTACAACTGGGCCTGCGCTGACATCGGGACGCCATGACTCACGATATGGGGGGCAACTGCGAATAAATAAATCACTATCCGAATCCATGAGTTTTATCACTGCGGTGATATGTAAATTCATTTTTCAGACGTCCATATGAGAAACAATTACCATCCGAATCAGGCTTAAGACATCCCTTTTATAGCTAATCATGTTACAGACCTGATGTCAATTAACTTAATTAGTTGCTAGATGTTCTCCCAGCTGAATCTTTTCAAAATGTCTTGCTTTTTCAGCCCTTTGTGATTTTAAAGTCTTTTAGTTTTCATTTTATTCAAATTTTAAAAAACATTCCAACATTTCCGGAATTGGGGTTGTATTTTGGAAATATAGGAAAGTGAGTAAATTACAAAACATTCATTTTTGGATGAACTATCCTTTCGAGAACCTGAGATCTGTGTTTCCTCATTGCTGGCACTACAAATGCAGTAAGCTCATCTTTGATAACACTACAATATTAATGCTAGCCTCTGTGTTGGTCACACCTGTAAACAGCCATGGAAATCCTGAGTTAGATGTTCTTAATGTGACGGATTTGCCAAATGTCTGTTCTGCCAAACCACTGACCTGCCTGTTAGGTTACACAGGATGAGAGTGGACTGGGATATATCTCCCAAGCTCACCATGGTTTACGCTGTTTTAAAGTGACGGCCCCTTAAATCTAAGAGCTGGTGTGGAGGCAGAGGTTTTTTTAAGAGACTTCGTTACCAACTTTCTGAAATTGTGTTCAGGTAGCACATGGTAGGTGTAGGATAATTAGCCTGAGCGAGCCCCTGCTCTATTTGAGTCTCACATTTCAGACATGCACTTTTATTGTTTCCCCACACACGGCAGGCAGAACTTCAAAGTAATGGACCTGAAAGTCTGTACTGAGAAACACCATTGACTACAGCACACCTCAGACTGTTTCTGAGTCTAGCATGGAGAAAGAATATTTGATCATTATTCGGAGAAATGCATAAAACTGTCATGACAATATCTGCTTACACTACCTCATTACAGCAACAAACATTTTACTTCGCCATCAGGATATCATGTAAAATAAAATAAAATAAATAAATTAATAAAAACAATCCCATGCAATTTATGTTGTATTATCCTCTGCTGTTGTGCTCTAATTTTAATAATCAGTTCTGTTCCAGTGTGGAAATTTTGCACATGCCAAAAATGTGATGTGAATTAGCCTTTTGGTCCATCTCTTCAATGCTGAGAACTTTGCAATAAAGAAGTTTAAATAAGAGAAAGTTTATTTCTCTGGGGTCAAGTGAAACACTTTCATCTTATAAAAGCACACGCTGTTCACTAAGCTATCAAAGGAGCTGTCAATCAACAGGTTTCCCCTGGGTATTCAACATGAATTGGACAAAGCTGCAAATGTGCAATATGCCTTATGTCTGGTGTGACCTACACAAAAGCCTTTAATTAAATAAATCATAGGGATGTCCTGTTTTTGTGTTCCTTTCTTTCACTTTAATGGATCTCCATTTCCAAGCAGACCCCACTCAACTCGCTTTTGAAATTCTACTGCAACGGACAAAAAAATCAAAATGCATTGTTAAAGCTTTTGTCGGCCAGGTAAGAAACTGCATTAGCTGTGGCCAGAAAACAATAGATGGGGAACGGACAACTCTTTAAAAATGGAAAGCCTCAAATAGCTTTCCTCCAGTCACAGAGCTACAGGGTCTCTGCCATCTCATATAGCACTCGGGCTGCTTAGGATTCTCTCCCCGCGAACTCATCTTCTCGATTGACACTTGCATTTCTTTGTAATGCAAACGGCTGAACAATAAACACAGCCATACACAATCCAGGCTGTTTGGGTCTTATTCTAAGTCCCATATATTCCCATCAAAACAACCGATCCCACCCTGTGTGGCCCACAGTTCAGACAGGTGAGTGATTTCCCACCACACAGTGAAAGAGTGATGGAAAAAACAAAAAGAGGACGTTGGAAGCAGGAAACTCAGCTCTGACGTTGACATAAGGTGACCTTTCCGGTGCTCTGTGTCAATCAAGTTGAAAAACAACCACAGATCTGGCCCTAAACTTTAAAGAAGCTTGGTATTTCACCTGGACGAAGGGCATGACCAGGTGTCTAGAGACAGTGCGGATCTAGCAGACAAGCATGACATGCTGGAGGATCAAGGAGGTCTTTAATATCTGGAGAAAGCTATCTGTTTGCATACAGTAGAACTGGCCCAGACTGCACAGATAGATATAAAGATAAAGCGATAGGCAGAACAATAGACAGACAGACAGACAGACAGACAGACAGACAGACAGATAGATAGATAGATAGATAGATAGATAGATAGATAGATAGATAGATAGATAGATAGATAGATAGATAGACAGACAGACAGACAGGCAGGCAGGCACACACACAGAGACAGACAGACAGACATAGATAGATAGACAGATATAGAAAGATAAACAGATAGATAGACAGACAGACAGACAGACAGACAGGCAGGCAGGCACACACACAGAGACAGACAGACAGACAGACAGACAGACAGACAGACAGACAGACAGACAGATAGATAGATAGATAGATAGATAGATAGATAGATAGATAGATAGATAGATAGATAGATAGATAGATAAATAGGCAGACATAGATAGATAGATAGATAGATAGATAGATAGATAGATAGATAGATAGATAGACAGACAGACAGACAGACAGACAGACAGACAGACAGACAGACAGACAGACAGGCAGGCACACACACAGAGACAGACAGACATAGATAGATAGACAGATATAGAAAGATAAACAGATAGATAGACAGAGAGACAGACAGACAGACATACATAGACAGACAGACAGACAGAGATTGTGATGAGGAGGGCAGCAGGCAGAGAGAAATAAGAATTTAGGTCCTCCAATTAAGAAAAGTTCTTAGTCAATGGAGAAAGATGCCCTACTTTGGCCATCTACCAGCAGGGGCTAACAAGGACAGGCTAAGCAGCCAAACCGTGACCCCTTGGGTCTGAGCGAGCGGCTCGAGGCAGTGCAGCAGATACCAGTCATAAGCAGCAGGACTATGCTTTCTGGTGTGTCTCAGCAGTAATTCACTTCATTACAGCACTCCATCCGAGAGAGAGTGAACTCGCCAGGTGTAAATAAGCATCTAATTGGATAGTAAAATAATTCCCAGTCACTGAGCGTGTTAATAAAAGCAGGTGAGGACACTTTTTTTCCAATTAATGATTTAATTATGCTGCTGCAGTTGGAACGTACGCCACCGTTGGGGTCAGGAGACTAGTTTAAAGCCCTGCGCAGATAAAGCGTATCCCCTCTCTGCTCTGATCAAAGGTTAGTTAAAGTAAAACTGCCTTCTTGCCTTCTTTTCAGACTTTTGCTGAGTGCAAGATACAGGTTAGAAAAATAGCCTGAATTGTTTCGAATAAATGCTTGTCCAGTAATCATCCAGAGAATAGACTTCTCCTTCAATGATTCAGATGGGCCGGCAGTGTGCACAGCTGTAGCTCAAAAGCGTTTTCCCCATTTCTTTTCTCTCATCTCATTAATATCTCATTCCTCTTATGCTCAGACTGGGTATTCAAACATCTGTGGCTCAAATAAGCATAAATAAATTACACATCTTTCAAGGTGCAAAAGCAAAAAAACAGTCATTCTATTAAACATACAGTGGAGTCCAAAAGGCTGAGGCCACTACTGAAAATGCTTCTTTGTAAAATTTATAATTCAGATACAATGGCATCATAAATTAGATTATCAGAATAACAATTTAAAAAATTTCCTCTTTTGCTTTGATGACAACGAGCCTCTTGAGCTTCAATGAAAATGCATCAGATTTTTATTCCAAGGAATGAATGAATGAATGAACGAACAAACAAACAAACAATATTAATATAAGGACCTGCAATATTTTGGAAAAAATATGGTTATACAATTGTATTTGCACATTCTTATCTTTATTAACTAAGCTAAAAAAAAATCTTACAGATCTGTTTGGTTAATGAGAAAGTTGCTCCATTTCTTCTATAATATAAATAATATAAGGCGGATCTAGACAAATAACAGTGAGTTTTATAACCAATTACAGCTAAAAACATATTCCGAACCAAAGCTCAGAATCGACTTCATCCCAATTACACTGGTTTCACAAAAGCAGGTTTTGAAATCATTATTTTACAGTGTCTTGCCCTTGTGCTTCCAGACACTACAAGGCAAATGAAGACTCACTAAGACCGACTGAGGCATCATTGATAAGGAGAGACATGCACTACAAAAACCAGAATGAATAAGAGTGGTAAACGTCTGGAATCTGAACCCACACTGCCAGAAGGGGAGAGCTCTGGATCTGTCGGCTGCCTGATCTGAGTGCTGCAGGCAATCTCACAGGCTTAAATGTTACACTCCCTTAACACCAATCTTCAGTGTCAGAGTTTCCTCACATATTCACCTCACCAGGGAGATCATTACGGAGTTCCTTCTCCCAGCAAAATTACATGGCCGGCACCTGAGTCGACTGGCTTGGAAATTAAGTTGCACAAGTACTGTGGAGTGAGGTGCGGTGGGATGGGGGAATAATACAATATGGATCTTCCCTGGTTCCTGACCTCTGGCTCTTCGCCTATGGAAATGTCTTATCTCTGTCTGGAGAAATCACAAAGTTGTCTAAAAATCCAAAGCACATTACTATCTTAATAGAATTCTAAAGCAAAGCACTGACTAACGTTATCTAGACTGTAAAGGACAGAGTGCATTCTCTTTAAATAAGATACTCATTAAATCATCTGTGTGTAATTTTCTTATTACAAATAATATAATATAATTAAAAAAAATAATGTGTTTATTTCTGTGATTTTCTGTTTTACATGTTAAAAACAATTATCACAATTAAAACTAAAAATCTAAAAAAATTAAAATTTGTTTTGTTTTCAGATTGTGAAACAGACAGAAACATCGCTATATTACAATATACACTATATACAACACACTACATTATTATAATGGTTTTATGTTCAATTAAACGAAAAGTTATCATTTTTATTTTTTATAGCAGTTTTTATGCTATAGTTTAGGCACAAATTTTACTGTAATGTTGAATGGCTATATTTACTCATTTTATAACAAATAAATAAAGAATAGTCAGTATTCTTTATTTTTTTATTTTTTTTATTTATTTATTTTTTTGCGAAGATGGCGCCGGTGAGATCGGCTGCCGTCACGACTGCTCCGACCAAACCTTGTCTTATTTTGTTATTTTTTCGTATTGTAATGCCATCTCACACCTCCTCCACACCACAACAAGTCACCTGGACTGCAGAAAAGGGAATTATGTAAAAATGCTGTTTGTGGACTACAATTCAGCGTTTAACACCATAATTCCCTCCACACTCACCTCCAAGTTGGAGGTCCTTGGTCTCAGCACATACTTGTGCCAATGGATCTCCAGCTTCCTGAAGGACAGACAGCAAGCCGTACGGATGGGTAAACACACCTCATCCTCCATCACCCTAAGTACTGGAGCCCCTCAAGGTTGTGTTCTGAGCCCCCTGCTGTACTCACTGTACACTTATGATTGTGTGGCCACTTCCAACTCCACCACCATCATCAAGTTTGCTGATGACACGGTTGTGTTGGGCCTGATCTCAGACAACGACGAGATGGCCTACATACAGGAGATTAAGAACCTGGAGAGTTGGTGCCAGGTGAATAGTCTACACCTGAACATCAGCAAAACTAAGGAGCTGATAGTGGACTTCAGTACGAAGCAGGAGCGGTCATACCAGCCGATCACGATCAGCGGGACTCCAGTGGAGAGAGTGGACAGCTTCAGATACCTGGGTGTTCACATCACGCAGGACTTGACTTGGTCCTGTCATACCAGCACCCTGGTGAAGAAGGCCAGGCAGCGTCTGTACCATCTGAGACGCTTAAGGGACTTTAGACTTCCCTCTCGGGTGCTTAAGACTTTTTACACCTGCACCATCGAGAGCGTCCTGACGGGCAGCATCACTTCCTGGTTCGGGAACTGCACTATGCAGGACAGACGAGCCCTCCAGAGGGTGGTGCGTTCAGCGGAACGTACCATCCACACCGAGCTCCCTGACCTGCAGGACATCTACAGCAAGCGGTGCCTGACCAGGGCCAGGAAGATAGTGAAGGACCTCAGCCATCCCAACAATGGACTCTTTTCTCTGCTGCATTCAGGGAGGCGCTTCCGCTCCATGAAGGCAAACACAGAGAGAATGAGCAGGAGCTTCTTCCCGCAGGCCATTCGGAGTCTTAACCTCTCTCCACTCTAAGCACATCACCCCACACTTCCACTTTGCACATTTTCAATTACAATCTGCACTAATTTGTAGAAGGTTACGTAAGGATAAATGAGTGGGACTTACATACCATTTGTCTTTAGTATTCCTTTTACTCACTTATACACTTTACTGCACAGCACACGGACACTTTATCACTGACATACACTTTACTTTTTATAGAATCATATTCTATTTTTATTCTTCATATCTATTTTTATTCTCATATCTATTTTTTATTTTATTGTATTGCTAGTTTATTTCTGTTATATATGTTTACTGTACTTTTGCTATTTGTATTTTTGTAAACTTGAGGTTTTTCTTAATTTTGTTGGACAATTTGTTGGACAGTCGTACAATACATTTCACTACATGTCGTACTATGTATGTATATGTATGTGACAAATAAAATTTGAATTTTAATTTGTATCAGCATTGGCTTTGGTGATACTTGCCTTCATTCATAGTACTTACTACAAAATGCCATTAAACTACATTAATTTGAAGATTTAAATGAAATTTTATTGTTAAGTTTGATAAATCACGTTTAATTACAGAAAAAAAATTGTGATTAATTAGTTCTTTTTAATTGATTGACAGCACTAAACATACAGCTAAAAAGTTTGGGTCTGTATTTTTAATGTTTTTGAAAGAAGTTCTCAAAAAGCTGAATTTATTTGATCAAAAATACAGCAAAAACAGCAAAAAGTTAAATACTATTACAATTTAAAATATCTGTTTTCCATTTGAATGTATTTTAAAATATAATTTATTCCTATGATGCAAAGCTGAATTTTCAGTATCATTACAGTCTTTAGTGTCACATGGTCCTTCAGAAATCATTCTAATATGATAATTTACTGCTCAAGAAACATTTCTTATTATAATCAATATAAAAACAGCTGTACTGCTAAAAAAAAAGATGAAAACAAAGTTCAAAAGACCAGAATTTGAAAATCTGGTATTAACAATGTAAATGTCTCTGTGACATTTGATCAAGTGTACCTGCTGAATAAAAGTAATTTCTTTCAAACAATTATACCGACCCCAAACTTTTGAACAGTAGTGTAATATAATATAATATGGCACTGTTCCTACGTGAGAGTAGCTGTAGGCATGAGAGACGGATGCAGTCCGGACTCCCGCTCTTTCCTGAGCTGCTGATGTGAGGGGGAATTTCTTCCCAGCCAGGACGTGAGCACGCTTGCTCTATGAGAGAGGTTAATGATCCGGCAGTCAAGGGGCTCTTCGCTTGACACAGAGGGAGATTAGCACTCTGCAGTTGGGCTCAGGAAGAGTGTGGTCTGAGATTTAGCGATGATGAAGGCTGCCCGTTACATTCACAGCCCACTTGTGCATAAACACACACAATTGTGGGACATCGGCAGACTTCCTGCCTAACTGCTGACTGCACGGCTGCCGTCCCTGAGGGGCCCGTTGGTGGCAAATCACACACTGGTGTCGCTGTCCAGTTGTATAGTGCATGAGAAAGGATAGATAGAGAGGAAAAAGAAAGACAGTCATTTCTCGTCCCATTTTATGACGGCACAGGAAAATGAGTTTCTCTTTGCTTTCTCTTCAAAGCGATCACCAGTTCCCTGCAGGTAAATTAAAAAAGAGGGACTGCTATTTGTCAGGAAAATACTTCTACTTTTAAAACTATTTAAATGTAAAAATGGATTTTAAAAGCTAGATATAGCTCCTCTGCAGAGGATGCTTTTAAAAGTGGCACTAACAAAAAGCATCACTGCATTCACTTTTTTTTGGGACTTTAGAATGGTAATATCCTGGTACACTTTGAAGTAACTTGGAGTACTATTTGAATACCACTGCAGTGATAAAAAAGTAACTAGCATTATACAGGTTCAGTTTTCAAGACATTGCAACTTTCCAACAAACAAGCAACTTTTTCATATGCAAAGTGTACTGTAGGTATCTTTAAAGTGAAAGGATAAGTAACGCGACACTGCCAGTTTCTTATATTACATAATACATGGTTTTACAGCCAAGGAAACTGTACTAATAAATCAAATTCATTCTCAAACTATTCTCCCTCTCATAAGTAGTCCTGAGAGGAAAGATTTTTTTTAATGTATCAGAAAAAACACTAGTTAAAAAACACCCATTCATTCATAACTGTATTACATATACAGTATTTTATACTATTAACAAGCTTCAATGTATTGTAGAAACTTGAACAGTAGTTTTACTATTTAAAGGTAGTGTGTTGTTTCTGTACCACAAGCGGCATCAAACAGAGCTGCATAAATAATGATTGATTTTAATTAAAGGTGACATATCATGAAAATCTGACTTTTTCCGTGTTTACTGTAAGTGCAATAATCAGGTTCCCGGTACAACTACCAACCCAGAAAACATGAAAAAGAACAACCCAGTAAATTTCATTTCAATCTTGTGTAAAACGAGCTGCTCAGTTTTCGCTCCCCCCGTGACATAGAAAGGGGATATTATTATAATATTTCCACCCCTTAATCTGCATGTTCCACCCACGGTGCCGCATTCCGTTTTCGCAAGTGACAATGGTGTAGCAGTTCTAATGCCATGGCGAAGGTTCAAGCAAAGTATAATAACTGTCTTTGGCTGCACAGACGAGCACAGAACAGTATTTAGAGTCCCAGCCTCAGAGGAGACCAGTGGATTTATTGATTTATTTACTGTGTATTACGCTGCCGCCACACAGATCTAAATATGCTATTTCTTTCTCAGCTGTTTCCCTTTGAAGACATAACCGACTGTTTTGAAACTTGTGTGTTTTTAACAAACTTGTGTGTATTTGACAGTTTAAGCACAATAAAACATGAAAGAGAACTTAGTTTAGTACTCACATGCTGTGTGACAGCCGCTTTCTATGCATGTGCTTCAGATGTGTGCGCTCAGAAAACTGTCTATCAGAAGTTTAAAAGGCATGATTTCAGTGCGATAGAAATGATAATCAAAACCAAACAGATGTTTTTAGCAGAGTATCTGAGGAATGAGCTGTAAAGGCACAGCCCTATTATGGAAAAGGGGGCGGAGAGCAGCAGCTCATTTGCATTTAAAGAGAAATGCATGAAAACAGCGTGTTTCTGCTTCCACTCAAAATAGGCATTTTCAAAATGAAATAACAAATTATCTGTGGGGTACTTTGAGCTGACACTTCACAGACACATTCTGGGGACACCTGAGACTTATAATACATCTTGTAAAAAGGGGCATAATAGGTCTCCTTTAAATTAATATATTTTTCAATGAAATATGAGTGAGTTCTGTCCCTCCATTCCACCACAACTTCGAAGCTCAAAAAAATTCCTCAATCCTCAAACATGCTTACTTAGTGCACAAGAACCAATGAGGTTTGTTCTCATGTGTCAAGCAAGTACAGTTGTGCATGTGTTTTCTATATAAGATGAGCTCGATATATGTGCTTTGATCAATGTTTATATGTGAATAAAACCTAAATTAAATATGTTAATCATATAAAGTGTTTCTTCAGAAGACTTGGCTTAGACCGCTTAATTCATATGGATTTCTTTTATGTTCTCTTTATGAACCTTTTGCATCAAGTTTTGGTGTAATAGACTTTCAACGGAGGGACAAAAAAGTTTTCATTTAAAATATCTTCAGTTTTTTTGAAGAAGAAGAAGATGAATGAACCTTATGTGGTTTGGAACAATATGAGTGTGAGTAATCGATGACACAATTTTCATTTGTGGCTGAACTATCCCTTTAAACTTTCAAAGTAGCTTCCCTGGCACTATGTAGATTAGCATGGTCATCAAACAGCACCATGTTATACAAATTTCAAAGTAAAATTTCCTCTAAATGACTCCAAGACTGGTTTTAATTATCTCTGCAATTCCCCCATAACCCTCTTTTCATATAAGAATGAGTTTTCCTCAAGCATAAATCATTCTTAGCATGAAGGCCACGACAGGGTTGTTGTAATCTGCCCAAACGCCCTCTATGTCTTTTAAATGAGCAAGCGAACACCATCATTCTCATGCTAAAGCTAATTATGCTTTAATTGCACCGATGGCGCTGTGCAGCCTCATTCTGCACTAATATTACAACAGTCTAAACACTCCATGTTCAACAAATGTTAGTAAAATGACCCACCTCCATTAGTATATTTGAGCCGTTACAAAATCCCAGTCCAATCCGGCAGTCATTCCAGGAACTCAAGAGTCATCAGCTGTTGTATATTCCCTCTGTATATATTTTTATGATTCCTTTGGCCTTGGGTTGAAATCCAATGGCAAATGCCAACAGCATTTCGGTAAGTGCCCCTTTATAGTCACAGCATTAACATACATTGTTCAGACAGCATTGTAAAATGTCTTTCGGCAATTTGTTTCAGAGGTAATTCATATAGACGGACAGAATGAGGAATGATAAGCATCATCTTAAGAATACACAATGGAAACATAAAGGAGAGAAGGTGCTGACTGATTCTCTGACCGCCCATGATGCCTCTGTTTGCCAAGGAGTTTTGGCCATACTGGCCAGTCAATAAGTGTGTGTGTGGTTATTGCACTGAAGATAAGAACCGTTTTTTCCACTTGACAGCAAACTTTATTAAAGGGTCAGGTCACTGAAAATTACAATTCTGTCATCATTTACCCACCCTCATGATGTTCCAAACCTGCTTGAATTACAGTACTTCCTTCTGTGGAACACAGGGAGAGATGTTTAGTAGAATGTCCAAGCTGCTTGTTTCAATTCCAAGCTTTAAATATGACAAAAAAACAGCATAAGAGTTGTCCATGAGACTATGATGATAGCTTTGAGCAAAGAAAAATAAACACATTTTCACTCAAAAATGAAATTTCTGTCACTTACTCACTCTCGTTTCTCTCTATATAGTCAGCCTATATAACTTTATTTGTCTGTGGAACACAACAGAACATTTTTTGAGAAAAGACTATACAATGGAAGTCAATAGTAACCCAATGTTAAAACTCTCTGGTTACCAGCATTCTTCAAAATATCTTCTTTGTGACCCACAGAAGAAAGAAACTCTACTGAGGGTGAGTAAATGATGAGAGAATTGTCATTTTTCAGTAAATCATCCTTTTAAGGCACTATTCAATCAAAATATCCTTTTTGCTGCAGCTCTTAAAACTCATACACATTTGTTATAAATATATGTATGTAAGTATGGATGTATGTATGGATGTTTCTTCACTAAACATCTTTGGAAAACTACTGAACTACTGTTATGGGATTATTATGTATTTAATTAATTAATTAATAATTAATAATAATAATTATTATTATTATTATTAACACTTATTTATTTATTATTTTTGGAACTAGACACTTTGGATTCATTCACTTTTAATTATATGGAAAAGAACAGCAGGACCATTCTGCTAATTATGCTTTTGTTTTCTACAGAAGACTGTCTGTCGTTAACAATAGAGCTCAGTGGAATTAATGACCACAGTTAGCTAACGATGCTTTTGGGAAATGCACCCCAGGTCTGGAATGACATTAAGGTGTTAATAATTACAAAAGTCCCATTTTGGGGTTGAACTATCCATTTAAAACGCTGGCCAGTCTTCTAGGATTTGATATTACAATCACAAAGCAAATAATATATCCACAATGAAATGAGATTGTGCTCATCTGGGATTGTCTCCTCTGCATGGCCAAGGCAGACTTCTTGCAAACGCTGGCATAAAGAGGTTAGACGGCACTAAAAATGTTATTAACGGGGAACCGCATTACTGAATTTTTTGAGAATGAAAAGTTTGTTATCATCGCTCCCAGGCGCGTCTTTTAGACAGAATAAGCCATCTAAATGCCGCCTGACTTCAACAGTCAACACAACACACACTCATATATATATGGAGGGGAGGCATATCCAGATATATATTCCTCACTGTTCCATTCTGCTGTTGGAATGATGCTCTTTGCATATGCAAACACTTCACTTCAATGCCTCTGCCATCTGTTTGCAATCCATGAAATAGAATGCTACTGTGGATATACAAAAATGATTGCAGCGACACTTTGAGGCTCTGCACTGCTACAATGAAAGCTGGGAGAGGCCCCTGAACGCAGTGATTCGCGCAAAAAGAGATGGCTGTTTATTTTTACATCACAATCGCGCCACGCTGGAGTTTCATAAAGGAGTGTCTGTTGCGGTGCAGGAAACAAAACACGCAGACTTTCCTGTAAACAGACTTAACCACTGTACTTCCATGACCTACTTCCAACGCCAGTGATACTTTTGTGACTGACAAGCTAACAAGAGAGTGACTAGACTAACTCATGCGGACCATAAAGCTGTGGTAACATGAACACTAGCCAAAACGCATGCTGTCATGTTGATGCCCGAGGACAGACCTGCTAGCTAAAAACGGCAAGAGTGTTGCATATTTAGAAATGATGTCTCCTTTGCTTATTTTCCCAAAATACACCTAATATTTCCAATGTCCTATTTCCAGACAAAAAATTGCTCAGTATCTGAATTTTCGGCCGTGGCCTGTCAAAATATATGCAGCTATTGATATAAACATGTTTACTCTCATTCCTATTTGTATGCAGAAAGAGAAAGGGTCAGCGAATGAGGATTTTATTAGTATTATTCTTGCCAGTGACACATAGGGTGCATTGGTTTGGACTGTATTCATATGCACACACTCAAATGGATACTCTGCTGTGCATATCAGCTTGTGAGTTTAAGTCACATTTAAAAACACAATTATATTTGAGCATTGCATGTCTATGACTACGTCTTGCTGTTAAACAAAACTTCAGTCTGTTTCCTAGGGCCGAAAACTAAGAGACGCAACACCGTGGTTGCTAATAATGGTGCAATTACAAAACAATGGAATGGTTTTCCAACTGGTAATTACTGAAACCACGTGGTTGGCAAGCTATTCATTATTACTGCAACTACAAAAGTTAGTTATTAATTAAAAGAAATTAAAAAAAAGAATAAAAAGATCTTTATGCAAATGAAAAGAGCACATGCCTGCATGAAAATGTGAAATAACTGTTTTAATCAGAAATAAAGTATTGCAAATATTTTTATAAATTCAATACAATGAAGTATTCACAAAAAGTGTTAAACCTCCATAGTTCACCTTTTAATACCCACTTTTTTATACCCATGCAGTCTTTGTATAACCGATGTAAACTCAACACCGCTGCCCCTAATACAATGCAAAGAGGACTTGAACTAAAATAAAAAATAAAAAAACTATATTAAAAAATGAAATAAATAAATACAGAAATTAATAAATAATAAAAATAAAATAAAATCAGCTAAATAAATTAAAGCTTTGTTTCTTTTTTAAATTAACAATTAATTATATATATATATATATATATATATATATATATATATATATATATATATATATATATATATATTTATTTTAAATGAGTTATTAAAATAATGAGCCCTGGCACTGTAACCCAGAAGGATACAACAATATACTTGTAGATTTAAATGAAAAAAATTATATGCTTTAGAAACACATGAGGGTGTGTAAATGATGATAGAATTGTAGTTTTGGGGTGATCTATCCCTTTAGTTCCTACATCATCATTAAAAGCACTCTAATGTCCATCCCATAAAGATACATCTGGCTTGCTGAAAATGCTATTAGCAAAGGCTATGTTTAGGAAGCTGATAATGTTGTCCTCTCTCCAACTTTGAAGTCGTGAGCCTATTCATTCTTTGGTAGCACATTAAGTCCAGACGATGCTGTAATCGAAGAGGAAATTGAGGCTGGGCCCCGTGGGACATTTCTAATGCATTCTTCTCTACTTTTGATTTTTCATCCTCCATTACTTCAGGCAAACTATCAAAAATAACAATGACATTGGGTAAATCTCGTCAAGAACACAAAGAGGGGCCAACGTTTGACAGATAAGACGCTTGTGATTTGCCTCCCATAATCGAGCGTGTTATCATCTTAAAAGGTTAAGTGTCACCACACCTATAAACATCTACTATCAGAAAAGATGACAGGCATATTATTATTCCTCCGTCAAGAGTTGTTGCGAGCACCAAACCCCGGTGCGTTTTTCACACGCTAATGAGGAGAAACGGCAGATTTCTCCAGCAGACGGTCCATCAGAGCACCTCAAATCGCCCGCTGTCGCCTTCTATCAATCTCGGCTCAAATTACAGGTGACAAGTTATCAAATCTAAGATATTACAAACTAAACACGATCTCTCGGGGGACCTATTTGTTTAAGATATAGCCAATTAAACAAGGTGCT
This sequence comes from Barbus barbus, assembly GCF_936440315.1. Classification (NCBI taxonomy): domain Eukaryota; kingdom Metazoa; phylum Chordata; class Actinopteri; order Cypriniformes; family Cyprinidae; genus Barbus; species Barbus barbus. The sequence goes on from NC_136732.1 coordinate 19,096,531, forward strand.
GAGTGTCAGGAATGAAACCCTCATCGGAGCGGCAGAGCTAATTTGAAACTCCTCAAGGAAATCAGATGGTGGAAGTGGGGCGGGAGGGGTGCGGAGAGGATATTCTGGTGGGAAGAAGGCGATAATAACAATAAGTACGAAAATAAATAAATAAATAAAAGGTAGATAACATGGGGAGGGAGGCTCAGCTTTAATCATATTTAGTCTCTTGGGTCAGCTTACGGCACAGGAAAGCGCCTTTTGTTTGAATGTAATCTGCCAGCAGGAAGGTTATGATAAAAATTTATGGAGGTGTTCATTAAATCTTAACGACGCTGTTCTCTGAATATTCCGCATGCTAGGGTTCAATCCCACGCCCTCCCCTGATGGTCCTGCTGTTTCTGTCGAACTCTGAGTCGTGTCTATATGCGTCGATTCTTCAGTTAGCGTTCACCCGAAGCCTCGGCTCGCTCGCAGGGTGAGAACCGCACAGGAACCTGACTTGCAAATGATGGCTGCAGGTGGATGTGTTTATCACATAGCTCTGACTGAGCTTGGCATAAATTTATCCCTGCAGCAACGGTAGCTGCTCATTCAAAACATCGTAGAAATGTTATTATATTCTGCTGGCCTGAAGGTAGAGACAGAGCTGCTCTTTCAGGCTCACAGGTGACCTGTTATTTTAGATCAGGGGCAACTGAAAAGAAAAGAAAAGAAAAGAAAAGAAAAGAAAAGAAAAGAAATGTTTAATTAAATCCATAATGAAACAAGTTATGACAGCTAAGGTGTAAATGAATATATCTCAACAACATATAGAAATTTTGTGATTTAGAAGTCAATTTTTAAAACTGCATTATGTGCAATTTATGTTTGCATACAATTTTTTTTAAAGTTGAGTGTTGATTATTATATTGAAAAATAAACAGTAATAGAACGTATGTTTGGGCTCTGTTGTTAATTGTAATCTTATAGTAACATACAGTAAAAGGGCTCCCTATTGTTTAGTGCATAAACTGAGGTAGATTTGTATCCCTAAGAAAATTGTAATTATAATTGAATTTATTTAAAGAAAGAACAATTTGTTCAGTAAACCACTGTTTAATGATAAAAAAGCTATTTTATGTTTAGTTTTTCCCCCAGCTGTGCCGAAACCATACCGAACCGTGACGTCAAAACCGAAAGAAAGTACCGAACCGTCATGTTTGTGTACCATTACACCTCTGATAGATTGTAGTATGTTTTCAGAGCACTGTAAACCGAGTCAAAAACAGGGGGTTCATTTAAAAGGCAGATGAAAGCATATTAAAACCTCATGTGGTCTGTTAGGGGCGCATAATACAACACACGCACGAACCGTCCATATGAATTTTTAATGTCCACGTCTGTTACCAACCAAACATCCTTGTTCTGCAATTTCAAGCTTCTATTTCTATAATCGGTCATCTACTGCATATTATATAGCATATCTCGATGGAGACTGATTTGATGATGCAAAAGACAGCTAAACTACAGCTTTGATTATGTTTGTGCACAAACAAGCATTTTGAGAATGAAACCATGATTGATTTCCCTCCTAAAGCCTTGGCTTTCCCTTATTGTCACAAATCCAAAAGTGATGAAAGGCAGCTGGGCTTAGAAACACAGTTAGATTTCCTTGAAAGGTTTTTTCAGGTACCCATGGGATACCTGAGCAGACATCCAGATTCCCTGTGTCCACTATGAATTCAATAGCCGCTCATATAACGGGGCAGGGCTGTTGAAGTCAGAAAGCAAAGCATCTCCACTCTCAAAAAGAAATCCATAGGAAGAGAGAAGAAAATATATAATTTAGAAAATACAAACCCACACCAGCTTCCTGTGTTGGTGTTAATCTCCAGACTATATGAGCTCGCCTGCTGCTCACTGTCTACATAAACAGCTGCCTTCAACAGCAGCATCCTAAACATCATGAACCTTCAAAAGTGACTGATGTGAGATGTTCTATGTAGGCAGAGTGCGGACTTAAGCAGAGTGATGTGCAGCACACAAACACAGCACATCAAGAGGTTGATGTTAGCGTGTTGCTAAACTAACAAAAGACTCTAATTAGCACAAAAACACATCACACACAAATTACAGGAAAAAACTTTTCATGAGCTAAGTATTGAATGAAACAAGTATTTTCCTCATTTCAGTTTGTTTTGATTTTGGAAGAAACTGGCATCATTTTCTTACTTGATATCTTTGTCTTGTTTTCTAGTACAAATACCTAAACATCTTCAATAAAATGTACATTAAATTGAGAATCTAAATGACAAAAGAATGTTTTCAAAGAGACCTGAAAACAAAGTCTATTTAGTTTAGCTTAAAACAAGGAAAACTAAATAATACATTTACAATACAATAGATTTTAATAATACATTTAATGCAAAACAAAAACAAGAACAAGATAATTTTTCTCACACCACTGGCAAATACTTTCATCTTATTTCAAGCCTCTTCTGCTCACTGTTTATCGGATCAAATATATATTAAAAACAGTAATACTGAAAAAATACTACAATTTAAAATTAAATTTAAGTAAAATACTAATAAAAGCTACAGTGTGTATTTTTCTCATTATAATATAATAATATAATTATACAGAAAAAAAACAACAACTTTTGAACAACCATGTATATTGTCACTTATAAGTACATTTATCTTGTTTTAAGGATGCTACAATATTTTTACTGGAAAACAAAACCAAATTACTTAAGTTTTTTTTTTCAGCATTCATATGATGATGCCTCAGCATAATGTTGCTGTCAACTGCTTATTGTGTCATGTTTTTTTCTATGAAAGCAAGCCTGGAAAGCCACCTGTAAATGCATCTCAATTGTGAGACTCAATGTCATTTAACCATCAAACAATGGACGCATCTCTGCAGAAGTGCCAGCTCTGTTTTAAAATGGTGGATTATTATTTTATCCAGGAGAAATGAAACAGAACCAAGCACACGGTTGCCTCCAAATGAGATCATTAGTAACGGCAAATAATGACTGAGCTGGTTAGTCGAAGCCTATTTCCTTTCGAATAAATCAAGCTGCTGTGAGAGTTAAAATGCGGCCTTTGCCAGGCAGAATGACAGACAGATCGCATTCAGATAAATAATCTGTATCAGAGGAACCACGTCCACACATTTATAAGACAATATGGTCCAATAAATTTAGTCGCTACTAAAGGGCATGTTTAAGAATCGTTAGGCCCCTCAAGATTTGATTTGTTTTAGGGAGTCACAATGCAAAGATTCTGAATACAAATATATCTGAAATATATCTGATCTGAGTAGCAGAAGAATCTTTATGGATTGATCCAGAATCATTTGAGAAAGAATCAATGCATCAGTGAATCAACTTTCAAGGTGATCCTTTACATCGGCCAATTGAAATCACGTCCCACTCTTAATACTGAATTGTAACAACATGCTCTCTTGAGTGATATCAATTAATCAGCCTTGCTCACATGCTCCAAGGTGGCTTATTCAACCAGGCTGACCTTTCTAAAGCCAGGTGTGAGGAATACTGAAAGTGCGACAGCATGGAGCCTGAGGGAGATGCCGCCGAATGGAATCCATGTCGCATCTGACAAAAGCTTTTCAGTGTGATGCACAATAATTCATTTACGATTGGATGGATGATCACCTTTAAGCAAGAAAAAGAAAAGAGGCAAGAAAAATGCCTCTGAATAGAATATGAATCAATAAAGTAAGGAACAAACTCTCAAATTAGCCACCCAGATGCTAGAATGTTGTGTGGGTTGCCAGTGTGTGTAAGTGATTGCTAGGGGTGTTTGCTAATTGTCTTAAAGGCCCATTCACACCAGGGATGATAACTATAATAATAACAATAACTATAAAGTATTAATGATGTTTCTAATTTTAAGATAAAAGAAACACCCACACTACAGCTATAACAATAATGACATAGAGGAATGAGCAACGTTGGAATTACTTTTAGACTGGAAAAAACTAACTTAACTCAACTAGGGGTGGAACAGTTCGCGGAAAAAAATCGAACCGTATGGTTCTCCACACACGGTTCAGCACGTGCTAGGACTGCGGTTCGACTTAAATCAAGTGTTCGAATTGAGGAATTGTCCCGGACCTCCCATAAGCATTGAGACTAGGGCTGGGCGATATATCGAATGCGATTGTCATGCGTATCTCGTCAGTAAAGCCGGTTCCGTGATTAGTGGTAAATCTCCATCACCTGCTTTCAAATGAAGTGGCATTTAATACACAGAACCGTAGTTCACTGACAAGCTACGCAATATCGAGTTCATTATCGAAGGCGATTCATCTGCGATAATGAACTCGATATTTTGCTAGCTTGTCAGTGAACTACGGCTCTGTGTATTAAATGCCACTTCATTTGAAAGCAGGTGATGGAGATTTATCGCTAATCACGGAACCGGCTTTACTGACGAGTTGCGCATGATCATTGTGTTCGATATATCGCCCAGCCCTAATTGAGACCCCTCATAACACCCAAAAAAATATACTTGGGGGGGATCCCTTGGTTTTTCAATAAAACTATAATACTTGAAGCATGAAACTAGTGTAAATGAAATTAAAGGATTTGATTGCTGTATTAAATTTAGACTAAAAATAGCTCATGTTACACTGTACATACGTGTTTTTACAGCGTTGCTCATTATAACCAATCACACACGATTCTGTTGAGCTTAGGAATGCAGTGGCCAATCAGAGGCATTCAGATTAGTCATCGCTGAATTTTGTTTAGACTGAAACTCGCAAATTCCTTCATCATAAGCAACAAAAGTTCAGATGTATACGATAAAAGATATTCATTTATCATACAGATTATACGAGGAGTTATGAGTGCTTAAACACTAACTAGACTAACTGTGCTCATTTACAGTGCATTCTTTCACTGCATGATTCAGTCTAATAAAATGCATTTAGAATGCTGCCAAAATTCAAGATGTGGGGGCAGAATTGTTTTTATACTTATATAATTTCATATAGTTAATCAATATCACACTGTCACGGTGCACACAGCAGGGAGGACACAGGAAACACGGAAACGAGGATGTAACTCAAATAACATACTTTACTAGGACATCAGGCAGGGCAAGACAAGGCAGACACTGATAGGAACACCGGGGAGTAACGAGTAGACCAGACAAAATGGCACAACACAGACAGGACTATAAATACACAGGTAAATTAACAGACACGGCTGGATTCGAATAAACTAATGATTACATCAGACAAGGACAGGAAACATACCAAATAAGGGCACAAGAGGCAGGAACACATGACACACACAACAGTTCCCTGACACACACGAAGAGTGAAATTATTTCGCAAAAACCACAAATGTGATATTGATTTTAGTCTATACAACAGTTAAATAAGCAAAAAGTTAATTTTAATAGACTTACGTTTTAGACACCATATTGCCTATTTTTTGCTGTATTTCGTCAACAAAAATTGTTCCAAACACAGCCACAGCACTGTTTTGCGTCTCTGAGAAACATGATGGTGTTTCATTTCCTGAATGAATCAACCATTTAAATGATTCAGTTCAATCGCAATGACTCACTAATTAACAGTGACTTGCTGCCACCTACTGGTGGCCTTAATTTCACATTTAAAGTACCTTTTAATTTTTTTTTAATAATTTTAAATATCAGTATTCAACGTTTTAAGATTAAAATATCAAAACATTATTTATGCATTTGTAACTGCAGGTTAAATGCATTCATGTCTTGTATTAAACGGTGTGTAAATAAATACATCTAAACGCCTCTTCAGATGCAGCTTCTGTGTTTCCTCTGCATTGCAAAGATTAATTTTGTTGATAATGATTTTATTTATTTGTTAACATCGCTTTTGTACCATTAATAAAGATTTATCTTTAATTACAGTCAAATATGCAATGCTGTTTTACATTTGATTACTTTATTCAATTTCTGTACCTAAAAACTAATTAAGGTTATAGACCTACCTAAAAAAAAAAAAAGAAAATCACTGTTTATTTGATTTGTATCTTTACTCTATTGTATTTATTTGTGCTGTTGCCTGTAGTTAGATAGATTATTCTTATTTTCTTTATTTTTATTTGACAGTATAGTTTTTCCCTAAACATACTGAATCGTACCGAAACCGTGACCCTAAAACCGCGATACCAACCGAACCGTGAAAAAGTTGAACTGTTCCACCCCTAAACTCAACACAACACCACAACTAGAACAATAACACAACATTTTCAGAACACTTTTTTCCAGCTGATGAAGGATAAAATCACTGACAACCAATCAGAATCCACAGATTGAGCAGGGGTAAAACTGACAAAACTGCAGTGTGTGCTTATAATAAACAGAACAATATCATGCAATATTGGCGTGGATGCAAATATAGTTATTGTTCTGGGTGTGAAAGAGCCTTTAGTTTCAAAAAAGAAGAAAAATTCACCCCTGGCCCCTATATTTATGGCCTAGGTCTGCCTTTCAATCAGGAAAGTAGCCATCATTTCAGAAAAGAGGGGGACAGAAGTGACAAATAATTATTTGTTAAATCTAACTGACCAAAAGGAAAGAAAGAGAGAAAGAAAATTCTCATCTCTTTTAGTTGACTAAGATATCAAATATGTTTATTATTATTCTCTAATATGTTTGCCTATTTCCTAATGACAATATTATGAAATTATGGTTTATCTACAACACACACTTTTTCCATTTTATCACAAAATAAGGCAGAAAACATATTAATGTAATAATTGATATGAATTAGCACTGCATAATTCATATACTTTATTTATTACCTGGAGATGGCTTGAAAATGGATTTTGTCGTAATCGTGTATTTATTGTCTTCATGTTTCATCAGTCAAAACGTTGCTTTTTATTCAGATTACCTACAGCGATAGCCGGATGCCTTTGTCCATATTAGGGATTTCCTAGCATGTCATAAATTATTATTACGTCTACGAGTCATTTTGGACTTTCTGCACAAGAGTGCCTTCCGGGTTCGAGTATTGAAACAAACACTGTATGAGAGTGTTTCGCGCACCATAATGTTCACATTGTTTTGAATATGAATAAAATGTATACAAAAAGATGTGACTATCTTGTCTCTTTGAACTTAAATATATATTTCATCACAGTTGCCCTTAAAAATGTCTACATGAACACATCTGCCCGAAAGCGGAAGAAAATATTGGTTCAATTCGGGGGAAGAATTTACGTTTTACTAAAAGTGGGGTGACACGTCACCCGCATTTTATATGCCTGTGATTTCAATGCAAATCTATGGCTACAAGGCAAAAATCACAAGTACAATGTAGGATATCAGAGACCGAATCAGACAAATTTAAGATTCGATCAGAACATAGAAACATGAGGAGCTGAAATTCCACAGAGAGGCCCCAAGAAAACAGGACAACATCGTAAATCAGATTCCTAGCTCCAACTAGTCTGAAGCAAGTGAACTAACCAGCTCTTTCACAGCTTGCAACATTGAGACAAAAGAACACTTATTGATAATTCCAATTCAGGAAGGAGACCCTCAAATTTGGGGGCAAGTAATCAAGACTGATGGTCAAAGAGATGGCCATCACATGGGTTCCACGCTGGAAGTCACGAGCTTCCTTAGACTGACCTTTCCCCCACATAGAAGACAGACCAAACCGAAATTCCTTTGTCTAAAGAACATGTCTTCATTCTCCATAGAACTACACAGAGACTTTCGTTTTCATATGCACCTAAAATCATCCTAAAATTACATTACAACCCCATATTATGTTTGTAACCCACACATAGACTATCATTTTAATCAAATATTATGTATGTCTTTTTAATCATTATTGAATAGCTGGTGTCAGTCTGTGTCTTGTGTTTCCCCGCCTCTCGTGTCCATATTTGGCCTTCCCGTTCCTGTCCTCGTTCCATGTTCATTAGTTGATTGTTTGGAAATTCAATAAAACTCCTTTGGATATTGGATATCTCCGTGACAGCTGGAGGACTCATATGCGTGTTTGGTATGTATGAGTTTGAAAAATCATGCTTTAAATGTTTCTTCCAATTAATTCTGTGTCAAATGTATCATATTCTGGTTATAGAAATCACATTCAAAAGTATACTTTGCAAGAGCCTGTAAAGTTCGGACACGTGACTGATCAGATAACATGTTGATTTATTGATTGGGTGGAGGAACAGAGCAACACCCCTAGGTAAGATCATTTCTAATTGGTTAAGACAAGCATTGGGATCTGTCCAGAAGCCGAGTTTAAAAACTCAGGACGCCATCAAACTCTCTCTTTTCTCTCTCCTTTTGTTTTTCTTCAACTTTTGCCACCGCGTTTTTGACGCTGTTCTTTGAGTGTGCTCTGGCCTAAGTGCCAGCTGCTACCACAATGAGAAGAAACCCAACCTAGTCTCTTTACATCCCTTCATTCTTTTACTTTAATTTCTTTTCTTTTCTGTTGCGAGTTTCAGGTACTCAGTTAAGTTTTGCCGCCATGCCTCGGCTCTGAGTTCAACTCGAGTCTGTGACCGCCTCAAAACTCTACCAGCCACAACTCCGCATCCTCAGCCAACGCCCAACCATTGGCTTCCCAAGACGTCACTTCAACGACTACTGAACTCTCAGCCAATCAGCAACTTCGGGGAAAGCCTTTATGCAAAGACAATGACAAAAGGGAATTCCTTAGCAAAGCAAGCAAGTAACCACCAGATTCAAATTGAATTGGTGCAGTTAATACAAATTTTAGCCTCATTGAGAAACTCAAAGCGAGGGTTAAATAAGTGATTGATGGTTGTTCAGGTCTATGCAATAGCACATATTGCTGTAAACTTGGGATGTCACATTTTCATTCTCTTAAGCTCATCCTTTCCTCACTTTCTCTCTTTCTGCAACGTGTGAATGTGTGAATGCTTGTGTCCATGTGTTAGATTAGTTTATGTCTTAGGTTTATATAAATAAAATTTAATTATATTGAAAAGATAAGTATCTTGTATTTTGTGCTCTCAAGTTAATGTCTTAATCAGCCGATCTTGTTACTGTGCTATTTAATAGTAATTTCACTATATTTTGGATTTTAATATCCAGTGCAGAGCTGATGTTATATGGCTTGGTCAATGAATCGCTGCCCCCTAATTGATCAGCCGTGAAACAGCGAGTCTGTTCAAATTTCCTATAAAATCATAAAAGAGTCCCTTTGAGCTAAATTAAACTATTTCCCTTTAAATTAAATAGTACGTTTTTACGTTACAACAATCACTTAAAAAAGTAATAGCAAATCTCTCCCTCAACAAGCAGCATGGTTTGAGGTAATGAATGTGGTGTAAATGGTACAGGACATATTACATTTAATACTTGGGGTTAGGGGTGTGTTCAAATCTCAAACCTTCTGTATGCTCACATGGATAGAGATTTGACACTGGCCTTGGCAAGCTAGCACAGCTAATTACAATAAGACCAAGGCCATGGTTCTTCAGAGGTCATTATTCTTTGCTTCGTTCATAGCACTTGCCTTGCAGCCCTGAGGTGAATGCTGGCTAATTTTTGAAAAGGGCAGTCTTGACATTTGAATTGTACTTAACGCACATTAAGGGCAGTAGAAGCTTTCATCTGCCTTCAGTAAGTGTAACTAAAAAGGGTTTCAGGGGGGCTGCTTCCCACCGGATACTCTTTATTTTGCTGTCTCTTTCATTCCGTGCTTACTTCCTGAGAACGTGAAGAGTAGAATGAGATGTTGGGCATAAATGCCACAGTGCAGTCGCATGATGATAGACCCCTTCATCTGGGCTCGGCACTATTGTTTCTCAAATATCAGGGGAATTAGCACTTCAATGGGGAAATTAACTGCTTAATTTCAACAGCGTCCAAAAAAAGTATCATCGCAACCTAACAAATCCCTGGTTCTGACAGAGCTATACACTCTAATACACGCTCATTACGATGAACACAATTGTACTTTATCTGTACCGCATTCACTGATTTGACGCTAATCATCTCATGTGATAATCTGAAAACCGGAGCTGTTGAAAAGCAAATGAAGAGAGAACAGCCTTAAAGTCTTTTACTGAAAACTAGTTTAAATGCACTTCATTCATCAGGATATTAAAACTCATAATTCAATTGAATTATTAACTCTGCAGTTGGCGTAGCAGCTCAGCGCTGGTCTCTTTTTTTATTAGTGGCCTCCAGCCTCCTGCTCATTTATACTCTTCAAATCATCAAGTTGGTTTCATCTGGCATTGGAAAAAATAATGCTAGTTCCATGTTCCTTCATCTAACATCAAATTCTAGCTCACTGCCATTTCCCAGAGGTCAATGATGTAACCCACAGCTTGTGAGGGAATCACTGCCATTGCCAAGACTGTTTTACAGTTAGGGATGAACCTACATTCTGGATGTTACCAAAAAACTAATTATTTTTGTTATGGTCAATAACTAATAAATGATCGATATTAAAATTCCAAACTATTTTGCCTAAAAGTATTTGTGACCCTGGACCACAAAACCAGTTATAAGTGTCATTTTTTTCTAAATTGAGTTTTATACATAATCTGAAAGCTGAGTAAATAAGCTTTCCATTGATGTATGGTTTGTTAGGATCGGACAATATTTGGCTGAGATACAACTATTTGAAAATCTGGAATCTGAGGGTGCTTAAAATTAAATTAAGTTTTAAGTTTAATATTTAAAAATTTACAAAATATCTTCACGGAACATGATCTTTGCTTAATATCCTAATGATTTTTGGCATTAAAGAAAGCAGGGTCACATTTTATAAATTGACACTAAAATGTATCATTTTAAATGATACACGTGTTTATGCATCACAAAATTATAATGTTCAGTATGAATGAAGTTTGAGATTTGCTAAAAAATTACATTTAACAGCATTACTGAATTATTAATGTTTGTAAAGAATAATTTAATATGAGCGTTAGATTAAATTAGTACAAAAAAATATCACACTTTCCACAAAAATATTAAAGGGGTCCTATTATGCTTTTTCACTTTTTGAATTTTAGTCAGTGTGTAGTGTGTATATTTGGGCATAAAATGATCTACAAAGTTACAAATCTCAAAGTCCACTCCAAAGGGAGATATTTCGTTTTTAAAAAATCCCTTTTCAAGAACTACAGCGAACGGCTCGTTTGGACTACAAAGTTGTTTTCCTGTATTTGTGACATCACAAATTGTAAATCCCGCCTACAGAAATTTGAATGGTTGGGGGCCATTCAGGAGCACTACGTTTCAAAATCGAAACCCAGTGCAGGTGTTTTATATCACTGTATTTCTGATGGAAACCAACTGTTTTCAGAAAATTTTAGATGTCATTTTCATTTCATCTTGCATGCAATGTCTGATAAAGCAGCGTTTGTGAGCGGAGCTCTGTTTTGTGAAACCTCGAGCTTTGCCACTCCAACAGCGCCTCCTGCTGGCAGAGAATTAATTTGCATATATATGCTGCCACAAATAGTCTGTGGAACTATGGTATAAATAAATTCAACTGTATAGCAGTTTCAGTGAAATTCATGCTATTCATTCTAATAAATATAATACATATTACCGTTGCACTTATCTGTACATAGTCAATGCAGTTATTTTTAAGCTGTTGTTGACATCCTATCTAAAACGTGATTTAGCCAACAAAAAAAAACTAAACAACAATAACATTACCAGTTTAATATGTCTTGCAATTTTCGTGCGTGCAAAGGTTCTGCACGATCCTCTTGTTCAGTATTCTCGAGGTCTGATGATATGGCAATATTTAACATTTTATGGCAATAACTTGTTGCTTTGGCAAGGGGCGGGGCAATACTGAAACGCTGTCTAAGCGGTTCGCCAATCACAACGCACTGGGACAGCTAACCAATCACAACACATTTTGTTTTTCAGAAGGCGGGCCTTCGTCAAACCCGGAACTAATCGAGTCGTTTGTTTCAGGCTGGGGAGAAAGGTATTGTAATAATGTAAATTATGTGAAAAATAATGCGATTTTCGAACCACTAAGCATGAGAGAGCTGTTCTAGTACACCCCCAAAACAAAATCAAGACTTTGTAAAAGAGCATAATATGAACCCTTTAAGCAGAAAAACTGTTTTCGCATTGATAATAATGAGAAATGTTTCTTGAGCAGCAAATCAGCATATTAGAATAATTTATGAAGGATCATACGACACTGAAGACTGGAGTAATGATACAGAAAACTCAGCTTTGCCACAGGAATAAATTACATTTTAAAATATATTTAAATGAAAAAGTTATTTTACATTGTTATAATAATGTTTTACCTTTTTACTGTATTTCTGATCAAATAAATGCAGCTTTGGGAAGTGTAATTTTTTTAAACTATTTTATTGACCTTAAACTTTTGATAATATAAAAATAATTTGAATAATAATATCTGATAACATTAAAATTTGTAAATGAATGGACTCTGCTCCCTTATTATGGAACATTTATATCTGGCCTTGTCTTTTAGTCATTTGGTTAAGATCCTTTAATAATTTCCTTTTCATCTCCACTTTTGTCTAAAACTGGAAGTCTCTCTTCACCTGTTGCATTAACCACAAGCAGGCTTGATGATGCACTAAAGCAATAGCGAAAAGCTAATTGGCTTGAAAGGGTACTCTAATGACTACTTATTTCTGCTGCAGGCTAATTTAATTTCTACTCCTATTCGCCTCTTTGGCCATATTTTGGATAGAAGCAAATGAAACAGTGGAACAATACAACACGTGGGCAAAAACAAAAGATGGAGCGGACAAACTGAAGGCCATAACTCCCACGTCTGGTCGATAGTTCTGTCTGGGCTGCATCAGTGGCTGGCCATGTGACATTAGCTGCAGGGTAATAGAAATGATCTAGTGAGATTCACCCCCCCCCCCCCAACTTACCTGCCACATTCAGGTAAATGGATGGACTTGTCTTGTTTTCTCCATTCTTCTCATTAACAGCCTGTACGTAGTACCTCCCGGCATCCGCGGCGGCCGTGGCAAGCACCACTAGCTGGTTCTCCAATGTTATGGCTCTGTGGAGAGTAACAAAGCGAATGAAATACAGCTATGTTAAACCATTATTGACAATTAGTCTGGTACCCTAACAAATTCCACTATCGCAATAGAGTGACAGCATTTTAATTAGTGCTTAACTGATATATATTGGGTTCCATAAAACTAGCTTTGCCGTGAACTCATTGCGCCCTGGGTTTGACTGGGATGCATCTGGCGTGGAGGAATTTCATGGGGCCCTGAGCGTTTTCAATGTACCTGATCCCTCATTCTGACACCAGCTGAGAATCAATGAGCGGTAAGGGTCATTATGGACAGAAATACCGCTGTTGGTGGGAATAAACCTACAGGCGAGTATTGTTGAGACCCAGACTTGGGAAAAAGTGAACAGTTCACTGAAAAGTCCATAGAAGTCTCATAAAGATATTATAAAACAGTTCATTTGACATGAATCACAAACAAATGTTTTCAACTGTGATAATAATGAGAAATGTTTCAACAAATGCACCAAATCAAAGAATCATGTGATACTGAAGACTGGAGTAATGGCTCAGAAAAATCAGCTTTGCCATCACTGAAGTGAATTACATTTTAAAATACATCAAAATAGAAAACAGTTGTTTAAATTGTAATAATAGTTCACAATATTACTGAATTTTTGATTTTCAAATTTTGAATAGTAGCACACACACACTGTATGTATACTAATTTAAAAGATTCTTTCGAGTTGCCTTTTTTCAAAGAACAAATCATTTGAACCATTTCACAAAAAACAAAAAAAAAACTCACTAGTAAAAAAAGATTTTAGAGTATTAAAACATCAAATTTGGACTTTTACAATACTTTTATAGAGATTTTGTGACCTTATGGATCCCTGAAAGCTCTTTGCCCCAGTAATTGTATAGAAAAACAACAACCAATATTTTCTTAACATTTTCTTTTGTGTTCCACAGAAAAAAAGAAAGTCATACAGGCTTTGAACAACATGAGGGTGAGTAAGTGATAGCAAAATTTTAATTTCTGAGTGAACTATACCTTTAATAAGGGTTTATATCAGTCAGAAGTCAGAGCTTCTGCTATCGTGCTAACGATTAATCAGAACACATCGTACTTCATCCATCGATCCAAAGTTTTTAGGAAAGACACTTAGTGGCAGATATGTATCACCGTCAGTTTATTCAGGTGTCAGGTTCCCTGTGCCTCTTTAAGGCAAAATTACCATCTCAAACCAGCGGAGAACATGGTGCTTTGATAACCCACGACTCCACGTAGGCTGGATGGAATTGTTTTCTTTTTATTTCCGTAGATGAAAGCAGGCACGGATTGCATATCTCCAGCCCTGACTCCTACTCCTCATGCATAGTCTTTCTCCTCCCTCGTTTTTTGATTAATTGATGACATCCTCAATTACACATCACTGCTGTCTAAGAGATTTTCTGCTCAGGCATGGCCACCGCGAAGAAGCCCTTGAGAGGCAGAGCATGGCTCGGGGATGCTTTGAAACTTATGATTAGTTTTTCGGCTCTGAGGGACCTGTGGCGTCTTCCTACATGCCGCGAGTACAAGCGCCGCAGTCATTACTTATTTCCAAGACAGATCCCTACAAAAGATTGTCAAGTCGCAGAGACGTTTGCAAATAGACAAATACAAAAAATAAATGCAGCAGAAGTAGGAACAAGAGGGCTGTCTGCGCTTCTGCGGCAAGCAATATTGACGTGTAATTAGAGCGAGCTTCGGTTCTGCTTAGTTCTTTTGCCGTTTCATGATTAAGAGCAGATTAACATAAAGAGATCCATCAAAAGTTGGTGCTTGGGTGGGGAGGGGGTTCTGTGAGGGATGGAGATTGGCGGCTGCTGATGAGGATGCATTACATTGCTGTCTGCACCCTGACACCTGGCTGCGGATCCAGGCTGGGCTGCATCTGGGAAATAAAGGCACCCTTCGCAGATGTCAGAGGCAGCTTTGAAAGGTCAGAGCGGCCCGCCTTGATGGACTTTTAATTATTAAATATGCATCGGCTGAAATGGCTTGGCAAGTATCAGAGGCTCCGAACTGATGTGTACATAAACAGCTCACCTTCATGATGATTTAAGGGCCTAATAGCAGCATGTATGATCTTGTGTAACGCTGCCAGCCGAGGGAGCGGGGGCCCGAGCGTTTACCTGGTTTACCCCACGAGCTGAATTCGATGCGACCTGTGTATAAAGTGATTTTACGATTAGTCCAGCTAGTTTGGATTCCATTACAATTGTCTAGATGAATGGCCCCTGCTCGCGGTTTGGTAAACAAAGCACAGTGGGAAAGATAATGGGAATGCTTGTTTCTGATCCCTGAGGACTCTTTGATATCAGCCCACAACGTATTAAAAATGCAGGTTGGGAGCCACGTGAAATGTTAATCCACTTAGGAAAGGTGCCGGGAAGCCCAGGTAATCTAAATATTCAAAGAGGACGACCGTTTCGATTTGTTGAAAAGGCTGTGCACCGACCAGGCTAAAAAGCACCAATTTAACCGGCCAACCATTTCCAATAAAGGAGAATCAAATCTAAAGATCAATTTGATGAGATACGCTCTGACAATCATGCCTTAATACTTTTTATCATCTCTATTTTGAAAACTAAAAGAAAAATGACTTTTTTTGAGGGGAAAAAAGTCATAGGCATAATGGAAGATGAATTACTTTCTGAGAGTTTTTGTATATTGTTTACCTGCCATTTCAATGTGTTCGCATCCAAAAGCCTCTGAAATGTAACAAAATGTGCGAACGTCGGAAAGGGGCCAGAACTTAATTCTCTTGGGCACTGGACAGACCGCTAGAGAGATATTACATTAATCAACATGGCAAGAACCGGCTTTCAGAAAGATGGTTTAGAGAATATTTGTTTTCATTTACTGCCATAAATTACACTCTCAAAATAGGCTTACCAGTGTGAGATGTATGACAAAGTAATTAAAATGTCAGCAACTCATATCGTGCTCCTAGTTCCTGGGAGCCCAGCTGCGTGGATCTGAAGTTGCGTTTTGATTTATGATGCTCTCGGGCCTTGGAAAACTTTCTCCCACCCACATCTAAGCTTACCACACTGACGCCCAGGCAGCAGGCAGAGAGACACAAGCATCGCTGCCTTGAGGCGTCGTGACCCGGAATTATGTCGGAATCATGGAATACGTCGTCTGCGCGGTGTGTGCCTCTAAGTGATGCCGCAAAAGAATAGATCAAAGTCTATCTGAAAGTAAGAATATAGGCAAGCTATCATGTCAGAAAATATGCTGTGGGTCTGAGCAAAAAAGACAAGTGCAAATGTCTGTTTATGTGAGACTATAAAGCAGTAAAAGAACTTGGGAAAGTAGCTTCAGGGCCATACAGGAGGCCATAGAGTGACACTATGTCTGCTTTTCCCATTTAGCCTCAGGATCAAACAAATAAATGCTCAAAGTGAATGAAATCAGGTCATGGCAATTTTCTTGTTCTGGGCTCAGATGCCTAAGGTGGTCTGTGGGCATGAGTCAAGCCTTTTCCCCTGCCGTGCTCTGAGCGGAGACGCGCGTGTCTCAGAAACACGAATAAAGTACAGATGAAGCACAGCTTCTCTGAAAGCTGCTGAACCAGAAGCCCAGACCTCCCTGTGTGTTCTCTATGGAATTTAACCCAAACTAAAAGAGAGAACATCCCCAAATCTGCCTGTCCCTTCAACCTGTCCCCTCACAACTCAACAGAACAGACTGTCTGCTTCCAAATTCTGCTGCATACCAACTTTTATACTGCAGAAAGTGTTCAGTGTGAAGTTATAAAATGAGAAATTAACAAAATGAGAATATAGGAGACATGAGGAGACGACGAGAGGTTAGTAGAAACAACAGATGTAAAAGAACACGATGAGACATGAAGAGATGTGAAAAAACAACATGAGGAGAAAAGATTAGAAAATATGAGATAAGACAAAATAGTGGGGAGGGGACAAAATGAGAATTGTTTTTAAAGAAGATGGGGTGGTGAGGTGATGAGCTGAGACAAGACATGAAAAAATGAGAAGAGAAAACAGCAGATGAAGATGAGACATGATGGAGGAAAGGAGACGAGATGAGGGATGGACACAAAATGAGATGACAAAGGAGGGTGGAGATGACACAAAAACACCAGATCAGAAAAAAGGAAAAAAAAAAACTTTTTTAATTTGACTATATGAAAGAAAATGAGTAGAAGTATTAAGAGACAAGGTGAGAAGAGAATAGATGAAACAAGACAAGACAGAGACAAGAAGTGCACTGATGTCTGTTCTCCTCTCTCTCTCTCCTGCATTGCTATGTATGACAGCACACTGAGACACTTTCACACAAATACGATGGAGCTGAGCCAGAGCCCAGATGATCAATGGTGTGAATGCAATGACAGCAGAAAATCTCTCTGCCAGACCATATCCAGGCCACAGTTCTAGCGGTTCTAGCGTCTGCTTCCTTAATATCCATTAAAACCAACAGTCCGCTGCAGTCTCCTCTCTGTGATGAATGTGCTGGCCATTTGTAGGCTGAGATGTACAAGTGAAGATAAGCCCGCTGCCTCATCCTTCCCTAAGCCCAACTCAACCATATGACCACGGGAATCATGACTAATGGCCTATCAGAACCCAAACTCAACCGTCCCCGCTGGTCTGTGCTATGTTTGCCAGAACAACAGAACGCTTGCATGGGGCTCCTGGAGACACAATATGATGTTTTAACAAAGTTCAAAACAAAGTTCAGAAGGCGCACATCAGATACTTAGCCTAATTAAACACAAGTGGCATGCAATGAAGTCGATCAACACACGGATTCAACGGTCTATCAGCATTCGGTCCGCACCTCTTGCCATTACATCACAGACTCAACTTCTCCTGTCCAAACAGCGAGACCTATGCTGGGGATCTTTTCGGATCCTCCGGCCAATCTGCCGGCCCCAGGATCGGTCTTTCTCCGCCAGACACGGCCGCCGAGCTCCAGGCTTCGTCGCGGCCGCTGCTCTCTGCTTAACCAGCCACACGCTCTCCTCCACCGGCGTCTTATCATTCGGATGCACGGATTTCATCCGTGCCAACAATTCCTCCGATCGGAAAGTAGATCGTATTTAAGCCTGAGGCAAACTCGGATTAATTCCGACGCACCGTCCTCGCAGAGGGTAAACAAAGCAGATTTACACGATCTTCCGTCACCCCGCAAACCAATCAACCTCACTCCTAAATCCACTCCAGCCGCCAAGGCGGCCAATAGATTGAGGAAAGCCCCGAAATCGCCTCGCTCGACACCACCATTGTCCCGCTAAAGACCCGACTCTCTGCGAGCATCGGGTCTCTGCAGCAGGCCTTCAAAGAGCCTGAGCCCCGCTCCAGTTCTCACCGCAGCAAAGCCTCACTCGCTTCCCACTTCGGCTCAGCCTTCACCGCAGCTCTGCCAGCCGCAGCGCCGTATGCAGCCGGGCCTCTAGCTTCTGTTTCCAGATGCTCGCGCGAGGCGGCCTCCACTAGCGGCGCAACCACCAGTGTTGCCAAATAATCCTCAGGTAAAATCGCTAAAGGCAGGTAATTTGTTGATAAAAGTTGTTAAAGGACGTCGAGACATCATTGGATGTTAATGCCACTATGTAACCATGACACAAGTGCTTAGGATACACACTGGAATTACTCAAACTTTCCTTATTTTTCACCAGCATTTTTACCTGTAATTAATTTACACATTGCATTTCAATAAATGGATAGAAAAGATGGATAAGATTAATTTTAGTTTTGTGGATAAAACCAACAGTGGAAGAGGAAAGTTTTAAGGCAACAAGTGCAAACTGCAACTTAATTCATATGTGAAGTGCGTACTGCTAGGCACCTCTCCCAAAGTATCTAACGTTACCAGCCGATGTGCCACTTGGCTGGCTAGCTCTTTCAATATCTTTCTTCCTTGCACGATTTAAAAAAAAAAAAAACATTACCAATAATTTAATTTAATTTTTAAATCACCACATTTGCTGCTAGTAGCTTGAAAAACAAGTTACTAGGGTAGTGCAATAAAATGGCTAAATCGGCAATGCTGCAGGCTAACTGGACATTCCAGCATGTCCAGCTAAAAGTCTCAAATCACTTTTCCGTGGCCTACAGCAGCAGAAGCAAGCACGAGGCTGCCTCCGCTTGCAACACAAGCCCACACATCTCAGTCGCCTACCAGCAAAGCTTATCTGTCCGATGCTATGAGTATTGATTTCCCGTGACACCGTGAATCTTCACATCTTGTGGAACACTGGCCAGAGCCTCCCAGCCATACAACTTACCTTTTCCACCCTGCGGCCGGACAGTCTTACCCATCCAGGCTGCGAGCTTCCATCTCCAGTCAGATGACGGCAAGTGCCTCCCGGCCACGCAACTTTACCTTTCTGTCTTTACCTGTCTGTCTCAGTGAGTCTTGATCTCCCGACGGACACCGGCGAGACAAACTTACCTTTTTAAGTCTCACGCTTGGCGATGCTTACCCGTCCGACACAGTGAGTATTGCGCTCCCGTCGGGCGTCGGCGAGAGCCTCCCAGCCAGACAACTTACCGCTTCATCCTACGGTCGGCAAGGTCTTGGCCACCCAACTAATTTTCCATCCGACGAGGCCTAGTCTTCAGTTGCTACGGGTCTCGTCCGCCCTCCGAAGACCGTCCAACTGTCTTTTCTAGCCTCACACCTTTTCCCCCCGCCTGGCGAGGCTTACCCATTCGATGCTCTGTGAGTCTACTCGCTAAATATATGTAAGTGTGAACTCGTGAAATACATAATCAATAGCAGTTCAATATAATCAATAGCAGTTTGTGGGGGCAGTCATGGCCTAGTGGATAGAGAGTTTGACTTCTAACCCGAAGGTCGTGGGTTTGAGTCTCAGGTCCGGCAGGTGGGGGAGTGAATAACCAACACTCTCTCCACCCTCAATACCATGACTGAGGTGAGACCCTTGAGCAAGGCACCGAACCCCAAACTGCTCCCCGGGCGCCACAACAATGGCTGCCCACTGCTCCGGGTGTATGTTCACTACTGTGTGTACACTTGGATGGGTTAAATGCAGAGCACGAATTCCGAGTATGGGTCACCATACTTGGCCACACACCACTTCCCTTTTTCCTTTCCCTTTCAATTCCAACTATACTAAAATTAACTACAGATAATAGTGCAGTTCAATTCTAAATTTGCAATTCTAAATCTATCGTTCTGACTGTCTACCAACCTATTGCTCTCTAAGAACTATAAACATTCAAACTTTCAGGCTTTTTAAACTTTAAGCCAACTTTCTAAGTTCATCTTAAACTGTACATAAGATAATGAATTTCAATTTATTTGAATTCTACGTTTTTATTCAAATTTGAAATACTATTCCGAATACTGCTTGATACCTCCATACAAATTCAATTCAAATTAAACTGTAATTTAATCTCAGTTTATTTCTAAATTACATAAAACACTGACATTGGCTTTCACAACAATTAAACTTTGGACTTTAAGACTTTTTTTATCATTTATAAGTCTGCTTCAAACCTCTTCTGTTAAAGCAACATAAGTGTGGGTGATATTTAGATATCAGTAGTATTTCTATGCGTGTAAAAAATCTCGGCAGAGACTGTTTAAAATGCAAAGCTTGTATGTTTTTGGCAGGAGCACATTAATGATTACAAAATATGTCTTTAAGCAATGTTTTACATGAATATGCTTTTGTTTCATGGTGAATAATTACCTTGTTTGGTTCTCCACACATCCCTGCTTGCCAATCCATAGCCAATTTTCTAACTTCTAGTACTGTTCATAATGTCTAAGTAAAAGCTGCCATTCCCACGGCTGCTATAATAAAAAACAGTTAATTTTGCATTAAAATCTAACATGTTTGTGTTAGAGGATGGCAGATAAATCGAAACATCTGAGGCGAGCCAAGCTGAGCCGCAGAGCTGAGCCGAAGGATCTTCCTTGGTTTCCTTCAATGAAATATTCAGGTTCACATCAATACAGACAATCAAATATAAACAAGTCTGAAAGGATATTTCCGTCAGGTTCAGAGAATGGTGAAAAGAGGTCCAAACAAGATTTTTCTCACTTTAAATATTGAAGACTGTAGTAATGTTACAGGGTAAAGCTTTTAAAAAGTTCTGCTTAAAATACCCGTTCGACAAAGCAACCGAACGCATCGCATCCGTACACAACTTTAAAGTCACATCAAATGTTTTTTTTTGTTCCTCTCGCAGCCCCAAACACAGTAGACCACATAACTCCAGGGTTTGAACTATCTCCAGAAAACTAACTTTTAATGCATATGCTTTTTATTCCAGCCCCATAAAAATGAAATAAATAGCCTTCTTTACTGGATCAAAAACCGCCAAGTCTTTTTCATTAGCTGCATTGCATACCTTCAGGGTAAGGGTTACCGAACACCTCAGCAGAGCAGCAGAACTATGAGAGATAAATAAACACTGCTGCACCCATGTGGGCCTTCACTTCCTCTCATTCTCTTTGTTCCACGCTATTCTACTAAATAATAGAGCCCTGGCATGTACCGGGGGCTCGACAGTACCAAACACAAGATTAAACCAATTGTTACTTTTGTGCCGAGATATAGAGAGAGAATAAATAAATGAACCAATACAGTTGGAGAGAACTCAAGCCAGGGCACAACAGGTGATGTTTTGTTGGATCATTCAAGAGAACTTGAGGAAATGAATGGTTCCTGTAGCCCAAAGGTGTCTAATCCTGTTCCTGGAGGGCCACGTTCCTGCACAGCTTAGCTCTTAGCACACCTGAACCAGCTAATTAAGTTCTTGAGGCTTAGGACAAGATGGGCTGCATACTTGCCCACCATAGAGTAGGCGATAAACAGTATGTGACTATTGTTAACATATTGCTGTTAGTACTTATAAATCACATATTCTGCATGACCATATTCTACATCCCTAATCGTTCCCAATACCTAAACTTAACTACCTTACTAACTATTAATAAGCAGCACATTAGGAGTTTTTTTAGGTAAAAGTCAAACTTAATGGTTTGTTAATAGCGAGAAATGGATCTTAAAATAAAGTCTGACCGAACATACTATTTAAACGCTCGCAAGTACTTTAAAAAGAAAGACCTAATACATTTTTATGAGATTTATGCAATCTGAACAGATTTGAGGTTAAATGATCCTTTTTTTTTGCCATTGGATATCAGAGATTTATTTATTTATTTTTTATCTCTTTGTCAGTGGAGGATTTGAGGACACAACAATTCATTTAGATTTTTAGTGATTTTTTTTAAAGGGGTCACATTATGCGATTTCAAGTTTTCCTTTCTCTTTGGAGTGTTACAAGCTGTTTGTGCATAGATAAGATCCCTGAAGTTGCAAAGACTAGAATCAGTTGCAAGTCTCAAAACCAAAGAGATATTCTTTATAAAAGTTAAGACTTGTCCACGCCCTCCTAAAACAGCTCATTTAAACACGCCCCCACATGTCTACGTCACTGTGTGGGAAGATTTGCATAACACCGCCCAATTGTTTACGCAAAGAAAGAGGGCGTGATTTTTATTCTCGCTGTAGTATTGTTGCTGCCATCGGCGCCATGCCCTGGAGCCGCTGTGTTTCGTTTTGAAAGTCAGCTTCCAAAAGTGGACACAACTAGAAATCAGTGGTAAAGTTGTATTCATCAGTAATTCATAATCAGTAATTATGTCCCCACTGGATGCAACAAATGCCTCGTTTATAATGGGTTTTATTTTTTTGGTCTCGTCGCGCCGAGACACGGCATCACAATACGGTGAGGGGCATAACATTTCCGTTACACGCTTCAAGTATTCGGCCAATCACAACGCACTGGATAGCTGGCCAATCAGAGCACGCCTCGCTTCTCAGAACGATGAGCTTTGTAAAAATCGACGCGGTTCAGAAAGGCGGGGCATAGAGGAGCAACAATAATGTACAGTATGTGGAAAATAATGTGTTTTTTTAACCTTAAACCACATAAACACGTTGCATTACACCAAATACACAAAATAATGTTCTTTTTAGCAAAGTCATATGACCCCTTTAATCTAAGGTAAATGTTAGTTTAAGTTAGACCCTTGACTTGTTTAATTTTTTAATTTAATAATTATTTATAATTCACGGGGCATGGAGTTATTTAATTCCATGAAATACATTATTCATTATAGCCCATAGGTGAATTCAACAGAAACGTTCCATCAAAATTCATAGTTTGTTATTATTAACTCTTCTATTAATAAACATAGGATACAAAATATACAATTATCATCATTATTATAACTATAGTCAAGATTCATGCATTCACGCAGAACATTATTATTCGACATAAATATTTAAAAATAAATAAATAAATGGAGGATGGCTTGCTTTGATGATTTTCCATTTTGTGCATTAAAACTAAATTAGCAAATGCATCCATGTATTTCCCTTAATAGTAGTATATTGGGTGATGCATCCTTATCATGTACATGCTAAACTCATTTTTAAATGTGGTTTAGCAGTAAAAAATATGGTCATAACTTAGCAGTAATGCACACTGTTCTTCCGTAGGGCATCTGCTTTCATCTTAATTTACTAGAAGCTTCCAGTCAGGTGCTTTGGACCAGGTAACTCTGCAGGAAGGTGGCCTTCCTCAAAAATCAAGAGCAGAATCAGACATCCTTACTGAAGCTCAACTGGCAGAGCATGGGATGACAAGGTCATGGGTTCAATTCCCAGAGAAAGCATGTACTGAAAATGAATGCAATTTTGGTAAATGTGGACTAGAACAAAACCTTCCATCCATACAAAAACACTGGGTAAGACCTGTATCCTGCAGCTTCTAAAGCCGGGCACACTGTGCGATTTTTAATAATCTTTTGCGATTGCTGCTTGTCACACTGTACGAACATGATCCCCATGTCAGACTGTAGGATCTCAGTTGTCTTAATGTCAGACTGTACGACAGTCAGTCAAGACGCGATAAAAACGGACGTACTCAAGAAGACTTGTCCGGAGTTTTACGTCATCAATACGTGACCCGCGTTCTCTCGCTATAATGGTAGCTAGCAAACAACAGCAACGTGTAGCGTTAGTTTTATTGCATGTCTTGATGTTAAAAAAAAAAAAAAAAAAACGAAAAAGACGACGTGTGTGGAGCAAGTCATGGCTGGGCAAAAGAGGACTTTATGGACTTCCAGTTCTACAGAGCGAACTTGAGGTAATTTTGTTATTCGAGTTTAAACATCCTGCCCCTTAATAAATAAACTTTAAGTAAACTTTACCTTGTACATGTATTGTTTTTACAAATAATGAATGGTTTGAAGTTGTCGCGCTAATTGCGTCATCAAGTTCAGTGCTCCTATTGGTTCTTGGTTTGATGGTCGTCGTAGGAGATGTCACACTGCAGGAAACTTGAGGAAAGTGTCTGAAATCTTCTGACACTGCCAGAATTTAATCGGAGGAAAAAATTTATCGCAACGGCCATTAATCGGCTGTCGGTGAACATGTCAAACCAGCGATCTAGACAACCAATTTTAGCCTAGGATTATAGGAATCTTTTAGGATGTTAGGATTTTCAAAATTTGTCTCAGATGAACAAATCGTGGCCAAAATCGCACAGTGTGAGCCGGGCTTTAAGCAACAAAGCCCATGTAAATGCCTCCTGTACAGTCACTTATGCATCTTTCTTTCCATTTTGTAGGGCCTGTAGAAGCTGCACAGCACCATTACAACTACAATCACTGAAAAATAAGCTTAAATAGCGCTGGAGGAAAAAACTATCGGGAAAAGTTTACAAGTTTACTGGGAAGGCAGCTATAAAAGCTTCTTTATAGCTGTAAGGAAAGGGACGGGCCCGTCTTCTACCTTAGACAGTAGACACAGAGTATTACTGTCAATCAAACTAAATGAACCAAAAAAAGTCCTAGTGAATGCGAAAAGTATACATCTGATTATGCTTTCTTTCCTCAGCCACATTTTAGGGCATCTTTGCGACACGGTGGACAGACTGTGATCCGGACAGCCGTGACTTTGGGTCCTGAGACTGTCAGCTAGCTTTGGGATGCAGACAGAGTGACAGTAGTACAAAGGCAGGGAGGCATCTTTGTTGTGTCAGAGTTCGCAACAACACTGTGACTAAATAATGAGACGAGACGTGCTTCATCAGAAATGTGAAGGCTGTGTTGTTGTGAGACTTTGCACCAGAAGAAAAGATAGTATGCACTATTCTCTTTGATGAACAAGGTTTTGGAGTGCTTGCCCTCTGGACTCCTGATGTCACTTTTGCTTTCTGTGGGTGATATATGTGGATCCCAGCAGCCTGAATGTCAACCAGATCTCTCGCAATGTTTTTTAAAGTCTTCTACAAGTTCTGAAGCAGGAGGCTAGAAAGAAACCAGTACAATGACAATTTTAATGCTGTAATACACTGTAAGATGAAGCACACTTCACCACTGTGAGTATACTACAACAAGATGAGTAGTCTTCCAGCCTGACACATCAGAGAAATGGAGAAATTTAAATATTCATTTGAAAATTTTGTTTATATATTAATAATTGCACTGGACAATTTTTTTTTTTTACAGTGTATAGATGTAAAAGAGTTCATAGATAAATATTAATAAATAAAAAATGAATGAAATATAATTGTCTGACTTTTTACTTTAGTGGAAGTGTTTAGCCTAATAAATGCAAGTTTCTTTGTTTTAATTTAATTAATTGAATAATTGCTCTAAATACTTGAAGCACTAACTTATTTACTTAATTGAGAAATACACAAAGACTACATGACATTGATTGATTTAACTCATTTTATTGATTTATAATATATTAACTTAAAATTATAAATACAGTATATAATATGCAAGATATAATAATATTTTATTATTTAAAAGCTACTTACCCCCTCAAAAATACTAATTAAGGACAGATTAATCAAGAAATTTTAGTTACATTTTAAATAAATATTTAAGAATTTCTACATCAATATTGATTGATTTTGATCTACAAAACAAGAAAACAGGTGATTTGCTATATGTATAATTTTAAAGCCTAATTTCCTTGGAGTCACCCGATGCAAATTGTCCTCATTAAGGAAATTAATGAGGTTGCTAGGCAACCAGATTTGCTGGCAGGTCTCAAGCATCTCCTTAAGTAACCCAGCAGCCTCTGTAGGTTGCAAAGCAGCGCACCCGTCTGCTCTGGGGCTTCAAGTGCTAGCTGACATTTCAAAGACTTTCAGCGTAATTCATTATGGACGACTTCCAAGCCCTGATTAAAATGATTTGCTCGATAATAATTTAACCTACTGATTTTCCATCTGTGAGACCTGACAAGGCTTTGGAAAAGAATTTATATGGAAAAATAATAATAAACAGAACAGGAACTCTGAAACCCAAAATGTAAAAAAAAAAATATATATTTTTTTTACACACACATACATATACACATATATATATATATATATATATAGATAGATAAATATAAAACTCAGTCTTGAAGTATTCCCCTTTTCCCTCTTAAATTAAATTGGAAAATAATTTCTTTAAACAACCTGACTTTGCAGAATGGAGTTACACAGACCATGGCACTTAATTAGGTTCTTGGTATCATGAGTAATGATAGATAATATAAATGGTCTGCTCTTGGGGAGAAGAGAATTCATTTTTATGAATGTTAATGAACTTGTGAAATGTGTTTTCAACACTTCAACATTGTACTGTGCTGGTGATTCTGGATGTTATTCGACTGTGATTCGACTGATGATTAAAAAAATACAGCTCTGTCAGATAAATGTGCTCTTAAAAGGATGTTCATATGGGAAAATAATAATAATAAAACACCACACTATACTCCATCTGAAAAAACTTCAGTTCAGAATTTGGCTGTTGAAGCAACAAACTGTAAAATATGAAACCTGATCTTGTTTACACTAAAACAAACCCAGCCTAGTGCAATGACCTGAAATAACTTGATACTCTGTCACTCTGAGCAAAGTCACTTCATGAAGGCTTCCCATCATTGGTAGAATCTGTCTGGAAATCACTTGAATATGTCCTTATTTCTTAACTGTATTCCCCTTGTTTCAAAAAGAGGAATAATCCACTCCAAATAAGAGAATCAGAGCAGCTCTTTCGCTCAAAGAATAGAGTAGATCTCTCCAAAGCCACACAGTCACGCTCATCAGCACAAACACCCTCTTTACTTTGAGTAATTACCATTTCTCTGCAATAATTATAGCACCTCAACTCAACCACCCCTCAAAGACTTTCCTTAATGTACGGGAAGCCAAAAGGCCATTCTTCTAAAGAGCCTCTCTGGCTACTCTAGTCTTTTTCTACGCAGCCCATTAGTCTCTATTAATATACGACAGTCAAATAGTTTTTGTGGAAAGCTGGAAAACTTCAAACCTCTGACGGCCAACGAAACATGATAAATTTGTATTGGAAGCAGATGTGCTGGTGTGGTTGATCTATATGGGTTTTTTAATGATGCCAATACCAATATCTAGAGAACAGGGTGGGCCTTGGGTGGTACAGTGCAGATGTATAAGATGTATACAACTTGCTGCAATGCATTGAACTGTTATTTTAGACAATATGTACTCAGAATTCACAGGAAAAAAAAGCAAGAGCATATACAGTATATTAGGTGGATATACAGATTCTTCAGAGTTGAACAGTATAATTGGAAAAATACTATGTTATTTTAAGTCTAGCTAATGTTTATAAATGGCAGGTCAGAAGTTATTAGCTATTGCCATCTGATTGTCTATAGTTAGTGCAACACATTGTCACTGCCACCCTTCTTTCATAAGACAAAAAAATTATTTTGTGTTACAGATTTCATTTTCATCATTGCAAGCAGCCTAGTAAAACGTGTGTGACACTATGACTTATCTTGAACTGAGAAGGAATGAAAACAATACAGTTTTGTCAGAATAGATAGCTGAAATGTGCTCAAAATGTTCGACAGCTTAATCACTCATAGGGCCTGTACATTTTATAAATAAATGTATAGTCAAGTCAGTTGCTAAAAATGCATTTAACAGTATTTTTGGTTTAAAAATGGCTTTTTTGTACTTTTACTGTTCATTAATTAAATCCCATTCCTGCACCGTTTAAATTTCTGTATGTCAATAATAACATTTTCAAACATATGATCATTTTAAGCACCGTACTGGCACAAATTCACAGCCAATTTTGTAAAATAAAAAATAAAAAAAATAATAAAAAAAGATAAACTGAATAAGCTATGTTAACTATTGTAAAATAAACATCAAATTAATTATTTGATATTTTATGTGAAACTTACACACTGCAATTTTATGCTTAACCTACACACTGCACCCCCCCCCCCCCCCCCCAATGTATTTGGAAGTATTTTAAAGATAAATGTAAATGTAAGTAAATAAGTAAAAATATTGCCTTAAATAACATTGTCTTCGTTATTGCCAAATGTTAAAGTATAGAACATTTACACTTTCAGAGTAAAAAATGCATTTCACAAAAATAAGTGTCTATAAGTATAATAAAAATTATGTAAAATAAAACAAATTGCATTAGCATTGACCACTGAAAACACCACACCAGTTGTCTGGTGTACTGTCTGGCATACACCACCCTACCCAGCTCAGGAATTCAAAGCTAAGGGGTTTTTATTTGTTTGTTTTTTGCTGCATGGGGTGAACTGGCCTGGTTTTAGGGCCATGCTGGGATCAGGTCACAGACAAGCCTGGGATTACTTTTACGTGGCGGTACCCTGCAAATTCACTATAACAACCTGGTGCAGGTCCCATTGAAACCCATTAAAATTGCAATAGGATGGCCTGCGGTATAAGTGGCCAAGCTCAACTGCTTTTCTGTTGCTGATGAGAGAGCATGTTTCTGGACAGGAGTGTTAATGCAAAACATTTTTAAAACAGCTGCAAAGAGAAAACAACAACTATTTTTATATTATTTATTTATGTATTAGAAAAATGGACCACTACACACTAACAAATCCATTTTTAAAGTTACAATCCTGCTGATGAGTCACATCCACATCCATAAAAACCACACGAGTAACAAAGGGGTAGGGATCCACAACGGTCTCATCGAAAACATGCCAACAGTTTCTAACAGCAAATCACCTCTTCTTTGACATGAAAAGTGAAACATAAGACACCCTGGTCAAATTTTGACAAGATTGTTTCTGTAAAACATTCCCACCAAAGAAAAGAAAATTCCATTGGAAATTCAATCCTTTTATAGAAGCAAAGTCTTGAAAAAAAACAAACAAACAGGTTTTATTTGATGGTGTATGTTGCTTTTCTTAAATAAATAAGACAGAGAAAACTAGGATATATAGGGTGGTTGACAGTTTATTGAAAGATCTAAAGTTTATTGACAGTTTATTGAAAGATCTTTTTTCATTTGTGATTCAATTTGCATTATAGAAAGCACATTATAAAAGGTGCCACATGTCTTACATTTCAAAAGTTCATTCTTGATTTTTACGACTCTGGGACCAAACAGTAGAGTGACATGTAAAATATGCTTCTGATGTCATGCTTGTAATCATATTTTTGAAGCAATATCATCATTTAAAAGTGCTTGTTTAGCCAACAGCAAATGATGAATGACTTTCACAAATAGACATGTAAAATTCAATTTGCAGTTGTCAAAAAATCTGATGTGGAATTTTTCAAAAGACACAATCTCATTACAGAAGAGACAAAGTGTCTTTGCTTGGGGATTTGACGCGGCACAATGCAGAAAAAAGTTTACGGAGGCTGCGCTGTTCATGCGTGTCCAGTCTGAATATCTTTACATGACAACTAAAATGTAACTATCAACCACGTTCACGGCGAAGCCGCTGGGAATGACGCAGAAGGCTTCTCTCACACAGTTATAGACGGTTGAATTGTTGTATTCGAGGTGGGGTTTCCACGCAACACAGGTCTGCCTGTCTAGAGACGCCAAGCAATTCATGGAAGAGGCTTGAAAAAAAAGGCACTCCCCTGTCAATGCAGTGCTTCAGCAAGGCTGAAATTGTATAAGAAGGGCTCCCGTGCTTGGCATGCAGTGTGTTATATCGTGTAAACGCGAGCGTGCATACAAAAACATGAGAAACACAACCCAATCAGCTCTGTCTAATAACCACTGAGAGCTGAGGCACTGTTGATTAATAGCATTAGTCAAGGCAAAAGCATGTAGAGTATTAACTGTAAATTGGCCTTTGGAGGCAAGGAGGCCTTGGAGGAAACCATTCATTCATTTACATATTAATTCATTTTACATGAATTTATTTACTTTATTTTAATATGAAGACTCAAGGCCATCTAAAGCAGGCATGGGTAACTCTGGTCCTGGAAGGCCACTGTCTTGCAGAGTTTGTCCATTCTTAATGAAACACGGCTGAAAAATATAATAAAATAACCTATAATCTTCCAGATTGCTTGAAAATTACAGGCAGCAACCCTCTACCCACAAACTGGCAATAGAATTGCCTTTGGCTAGTAAATATTTTAGATTACTTGCCAGACTATATGTAAACTAAAATGGCACAGATTTTTCAAAGGTACATTTATATGTGATATGATTTCAAACAGCAAACAGCATAACAGCAAAACTTTTAATAAAATATCAGTATTTTTTTATGACAGAATTTTAGTAAGTAGAACTTGTAACAACCATGTAGAAATCAAAATGAATGCATATGTGTCATATTAAATAGAACTAGAATTATGGACTAGTAGTGAATGAGACATTTGTCATTCAGTGTTTCTGTAAATAAATAAACATTAATACTGATAAAATAACACTACAACTAATACTGCTATTGTACTGAAAAAAATGTTTAGGTTTAAAAAAAATTCACACAAAAATGTCTTGTAAATTTGTACAATTAATTACAAGAAAAACACTGAATTAAAAATTTAATTTTAGAGTTGAAAGACTGAAATAATATTTTGTCAATCATGCATCCTTGGCTTCAACGTCAAAATAAATAAAAATAAAAATTTACAGTGTAAACACCCACTGTTCCAGGAGTGGCTTTTGCCACTCAATAATTACAAACCTTTTTTTTGAAGTTTTTTTGAAGAAAACCAAAAAGAAAGAATACCATTTGCATGTAACATCAATGTCAATTCTGCATGGTAACACAGAAAGTGGAACTTTTAAACGGTCAATCAAAGTGTTCAAGTGTAGGTGAGTGAAAATATATCAGTGTTAAACTTATTTTAGTCTGTAACTCAGAACACTGGCAAGGGAAATCTAACAATGTATTGGCCAATGGCTAAAGATAGACATTATTTAATTGCCTAGCATGAAATTTAGTCACATATCTGAGTGATTTACTCAAGTGTTGAGAATTGAGCAGGTGTATCTGATTAGACACAATCCCACTTCTAACCTAAGCTTGTTAGGTTTCAAAAGATAAACATACTGTATATATTGTTAGATATATTGTTCCAAATTAAATCAAAAGTAAACGTTAATGGATCAGATTCATAGGCAGTATAAAGAACTACACATGTAGATACTTTGCAAAACCTGTTTGAACTTGAGGTGAACTGAATTATAAAATAATATAATATAGCATATATGATTTAAAATATTGCATTTTTCTTATGCAATTTTTTTTGAACCAGTCTTTCATAGTGTTTTGAATATCATATGCGAAAAAGAAAATGCATTATTATTTAAGCTTCCCATAAAGCATGCAGGCCAATAAATGTTTGCTTACAAATAAATTAAAATAAAACAAATAAAATAAAATAAAATAAAAATGATTTCCCTTGACTTTTCCAGGTAATTTCATTTTTAAGATTCCAAGTATTTCTTGACCATCAAAACCCAGTAAATCATACCACTTTCACAATCTGATAAAAATGCAAGACACTATTGGCTTTTCCACTGCGTGGTACAGAACGGCACGACACGGCTTAGTTCGGCTCGTTTTGTGTTTCCACAGCAGTTTAGTACCGCTTTAGAGTGGGCAGGATTATTCACGTGTCGTTGTAGTTGCGCCGCCTCTACTGCCATGACTCCTGAAAAGCTTTTTAATTCTGCTCGCTCCACCATGCTCTTGCTGGATCCGCTCCTTGGCTATCAATGAGAGGAACATTTGTTCTTCCTCAACAGACAACGAAACAGCCATTTTTTGGTTGTTTAAAAAAGGTGCGCTCATTCAAAACAGTTGCGTTCGATCCTTCGCTGGCTGTGCTGATTTAAATCTAGCGAGTCTGTTGTGTCTCGTGCGGAAAGTTCAATGACGCAGGCAGTGACGATTTTCTCCGGCCAATCAGTGATCAGCAGAGTTTAAACGTCATGTTTTGGTAACGGTACAGCTCGCTTGGAACCTCGGCCGAGGTGGTACTAAAAAAAGTACCAGGTAGTACTGTTCCCAGTGGAAAACCCACCGAAAGTGAGCCGAACTGAACCGTGCCGTACTATGCAGTGGAAAAGCGCCATATTCCAGCTGACTATGAAGCTTTTGCCACGAGGAACATAAGAGGAAGAGACATGGACATTTGCCTGCTCTCTCTGCCACCAGCACTATTAAGAAGTTTATGCTTCAGTAAGCCAAGCTGTGTGCTCCAATAAGGCTAGCATTCGCTGCAGCTGAGATGCTGATGGTATCTATTTGAAGCCTCACCAGTGACTAGAACTCACAACAAGCTTATAGGGAGAAACGAACTGTGTGGGACTTTAAAAGAGAGATAAGGATTTCACTTTGCAATCTAGCTATGGGCAAAAAGCCCAGAAAACAGCACGGTTTGATTGCAAAGAAATATGCCAGACCCCTGGACTCTAATGTTATCAACCCCATCTGTCAATATCAGCCAGAGGAAGAAAGAAAAAAAAAAAAAAAAGCATGGACAAGACTTCTATTGACTGGTTAAGAATGTGGATTAAACAGATCATAGAGGCTGGATTATGAGCTCTGTCCAGGGATCTGATGGCAGCAGGTTTTCAAGCGGTGCTGCTGGAAAATGGACTGACGTAAGGGAAATGGTGACCTTTGTGTGGGGCCCGGCCAAGTCACGGCACTGCAGCCCATATCAGCGTGGTCAATGGGGCAGCCGTCCAGCATCTGATGTCGAGCGCATTACCAGCCAAAATATGCATGGAGCATTCAGGGGGCATTAACAGCTGACACCGGAGCCGGACAGTGAACAGCGTGGTCTCCAAACATAAGGCCCATACTGTGGCTGATCTGAATCAGAAAGCCTGTGCTTCTAGTCTTGCTGAAAACACAGCGTTTAAAGTGTATTGGATGCTGGTGCCCCCGCTATATGTCAAAAAGCATGTGGACTCCTGAAAACACAACCACTTGGTCATGATTATATGTGATTACATGTTATATGCTGATACATGTTTAAATTAATGTATAGAAATTTTGCATTCTCATCAGCTAAAATTAGAGATGCACAATTAATCAAAATCAAATCGAAATTAAGAATAAATCGGTTGGTTTAGTGCGATTATGAAATTGCGAAAGGAGTTATGCGCAGTTCGTCAGTGAAGTACAGCTCTGTGATCAGTAGTAAATGCTTAAGTAGTAAATGATTGAGTTGCTTATAACATGCATTTGAAAAAGCAACATGCGTCAAACATCTTTCCATACATGCGAAGCATTTATGAACCTCTTGTACAAAAGACACCACTTAGTAACATGTTTTTACCCCAAACTCACCGCATAACATCAGTCGAGTGTTTGAAATAAAATCCTTCTGTGAGATGTTGTGGCTTCTTACACAGAATAAGGTACACAACATATTATTTCATAGTATTCTACGCAGTGATAAAGGCTATGCCAATTAACATTGCATTATGAATATACTTTATTAAAAAGATAATACATGAGAAGGCTTGAAGAACTCAGATAAACCATATATTTGCATTGAATATGATTGTTTGTTCGTTTGTGTTTAACACCATTCCAACTTTTGTGGCTATTTTCATATTTTCATCAATGAAAG
Organism: Barbus barbus; assembly: GCF_936440315.1. Lineage (NCBI taxonomy): Eukaryota > Metazoa > Chordata > Actinopteri > Cypriniformes > Cyprinidae > Barbus > Barbus barbus. The sequence continues at coordinate 19,130,468 of NC_136732.1, forward strand.
CAGTTCAATCTTCTGTTTATTCAGCTACCACAGCCTTTGCTGTATTGCGATTCCAGTTTAATTTCAATTAAATGTGCAGCTCTGCAAGACCACATTCAGTAAACCGCTTCTTTATGGACCTCTCCTTTATATTTTATACTCACATGGTCAACAAGCTTCACTGGAAAGATCATTTTCACAAGCATATACCAACTTGGAAATGGTCAAAGATGGTCTTTTCAGCAATCTCTTCGACATTATAGGCATGATAGGCATCTCACTTGGATGCTTACCAAGCTACTAGGCCAGTTGTTATTTTCTTAAACAATCACAGTCTTCGCTATTTGTCTGACACCCTGGAATAAACACCGACTATTCAAGGAAAGCAATTACCATCGGGTCATTATCTATTGAAGCATTGCCTCTTCAATGCCCATGTCTGCTCGCTCCACTTTAAACATTCATGTTGTTTCCCACAACTCCTCTCGAAGACAAAAACAAGAGAACTTCAGCGGCCGACAATCGCTCTTTAGAAGACGAACGGTAATTATAAGTAATTATCGGTGTCTTCAATTAAGTGAATAAAGTATGGAATTTAATCTGGCTGTTTAATTGGTATAATTTACTCAAGAGGTGCCAGTGATTCCTCTTGAGCATTTCTGACTGATCCGAGGAGGAAGAAGAAACGGAAAAACTGTCGTAAAAACAGACCTCGCAACTTCCAAGCCTCACATATGAAACAAACGTGCCTTTGCCAAAACATGCCACCCATCAGCCATTATTGAGAGGAGAAAGGCTGGATGGGTGATGGAGGTGAAAGCTCGCTGAGGAGCGTCTCCGATGCTGCTTTAATGTGATCCCCGTTGCATCTCCTCCCCATCTGTAATTAATTCTCAATTAAAGTCAGCAGCCCGCAGCCCTGATACAGAGAACGGGAAGGAGGGAGGCCTTTGGAGTCTCATTAGTAGATTTACATCGATCAGATACATCTGTTCAATAACAAAGAAGGAAGACGTTCTCAAGTCTATTTTTCACCTTGCAGAGGAGGCGAGATAAACGCTCGCTAGCCAATGTCGAAAAAGACGTTGGGATGGGAAAGAAAGAACCGGAGCAGATGGGCAGAAGTGCCATATAATGCAGATGAATGAATGCGTTTGGAAGCTGGTAGGATGATTAAAAGAGGTTTAGAATGTCACCTTAAGGTGAAAAGCTGTACACGTGCGTTTCTCCTGAATTACAACGAGCCTGTCTGTTTATGATTGGTGTTCTTCTTGGTCTTGTTTTGTTCACCGTGGCACAGACTCTCTCTCTCTCTGGCATAGTTGCAGATAACCTTTTGTTTCTACGACATAATTTGTCATAAAAAAAACTTATTTTGAACCAGGAAGGTTATAACTCACTGGTCTATGATGCAAAGACACAGAAAAATGGAACATTAATATATCTGGGCAAAAGCTGCTTGAGTAACAAAAGAAAGCACTGTGGCAATAGAAAACTAAATGAAAATGCAGGTGAAATAAACCTAAGGCTTTTTCTTAACAGCATAATATGTGGGTAAATCATAATTTATTGTCCCTAAGTAGCCTCTAAAGCTGACATTACAGCATACACAATAGGAAAAGACAAATATTATGTTTTAGATGATTAATAATTTGATTTATGTTTTCATATTAACTAAAATTAAGAGTTGTTTTATTTATTTTAATATTAAGTCAATTAAATTATGATTTATTGTAATATATTTCCAATAACAATGTTCATTGTCTTTTTGCAGTGAAACCCTGAAGGCAAACTTCATACAGAAGATCAGTATTTAAAGTGTCTGTCTCTCAGTTTTTGAGGCACACATTCAAGACCCAATCAGATCAAATAAATCATTCTAGACAACAAAATCTAGTCAAAGCAGAAAATGCATACATCATGAGCTTCAAGCGTATTAGATGATTCAAGTCTGTATATTTTTCAGCTTCTGTATTCTTCAGTCCCATATTTCAAAAGTACCATATCACCAAAAATTGCAATACCTCTGCAAATTTCCTCACCCTAATTTAATTTAATCCTCCATACAGGCAAGTGCTCAGCAAACATGACCTAGTTTCACTCACCAGAGAGAAACTTCCCTTCAGCCTTCTCAAAAAGACTTTATTTACAATTTCTAAATGTCCCCCCACACAAAAAAAGAAGTAAACGTAGAATTGAGTTCAGAAGAGACGCTCGTCTAAACTGAAAAATACATTGCTTTGTCTTGCCAAGTGCATTATTGGACAACACCTTCTTTTGTGGAACTTGGGCAACATGAGTGTTAATTAGATCTGTCCCAAAAAAAAGCTATTTAGCCTGCACCAACATGAAAAACAGTGTTTACTGAAATCATTGTAATCTTTGCACATTACCATCACCAAACATGTAATTAAAGGTTTGGAGTGTGAACTGTTTTTTCCCTTGCGACTCACAGAAGTGAGCGCTTATCACACCAATGGCACATTTAGAAAAGCTGCAGACAGTATTCCCTGACCGCATCACCGCTAAGATGCTAACTTCACTGTGCTAGTACACTTAAAGTAGCAAGAGCAGAGAAACTGATAATGGGTGTACTCTGCCAGGCTTGTCTTGCCAACAAAAACCGTTGCGGTGCTACTTAATTTTATACCAAGTCGTTTGATGCACAAAGTCAACAGGAGGTGGGAATGTGGTTTTCTTCCGAAGCATTGCACAACAACCAGTCAATGACACCGACAGATGCTTGTTCCCTGTTAGCGGCACAAAACGCACAGCGAGAGAGTGGCAACCTTGAGCAAATGTACAGGATTAAAAAGAATTACACCGCTCTTAGTAAAAGCAACTCGCTAATTGCGACGCGCATGTAACATATTGCTATGTTTGTAGTGCACGCTTAACTCAAATGAACCCGAGTGCAATAGTCGCTTAACCGCTTATAAAGTAGATTAAAGTCCCTGACTTATGAGGTCATTAAGTCAGAACACTGAACATTTAAATGAAATGTAGCAAAATGTTTGTACTGCTAAAACGTACGTGTTTAACTCACTTCTTTTATCGCAGTTAGTGTCAAGGTGCATTAGCCAAGCCCATGCTAACTAATCGATAGATAGATAGATAGATAGATAGATAGATAGATAGATAGATAGATAGATAGATAGATAGATAGATAGATAGACAGATAGATAGATAGATAGATAGATAGATAGATAGATAGATAGATAGATAGATAGATAGATAGATAGATAGATAGATAGATAGATAGATAGATAGACAAGTAATCCACACGACTCCAGTATATCAATTAACGTCTTGTGAAGCGAAAAGCTGCATGTTTGTGAGAAACAAATTCATCATGAAGAATTGCTTCCAGCTAAAATGCAAATCCTCTAAGCATAATATTTATTTCTCTAGTGCAAATCTCATCTGAATCTGGAGAAAAATATGCACTGATCAAGCACCGTTTACAAGCGAAAATGGTCCAAAACAGTTCTACAAGTGATGTAATGCTAAATTTCTCCAAATCTGTTCAGATGAAGAAACAACCTCATCTACATCTTGGATGGCCGAAGGGTGAGACAATTTTTTAGCAAATTTTCATTTTGGAGTGAACTAAAAAGGGGAAAAAAGGTAAAATTTCATTTAATTACAATAATAATAACAATGATATTTAATAATGATAATTTAAATAATTCAGTCATCCAGTCATCAGTCCCCCCCCCCATTTTTATCATAATCTCGATATGATATATTATCGTCCGGCGCTAATTCAGGCTATTTATAGAACGTGCTTGGCAGGCGACTCAGAGACTCCATGCGGGCTACCAGGTGCCCGCGGGCACCACGTTGCTGACCCCTGGCGTAGAGCGTTTCACTCTGAAATATACAGGGAAGACTAATTAAAAGCTCAAAGCTCAGAGCTCAAGACAGCACGGCTTGCCTGTAGCCATCGAGCGGCAGTATTCAGGTGCACGAGCCGCGAGTCTTGATCTATCTAGCAGCTTTGGACACCGCAGGATACGGCTTCTTTTCCTGCTCCGGCAGAACCGCCGCGGTGCGACAGATGGACAGACACAACAACCCTGTGTGTCAAAACCCGCTGTAACATTCACTCTAATTCAATTATAAAATTGATTGCCGGGAAGTCGGCTTCCAGCTAATAAACGCCTTGGTAAGCATGTTAAGACTTAAAAGCCTTCCAATGCAAAGCTAAACAAGTATTTCCAGCGGTCTGGAGTGAAAAACTGGAACCAATTATCAGCAATTAAAAGTTTTTTTTTTGTACTTTGCTTCTCATCCGATCTAGCAAACAGGCCCAGATTTGCCATTTAAACGTGTTAAAAGTTCACTGTGTTTATGTAATCGCTATTGACCTTTAATTATATTTACCTTAAAAAGCGCTTTGCAATTGCATAAATTAGATATTTATGAGTCGAAACGTATGCATTATTCACTGGTCTATTTGCATGACAAATGGATCTGGGAATTAATTGCAATACTTAATAGTTAATGCAGAATCAGGTACGGCCGGGCCATTGGTTTCCCAAAATATCCCATTCTTCAAAATTAAAGATGGTGTTTTTTTTCTCCTATAAATTTAGAGAGGTGAATAGGTTGTTTTTAATGTTGTGAATGGTAATGGACTCCTTGTTAAAAGGCTGAAAGGCCATCACAAAGCACATACACCAAATGGCTGCACTGTCAAGATACATGGACGCTCTCTATTTTCCAGAAGTGAATTATGCTTTCAACAGGTAACTAATTTCAGTTGGTGAAAAGTCAGCTCTTCATAATACATTGACATTTCCACACTCGTCTTTAGGACTAAATTAATCCGCCTCAACACAATGAACTCGGGGCCACTGTCTGCGGCTGCACACCGCCGAACACACCGTCCCTGCGACACATTGGAGTGTTTCAATATGTCACACATGAAATCTTGAGCTTGATCTTCCTTTTCAGAACAGATTGCTTTCTGTTTACCCACACACTTCTGTCTCTGCGATGACGGGCGCGTGCGTCTTCTGACATGAAATGTGGGCTGAGCGAGAGTGCGCCACATAAAAGGATTGACTGACAGAGCTGGTCGCTCGGTGAAAAGCAGGATAAGGGATAAACATGCTGAAGATAGATATCTTCCTTTTCATTTTTTCCAGCAAACACAGAACGTCTCTTTCGTTCACACGTCTAGCCAGTCTAGTCCAGTTTTTCCTCTGCTGAATGCGGGTAGTGAACTAGGCATAATCTGTAGTGATTTATGAGATGCTTTTTGAAGCATTTCAACTACTGCTAAAAGCACTAGTCGGACTGATTTTTATTATGAGGAACATTATACTTTTTTCTTTTTGCTATATATAAATGTGCATCAAAAATGTATTTATAATTTATATATGTAAATATAATTTTATGAGGATAAACAAAGATAACACTTCATTTAAATTGTAATAATATTTCACAATATTACTTTACAATGTATATATGGCAAATTAAACAATTATCCTGTGAAGCCTATAAAATCTAAAGTGTGTTTTTATATACAATGTTTTTAGAGAGTATAATTTCCAAATGTCCAGAGGGCAAAAATATGACAATTTACTAGGCTCCTCCATAATAAAACATAGCCTATGCATTTGGATTGACTTTTGGGCCAATTACTCTATGCAAACTCAGAGATGACAAATCGATCAGGAATAAAATTACCACATGACCACAGTGTTTGTCAAAAAGCATTTAGGTAATTCATCCAGGAATTTCTCCTGGGTGGTAAGAGAAAAAAAATGCAATAAAATTACCTATTAATGCTGAAATTGCATCATGTCAACATGTAAAACAATTACAGTCCAAATTGGGCTATAGAGAGTCATTCCTGTTACAATGGCAAGCTCCAGCCTTCGCTATATAAATGTGTCATGGGATCATGAGACAATTCTTTCCATATTTCAGTCCAATCAATCATGAAAATTTAATTTCTCTGCATTCTCAGGATTCCGGTCAATTTAGCAATTGCTCAATAACGCACCTTAGTGGTGGCATTTCTTCTTTATTTTAATGTGTAATCCGACAACTTCTCTGGAATAGCCTGCGAAAAGGCAATTTATCTATCATCCGTGTTTCAGTTCGATATCGGTCCTGATTAATGTGTAATTGGAGTCAATGATAATGCTTTAGCAACATTTAATCACACTTCAGGTCCAACAGAGCTGCCAGTAAGCAGACAAACACAAATTGCTCTCAAATACGCAAACCCTTTCTGCTGTGAGCAGTCCAAACTTTCCTTTATTGGTGGCTAACAAGCTTCCTATCGGGCGTGAGGGAGGCCGTACACGAGATCAGGACAGGCCCTTCATTCACATTTTCATTACTCTTTTTCTTATCTGCTGCTTGCATCTCTAATAATAATAATAATAATAATAATAATAATAGCTTTTATTTATAGGCACCTTTCAACACACTCAAGGACACCGTACAGTAAAATACAAAACATAAAACACAAGCATTATAACATTTAACACATTAAACAAGCAAATCATTAAAAGCTATAACAAATATGTTTTTATCTGAACTTTAAAATGGGAAATTGAGTCCAGCTGGCGAATGTGCAAAGGTGAAGAGTTCCATGACTTCGGCGCTGCACAACTAAAAGCCCTACCACCAAAGGAACTGATGGTTCCTCTTGTTTACTAAAAATAGCACAGCAGCATCTCTCCAGTCTGCAGGAACGAGTGCTATATGTCCTGACTTCTGATTTGATGTTGTATGCAGTGTCCTCTTCCTCCGGCTGCATTATTTCACCGTCAGAGGTGTGAAAGCAGAGGGCAGGCTCCCCGACTTTTTTACGTCATAGTTCAGAGGCGGGCCGGGCATCGGGCCTGTTTTGGGTTTCTCCTTATTTTATATTGTAGACATCTATCGATTAGTGATGAAAAACATTGCCGCGCTGGTGGAAACAACACGAGACCGTGCCGCGACTGAGAGCAGCTCGATGGTGTTTAGTGTCCCGCAGCAGCAGCGAGTGCAAGTGACTTCAGCGCAGCTGAATAGTTCTGCGTTCAAATGCATGCAATAGGCTAAAGCTTGCTGAAAAACCCCAGCAAACATAACCATGAATGTGTCTGCGGGAAATAGTAAGGAGATATTAGAATTATTGGTCACACTTTATATTAGGTGGCCTTAACTACTATGTACTTAAATAAAAAAATAAGTACAATGTACTTATTGTGTTCATATTGTATTGCAACACACTATTGCTGCTATTGAGGTGGGATACGGGTAAGGTTAGGGACAGGTTTGGTGGTATGGGTAGGTTTAAGGGTGGGTTAAGGTGTAAGGGATGGGTTAAAAGTGTAATTATAAATGTAATTACAGAAATTAGTTACAGATGTAACTACATATAGGCATTTTTAAAAATATAAGTACAATGTAAGAACATGTATGCACACAATAAGTGCATTGTACCAAATTATTAATTTAAATGTAAGTACATAGTAGTTAAGGCCACCTAATATAAAGTGGGACCGAATTATTTACTAATAAACTAATGTTTTCTGAGTCTGTGTCGCAAGGATGACGTTACTGATCCTGACCCGCCGTCTCCTCATTAGACGCGCCTTTAGAGAGTGCATCTTTATTGATTATGATTAAGATTATAATAAATGAGTTTTTGTTTTAATTTTTTAAATTTCTTTAAGTGATAATTTAAAGCTTTCTATAGATATATTTATCATGTCTGTGAGGCATGTATTCGCTCAGCTTCGGTTCATTTTTGTGAAGCGCTCCTGTTCAAGACGGCAGAAAGCGCATCATGTTTGTTTTCTTTGTTTTATAAAAGAACTACCTTTTGTTGGTATTGTGAGTGCACACAAATACAAGTAGACCCTTTACAGGTCCGAATGATGTATTACTCTTACCTTTATCAAAAAATAAAAAAATGACGGCGTAGGCTATTTTAAGTTGTTTCCACTGAAAAAAATTCAAAGCTGGTGCCTCCATGTCCAGCAGAGCGCGCTTTAGCTTCCACTCTCCGCACAAACTTAGATATAGGCTAGCGCACATTATTATTATTTAGCGTTTAAACATTGTTATATGCTTGAACTGTTTTAGTATAGCTATAGATTTTATTTTAGGCAAGTCGTGATGATATGAGAAGGCTAAATTGATCAAACATAGGCTATGATCAGCTCATGCCGCTGGCCGCTTGGTCGTTACTTTAAAATAAACAAAACCTTATAGGCTATTTAACGAACAAAAATGCTCCAAACGTTTTTCTAAAGTAACTTAATAAAAAAACAAAACGAAATATAATCATTTTGCCATTACACAAAACTGAACTATTTTAATAGCTGAACAGTAGTATAAACTGTTTTAGGAGAAGGGGGAAAAAAAGACTCGGGTCGGACTCGGGCCGGTAATTCTGATAACCTGTCAGACGTAGGCCGGGCTAGGGCCTGAGCGTCTCGGGCCAGGGCCGGGCTAGGGCTTAAATTTGAGGCCTGTGCAGGGCTCTACTCCTTTCATGGTTGATTGCCGCCATTGTAACTGCCACCGTGCCATACAGGAGGCAACAATCTGCTTTGGAACCTCAAAAAACGTATTTTCTTCTTTCAAAATGGTCAGTGAAAGAAAAGGCTTATTCCATGAAGTGAGGGAGGTGTGTAACCTCAGAAAAGGTTGTTGTTAACCTCGAACTACTGAATACATTATTCATTTCTATCCTAAATTAAACTGTTAAAGGTAGGACATATTGCACATATGAAGTAGTTATTAATTAAAAGCATATTTATGACATTATGACATTTTCACCTGTTGGATATAGTAAAGAAAGTATCTGAGATATGAAAGGGCAAAAATCATAAAAATGCAAACATTTGCTGTTTCATTCCAGAATATAATTGTATAATAGCTGTATAATATTTTATACAAATACAAAATAAATAACAAAAAATAAAATGACAAAAAATGAAAGAAAGAAGTTTAAGATAATTTACTTTAATTTGAAGCCCAAATTTAGTCTAAAATAAACTGTTTCATTTAAAAAGTGGAACAGTTAAATATGATGTAAAATGAAAACCGATTTAGGATATTTTCATTGTTGAATACAGTAAAGAAGATCTCTAAGATGGGGCAGTCCAAAATCAAAAATGCATTTAGTTTTTAAAACCTACTACTTTTCACACAGGGTTACTTTTATAATAATTTAAACAAACATACCTAATAGCTGTTACAAGATTTGTGCATGTAATGCTTACAAACAAAAGTTCTGGGACACCAAAGTGTAGCCTATACTCGTGGAAAGTGCCTTAACTGGATTCTCTGGGTCTCTGCTTTAGCAGTGACAACAGACTCATTTATTTAAGAGTGAAGGAGGGAGTGGATGAAGACAAATGTGGGCAGAAGCCTTGGGCTAGAACAGGCTCACCCTAGAGATGCCCCAATTGACTGATGATGGCTCTCAATAATTAACTTCATAAAGGGGCCCTACCAGCCAGCAGGTGTATTAAAACCAGGCCACATAAACGGCCTCTATTGAATTAGCCAAGCCTATGTCATTTTTCATTTGACTCCTCAGAGCCAAATCACATTGATTGAAAATGGACGTGTCCATTCAGCGAGAATATGAGCAAAGGGCAACGGCTCGAACCCTCCTGTGAGTGACAGGACAGAGATGTATTTCTCAATCGTGTCATCTCCTCCTGATTACATTTGTCTAACACATCATTTACTACCTGTGGAGAGGAGTGCAAGGAATGATGACAAACAGCTGAGAAAAGGAGAAGGAAAAAAGCTCGCTAACGCAATTCGAAATAATAACAGCAAATCACAAACACATTAATTCAGCTCAGAACAAATCTGATATCTCATTCTTTTCAGGAGAGCATATTCCTGGAATTCAGACTCCAAAAAGCTCGAAAATGGCTTCCTTGACAGTTTCTGATTTTGCTAAAGCCCTTTTTAAGTAAATCAGTCCACTCAGCAGTTCTTTATAATGCTATTTTCTAGTCGTGTTGTAATGCTATTTTCTAATCAGCTCCTACTTGAGTGCAATGAATGAAAAAAAGCCAGAAATAGCCTAAAATTCTTTGTCAAGATTACATTTCAATAGCATGTCAAATAAACTAGATGATTTGACAGTTGTATCAAATATCTTATATCCGGCTAAAATTTAAATAAATATTTGAAACTATTATTAATTAAATAAATACAAAAAATGCATTATAGTATAATATGATTGCATTTAATCTAATAAATAATAATAATAATAATACAATTTGCTCTTGCTATAATTCCTATCATAATAACCTTTGCCAAGCTCATTTTTCAATGTCAAATCACCTATAATATATGACAAAAATGTTTAATTAATTAGCTAATATCAGGATAAAAATTTAAATAAATAATTGAAAAAAATTTAACAAATGCAATAATAATAATAATAATAATACATTATTCTTGTCATAATTCTTTACCAAACTCATGCATAATTGAAACAATGAAATAAATACAAAAAATCATTACAGCATAAGATTATATTTCATTCAATAATAATAAGATTAATATTAATAACAACAACAACAACATTAAAAATTTGTTATTGCTATAATTCCTATCATAATAAGCTTTGCCAAGCTCATGCTTCAATGTCACATCACCTATAATGTACAACAAAAAATGTTTCATTAATTAGTTAATATCAGGATAAAAATTTAAATAAACAATTGAAACAATTAAATAAATACAAAAATGTATTATAGCATAAGATTATATTTAATAATAATAATAATAATAATAATAAAATAATACAATTTGCTCTTGCTATAAAAAATTCATAATAACCTTTGCCAAGCTTATATTTCATTGTTAAATCACCTATAAGTAGGGCTGGGTATCGAGTTCGATACTTTTTAGGCACCGACCGAATTGCCTCGATACCACCGAGTATCGAAAAACGTCTTGTCGATCGGTACCAAATTTCGATACCTAAGGGATTAATCTCATCACCGTCAGTGAGCCAATAATCCTGCAGCACCAGGTGTGTTTGACTAGAAATGGCGATGCGCAGATTGATCAGTGTTTGACAGCCGCGAGAGCGTTTCGAAAGCGCATGGAGCAGTCTGCTCTTTAAATCGCGCGGTTTGTTTACTAAACACAGACTGAAGCTCGCGTGACGCTCGCGGTGATTTCAGCGTCTGCCGCCTAACTAAATGAGGACATAAACACATGAACAACATCTCCAGACCTGCTGTGAGAGTCAATTAATGAACATTTTACCGTTTGATTCGAGTAAAACTAGCGTCATATCATATACACACAGAACTGTAAAGGTATTCCAGGCAACCCGTCAAAATAAATTTTCGGTTTTACTTGGAAGACACTACGGCAGAAATATATTAATATTGTTCAGCAGACAGTACATACTGCTACTACTAGGTTACTATTAAAATTATTAAAACTTTTTTTTTTTAGTAATGATCACACACCAGTTATTCCATGTTTTAATTTTAATAGTAACCCCCCTTTGTTTGCCAAAATAAATAAACTTTGATTTTCAATAATTTAAAGATAAATTAAATTAATGTTTTATGTCTTCATTTGAAAACCAGATACAGAACACAGAATTTCTGAGGAAAAATAAAACATTTCATAAGGCTATTTTAAGAATAAATTTAAATAAACTAAGTTGTTTTTATGCATTCAAATAATTAGACATACTACACCAGAATTTAATAACAATAAAACATGTGGTGAAAGAAAATAAAACACCCACTTATGAAAGTGGATGAAGATTTTACATTTCTTGAAGTCTTTAACAACCTAGAAATGATGATGTGTTTTAAAATGAACACGCACTAATGTAAACGTAGCCTAACAGATGTGTAAACTGAAAACTATTTGAACTTTATTAAAATTATTTATTTATTTATTGTGTTGCATATATTTTGTTCCTTTGTGCAGTGGCTCAGGAGATGAGGCTTTGAGTCTGTATAAATATCAACAAGCTAAAAAAAATTGTTTTTTGAGATAATGTAATCTTATTAAAACTGATTTCATAAAACTGGTATCGAAAAAAGTATTGTTCAGGAACCGGTATCGAACTCAAGGTATCGGTATCGATATCGAAATCGAAAATTTTTGAACGATACCCAGCCCTACCTATAAGATACAGCAGAAATGTTTAATTAATTAGCTAATATCAGGATAAAAATGAAAATAAATAATTGAAACAATTAAATAAATGCAAAAATGTAAATAATAATAACAACAACAGTAATAAATTATTTGCCAAGCTTGTTTCAATGTTTCAAATTTAAATCAAGTACCAAAATGTCAAAATAGAAAATGTATTATAAATTACTATAGTATAATAAGATTGCTGTCACGGTTGCTTGAAAGCAAGTAATAAATTCCAACATCCAACATTTATTGAACAATCCAAAAAGACAGGCCGACAGAAGATGCAAACACAGCCTAGTATAACGGGGACTAGACAATGACTGAACGTGAGGGAAGGGTATATAAAGGCAACACAAACAAGATGATAAATCAAACACAGCTGGACACTATGATACAAACGACGAGCTGGAATTGAAGGAAACAGAAACTAATGACCAACATATGCTAAAAGTCTGTGAATGTCAAAACTAAAGTCCATGAACCAAACTGACGAACATAACTGTGACAGTTGCAATCGAAATAATAATAATAATAATTCTATCCCTATTTGCTCGAACTCTAATGAACTAAAACAGTATTTTTCAAATGTTTTGGGACTCTTTCAGACAAGAAAATAGTAATCAGTTTTACGAGTTCAAAATACAAGTACCTCGAAAAGCTTGTGGCAAGTGTTATTTGGTGCACATAAGTGCCAAAACATGAAGGAGTCTGGGGGCTGTCAAGTTCCTTGAGGAAAAGAGATCCACGTGGCTGAGCAGAAACACCGCACATGGCTGCTATCGCTGTCACCACACAAACACCACAGCCCCGTTGCTTGTACAGAGGAAAATAATCGGCTTCCTGTGAGCACTTCCTCTATTGTCTGGTTTCTTGCTGGTGGTACTCGGGACAGGATGAGTCTAGTGTGGAAGCTGTTTTATATGCTGAGCGCAATGGGAGCCTGAATAGCTCGTAATGGGTGGAAACATCAAAGATCTCAAATAATGAATGATGAAAAATTCAGCAAGGTAGAGGAGGCTGCAAGGACAAAGCGATGAGAGGTAGACACAATATCTTATTTCCAACCTTCTACTTTCATCTGCAGTGGCAACAGAAAGCACTTCTCACCAATGGGGTAATTATCGCCATCATGAAAGTTTCATGCTGTCTAGAGGGGAAGCCAGTGTGGAACAATAAGAGTGACTTTCAAAGGCCTGTGCTTCGCTGTCCTCCCCTGCGTTGGCATTCACCTCTGGACCTCTCTGCTTTAACAACTTTCTCCCTTTGTGTGGCTCAAAGAGAAGAAAAGACAACCAAAAAAACTAGAGGAGATGGAGAAGCCGTAACCACACAGAAGAGGAGTAAAAAAAATAACTGTGCACCATTTGGATTGCGGCACAGTTATCCCTCAGCACGCGGATGCGATAGGAAACACACAGAGCAGCATCGCTTATTTCATGCTACATTAACAGACCAAAGGGACGTTTCTGAGGCCACGGAAAAACTGAAACCAGAAAACACAGAGCTCAAGAAATAATAACGCTGAAATACTGCAAAGCGGCATGTGATGAAGTTACTAAAAATCTCTTTTCTTTAGGGATTGATCACCGCGCTATCAAACAGAGTTGGATTAATATATTGACTACATAGCTCAACAATTCATAATGCTGATTGCGAGAAAACAAAGATCTGCAGGGCAAAGGAAACGAGCATTTGCAATGAAGCCGTACTGGAATAAATATGACCGCCTCAAGCTGCTTTCAGTGGAGCCTCTGCTTTCCACATTTCAATCAGATGCATTTTCACACTGGAATTTCAAATGGACAGCTTGAGAATGAATGAAAAGTTGCTGTGGCCACAAAGCCATTCACGTAAATATGCATGTGTGATTGCACTCGATACAACATATCAAATCAGACAGCCATTTATTTTAAAGAGGGATGGCACAATATCATTTTCCAAGCAAAATGTTTCACAAAAAAGACATTTGTTAGGTTTCAAATGATAAACAACAGAAATCTTGTTCAGAATTGTATGCTTGTGTGCTCATGCTAGGCTTTGAGCATTAAAATTACTTCAGTCCCTGCAACAGATATGAGTAGCAGGATATTATGTCATGGTCTGGGACTTATGTTTTTAACAACTAATAAAAATAATATATAGATAATAACAAATATAGCATGTTAGAATACACTACTGTTCAAAAGTAATATATATATATATATATATATATATATATATATATATATATATATATATATATATATATATATATATATATATATATTATAATGTAATTTATACTAGTGTTTTATTTGGTTACGTGTTTATGTGTATTGTTTTATCTTGTGCACTTTCTGTACTATGAATACCATCTTAAGCTGGAGTGAGCTTCTAAGAATTGGAAGTTGTTCCGGAGGCAGTGTTACAGTCGAGTTTATCCGCTCGCATAATATCCCGGTGGATATAGCAAGAACCCCCAGCTCACCATGGATTACCATCCCAGGGGTGCGGCGGCGCAGAGACAGGAAGCAGAAGCGGTGCGGCAGAGCCGGCGCGCTGGCTAGGCTAAGAAGGCAGCCATTTAAACCACCACTTCCCAGCCTATTTCTCGCGAACGCCAGATCCCTCGCAAACAAGATGGATGAACTAAGGCTACAGATTGCTGCCAAAAATGCGGTAAGAGACAGTTGTGTACTGTTAATCACGGAGTCTTGGCTTCAACCATCTATTTCGGACTCGGCTATTGGGCTAGTAGGCTACACTGTACAGCGTCAGGACAGGACAGCGGACTCTGGTAAGAGCAGAGGAGGGGGGCTCTGTGTGTACATTAATAACAGCTGGTGTACAAACACAGTGACTGTAGACAGATACTGCTCCACGGACTTGGAGTATATTACTGTTAAATGCAGGCCCATCTATCTTCCGAGGGAGTTTACAGCAGTCATAATAACCGCTGTTTATGTTCCACCGGACGCTAATGCTTTCTCGGCTGTTGGACTTTTACATGGGAGTATTAGTAGACAGCAGAGCATGCATCCTGACGCTGTGCTTATAGTAGCAGGGGATTTTAATCATGCGGACCTGAAAGCAGCACTCCCTAGATTCCACCAGCATGTTAAATGTGCTACTAGAGGAGTTAACACTCTGGACAAGGTCTACTCTAACATCAAGTTGGGCTATAGGGCGAGACCACTTCCACACCTGGCCCAGTCTGACCATGTGTCCCTGCTTCTGATCCCCGCATGTGCCCCCCTCTGTAAAACTGCTTCTATCAGCACAAAAGTCATCAAAACTTGGCCTGATGGTGCCTCTCAGCAGCTGCAGGACTGCTTTGACAGGACCAATTGGGAGGTGTTTGAACATAAGGACCTGGGAGTGTTCACAGACAGTGTGCTGTGCTATATAAAGACCTGTACAGACACTGTCACAGTGGACAAACGCATCCGGGTTTTTTCCAACCAGAAGCCCTGGATGACCCGGGAGGTCAAGCAGCTGCTCAGAGAGAGAAACATCGCTTTCAGGTCTGGAAATCGGGAGAAATACAGTGCTGCCCGAGCAAACCTGAAGAGAGGCATCAGAGAGGCCAAGCTGGATTATAGGAGGAGGATTGAGGACCATTTGGACAGCAACAACAGCAGGCAGGTGTGGCAGGGAGTCCAGCATCTCATTAATTTCAGGACTAATCCTGGAGCTGATGAGGGTGATGCCACACTGGCAGAGGAGCTAAACCTCTTCTTTGCACGCTTTGAGGTGGAGCCGCCAGAGACAGCCACGCCACACCTCAAGGCCTTGAGCAACTTAACTCTCACAGTTAACGAGAGGGAAGTTAGGCATACGCTGAGGTCCGTGAACCCAAGGAAGGCTGCTGGACCGGATGGCGTCCCTGGCTGGGTACTGAAAGACTGTGCGGATCAGCTGGCTGGAATTTTTACTAAGATCTTCAACCAGTCACTGGAGCCTGAGTGACTACCGGCCAGTTGCACTCACACCAGTGGTAATGAAGTGCTTCGAAAAACTGGTGCGGAGTCACATTACATCATTCCTGCCTGCAAGCTTTGACACTTACCAGTTTGCCTACAGGGGAAACAGATCCACAGAGGACGCCGTGGCCACAGCCCTCCATGCTGCACTTTCCCATCTGGAGAAGCAAGGGAGCTACGTCCGGATGCTCTTTGTGGATTATAGCTCGGCGTTTAACACCATTCTTCCCGTCAAACTTGTGGACAAGCTTCAGGACTTAGGGCTTCCACACTCCACTTGCATGTGGATTAATAGCTTTCTGTCTGATCGCAGTCAAAGGGTCAGAGTGGGCCGATACACCTCTACAGCCCTCAGCCTTAGCACCGGCTCTCCACAGGGCTGTGTTCTGAGCCCTTTGCTCTACACTCTTTACACCTATGACTGTACCCCCGCTCACTATAGTAACACCATTGTGAAGTTTGCAGACGACACTACGGTGGTGGGACTCATATCAGGAGGGGATGAATCAGCTTATAGGGAAGAGGTGGAGCGGCTCTCATGGTGGTGTAAGGAGAATAATCTGCTCCTCAACACCATAAAGACCAAGGAGCTGATCATTGACTACAGGAGGAAGAAAACGGACATTACTCCACTTTTCATCAGTGGGGACTGTGTAGAGAGGGTAGCTGACTTCCGGTTTCTGGGAGTCCAGTTAGAGGAGGGCCTTACTTGGAGCACAAACACCTCTGAGCTGCTGAAAAAGGCCCAGCAGAGACTGTACTTCCTTAGGGTGCTGAGGAAGAACAACATTACTCAGAGACTACTGGTGTCCTTCTATCGGTGCTCTATAGAGAGCATCCTAACCTACTGCATTGGCGTATGGTTCACCAGCTGTACAGTGGCTCAGAGGAAAGCGCTCCAGAGGGTCATAAACATGGCACAGAAGATCGTAGGCTGCCCTCTCCCAACACTGGAAGATCTACACACTTCACACTGTATTAAGAAAACCCAAAGTATCCTCAAAGACACATCACACCCTGGACATGATCTGTTTGAACTGTTACCATCAGGGAGACGATACAGGACAATTAGAGCCAGGACAAACAGACTAAAAAACAGTTTTTATCCAACAGCTATAACCACTCTCAATAATCAAAAACATGATACTTTTTTGCATTTGCTTCCACTCTGCTTCCATATTTGCATGCATATAAATCAAGGTGAATAAAAAGCAAAGTCTAGTGTGATCACACCTTGAACGATCCATGTCCATTGGTAATATGAAGGACTTCACACATTTACTAAATATCACCTGTAAACCGCCGGTGAATGCGGTTTATAGGTTTCATAGAAAGAGAACGATGCACCAAATGAGTCGCTGTAGAAACTGAATACTTCAATAGTTGCGGTGCACTCAACACGAGAGACGACACAAACGCAATGACATGTGAAATAAAACGTCCTCATGTATTATAGAAGAGTGGCTTGATTAAATGCTGGAAATAACGGAGGATGGGCAAAGAACGTAACAAAACTCTGAAACATGTACAGTCACACACAAGAGTATTGGACAAACTGTACTTCATAATGATGTTTAGACAGCTATAGAAGAATTCATATGTTCACGTTTTTTTTATATTTAACTTACAGATCTCAGCTTAAGTTTTGCTTCAGTTTCTATTCTATTCTATTCTATACTATTCTATCAGTTTAAATAGTTTGTTTTGATCATATATTATGTTAGGGCTATATTATAAACCTGATAAATAATTGACCTTGTTTTTTTGACTTTGAGTCTCTTGCTCATCAAGGCTGCATTCATTTCAAAAATACAGAAAAAACAGTGATATAGTGAAATATTATTGCAATTTCTAATATTGGTTTCCTATTTTAATACCTATACTTTAAAATAGCATTTATTCCTGTGATCAAAGCTGAATTTTCAGCATCATTACTCCAGTCTTCAGTGTCCCATGATCCTTCAGAAATCATTCTAATATGCTGATTTATTATCAGTGTTGAAACTGTTGTGCTGCTTAATATTTTTTTGGAACCTGTGTTACTTTTTTCTTTGATTCTTTGATTAATAAAAAGTTTAAAAGAACAGCATTATTCAAAATAGAAATATTTTCTAACAATAGAAGCCTTTACTATCTATTTTATCTATTTAACACATCCTTGCTGATTAAAGTTTATTTAACTTTCTTTAAACTTTTTTAAAAAGCATCTTTAAAAAAGAAAGAAAACAATTTCTGACCCCAAACGTTTGAATAGTTTATATTGTAACACAAAATCTCTATTTTGACTAAACACTGTTCTTTTTAACTTTTTTTTTTTTTTTAAATATCACAGGTCCCAAAAAATACAGTATAAAAAATAAAATAAAATAAAAAAGCAGTACAACTGTTTCCAACATTGATTAAAAATCAGCATATTAGAATGATTTCTAAAGGACCGTGTGACACTGAAAATACTGCTTTGCTTCACAGGAATTAATACAATTTTAAAGTCTATTAAAATAGAAAACATTTATTTTAAATTGCAATAATATTTCACAATATTATTTTGTGAAATAATATTCAGTATTTTTTATCAAATAGATACAGCCTTGATGAGCATAAGAAACTTCTTTAAAAAAATGTAATGAACAAAACTTTTGAACTGCAGTGTATTGAACAGTAAAAATGTTTTCTCAGGTAACCTAAAATGTACATCATTTAGTTACATCAAATATAAATAGCACATTAAAGTTAAAAGTTACACACTTTATTTGTGTGCATGATGTACAGGTCTGGTATAAAGAATGCTTTTGCTCAGGTGCCCGAAATGTCCGCCCAATAGAGAAAAGTTTTGCTCAGCAAGAAAAAAAAACATTGAACATTGCTCCCATGGGTCCTTAAATTTGATACAACTAAACTGAAGAGTTTTTAAGGCCTTATACCATTTCACGTATTTAAAAAGAAATAATCTAAGAAATAATTTTTCAAATTGCCTTAAATAGATTTTTAAGAATTCTACAGATACCTTGTAAATAGTAAAATAAAACTCTTTCCTTGATATTCGTTGATATTTGTATATTGAAAATGTTTTTGATTGACATTTATAGTCTTTATTTTATTTGGACTAGTTAAATTAATTTTCGGGCTACCAAAATCTGAAGAGTACCTGCCCGAAGGGTTACCAGGGATTTTGAAATTTTGCGAGCCCTGGGTATCATTATTAAGATGATCAATTTAACAATATTGTTATTTTGGGTACCTCAACAAAGAACCATTGATTTCCTCCACTTCTCTCTTTGTAGAGGACATTAGTGTGAAGGAAAAATCATACGAGATGTATGCTGCGACATGTTTATCCATGTTAATATTGAATCAGGGCCGTAGATCCTAGCACATAGATAAACTTTGATCCTACAAGGGCAGTTAATGTAATGACCATGCCAGTCAAGTGCTTATGAAGTACAGCCCAATTTCCCAAAGTCCATCCTGGGGATTTTGCCCAGTAACACATAGTGCCAGTTTAAATGGCTAAGCTGATTGCATTGCTTCAGCCGCTACCACAGAACAATTAAGGATGTGACATCACATCCAATAGTGCGCTAATGGGCTTGGCTGGATGTATGATTGCTTGATATTAGTCTGCCATCGTCTGGGCTGGGTGAGCTTCTGGCTTCGAGTCTGGATGCCACAGACACCAGCTGGGCTGAGTATAGGGTCAAAGCAGTAGCGCTGTCTGGGAAGACCGCCAGGCTCCCAAAAGGTACAGATTCCCTCGGTTGCATATATGCGGCAGTGAACATTGTCAGCAGTGGCATATTGATTTTATGTACGTGCCCCTGCTTTCTGTCATAACGCAATATTCTGTCAAAGCACTGGCAGGAGAGCACCTGTCCAATTATTGAGCTGGCGTATAGCCAACCGCCTTAACTACATCTACGAAGAGCACATATATATCCAACATGTCTTTCAATCCAACGCACAATTTTACTTCAGAAGAACACAATTTATATGCGTAAAACTACATATGTTCAAAATGTGACCGTCGTTGGCGTTTATTCACTTTCCAGAAAGTTCCTCTAAAGCAAGTCATTTTTGTAATAGCCCTGCAGCAATTTCCAGACATGCAATTACAGTTCATTGGGAAAGTATTGCAATCTATGTAACTGCTTCTTGAAATTAGATTTAAATAAAATATTTCAAATCAGGAACAAAATCCAGTAACAATGGTATCATAAATTGTGCTTCTTAAGCCCAGCTCACTCAAATAAATAAATAAATAAATAAAATTCAGTCTCACCCAGCTAATACAAATCAATAACCAAATGACTGACTCTTGATCCTTTCATTCCTGTACCATATTGGGTTTATATTTTCTCATATTTTAAATATATACAGACACACACACACATACATGAGTCAACCGGTGTCGTGAACCATTAGTCTGCCCTTTAAATTATGTTACATATGAGAGTATATATCAAAAGCTTTTAGATGTTTTTGAAAGAAGTTTGTTATGCTCACCAAGCCTGCATTTATTTAATCAAAAATACATTAAAACAGTACTATTGTGAAATATTACTACAATTTGAAGTAACTGTTTTCTATTTTAATATATTTTAAAATGCATCTTATCCCGGTAATGACAGCGCTGAATTTTCAGCATTCTTTATTTTAGTCTTCAGTGTCACATGATCCTTCAGAAATCATTCTATGCTGATTTGCTGCTCAAGAAACATTTATTATCAATGTGCAAACAGTATGCTGTTTAATATTTTTGTGGAATAGAACAGAATACTTTTGATGACTAGTTCAAAAGAACAGCATGTTCTGTAAAACAGATTTTTAGCAACATTATAAATATCTTTAATGTCAGTTTTGATAAATTCAATGCTTGCTTGCTAAATAAAAGTATTAATTTCTTTCAAAAAAAAAAGAAAAAAAAATTACTGACCTCAATGGGCAGGACAAGCTGTTCATGATAGATTAGCATTTAAACAACAAATGTGATTTGGTCCTGACTACATATGAGGAATGACTGATTGGATCACACAGTGATTGGTTGTCCACATGTGATCGGATCAAGACATATAATAATTCCAGGTGTAAATGGAATCACAGAACCACGACCACAGTTCTGCAGCTCACTGTGAGTGTTTTATTGAAAAAATATATATATATATGCCTGAATGCCGACCAACATAATCAATCCAAGCCCGAAGCCAAACAGAACAAATGCAAATAATTACTACCCAGAGTCTATTTCTAAATTTACCTGCGTTAGCCTGCTTTCTTTTCAATTATACCTTCTGCCAAAATCAAATGCAATTCTCAAATGGGCCCACCGCTATATGCATGGAGTGAAAGGTGAGTCATTAGATGTTTCTCAGTGGTGGAGTTTTATTTGGTCTCGTCGGAATGAAAGACACTTGACTGATAACAGCGGATCGGATCAGCCTCGTCGATCTCAGCCTTGGTGAGCTGCTAATTAGAAAAAGGCAATGAAGAACTACCGTAGCAAGATTAAAGAAGGGAGCAGGCATTAATTGCACTTCTGTGACAAGGCAGTGGGAGAAAAACACTCATGCACACACTCAAAGAAAGCCGTGCACAGTATCCATGTCTTCTGCATCACTGGCTGAAGTGTCTCTGTTCTTCCCAGAATTTTCCGGTGTGGGCCACCATAAATGGATGCCCGGAGGGATTAAGCATGAACACTGAAGGTAATTACATCTCTTACGTAAACTCAAAGCCATAGGGACCTTTGCTGGGTCACCCAGAACTTTCCTAATGAGCAGGTGTTCAGGTTTAAAGATTAGACAAGCAATTAAGCTCTACTTACACTCTGTTGCTGGGAATGATCTTGTAACCGTCCCTGAACCATGTCACCTGTGGCTGCGGGAAGCAACTGACCGCTGGAGAGTTTAGGATGGCAGCCCGGCCCCGTGTCACTGTCTTTCTTTGGTCATTGTCAAGAAAGTCACCCATATCTGTGAGAAGAAAGTCAGGGATCCTATTACAAACAGGAGAACTTCTTTTCACGAAACAAAGCAACCAAGATGATACATTCAGGAGGCTTTTGGATACAAACTGCAGAGGTATTCAATCAGAAACATGTATTCATGGCGCACAGCACCATGCAGAACAAAAGAACGTCTAGCACATTGAATTTGGTGACATAACTCCAATGGTGCAGTTTTCACATCGATTTAAAGTGTTTAAAAGTTCTTATTTCTGGTTTTAAAAAGCCAAAAACAACTGCAGCCAGTACACAATATCCCTAATTTGGGTAAACTTGCACTGACCTGCCAGATTTTCAGAAAAAAAAAAACTGTTAGAACTGTGTGAAAGTTGTCGTTTTTATCTTGTTGTTTACTATATATTTGCTTGGTCAGTGTTGTTGTGGGTTTTGGTTCTTTTGCTGTATTAAAATAACTGAAAGTATTTGCTGAAGTGGACATGTAATGTGGTCAAGAGCTAGTTGGAACTACTTTAGCCCTGCTTTTTCCTAAAAAAAAAAATGCACACCTTAGAATGTTAGTCAACCAATCAGATTCAATCATTCAACAGCCCCATGATATAAATGTTTATAATGGGTCTCCGTCCACTCCCCGGTTTGCTCCTACCAATCTGCTGGGAATGTTTTTTTTTTTAACATACAACAAACAATATAAGTGTTCAGCGCTACATCATGGCATAAACTAATGTAAACATAAACTGTGCTATAAACTAATGAATCAAACAAGATTGCCACCAAGCAAACTGATTTGCCTTAAAAGGAATATGTTGCTGAAATTACAAACTTCACCTAACAAGCATTCTTGTCTGCTGCTTTGTTTTGGGTAAATGAGAAAAGATATAATTTATGATGATCTTAAAATAATTATTTCTCATATTATCACTAGCATGAACATATTAGTGAAAACTCTGAGCTGAAATGCTGAAGTGTCTGGAACAGTCAGTCTGGGTCAGTGTGAACCTTTAGAGCATGTTTTAATCACTAGAGTAAAGGTCCAAGCATAAAAAGTCATAAAAAGCATAAAAAGCTTTCCTACCACAACCATCTTCTTCATCCAGTGTAAATCCACTCAGGTTTTCGCATTTAAGTATAAGGAAGAGAATCTACATTTTTTCTTTTCCCCATGCATTTACTAAATATGAGGAGTTTTAAGCTTCAGAAAGGATGCAAGAGCACCATAAAAGAATATATATATGTATATATATATATATATATATATAGATATATATATATATATATATACAGTATCTCACAGAAGTGAGTACACCCCTCACATTTTTGTAAATATTTTATTATATCTTTTCATGTGACAACACTGAAGAGATGGCACTTTGCTACAATGTAAAGTAGTGAGTGTACAGCTTGT
This sequence comes from Barbus barbus, assembly GCF_936440315.1. Classification (NCBI taxonomy): domain Eukaryota; kingdom Metazoa; phylum Chordata; class Actinopteri; order Cypriniformes; family Cyprinidae; genus Barbus; species Barbus barbus. The sequence continues at coordinate 19,153,935 of NC_136732.1, forward strand.
ATAACAGTGGAAATTTGCTAAATAATTCAACACACAGCCATTAATGTCTAAACTGCTGGCCACAAAAGTGAGTACACCCCTAAGTGAAAATGTCCAAATTGGGCCCAATTAGCCATTTTCTCTCCCCGGTGTCATGTGACTCGTTAGTGTTACAAGGTCTCAGGTGTGAATGGGGAGCAGGTGTGTTAAATTTGGTGTTATCGCTCTCACTCTCACTCTCTCATACTGGTCACTGGAAGTTCAACATGGCACCTCATGGCAAAGAACTCTCTGAGGATCTAAAAAAAAGAATTGTTGCTCTACATAAAGATGGCGTAGGCTATAAGAAGATTGCCAAGACCCTGAAACTGAGCTGCAGTACGGTGGCCAAGACCATACACTGGTTTAACAGGACAGGTTCCACTCAGCACAGGCCTCGCCATGGTCGACCGTAGAAGTTGAGTGCACGTGCTCAGCGTCATATCCAGAGATTGTGTTTGGGAAATAGACGTATGAGTGCTGCCAGCATTGCTGCAGAGGTTGAAGCGGTGGGAGGTCAGCCTGTCAGTGCTCAGACCATACGCCGCACACTGCATCAAATTGGTCTGCATGGCTGTCGTCCCAGAAGGAAGCCTCTTCTAAAGATGATGCACAAGAAAACCCGCAAACAGTTTGCTGCAGACAAGCAGACTAAGGACATGGTTTATTGGAACCATGTCCTGTGGTCTGATGAGACCAAGATAAACTTATTTGGTTCAGATGGTGTCAAGCGTGTATAGCGGCAACCAGGTGAAGAGTACAAAGACAAGTGTGTCTTGCCTACAGTCAAGCATGGTGGTGGGAGTGTCATGGTCTGGGGCTGCATGAGTGCTGCCGGCACTGGGGAGCTACAGTTCATTGAGGGAACCATGAATGTCAACATGTACTGTGACATACTGAAGCAGAGACTGGGCCGCAAAATTTAACTTTTATAGCTTTAAGGATTCATTTGGAATTCAGTGTTTGATAACTTCAATTTCTGTATATTTCTGCTGAAGGGCACAGGTAAATATGACATTTATTATAAAGGGTTTATGTGAAGAGTGTTTTAACTTCACTTAAATTAGAATTTATTTTAAGTCTAATAAATTAAAAAATTGATAGCTATCAATTATACTGTAATGTTGAATGACTATAGTCAATGGTTAAATATTGAGGGGGGGGGTATTGGTATCAGTGATACCGTTTATCTTCGGTCATAAAAAAAGATGTCATTAAACAAATATTAAAAAATATACTGTCTTTTTGTTGTTTGTACATTAATTTGAAGACTGAATGTGAAATTATTGCAATATAAAAGTATATTTAAAGACTTTAATGTTAGGTGGGATTAATCGCCCTAAAAATGCGATTAATTAGTTAAATTTTTAATTTAGCTATTGACAGCACTAGTAACAATATTACTTTTGAAAGGAGAGTATCGAGTAATATATGACATTCTTTGAGTAACTAGCCCAACACTGCTGATGAACAACTATCACAAAAAGAAAAACAGCTGTGGATCATCCAGGTAACAACACAGTATTAAGAATCATGCGCATGTAAACTTTTGAACAATCATTTGTTCAAATTCATTTTTATAAATTCAACTAATTTTCTCGTGTTTACTACATAAACATCTTTTATGGAAATATCTTATTCAGGGCAGTACTAAATAAAAAATAACATGTATTTTGTATGATCCCTCTTATTTTGGTAAAATAATTAACATTCTGCAGATATTGCAAAGTGTATTTAAAATTTTGACCACAACTGTATAAGTCATACTATAATGCAAAGCTCTGATCTGATCTACATCAACTCACATGCCACTTGTATCTCGGCTCTTCTCTGAAGCAGAGCGCCCATCCTGTTTCTCACCACACACTGATAAATGCCCATATTGGAGCGCTGGATAGAGGAGATGGTGTACCTAAGAGAGAGAAACAGAATCAACAACTTTAATTCACATCCCAGGATGATAAAAAAAAGCAGGAAAAACAACAGTTCCCTGCTATTTGCCAACAAATTCAAGGATTTTCGACTCAAATGTGTTCCCATTTAGAGAGGTCAGGTTTAAAAGGTTCACCCTCACAGTCACGACTATTATTTTTTTCTCCAGCTCGCACATTAGCATGAACTGAGCACATCAAAACGCCACACAGGAACTCCTCTCCATGCCCGGCTATGATGACGAATATCAGATTTCAGCCAAAAGGCCACTTTGACCAAAAGCAGAAGTGGCGAACGCCTGGGCATTAAAATCTGTTGGCATTTCCGAATATGCTGAATACATGACTAATGCGCTGTTGCTCACTACTTAGCTGAATCTGTTTACGTCCCTGAAAATGCCATCCGTTGGGTTTGTGCATCTCAGTGGTTTCCTTCCATTGCAGGAACTCAATAGCAATATGGCGGCTGCTCTGAGCGCACTGTTTAGGTGATGAAAGATAATGAGAAAAGCAATACCAATTAGAGCAAACCAGTTCTACAAATGGACAAAACATAGAAACGCTTGACACGGGAAGGCGCAAAGATTCAAAACACCTATTTTAGCATGTATACGGCTCCTAAATGGAAGATAAACCAAAACATCTAATGTAAAATTTGACATTAACTGTGAATCAGGTGTCGGCAGTGCACTTCAGGTAATGAATGAAAGCATTACTCGTCTCTGAAGAGAGCCGGGCAGCGCTGCAGACTCTTCTATTAAGACAGAAGGAACCCGTAGGGCCAATTCTTCAGCAGCTTTAACACTCCACACGTCTGAGGAAATGCTGAGTGCTACAGAGGCTGTACGCTGATTAAAAAAGGTCAAGCTAAGAGGCTATCATTACTGAGAAATTAAACATAAGGCATGGAGAGACCTCAACTAGGAAATTATATCGTTGATTAAATGTACTACTGCATAAACTAGAGGAATCTCTCTCTATCTCTAGAAAAAAAAAAAAAACTTAATTAAAAATTATTTGAATGCACTTCTAGTAATTTCATTTTTGATTAAAGGCACGTTCCAGGTTCAATACAAGTTAAGCTCCGTCGACAGCATCTGTTACAGAAAATAATGTTGACTCGTCTCTCAGTTTGTAAAAGCAAACAAAAACTGCATCAACGGTAATCCGATAACAATGGAAGTCTATGGGGGAAGGCATTGCATTAAAATAAACATTAAAATACCGCTTCAACAGACTTAGCATGAAAATGTATTTAAAGGACACCTATTATGCAAAATTCACCTTTACATGTTGTTTTAACATAAATGTGTGTTGGCAGTGTGTACACAACCACCCTACAATGATAAATAATCCAACCACTCCTTTTTTTAATCCCCATAAATCATAAGCAGTGTCTCAGAACAAGCCGTTCGTAGAATCTGTACAATGTGAATTCACATTTTACAAGCCACGCCCACGACTGTTAACGATTGACACTGCCGTATTAGCAGAGATCCCGTCCTGAGTGAGCCGCACACACAATCCATCATGTTTATCTTCACGCTAGAGCATCTAAAAGAACCATTCAAGTACGAAATGTCTCCTTATTACAGCAATAGAAGTTATTCAGTCCAGAGCAGTGAGTGATTTTATGTTTTTATTTTATTGTTTAGGTCATATTAAAGGAATAGTTCACCCAAAAATGAAAATTCTGTCATTAATTACTCACCCTCATGTCGTTCCAAACCCATAAGACCTCCATTCATCTTCGGAACACAAATTAAGATATTTTTGATGAAATCCTAGAGATCTCTGACCCTCAATAGGCAGCAAGGGTACTAACACGATCAAGGTACAGAAACATAGTAAGAACATTGTTAAAATAGTCCATGTGACATCAGTGCTTCAGCCGTAATTTAATGAAGCTACAAGACTATGGAATGCCAATCCTGCCATAATTAGAAATAAATAAAGAAATGTACAAAAAAATGTAAAAAAACATTACTACAACATTATTGTTTATAATTTTATTTCCTTATTTACGTATTTTTAATTTTTTTCCCCACATTTCTTTATTTCCACTTTTATTTATTTTCAAATTTATGTATTTATTTACGTATATTTATTTCCACATTTAGTTATTTCCGGATTTATTTATTTTCACATTTACTTATTTCTACATTTCTTTGTCCGTAGGGTAATGAGGAGGGCGTGTTTTTTTTTTTGTATCTGAGGTAACTTAATTATTTTATTTACTTGGTGTTTTTTTTCTTCTCTCATTCAAATTTGGCTGGGTGGCTCATACATTTTTCTGTGGTGTGACAAACTCAGAGCACATATTTAATATTGCTTCACATAGACTTTAAGCAAAAAGTGCAACAAATGTTGTAGTTGTAAAGGCACAGCCCTATTCTGGAAAAGGGGGCAGGGAGCAGGGAGCAGAAGTTTCTGTTTCTGCTTCCAATCAAAATAGGCATTCAAAATGTTGCAATAAATGATCTGTGGGATATTTTGAGCTGAAACTTCACAGACACATTCTGGGGACACCTGAGACTTATATTACATCTTGTAAAAAGGTGCAGAATAGGTGTTCTTTAAACATTCATACAGCCAGAACAATAGTCCCACTGATAGTTGGACAATTTAGACAACGTTTCACATTTTTTGGGGGTATTTTATCAGTTATATATTTGTTTTCACGACATCACATTAAACAATGAGAGCAATTAGCAAACATTAACACCGTCTACAATCCAGTCAATACCTGATGGATTTTTTGTTTGATAAGACATTTCACTCAGATATACCTCACAACAGGGAATTGTGAGGTATATCGCAATTTAAATTTCGTCACAATATAAAATATTCCATTGTCAAGTTATATTTACCTTGACTTTTTCACATTGACTTTCATGATTTCACTCTTTTGTTTACAGTAATCTTCACATTTAAAATTTTTATTTTCATATTTTATATTGTAATACAATAAAATCTATAACAGGCATTTAACAATGCAGCGTTATCAAAAATAAATGAAGGCCTGATTAAAGTTTCCAAGCCAGTTTTAATGTGACCTTCATTTGACAGAAGTCTGCTAGTTTTGAGAAAAATAGGAGTTGCATAATAACCTTTGTACAGATGAAAGAAAGTAAGTGCTTTAACAAAAACACAAGCTTCATATTTTTAGGTTAAATGTTTAACACTTTTTTTTTATATATAAAAAAAAAATGTGCAGTATTTCTTTTTTAATATGTTCTTTAAATTCCAAACTGCTTTCATTAAAATCTACACATTAAGTAATGAGAAAGATTCCTTAAATGGATTCATAAACCACAACAGCAGCATAAGTATATTGTTCTAAGGGTTAATGGTCATGTTTTGAACACATTTAATATACCTGCCACAGACAGTGAATAAATGTGCGGGTTGTACAGAAGAAAAGCTGCAGGCGGGATTAATATTAGACTTTTTGTTTTTCATATTAACCGTGAGCCTCTGCTGTTCTCTCTCATTGTAACCTTGAGACAGTTCTGAGCAGGACTGAGCAGAAAGCCTTAAGATGAAAGCTGGCACTCACTTGTACTCGGGGGAGAAGGCTGTGATATCTGTGTTGTTGAGCATCCATTTGAACTCCAGAGGCCAGCTGCCCTCCACCAGGCAGGTCATGACCAGACGGTTCCCTTCTAGGTGGATCTCTGGAGGTCCCGGCTCCGTTTTGAAGTAGGGGGCCACATCACCTGCAGGCAGACATGAAAGAGGCATGGTTAGAAAAGGTGCCAGTTCGCTGTAACGCTACCCGGCGCAGGCACAAAGTCATGTACCATCAAAGATGAAGTAAATACGCAGGACCATCACCGGTTCCTCAATTTACATCAACCAGTGGCGTCAACATCACGGAAATCCACAATGATAGAGATGCCTATTTATGCTTATTCCTCAGTGTGAGCAAACAAACAGAAGCAATCACGCAAAGGTTATCGCAACATGTTTCTACAAAGGCAGAGAAATCTTTCATGACACCTCACAGCGCCGGAGAACCAAAGTCAGCGGCAAACCTTTTAAATCCTCCATCTGCTGATTTCTCCACACTTCACAAGAGCAAGGCTCCGAGCTTTGATTTGAAAAAAAGTACGACTTAGAGCCAGGACACCTGGGTGCAGTGAATCTGACTTCTGTCAGCGGCATCGCCGTGTTTCTCCTAAAGCGCAGACAAATCAATTGTGCCGTGCAATGGCTCTTTTAAACAGTGTATAAACCATCTGAAATATGTAAGTGAGAGAAGTGCTATCTCAGCTGATATGCACTCATTTTCTGTATACCTCTTTTACTCAAGAAGCGTAATATAATGCTTGTTTTATTGGATGCATTTTGATGTACAGTAAGTGCATTTTTCTTACGCTGTTGGCAAAAAGCTTTCTAATTTTAGGCAAAAACCTCACTAAATATACAGTAGTTAGATTTAAGCACACAACAAATAAACACAATTTGTCAATGTACTAAGAAATATAAACTTAATATAGGAGATGTTATTATGTCTTGGCAGTAAAAGTATCCAGTTTTAGAGATGTTTTTATTGGTAAACAAGATACAGATACTGATTAAGAAAGCCGTTTTGCATGTGCTGAGAGATATAATGAGGCTTTTTTTTAACCTCTACAGATTCCTGTACTGGATGTAGCAATTAATGCGATTGAATTTGTTAAAGAAAAAAAGATCCAATTTCAAGTTCTTTAAATTGACTCGTTTGCATTTATATATCCACATCCAGACACTTTAAGCTCATGTACAGGCTCCTGAATTGCTGTGTTTCAGTTAAATGGGCAAAATGTCAAGGGGTCACAAACCTGCTGTAGAGCACATGGTGGAGAATGTAGACAGATGCAGCCGAGCTGCTGTGGGGCATATCAATGAGGCCTGTAAAAATGGAATGAAAGGAGGAGATGGAGTCCGAGGGCCAGTGAGACTCCAGGTGACAGCTGAGAGAGACATAGTGTCCTTGAGGTCAGAGCGATTGAGAAATATATGAGAGTGACCGGTGTGGGCGAGGAAAGATGGGCATTGCTTTATGGCTGTTTTACGGGTTTACTATAGTCATCTCTCCAGAATGGAGGACACAAAACGCAAGGACCATACATTGAAGTAGATTTCCTCTGTTTTTGGGTGCTATGATAAAAATATATGGGTGGACCTTATGGGTGGACAATCAGGTTCCCTCCTGGAGCTCCTTATCTGGGAAGTTGAGAACCTTTTATCTAATGGGTATTCAATTCAACTTCCATGATGTCCATCCTCTGAATTTCTCTACTTTCAGGAGCCCATATGTTGCTCAACGATTAAATTAAAAAAGCAATAAGCATTTCAGGAATTGCAAAAGAAATTCTAGGATTTTCATTCTTTGGGCTTTGGTTGTTAAATTTGCAGACACACACACACAATATATATATATATGATTCAAGGTCCAGATCTACCCAAACCAAGGTCTGGATGACATTTACAGTACGCTAATGGACCCTTATCACAGAGAGTGAGAATGCATTTCCACAGAAAACATTGTAAATCTAGCAGTTTTTTTTTTTTTTTTTTTTCATTTTTAAAAACATTAATGTACATTTATACTTAGTGTTTTATTACTTTGTCATTAAATTACAGAAAATTAGCTACTAATACATTGCCTGGGAGAGTGATGGCATTTGACATCTTTTGTAATCAATCTCTGGATATATTTTTTCCCTATTTTTCAAAGTAATAGAAATGCTATTGTGCATATTTTTTTCTTTTCATATTGGGGAAAATGGGACCACAAAATCCAGAAACTACAACAAGCCACTCCTTATGGATGCTTTTCACTTAAAGTCTGTGTAAAGGCCATTCAAATAATTGTTTATAAACACATAGAACTGTATTGCTGAAAACACATTACAAAGACTGTGAACTATGTAGTACTGAATTGTGGAGTTAGACCGTTAAACAGTTTTTTTTTTTTTTTTTTACCATTTTTGTGTTCAGGATTTTTTGGGCCGGTCTCAATGACGCATATCTGCTTATTTTTTCAGATTTTGATACTTTATTTTATTTACTTGGTGTTTTTTTTCTTCTCTCATTCAAATTTGGCTGGGTGGCTCATACATTTTTCTGTGGTGTGACAAACTCAGAGCACATATTTAATATTGCTTCACATAGACTTTAAGCAAAAAGTGCAACAAATGTTGTAGTTGTAATTTGTTATAGTTTCTGTTCAACACTTTACTCAACTATGTGCTCAATATTACTGCATGCCTTAATAAAAGAGGCAGACACATAACTGGCCTCCTCACAAAACATTTAAATTCAACTCAATAATACATCACAAAAATGTTTTCTTAAGCTTGAGGGTTTGCAGCAATCAAGAGCTGTAGTAATTAAAGCAAACACTCAATGCTAATCATGGATAATCATTCTAAGATTAATCTCTGACTGCGCTAGCACTGAAATGTTCAGTCAGACTGACGTTCATCCTCCTCTTCCCCCTTCTCTGTCTCTCCAGTTGTTCATCTCAGAGGGAAGTCATGTCTACAAGCAGACACCTGCTCACCTCTAAGGCAAATAAATCTCCTAAATCTAAAGAGTGCAAAGCATCCCCACATGGCATTCAACCAAGCTTTAGGAAATACTGAACCCCACGGACATAGTTGCTTCAGTATTTTCCATAAAGACATGAGGAGCTCTGATTCTCACACGCATGGACTGCCTTCAAGAGCTCAAAAACAATCCCCTGCTTGTGTTATTCTATCCTTTCAATCGCTGCAAACATTGAAGGACGTGCCAGACTTGACACACCTCTTATTTCATTCCTCCACCACCGACATAAAACCTGTAAAATGTTAGTAGCCTTATGGTTGGCTGTAAATATAAAAAAAAACAATAAGGGTGGCGAAGAAACCGCGCACCCATGTTTAATCGTCCTCATCGGGGTGAGGAGCACCTTGTTAGAAAGTTTTCAGCCGTTAGTGTCAATCCATTTTTCATCGGACGCATTTCACCAACTTAGCTAGAAGCTCTTCTCTGACCACTTGATTCGGCTCTCACTCATTGTGTGTCTTATTCAATGCTGTGAAGATGAAAGGGGAAATGCATTTTTAATTTTTGATCAGTCTACTTCAGACTCTAAGAGGGACATTTTTCAGAAAGCAGGATTTTCCTTGCTCTTTTGAAAGAGAAGAGCTTGATGTTGTATGCAGGCATACTCTAATATTTACAATTTTCAAAGCTCCTTGCACACTGCAACCAAACAAATGATGGAAATTGTACTGCAAAAAAAGGTTTAAATAACATCACAATTCTGACTCTGACAAGTATGTAACTACGTTGTAGCATTAGTGGCCTTTCGTGACTCTACAACACTATTCTGCTACTTTTCCTTTATTTAAAAACCTGTCAAGTATTTCTCAGACATTTAAACGTTGCTTTAACTTTTTACAAGACAATTCAAGAGTTAGTAATAAACTAAACAAAACAGTGATATTGTGAAATATTACTACAGTTTCAAAGAACTATTTTATATTGTTGATACATTTAAAAATGTAATGTATTCCTGTGATAGTAAAGCTGAATTTTCAGCATCGTTACTGGAGTCTTCAGTGTCACATGATCCTCAGAAATCATTCTAATATGCTGATTTGCTGCTCAAGAAGCATTTCTTCTTATTAAAAAAGTTGAAAACAGTTGTTCTGCTTAATATTTTTGTGTAAATTAGATACTTTTTTCAGGATTCTTTGTTGAATAGAAAGTTCAAAAGAACAGCATTTATTTGAAATAGAAATCTTTTGTAACATGATGCAATCAAACTCAAAAACCTTGGTACTAAAACAGCCCGTTTACTTCTAAGGGCCTGAGAAAGGATAACTAAATTACAACCTATGAATCCTTCTCTAACCTAAATGGACTTTAGGGGACAAATAAAAAGCTATTCACTTCTAGAATTTGACCCCTTTAAATCAATGCTTTGCGCGATTATGCCTCAGGATCAAAACGGTTATGGTGTAAACATACAAGTTGCACTCACATTTCTTCAGCGAGCATGTGAGGGGAATATCAGCAGTGTACACAAGGAAAATCTGTAACTGACAAAAGTACACACTGATCATGATGGGCTATCTTATGTTTGCAACTAACATTGTCCATCTTGATGAAAAAGGCCAAAAAGGACCTTGATTGTGTTAGCATAAGTGCCGTAGGTATTCCCAGCAAAACACCCGGAGAAGAATTCACAATGACTGTACGTCGCTCTTGAGATGCGCTCTGTTTGATTTGCTGTGGGAACGGCTGTCCTTGTGAATACCAACGAGTCCTCTACAAATTCTTATTCAGATAGGATCAAATCAAGCAGACAAAAAATAGGAAGGGGAGGAAAAGAAACAAGTAAAACTGCACCAAATCAGCTCTTCACCTCCCGGTAAGGAAATGAAAACATCCTCTTCTGCTTATCAATGTCATAACGATGCACCATTCACAAACAACCCTCCATCAAATTCAAAATGAACATTATTAATGAGTATAATAATGGTAAATCAGATAAAGGCAGGATTTTGATGTAGTTTCAGGCAAGCCTCTTTAAGCATGCTACATCTCGAGAAAGACCCTTCCCATCTGCTGCGGGTCCCTGGGCAGCTCAGGCAGATGCCTGTTAGACAGGTAGAGTGCGGGCGTCTTTTCCCATCTACTCCACCTTTCCTATTTTGCCAGGTGTGCTCAATGGAGCCTTCACTTTCCATTTGTCTGTGCATGAAGCTGGAGTGGCAGTGTGGGGCTCATCAGCATTCTATGCTCTCCAGTGGACCGTACCACTGCAAGATGACTTCAGGAATGCATAAGCAGAGACCAAGAAGGAAATTCAATTTGTTGGGATTATTATCAAAGATGAAATGTTCCGACAGCAGACAGCTTGGCTAAAAGTGGATGTAACAGGCCTCTTCCAGCAGCTAACAGTAAAGATCTTTGTTGGACGGACAAGGTGAAGTCCCAAAAGTCATTCATGAAAAAAATGGCGCGGAGTCAAACATATCTCAGTACCCAACAAATATGATAGGTTCGGTGAGAGAGAGTGGCACTCCCAAAAAAAAAAAGCAAAAACGTGCCTACAACTCCTTGGGAACAGAGATTACACTTAGGAGAAGACGACAGATTCATATAAAAATGTTTCATTGGAGTCAAGTAAACCCTATGCAGCAATTTCCAATGAATCATTTGGTGATTAGGGTTTTTAGAAGACAATTTAAACATACCCATACCTGATCAGAAAATAAAACATGCACATCCTCATTAAGATCCTTAGCCCAAACAGTAGTAATAGATAAAGGTTTGTATGAATGCTCAAGAAGAAAGAGATAGATGACTGAAGCAGAGGAGAGAGATTCCTCAGAAGGAAGGATTAGTTTGTGCAAAGGGTGAACAGGCAGTTGAGAGTTTCAAGGCACCCCATATGCCCGTAGGGCCGATCTAATTTGCAAATACATAAAAAAGGAGGTGCCTGGCCGATTATATTGAGTTTTAAGATTCTGAAAGGATTTTAAACCACTATCATCATAGATATCTCCCAGAGTGTATACTTTATTATGAGTCCATTGCAGACAATGAAATGGACTACTGCCTAACAAAAGGTTATTATTGTGGAAAATAGGCGAATGCCTATGCCATTTTGTAGCTAGTTGTGAAAGTCTTTCAACATCTCTCCACGTGGCAAGGAGATTGGTTACAATGGGACCAAACCGAGATTTACACTGCCTAAGCGTAACTCCCGAAAAAACAAGATGCTTCAATTTATACGGATAAACAATAGATTCCTCAATTGCTCTCCAAGACACAGAAGCGTCAGGATCAAACCAAGCTGCTAAAGGGCAGAGGGAAAAGGCTGGAGCATACAGTCTAAAATTAGGGAAAGAAAGACCTCCATGTAATCTACATCGTTGTAAAGTGGTCAGTTTTTTATACGAGGACGTTTCCCGTCCCAAATATACCGTGAAACACATGCATCTAGTTCTGGAGTACATCCGGCCCATCTGCATTAATTTTGTGGCCCGCGTCACGCTGAAGATTAATGTATTTTTATTACAGCTCAAAATATTAGGCAGTTTTTTTTTATTTTTGTAATTAAATGTAACCTATACAATCGCAGTAGTAAAAGCTGCTCGATCTCTGCAAGTGCTGTAACTAACCACAACTTAAAAGAGAAGCGCTGTCCAACAAAATAGAACAACATGATTTTACTCCACAACATCAGTCGAGTGTTTGAAATAACTTCATTCTGTGAGCTGATGTGCGGTTTTCGCCACAGAACGAGGCAAATAATATATTCTATACGGTAAAGGCAATGTCGATTATCATTGGATTATATATACTTTATTATTATGAAAATACCAGAGGCTTGAAGAACACAGTTAAACCATGTATTGTCGCGCCGTAGGTTTATTGTCGTATACTGTTGGATATTTAAATAAATAGCCAGATCGCAAAAAGATTCAATCACCCACGCAATCTTGTTCATAAATGACAGGATTCATGTGTCTATTAAAGCCTTAAATCACAATGTAACGTTCAAATGTGCGCTCGCGCTGCCGTTAATCCAGAGAGAGCAGTTTACTTATATGAAACATCTTTACAAAGTCTTTTGTATCGCTATTTCTGTGTTACAAACATTCAAATAATCATAGAAGTACTGCAATAAATGTTTATAGTTCGGATATAAACACTGCTGTCTACAGAAGCGATCAAAATAGAATAAATCACCTTTTTGAAAGTGACGATGCTTCAAACAAAGATTGTATCAATTACAATGTAATGCCAGCAGGTGCAGACAAGTGACTTAAAATGAGATTCATTCAGAAAACATTGATTCATTCAGGAATGAAACAAGTGAAGTCTTTATGAGCAAGTCATGAAGTTATGAGTTATGAATCATTTGTTTTACTTTTTATCAATTAATTGAATAGTCTACTCTAAAATAGACAGCAGCAATTTTTTCTAGAAACTCTATTTTTTGTTATTTTGTTTAGTTGTCTGTTTTTTTTTTTCAGAATCATGGTGGGAGAATAGTGATATCTATTTTAAAAATAAAATATTGATACAATATAGTTATGAAAATAAATATGAAAAATAATACTTCTTTCTGAAGTACTTTGTGAACTATGTTTGCTCAAGAATGTTTTTAGTTTTAGCATTTTGAATTTGTTCAATACTCTGTTCAATATAGCAAAACAAACTTTTAATCCAATTTTTTGTTCCAGATTTGTATTCTTTAAAAAAAAAATATATATGTATATATATATATATATATATATATATATATATATTCTCATGCTCAGTCTTATATTAAATAGGACAAGGACTTAGATAAGTAATAAACTGTATTTCTAAATCAGTATATTGTCTTAAATAAAGTCTGATGATGCAAATTGTAATTTGTGGCCCTTCGCATCATATGTTGTTTAAATGCGGCCCGCTTGGCCTCTGAACTTGAGTACCCCTGATCTAGTTTATTCCAGTAGCCAACTGGTGGAGCGAGAGGAATCACGGAAGAAAAGAAATGAATACGTGGGAGAACATTCATTTTAATCACCGATATACAGGCCTGAAAAGAAGTAGGAAGACGAGACCAATTTTCCAAATCTGAGGATACTTTGGCTAGAATACCATTATAGTTTTTTGAGACGATTTCCTGCAGGAATGGAAAAACATCTATCCCCAAGTTCTTAAAGTTTTGAACCAATGGAATAGACATAGAAAGGGACATGGAATCAATTTTAAAATTGAGGGGAAGTAAACATGACTTACTCCAATTAATTTTAAACCCAGAGAGAGATCCAAAATGGTCAAATAAATTCAACACATGAGGAATAGAATGTGACGGCTATTCATAAATTTCTCTAGACGATGAGATAGTACTTTAGAATATAATTTAACATCAGTCCCTATCAAAGAAAGTGGCCGGTAACTAGAACAGGAAGTCGGATCTTTATCTTTTTTTAACAAGAGAGAAATAACAGCTATATTTATAGATGGGCTAAATGAGCCTTGAGTAACTGAAAAATGTATCATATCTAACATGAGGGGGCCTAAACCGACCAAAAAGTAGCATACAATTAGACTGGAATGCCATCTATGCCTGGGGATTTCTCCTTGTTCATAGATCGATTTGCTGACTCCAGCTCCTGAAGAGTGATCGGTTCAGCCATGTATTCCGAATTTGAATCTGACAGCCTAGGTAAATCAAGGTTGGACAGAAAATCAGCAGAAGAAGTATAGAGGTTAGAGTAAAAAGAGTGAAAGGCGACATTAATGACTTTTGGGTCTGTCATAATGAGCCCAGATTGGGATTTCACTACTGAAATATTAGCAAAGTTTTCATTGTTGTGTAATCTTAGGGCTAAAAGGTGGCTTGGTCTACTCCCTTGAAAATAATACTTCTGCCTGGATCTTTGGATCAGGAATTCTGCCCTGGATCTAATGAATTGAGTTTAGAGCTAACCGCCATGATTTTACTGAGTGTATTGTCTGAGAAACAACGCTGATTATCTCTAGTCAGATTCTGGAGCTGTGATTCCAGTTCAGTTATCTTTTTGTGTCGGTTTTTCTGAAGGAAAGAGGCATATGAAATGGAATTATTCCTTATAAATCATTTAACTGCATTCCAAAGTGTTCGAGGATCATCCACTGAACCTTGGTTAATTTCACAAACTCAGCAAATTTATTCCTGAATTGACTGCAAAAATGTTCATCCTATAACAATTTAGGGTTAAATCGCCATCTGCACAAATTTCCATCATGATCCGACAAAGATAAGGAACAAATATCGGCATCACGAACAGCTGAAGATAAAGAAGTAGAAATTAAAATATAGTCAATTCGCGAATAGGATTTATGAGTAGCAGAAAAGAAAGTGAAAGACTTAGCAGAAGGGTTTAATAAATGCCAACTATCCACCAACGAGGATGAGGTTATACATTGCCGAAGTTTGTCAGAACACAAAGCTCGAGAGTGTGATTCCTTTGGTCCAGATCTATCTAGGATATGCAACATTACAGAATTCGTACCTGCACCCAATACAATTTCAAAATCTGAAAACTTCAAGAGATAGGTTGACAAAACAGAGAAAAAAGTAGAGTCATGAGTACAAGGGGCATAAACTGAGAGAAATGCAATATTCCTATTCTTCACTATTGTTTTTATATGTGTTATTCTAACATCTGTATCACAACCTTTATCTAAAATAGTAATATTTAAAGTCCTCTGGACCAATATTAGGACACCCTTGGTTTTAGTATCCGAAGAGGAGTGAGATACCACTTCATAAAACGTATTATTACACCTGTGTATATCCTCCTCTTTCAAATGGGATTCTTGAACTAACACTATATCAATCTTTCTTCTTCGCAAAAAATCCAGAAAACACGTACATTTGTGAGGGCCATTTAGGCCATTAATATTACAACTCAGAATATTAAGGTCAGCCATAGGTATCAAACAGAATTACTTCATAATAAGACAAAATACAAATTTGAAAATAAAACCAGTTGAGTCTACCATTAAACCACTCCCCACCCTCCCCGTTACCCTTCAAAAAAACAAACACATTCCCATGAACTATGGCAGATCAAACCAAGAACAAACCTTGATCTGCCAGCACCTCTTAATATGGTCCGTGGCGTCAACAAAAACCTGAATATTACTGTAGCACCAACATTTGGCCCCAGTCAAATATTGACTAGATAGTATTTCTATTAACAAAAAAAAAGAGAGAGAGAGAAAGAAAAGACATAAAGAATACAACTAAAACAAATAAAATCAAATAAAAAATACTCAGTAAGCAATACTGTATGCACAATGAACCATGAATTAAGAAGTGAGCATTAAAGTGAACAGTGAAAGACAGTCACCTAACCATTTAGAGTAACTAGTAACTAAGAATGTGAAAAGTAGAAAACTTACTAAGTCGATCTATTATTTTTTTTTCTGTTCTTATTTAGAATACAGCCTAATAGAGCTGCTGCTGTCTATTATGTTGTTAATAGGGGTTGACCGACATGTGTTTTTCAGGGCAGATGCCGATACTGATTATTACAGACCAAGTAGACCGATAACCGATATTTTGAACCGATATATATATATGTCTGGTGTAAAAATGACAATTAATGTCAAAATTAAGAATAACAAGGGCTCTGACAAAAACTGCCTTCCCTGGTGTTGGTTGCACTTCTTACTCTTGTCTTCCTCCGTGCATCCATCAACAATAAGGGTAATATAAAGAGAGAGTTAAAAGTGGGGCCACTGTATGCTTCATGATTAAGCCTATGAATACTGTACTACAGCTAAACAGCTTGGGGAAATGTAAGTATTTGGCTTCAATAATTTACATGTTAGAAATGTATGTGTAATAGCTTAACCTCGCATAATTCTTCATTAATTATTTTCTGATTACTAAATCAAAAACCTACAAGAACTGACTATTCAATTAATCTAATGCACATCAATTGATTAACTTAAAAAAGCACAATGTATAGGCTATAATAAGTGCAAATAATTTAATTATCTTCATAGCTCCACAACTATTTTAATGAAACTATAACACTAATAGCCTATTATAGGCACATTTGGTTCAATAGCCTATTGAAATGTCTCAATTTTTGTCATCCTAATCTTGGCCTATGTGACAGTAATTTCCATTAGTTTTACAGTGCAGTCTAATTTACAGTGCAGTGGAAATGAGGCATAAAACATTAATTTAATTTAATATTTTAAACAAATGAGAGTTAAACTCTATTATTTTGGAAAACAAAGGGGTTTACTATTAAAATTAAAAAATAGAAGAAATAGCTTATTGTGTGATAATTCTTTTAAACACAAGTTGTAATAATTGTAGTAGTACTACTAGTAGTAGTAACTAAACAGAACTTTTATTTTGACGGGTTGCCATGAGGTTATTTTAAGTTTTTGTAGCCTATGTACTGTATATGATATGACGATAGTTTTACTTAAATGAAACGGCCACGAGCGTCGCGCACTTCAATATGTGTGTAATAAACAAAACTGCGCGTCTGTGCCATTCACGTATACAAAGACGTGCAGAACATGCAGGATTCATATTTAAATTCTTTTTGCGGCTTAGTATTTTAAGATACTAGTACATAGTGCGAGTCGATTTAAGTGTAATGCCCTTCTTTTGATTAATTCATCCAAACTTTTACAAATGTCGTGACATTCCGCGTTATACAGTAAATTCCATTTATATGACCGGATTCCGCGATTCCGTCCACGTTTTCCCCATTGCGGAAACCATAAATAGTTAATATTGAGGTGTTTTGCAACTTCAGTGTAGTGGATTGATTTACTACAACTTCAGCAATGTCTGCTGCTGCCTTTGAGAGACAACTGATCCGTGATCACTGAAGCAGCTCCAGTTAGCAAGCGCATTCGGTGTGAGAGTGCAAAGCTTTCAGTGCCTTTAGCCTTCCACGTTCATTGGTCGGACTCGTGACTCCCAACAAATCAGATGCGTGGTGGGCGGAGACTGCTCTAGGCTACAGAGTGGTGAGTTCCAACAGGCTGCATCAGAGCCAAATAGTTTCAAATTTAAATTATTTTATCGGCAAATCGTTTTTTGAAAATGACTGATACCGATAATCATAAAAATGCTTAATATCGGCACCGTTAATCGGCCAGGCCGATAATCAGTCGACACCTAGTTGTTAACATTTTAAATAGAAAAACACTCATCGCTTTTAGGCCACTTACACACTATAAAGTTTCATGAAGTGATAGTTGCATGGTATAATGTAAATTATCGTATTGTGTGTGTACGAAACAGAACTAGGGCCCTATGATTTCCGCAATGAGGAAAAAGCAGACGGAATTGCAGAATTCAGTCATAGAAATGGAATTTACTGTATAACGCGGAGTGTCACAGATTTAGCGAAATTTTGTATGGATAAATCAAAAGTAGGTCAGTGCACTTAAATCAAAACACAATATGGACTAGTGTCTGTGAATATTAAGCCACAAAAATACTATTTAAATATGATTCCTGCATGTTCTGCATGTCTCTATTGTGAATGAATGGGGCAGACGTACAGTTTTGTTTACTAAACGCATACTGAAGCATGTGGTATTTTTATCCACTGCTGCTTCAATAAATGAGTACATGCACACATGAACACAATCTCCAGAGTTGTTCTGAGAGTCACTTCATGAGCATTTTATTGTTTAATTTGAAAAGAACTATCGTCATATCATACACAAAAAGAAAATTATAGGTTATCACAGCAACCCATCAAAATAAAAGTTTGGTTTAACTTTAAGAAACTATGACAGGAATATATTACTGTAATAATAGTATTAGTACTAATAAAAATTTATTATTACAACTGTCATGAATCTGGCCTACGAACTTCCGTTAACACACCACCAGATGTCACTCGCTCACCACATGGACTTGCACTACACTAACTGTTGCATGCCACCTCAGACTACAATTCCCATCATACATTGCACTGACGACACACACAGCTGATTGCACTGATCACACACCCTACATAAACCATGGACTTCCTCTTCCTCTCTGCCGAGTATTGTTTAGCGTATATCCTAGCGATAGCTACACTATGGAGCCCACTCAGGTGTTAGTCTTTCCTTGTAAATTTTCTCATGTTTGATATCTGCCTGTGTTCCCTGGATTAACCCTTTGCCTTGCCCCTGTTGGATATAAGACCCACACTTGCCCTAGGACTACTCTTTGTCTTGCCAAATATATTACTGTTTGCCAATGTTTGACCCATGCTTGTTTCCAACCACTCCTTTTAATAAAGCCTTGCAAATGGATCCCCATGACTCTCGTGTTGTTACAGAAACATTATTTTAAGGAATATGTATCAGAAAAATTATTTACCAGAATTGATTTAGCACAAAAATGCAAATACACAACACAGTATTTCTTAGTATTAAGTATAAATAAATGTTTTTTTTATAAAAATTAATTAATCAGAGATGCGTTTGGTTATTAAAATTGAATGAAATTAAATTAGAATTGAGAAAAAAATTAAAAATTGAATTTAGAAAAATTAAAAATGGAAATTAAAAACGGAAATTAGATAGGATTTGATTTCTTGTTTGTCACTCCTGTAAATTACTGAACAGTGTGTGAACAGATCAATAATTATGACAAAAATTCTAGCCAATAATTATTTTAATTTTATGGCCAGTAACCAATAACTGGCCACTATTTTGTCTAAAATAAACAATTTGGCAAAAGTTTGCCATTTTGTCTAAAATAAACAAAATAATAGCACTAAAAACTAAAATCAATAGATTTTGTCAATGTAAAGTCAATAGTTATTGATGTAATACCTAAGTTCACTTAAGCATCGCAATTGTACTATGTGTTATGAAATATGGAAAACTATTCAATTTGAGATGAAGAACTCTTCAAGAAATATTGCTCTTAAGGAGTTATCCTTGCACTGTAATCTAACTCTAGCCCTTCAGGTTAGTGCTAGATGATGACAAAACCATTTTAAAATCTAAAAATAGGCAGAAAACAAACATCCAGTAAATATAAAATATGAAATTTAACTGATAATGGTATTGCCTTTTGACATTTAATTATTGTCACAGCACTACAACTACCTAAAATATCCCACGAAAACCAGGATCACTTTGCATTCCTTGTAAAATCAAGGACCCTCTGCAATCATTTGTAACGTCAGATAAGGAGCTAACAGCCTCCCGATGCTGGTTACTTCTGCACTCCATGGGAAATACGGCCCTGCCTTCTGACTCTTAACTCAATTACCTTTAAAAGGGCTCCTGGGAGCACTAGCCTGCTTTTTATCTGTCAGTCTGTCTGGGGGAGTAAAGCCCACACACTGACAATCAGAGTAGGCAAAACTAGCTCATTACCATCCATTTGATGAGCTGACTGTGAATCAAAGCACTAGCCACACAGAGAGCACAGCGCTTGACAAGATATGATACATCAACACAGGACGAAACACGCATGTGAAGTTAGTTAACAGCAGGGCTCCAAACTGCGACTAAAATGGTCGCATTTGCGACCAAAAATATTAATTTGCGAGTTAAGTTTTTGCTGAGGTCGCCACTGGCGACTATATATAATTTGCATGAAAGGACTTTTTTCCCGATTGTTTTGCGCTCACATCTTTTGTTATGTTCACGTATTAAACTTACATAAGACGATGCGCATCAAAGTTTTACTGGAAAAGAGTTTCAAACAGTCCACGTTTCTGCCGCACACAGTCTGCTGAACGCAGTGAGAGAGACCTGAAAGGGCCTGTTTACACCTGGTCACTTCATGCATTTTCTCTGATCGGATATCTATATGATTTGTTAAACCGTTTCCCCATTTACACTTGGCCACATAAATGTGTCTTCGCAAAACGGATATAAATCCGTTCTTCAATTCCCGCTTCATATGCAAATATAACGGAGTTCACGTCAATGAAAGCAATGGATAATTTTATTAATTATCAGCTAATTTCAATATCACAGACCGCAACAAGAGAGCGCGCGGCATCAGCACTGGAAAGATAGTCTCGCTACTTTTAATGAAGAAGATTGTGTGTTGAGCGTCTGCAACTTACTTTCAGGTTCATTCAGTTTGCGCGTCGCTTGCTGAAGAAATACTCCGCTACTCATCCGCGGTGATGCGTGTTGCATTGCGCTGTCATATCTGACTATAACATGCCATATAGCCTATAAAACGCTCTCACACGTCTATTATTTTAATATTATGGGAGGAGTAAAATTACCATATGTGGTTTCAACAACCAGATGCATTTACACTTGTCCGGTTTCGCCCAGACCACCTCCTGAAGTGGTTCGAGCGATTGGATTTATATCCGTCTCGAATGCGTTTCGGACGGCATTTACACCTGGTCTTTTCAGGATCAGATAGATATCCGATCAGGAAAAAATGCATGAAGTGACCAGGTGTAAACAGCCCCAAAGTGCAAGTGCAGAAAAGCCGTGTCTATTTCGTGCACAACTTGAACAAACTTCAACAGGTAAAGCTGTCAGCTCTGTGGATACTGGCAATATCGTCAACAATTCTCATTTATAATCATTATTAATATGGCTTCTTATTATCGAGATCTTAGTCTATATGCTGTGTTCTGTTAATGCATGGACTTCCTGTTATTTGAAGCGCACTTGCCATCCAGTAATCGCAAAAAGCTTTGTGCTGTCTTTTTAATAAACAAAGTATCAGCTTTAAAATGCTACGAAATTCAAATTATGCGGTTTGGGTGCTCTTTAATGCGGACCACAAGCGCACACTTTCGGTAATATAAACACCAGTACCCCACGTTCCACACGGTCCGTGTATGCGTCCGGATCGCGCGAGCGGAGAGTATCGCACTTAATGCTCAGGCGCGATCTCTTTAGCACCTCAGTTAAAGCAGCAAGTGAACCCATTATATATTTCGATTTACTACTAGTCGACCCCGGTCGACCTGATCATCTAAGATGGATTAAAATGCTGATAAAGCCTAGAAAAGATAAGACATAAACACATGACAAAATGATTGAAATGTTAAAATAGGGGGGAAAAATAAAATGATAATAATAAAATAAACCACTTTTATTCTGTGGCACCTAAAAAAATAATTTGGCGCCTAAGTTTTTCTTTTATAGGAGCCAATGGCTCCTTACTCGATTTTTTTGTCTGGAGCCCTGAACAGCCAACCGCATACTGATGCACAAGGCATCAAACTTTGCAAATTATAACGATAATGACAGGGAATGTAAAAAAAAAGGGTTAAATGATTTTAATTAGTAGTGTTTGCTAGGGAAAGTGTCATTATTACTATTGCTCAAACTTGAAAATAACATACAACCATACAGCAATGTGCTAAAATGAATCAAATCAGTTTAGCAACAGTATATCAACCACCAAAACACCCTAGCGACCATAAAGCAACTTGCAAAAACCTACTAAAAATAGTGACCATCTAGCAACACTTTAGCAACCAGACAAGACCCTAACAACAAGAGTTGGGTATAATGCGTTGCACAGTAACTTATTACACAGTAATTTGATTACAGTTATTTAGGTCAATAAAATTACATAAGTTACAAGTGCAGCGTTAAGAAAAAAATATGAAGTAAAATGCATTTTAAAATGATGTTTTACACGTCACTATGCCCGTTAAATGCAAGCTAATACTTAATTTAAAAATAGACACTTCAAGCTTTCTTTAAAATATTTCTCATGTCTGTGGGTCAAGTATTCGCTGAGTTTTTGTTCATTTTCAGAAAAAAGTTCACGGAGACCAAGACGGCAGAAAGCGCACCATGTTTGTTTTCTTTATTTTACAAAAGCACAGTGTTTTGTTGATATTGCGAGTGTATACAAATATTACTTAAAAAAGTAAACTTGATTACTTTTTAAATGCAGTAATCAGTAATGTAACCAAATTGCAATTTTAAAAAAGCAATTAGTCATTTGTAGTTGATTACTTTTTTTGAGAAACTTACCCAACACTGCTAACAATTATTAAAATCGCTGACAACACTTTAGGGTACATTTACACAATAATGATTATACTAAAAAAATAAAAGTTTTTCCTTTGCATTTCTGAAAAGGTTTGCGTACAGACGACAATGTTGTCAGAATGATCCACACAGATCTGCAAAAATGACTAAAAACGGTGTATTATGCCTCTCAGGCCAATAGTCACTGTAAAAAACGTGGCAGTGTCACTTTGTGGAAAAACGCTAAGTGCCTACACGCCTATAGACTGAACACGTAACACAGACATACATCACCGTTTTCACAAATTTGTGTTTATGTAGTCTACATGTAGCCTAGATGATAATAGTACTTGGCTAATGCTTGGCTAAGATGGCACCAGCGCATGGCAGCTATTGTGCTTGGCTCTCCAGTTGTTTGTGTTTTTGTTAGTTTTTCCTGTTTTTTGTTTGTCAAACACGATCAGTTTCACCAGGGAAGAACTGCTGAACATTCAGCAGAACACACCACAAAATGTCCAAACGTTTTTCGATTATTCGGATGTTTTGCTGAACATAGTAGTTGGCGGAGCTGCGGTGTTGTTTAGACGCTTCAGGGCGCACAGACGGGGGAAACGAGCCGGCGCGATCGTGAAGCTCAGACAGCACGGATTTCGAATGCCGTTGCATTATCACTCTGTCCCACGGGCAGCTTTAGGACTCTCTGATTACTGTATGGTTCATCTTATTCCGACCTACAGGCAGAAACTGAAATCAGCTAAACCTGTATTAAGGACTGTAAAGAAATGGACTAATGAGACAGAACGGGTTTTACAAGCCTGTCACGACCTTACTGATTGGAGTGTTTTTGAAGCTGCTGCAAACGATCTGGATGAGCTCACAGAGACTGTAACATCTTTTATCAGTTTCTGTGAGGATATGTGCACTACCAGGACTCATCTAACTTAAAACAACGACAAACCATGGTTAACTGCACAACTCAGATATCTCTGTCAGGCCAAAGAAGATGCTTACAGGAATGGGGACAGAGTCTTGTATAAACAGGCCAAATACACACTGGAAAAGGAGATTAGAGTGGCAAAGAGGAATTATTCCGATAAGCTAAGGATCCAATTCTCTTCCAGTGACACGGCTTCACTGTGCAAAGGTCTGAAAGACATCACCAATTACAAGACACCATCCCCCAGCACTGTGGAGAATCATCACCAATTACAAGACACCATCCCCCAGCACTGTGGAGAATCAACAACTGACAGACAATCTGAATGAGTTCTACTGCAGGTTTGAAAAACACCATTCACACCTCCTGCAACCCCCTCTCCCCACACCTACACTGCAGATAAGAGAATATGACGTGCGCCAGGTCTTCAAAAAGAACAGGAGAAGGAAGGCACCAGGCCCAGATGGTGTGACACCAGCCTGTCTGAAATCCTGTGCTGACCAGCTGGCCCCCATCTTCACATAGATCTTCAACAGATCACTGGAGCTGTGTGAAGTCCCCTCATGCTTCAAACGCTCCACCATCATCCCCGTCCCAAATAAATCCAAGATAACAGGACTTAACGACTACAGACCTGTGGCTCTAACATCTCTGGTCATGAAGTCATTTGAAAAACTGGTTTTGGCTTATCTGAAGGACATCACTGGACCCTTACTGGACCCCCTGCAGTTTGCCTACAGAGCAAACAGGTCTGTGGATGATGCAGTCAACATGGGACTGCACTACATGCTGCAGCATCTGGACAGACCAGGGACTTATGTGAGGATCCTATTTGTGGACTTCAGCTCAGCCTTTAACACTATCATTCCAAACCTCCTGCCCAAACTAACTCAGCTCTCCGTTCCCACCTCTGTCTGTCAGTGGATCAACAGCTTCCTGACAGGCAGGCAGCAGCTAGTGAGGCTGGGAAAATGCAAATCCAACACCCGTACGATCAGCACTGAGCATCAGTTTGCTAAAAAACACTAAAGATTATAAACACCCTGGCAACCATACACAAATGTACTAAAAACATTTAAAACAACTTGCATTGTCAAGCATCATATTTCCTTAAGAATTTTGTCAGCAACAAAATGTATTTTTTAATTATTAGAAAATGTAGTTTTAATTATTTCTAATAGAATAATGGTTGGACTACAGTATCTGACGTTCAGTTCCATCTTGATGCGAGATCTCTGTTAAATTAACCATACTTGCTCTTGAAATAATAAATGATAAATGAAAGGATGATTCTCTTTAAGAATACCAATTAAAGCCTTATCTTTAACGGTAGAAACTTTTAATCTAAAAATCAGCGCAGTAAGCTTTGCTCTGCATGTAGAGTGAAAGTTAAAGTCTTTTCCTGGCCGGATGGCACAGGATGATCATTCCTCTGCCTGACACTGTTTGACAGGCCAGACAGGGAGCAATCAACCCTGTCTACACATCACTGTGGAGACTAACACTCAGAGTCCAACACAGATGGACAGAGAGAAACACTGAGATTCACCCTCAATACTCACTCTTGGATGTCAAGCATCTCGATCAAAAGAGGATCCAAGTTCATCTACTCTGATTTAGTAAGCTGAGTGAGCTTGATCAGATAGACACTAAAATATTTGACAAATAGCTCCTCAACTAGTAACGGATTAAAAAAGAAAACAGTAGGATGGTGTGCAGAAAGTCATTGTTAAATAATTGCTTGTTTATACCTGCACTCTCATGTTGTTCCAAACCCATTAAGACTTTTGTTTATACACATATGAATATATTTTTAATGAAGATTTCTGTTCCTCCACTGGAAGTCCATTCCACCAAACTGACACTTTAAAACGTTCATAAGACTAAATTGAATCCAAGTCTTCTGAAAAGACAAATCAAAAGATGCTTTACATGAGCAGATTGGGCAGATTTACTTTAAGCTTTTATTCACATATATAAACTGATCAACACACACACATATAGTGCATCAAATATGGTAAAGAGAAGCTCCGATGTGCTTGCGTGACATGCAAGAATAAACCTCTTAGATTCATATGGATTTCTTTTATGAAGTCTTTATGAACTTTTTGAAGTGTCAAAGTTTTGGTGGAATGAATTTTCAGTGGATGGACAGAAATCTTTCAGGTTCTATTAAAACTTTTATCTGTGCTTTGAACATGAATTAAAGACATAAAAGTTTGGACTAACTGATGACAAAATTATATTATTTTGGGTAATGAGTTGGATTTCTTAATAGTGTCTCAATGGTGCATAAAATGTACTTCCCCTGCTTTTTCTTAGAAATGAAATAAAAAAAAATAATAATAATAAAGATATGCAACAATTGTTGACATAGTTTAAGAATAGTAATAAAATGAATCAATCCAGATAATTTGGTCTGGGAAGAATATGAGAAACAATGCTTTCAGCAATTTGCTGAAAAATTAATTCACACTGAACTTTCAAACTTTTGACTGCAGATGCTGCAAATATTAGCACATTTTGAGAAATTGTTGTGATGTCTTTGAACCTCCAGAAGAGAAAAACATGACATTACTAGTTTTTTTTACCCCCCAAAAGAAAAATCTGAGAACCAGGAGACTTGCACAAACATATGCTCTCCATTCACACTGTCTATGAGAAACTATTCTTTGCTATGAGTGAAAGATTAATAAAGAATAAAACACAGGCTGCAGTTCAACAGTATCTTTCACAAGTTCATGGACCTCAAAATAAGCCTCTTGGTGCAGTGACAAGCAAGAAGAATAATTTTGCTAATATGAACTTCAAGTGCAAGCCTAGCTGTTGCTAATGCGGTTTACTGTTAATATTATTATTTCCACTTGGCCACTGAATGTAGGATTTAAACGTACGTCGCCACAACCGTCTCACTCTCGAGACATCAACAAACTCATAAAGGAACCGGCAGAAGAGGCTTCAAATGGAGGGTAATCACTCACAACAACAATCGCTCAAATGCGTGAAGCTGCCGTGATAATCAAAACAGCCATCTCCCTCAGTGTCTATCATCCACATAAACAACTCAAAAATCATCAGTGTTTGAAACTTCAGACATTAATAATCCAGAAAACCTTCCCTCGTCACATAGCAGGATCTCAAGGCCTATAATCATAAGCCCACTCACACACTCTCAATCCTCCACAATACTGAGGTCAGCTTGGACTCAGCAATCTCTAAGACGCTCTGGCTCTCTCACACAACTCTTAAAAACCAACTAGTCGGTCCTGCAGCTTATGGAATCAGGTTATCTGCTGAATAACAAACAAACCTCGTACATTTCCATTCCCAACACTTAAAAGTACTGCAACTGTTCCATTAAATCTTGAGGTATTTATCACACAGTATGTTTAACCACAGTGAACAAAAAACAAGTTTTAAGATGCTCAATCAGTATAATAAACATTTGAAACACAAATATCCTCCATGAGACAAGGTAAATATGCCTTTACGCAGCTATTGTGCCACTAAACATGACATGAAACCCAATGTAAGTCTGTCACATCATTATAAAGGAATTTAAGGCCGTCCACCTCACTGGACTATTAAAAACCCAGAAATATTGGTATGGGAACTTGTTTTGGTGGCTTTTTTGTTCTTTGCAATGTTTATTTTGAAGGTTGGTTTCTTTGTTCACATCATGTGTTTGTTCAGCGTTCCCTCACTGATTGTTTCCAGGTGTGTGTCATTAATTATTCTCATTAAGTCATTAGGCCTTGTGTATATATTCCCACATGTTTGACTTGCTCTGTTTGTTGAGTCCTTGGTTTCGCAGGCTTTAGGGCTCACGTTGATGTATTTGTTTTTCCCATGCTAAACCTGTATTGCATTCTCTACTGCTGTAGCTGAGTGTTACATTACAGAGGGATGATGACAGTGCCAAGTCCATCTGCTGGATGAATGTAAACCACTGACTTACCCGGCATGGAGGAACTCGCATGGAAGGAAAGCACGGGCCAAAGAAACCAATCTTAACATTAAAATATATGGCAAACAAAAAACACATTAACAAATAATACGATCATGTAAATTACTGTTTGAAATTTAGGGGTCCGAAAGGAAGGGTTTTTTTTTAAAGAAATTAATACTTTTATTCAGGAAGGATGCATGAAACTGACCAAAAGTAACAGTAAAGACATTAATAATGTTACACGTGTATTTCAAATAAGTGCTGCTCTTTTGAACTTTCTATTCATCAAAAATGATGAAAAAATATAAAAAAAAACAAAACAATAAATGCAGCTCAACTGTTTTCAACATTGATGATAATTGTTTCTTGAGCAGCAAATCATGTTAGAATCATTTCTGAAAGATCATGACACTGCAGACTGGGGTAATAATGCTGAAAAAAATCAGTTTTACTATCAAATAGTTACATTTTCAAATATATTAAAATGGTTATATTTATATTTCACTATTTACTGTAAATCGTCCTGATCCCAAACTTTAGAGTTGTTTAATCATTTACATTAAGCCACCAAAATAAAAATGAGGAACGAAATCACGCTGCAGTTTGACTGAGAAATAGAAGTTATTTCATGCAAATGGCATCAAGTTTCTCTTTTTGTTTCTTTCTTTCTTTCAAGCAAGGAAAATGGTGCTAAATTATATATTTATATATATTTTTCTGTAAAAATAATGCAAAATATCCATAACTGTCACATAATATTCATTTTAATTGTCTCCATTCACTCACTATTGGCAAGTTTGGCAAAAAGTTAATTTTGGACCTTGGGCAGTGTGCACCTGTTAACGTTCACCAGAGCGACCTCGCACTGAACGCCCTTTGTTTGCATGTGTCATTGTTTTCTAATAGAATAAATGAAACGGTACAAAGTTAATCTTGTCAAACTATATATCATTCTGAGGGTCTAAGCCTCAAGCATCGACGACAGATCGCTGTTTTTCGATGGAAAGCTTATAAGGAATGAGTGGCACAAATTTGCTACATTTGTGTAAGCAGTACACATCCAAACACGCAGAATAAAAAAGCAGTACGTACCTTTATCATTGTAATAACGAGCCACAAACGCGTCCACTGCTGAAATCCCAGTTTAGTTAGAGAGGTAAGGGTCCACAGAACAACATCCCAGCGAGCACTTTTAGTCCAGCGAAACAATAACGTTGTAATAAGGATGAATATCCCTTTGTTTACGTTTCATTTCTTCAGAGAGTTATTGTTCGCGTCCGTTATGGAATAAATTACGCTCAAAAACAGCGTCTTGGTGGTAAAAAAACAAAACGATGTTGCAGCATACGGTTTTACAAAAATAATGAGACCGTCTACGGAAAAAAAAGTCTCAGAAAAGCGGAATATAGATTATTTGAATTTGGCGCTCCCTCCTGCCAGCTCTGACGCGGGCTATGACGCTTCTGTCATCTGAGCGGGGCGTAACTTAGCGATCTCCTTTATCCATAAAAAAATGTTTTTTTTTTCTTCTACATTTTTTATATGTGTGTGTGTGTATTGTGTGGGGAATGTGGCCGTGTCTGCATGATTATAATATGTATGGACGGACATCAGCGTGTTTATTAGCGACTCTATGACGGCTATCATTGTGATTCATTGATCAGCTATTATTGATTATATGGCCCATCTGTTTGATTATAATCTGAATGGAAGCACATCAGCGTGTGTTTACTGACTCTATGACCATGTCTGGCAATATCACTTCACGTCTGGCAGTGATATTTATCATTGTAATAACGAATAACGAAGAATACTTCAGTATACATACTATATACAAAGCATTTTTTTTCTATTTTTTTTCCTTTTTTATTACTCAAATAATTATTTTTGTATTTTTTAGTGCTCAAATAAATCTGTCTATTATTTTATAATTGAAAAACTATGCAGGAACATGTATAATGACTAAAATAGCTTGTATAATTCTGCAATCCATTTGGTGGTTATTTTTCCTCAAACAGGGGGGTGGGGGGGGGCTATAAATAGTTTCAGAAAAAATATTGCAGGAATCTCATTTTTCATGGTATCTTCTTCAAATTTGAAATATGAACTTATGAGACACATGGCTTTCGATCCATTACTTTTCTGGATTGCTCCAGGACTTATTTCATGTATTTGTATATGAAATAAAAAAACATTCAGTGTGGAAAAATATTTTTCAAGGCACGTCAGTGCCTATAACTTTTTATCTTTTTGAGCATTATCAACTCTGGATGATAGATAGTAAAGCCCAGAGTCTCTTCTTTCCAAAGATACCTAATTTGTTTGTGTAAGCACACTTTGTCACAAACTGTTACCATTTTAATTTAGGTAGGTTATTTTCACCTGCGAGGCCACAAATGGGGGTGAAGGTTAACAGGTTAAAACCCGGCCACTGTGTTGCCACATAACAGCACTATGTTGCTGTAGAAACACAGCATGAATACCAGTTGGGTAACCTCTCATCAGATGCTGCCGTGAGCCTCCCACATGTTTCGAACTCACAGAAGCCTTCTGGATCCACGCCAAATATCCATAACTAAATAACCTTCAACTTCAGTGTCTGTAAGCGGAGTGGCACTCCGTGGGATCGGGAATGTAATGGCTTCAATGAAGCATCCGAGTGCAGAGGCGTCCTCATACGCGGTGATTGATAGGAGCTTAATTCAGTTTTACTGGCCTCTAATGATTCTTTTAAAGAATGAGATGGGCTAGGACAGCCCTGAAAAGTGATGGAGGCTCTTGTGAGGCGTTCCCGAGTAATGAATGCGCCCATTACGCAGTGTAACCAATGGCCATGGAGTGTTTGGATGATCCACAAGGCATAAAACATTGAGCTCAACACATTTTCTGTAATCACTGGTCATTTGCAGCCGCCGAGTGCTGGACTGCACTGCGGTTGCTTTTCATTCAGCATTACAGGGTTTGATTAGCTGCCTACTATTATTATTTCACTATCTCCAGTGTGTTTGCTCTTCTGCAACCTTAAAGGGACAGTTCACACAAAAATGAATGCACACGCATCATGGTACTGTTGTGAATGCGTATCAAAGTCTGAATAAATTGTTGAATAAAGTCATTATTTATGTTTTCTTTGCACATAAAAATTATTCTCATAGGTTCATAAAATTGAGGCTGAACCAGGGCGTTCACAGATGCTGAGCGCGCCACGAATATTGAAAACATTTAAAGAGAGCGAGGTACGATGGAAGCTGCAAATTCATTAATGTTTAGTCAACTGTTTTATGAAAGAAATGTTAAATGACCGACAGTTATATTCAGTAAAGCAAACTACTCGACTTTTCTCAAATATGCCCATGTTGAGAGAGAGCGAGAGAGAGAGAGAGAGAGAGAGAGATGAAACGTGCGTGTGTTAATTATCTGCATCTGTTTGTCTGACCCTACAAACAATGAAACAGAATTTAGTCCTACTTCACAAACACGTCGTTGCTGAGAAATATAATGTATAATGTAGCGATTCAGTAAGGAAACTATTTTATTACAATAAATGTCGCTGGATAGTGTTGGTAATAATGTGTGTGCATGCGTCAATTAAAGCATATATATATATATATATATATATATATATACAGTATATATACAGTTGAAGTCAAAACTTTACATACACCTTGCAGAATCTGCAAAATGTTAATTATTTTACCAAAATAAGAGGGATCATACAAAATGCATGTTATTGTTTATTTAGTACTGACCTGAATAAGATATTTCACATAAAAGATGTGTACATGTAGTCCACAAGAGAAAATAATAGTTGAATTTATGAAAAATGACCCCGTTCAAAAGTTTACATACACTTGACTTGTGTTGTTACCTGAACGATCCAAAGCTGTGTTTTTTTGTGTTTAGTGATAGTTGTTCATGAGTCCCTTGTTTGTCCTGAACAGTTACACTGCCTGCTGTTCTTCAGAAAAATCCTTCAGGTCCCACAAATTATTTGGTTTTCCAGCATTTTTGTGTATTTGAACCCTTTCCAACAATGACTGTATGATTTTGAGATTCATCTTTCCACACTGAGGACAACTGAGGGACTCATACGCAACTATTACAGAAGGTTCAAACGCTCACTGATGCTCCAGAATGAAAAGCCTTGCATTAAGAGCCGTGAAAACTTTTGAACAGAATGAAGATGAGTACATTTTTCTTGTTTTGCCTAAATATCATATTTTTTCATTTAGTACTGCCCTTCAGAAGCTACAGAAGATACTTACATGTTTTCCAGAAGACAAATTAAGTTAAATTTACCTTGATCTTCAAATTCAAAAAGTTTTCACACCCCGGCTCTAAACAAAGGCAGTTATCACTAAACAAAAAAAAAACACAGCTTTGGATCGTTCAGGTAACAATATTAACAATCAAGTGTATGTAAACTTTTGAACGGGGTAAAAGGGGGTATTTTTCATAAATTCAACTATTATTTTCTCTTGTGGACTACATGTACACATCTTTTACGTGAAATATCTTATTCAGGTCAGTACTAAATAAACAATAACATGCATTTTGTATGATCCCTCTTATTTTGGTAAAATAATTAACATTTTGCAGATTCTGAAAGGTGTATGTAAAGGTTTGACTTCAACTGTATACAGTATATCAGTGCTTCTCAAAGTCCGGACTCCGGTCCAGATCCGGACCTACCTCAATTTCGTATTTCAAGAGCACTAATTATATTTCCTAATTTGATAAACGCATGCTAAACTTGTAAATCTAAAATTTGTTTAGTTGTTATTGTCTTTTTGGAGATGATCCGAAATGAAAGCAAAGGCGAGTGAGCCTTTACATAACATCCAGTGAGCGTGTAACGTTTGACATAATCGAGCGACATTTCACCGCTAATATGAGTAATTTTTTTATTTTTGTTATCACTTAGATTATGGCCGTTTGACAGTGTCCAGTGTTTCCCATACACTGAGTTATTTGTTGCGGCCCGTCACAATATCAAAACTGACCGCAACAAATAGATTTTCCAAAAGGCTTGTACTTGGTTGAATAAACTGAGCACTGCACGTTTCAAAATTGAAATGCAGCGCGGGTGTTTTATATGAATGTATCTTTGAAAAGAACCGACCGTCTTCAGAAAAGCTTTGATGTAATTTTGTGTTTCCTGTAATGCCTGATAAAGTAGAGCTTGTGAGCGCCGTGCTTATTTGATTACAGCCGTTACCGGGGAAAGCGCTATATCTCCTGCTCCAGCAGCACCTCCCGCTGGCAGAGAATGAATTTGCATTTGCAAGTCTGTGGGAAACACTGGTGTCAGCAAATATAAACAAAAAGCATGCTTCAGGGGGCTTGTTCATTAAACATGTTAAACAAGCGAGGCTTATTTCAGTTAATCTGACTTATTTTGAACCTAACTGAAAATAAATCAGACTAACTGAAATAAACCTGGCTTATTTGGTAAATCTGTTTAATGAAACAGGGCCCAGAACTGTTTTGAGAAGATGCTTAAGTTTTGAGCCATGTATTATTACTATAATAATAATAATTAATTACATTTATATAGCGCTTTTCTGCTTTTCTAAGCACTCAAAGCGCTCTACATTGTGAGGGGTGGTGTCTCCTCGTCCACCACCAGTGTGCAGCATCCACCTGGATGATGCGACGGCAGCCATAGTGCGCCAGAACGCCCACCACACACCAGCTTACTGGTGGAGAGGAGACAGAG
The DNA here is from genome assembly GCF_936440315.1 of Barbus barbus. NCBI lineage: Eukaryota > Metazoa > Chordata > Actinopteri > Cypriniformes > Cyprinidae > Barbus > Barbus barbus. The sequence continues at coordinate 19,186,985 of NC_136732.1, forward strand.
TGATGAAGCCAATCAGTGTAAGGGGATGATTAGGAGGCCATGATGGTCAGAGGCCAATGGGAAATTTGGGCCAATGGGATTTTTAATGTCCACAGAGAGTCAGGACCTCGGTTTAACGTCTCATCCGAAAGACGGTGCTTTTTTTGACAGTATAGTGTCCCCGTCACTATACTGGGGCGTTCGGACCCACACAGACCGCAGCGTGAGCACCCCCTGCTGGCCTCACTAACACCTCTTCCAACAGCAACCTAGTTTTCCCAGGAAGTCTCCCATCCAGGTACTGACCAGGCTCAACCCTGCTTAGCTTCAGTGGGCAACCAGTCTTGGGCTACAGGGTGATATGGCTTATTACTATGAATTAGGCTGCTACTACTACAACTATTACCATCTTGTGCCCTGCAATAAACAATTACTCTACTCTCTTTTATGAGATAAAGGGGGGAAAAAAAGAAAACTGCAATTTTAAACAAACATATCGACCAAAAAATCAGCATCATATATCGGCTATCGGCTGCCCTGATGTCTAAATATCGGCATCGGCCAGAGAAAGAAAAACCCTTATCGGTCGACCTCTGTTGCAGACACTTAAATTAATTGTTTTGCCACTTTTGCACTTGTTATTAATGTATTTTGAATGCAAAGGGCATTCTATTTTTTTAAAAAAGTGTCTTTATTTATTTGCTTATGTATTTTTATTAAAAACAAGTTTTGTAATAACCAATTGTCCGGACCTTTGACATCGATGAATATTCAGATTTGGACCTTTGAATGTAGACTTTGATAACCCCTTGTGTATATATATATATATATATATATATATATATATATATATATAATAAAAAATATCCCCCCCCCCCCCCCCCCAATGTTCAATGTAAGGCCTTGGACTGAACAACTGATGTCACATGGACTATTTTAATTATGTCCTCACTACCTTTCTGGGCCTTGAATGTGGTAGTTTCCATTTGCTACTTTCAATCCCAGGAAAGCTGTTTGATATAACAGTAACAGTATTTACTATATAATGGCAAAAATGTTTTGCTTCCTTCATTGTTTTCTCTGTTAATGAGACTTTGACATTGAATGTTTTAAGGTGATAACAAAGCTCATTCTTCTTTTACAATTTAATTAAATTAAAGTAAACTGCATGCCTGGCACAGTTACAAAAGAGAAAATGTTCCTTAGCGAAATACACCCAATTAAAAGAATAATTAGAACCAGCTGACTGAACATAACCAGGCTTGATTACAACAGCCCTGCTCAGTATTAACCTTCACCATTTGAGTTCCTCTAGCACATTCCGGTATGTTATGATCCGAACAAGATCCTGAAGACATCAAGATAAAGCTTCTTTATATCTATATTGCAATCTGCAAAGTGTAATAAAAGACACTACAGATTCACTGAGTGGGCTGTATTCAAAGGAAGATAACTTGCTAACAAACTTTAATAATATGTTCCAGGGAGTCACAAAAGATCCTTAATCAGAGCCATGGTGCGAGAGTCAGTGAACATTTTGAACAATAGTGTGTGTGACGCAACATTTGCAGATTAAAAAACCTGACACGTTTGCATATGCATAAGCACATTTCACATGTGAATGAGAAAATGTGTTGAGTGATTGAAAACATTCATCTTTTTTGGGTTAAAGGTTAAAAAATTTATATATAACAAAATGTTTTCTTTGGTAGACAGTTTGATTTCAATCACTCATTAAATCAGTGAGGATCAGATGATACAAACCCTGCATTATATTGCAATGTCTTATTCAGTTACTGGCCAAATGGGGAGTTTTATTTATGCGCCAAACCCAATTTTATCGCATTTGGTGCTTGGTGTCTCACTTCTGGTCATTAACTTCCTATTTGTACCTTGAAGGTGAAGCAAAACGCTGCTATCATGACCAGTGTAAACTCATCCAGAATGCTTCTGACAATAGCATCATCCACAGTGACTTGTTACGGCAAGAAAGAATATATTAAATGCATGATGAGCATCAAATATGATCAGGAAGTCCAGGGATGGGCACGGCGCGCTTGGAGCGGCGGGTTTGACCCGTAATAGAGTAATAAGACATGGCTGCTGTACCCTAGAGATGCATGCTTGCGCAGTCTGGCTTCAGTTAATATCCTGCTGAGTAGATGGGTAATGGATGCTCTATAAAGTGCCCAAGGTAAAGTCGTCTTCTCTGACTGCGGATTGCACAGGGAAGATTCGGTGCAGAATTTTAAGCATTTGAAGCCTCTATCCTGCTAAGCTGCCGTCATACCCTAGGTACCACAAGTAGCAGCTCTGAGATTTTCCTGCTCTCTCTGGGGGGATGAGATATTTCACTGGGCTCTTTCAGACTACTGACAGTAAAAACTGTGTTTGTGCTATGGAAAGAAGAAGAAAAAAAAGGGAAAAAGAAGACGAGGTAAAAAGAGAGGAAAGAAACTGGACTCGCACCTCTGACAGTAGGGAACCCGGAGTGGTGACAGCGATGACGACAGTTTGTGAGTAAGTGTTCTCAGTGCATCTTGGTAAAGCGAGGGCAGGACTGCAGGCAGGTCACAGGGGGTTTGAAGTGACTTGTGTGGGAGTTCGGATGCCTGTGTGGGAGCCCTCACAGCGATGGATGCTCCAGAGATCCAGAGCCAGATGTAAAGTGTGCTAAGAGCCTTATAGCAATGAAGGAGCAAAAGCTATCAATAAACAAGAGCAGCACACTACACATCCCTCTGGATATTGTTATGTATCTAGTATGAACTCCTACAGAACTGAACTAGCCTATCCTGACCATTACTTTTCAGCCATTATGCTAAGTCTATGTTTACTTGGAAAAATCAACAACTTAACATGGCAGCACACAGAAACATAATCATTAACCTTTAAGCTTGTCAAATACACCTACAAGTCAAAGTCAAGTTTAATGCATTAAATTAAAAAAGCAAACATTTATACATAGAGGTGTGGGAAACAGTCAATGATCATCTTTCTCGGTAATCATGCACCTGTTTAGCAAATGCTAACATTGCATAGCATCGTTATCATTAAGCTAATGGTGGTGTCACTATTTTTCCCTCCTTTCATCAAGCAATTTGTGTTTGGAAGTCAGAGATCAAGTCGAAATAACTTACATTTGACTTTGAATAGAACGTAGCATTAGCATAGCTCTGATATAATTTCCTCTTAAAACAGAAGAAGCATTTATATGCTGCACACACTAACTGAATTTGACAGAACCCTGAAATGTATTCCACTTCCTGGCATATTTCACCTTAATATCACAACACTGCATCCTAATCAAATGCGACGCAACAAGTTTTCCATGCCCTGACTGAAAGTGAAATACTGCACGAAGCAACAAAATCTGTTAATCAGACACTCCATTTTTACACTATAAAAAACCAATAGTGATATTTACTAAATGAAACAAGTTTATTTCAATATTGCATATTCAAATATGACTGAAAATTCTTTGCTGTTAACAGAAAAAAATGGAATTTAATGAATTGTGAATTTAATTACTGATTATATTAAGCAGAACACAAACTGAATGATTTCTAGTTTCAGCATAGTTTGCATCAAACTGATTTGCCTTAAAGGGATAGTTCACCCAAAAATGAAAATTCTGTCAATAATTACTCGTGTTGTTTACCCTCATGTTGTTCCAAACCCGTAAGACTTTCGTTCATCTTCGGAACACAAATTAAGATATTTTTGATGAAATCCATGACATTCCTGACCCTGCATAGACAGCAACAAAACTACCACGTTCAAGGCCCAGAAAAGTAGTAAGAACATCGTTGAAATAGTCCATGTGACATCAGTGGTTCAACCATAATTTTAAGAATGTACGAAAATATTTTTGTGTTTAAATAACGCCAATTTTGTGCGCCAATTAGCAAACAACAATCCAATCCAACAAGCCAATCAATTTCCGACAGACAAAACCAAGTCCCACTCCAAATGTTTCTAATTCGAGAAGCTGTTTTGCTGGCGTATACAATACGCAATTTCCATTTCATTAGACTGAAATTAAGACTTTAGACTTAGACATTACACTTTAATTAAGTGGAGTGTGATTTTGGCCCAATTACATTTCTGTGGGTGAAGTGACTAAGTGCATCTCAACAAAATCAGACACTAAACGATTCACAAAATGTTTTGCCACTTGTGAATTTTTATGGACACCAAATGTTTAGAACAAAAATCTTCAGATTAGCATTGAAGATTGTTGTGATTGGTATCGCGTCAACTCATTTCAAGAGCGGAGTTCTTCAGACAACTGAATGGGACTTGACTTGCTAGTATGCAAAGCAGCACGGTCAACAGTGTCTCCTCGTGTCTCCTCAGATTTGAGAAAGAATATACACAGAGATTGTTTCTGTCTCTCTAAGGGATGTTAAGCAAATTAAAAGCACAGTACAAAGAGAGAAAAACACAGCATCTATTAAAGCCGACTTATAATCACTGCAAAGTACAGTGCGTGCGTGTCTGCATTACTAATGCTAGCCCTTTTCACGTGTCATCTTTCTTCACAGACAAGCCTGATGTGTCACACGGAAAAAAATCTGTACAATGAACAAAGCAAAACATCTTGAGAGACAGAAATTTAGAAAATAACTGTTATTGTGAATCATTAATGGACCGCAATCCGATCTTTCATCAGTCTGTCTAACTTGAATGAGTACTGTAGTTGTGATTTCCCACAAGGCAACACTTCAACATTTCCTCCTCTTTTAAAGGGTGCAGCTGATTGCATCTCGCTGCATAGTTATTTGACAGAGTTGATAAATTCACCTGCTTTAATTCATTATTTAGATCTGACCCATCAAAAAACTGCGTTCAAGCTGACCCTCGAGTTCAAACTAGTCTTTCGAGCGGTGTGAAGGAAAAGGTTGTCTGTCTTTCCCAGTCTGTGATGCAGCAGAGGTAGGTGTTTTTCTGACCTCCTGGCCAGCACTGTCACTCATCGCCAGCTTCCTTACTAGCTCGCAGCCCACAAAGCAATTATTTCAAAGTCAGGAAAAACCGCACAAGTGTGACAGAACCTACATGAAAGGATTTATATTGCCGTTTAATTTGCCCCAAAAAATACTGATACAAATCTGAGGCTGAACAGAGACTCTCTTTTTGTTTCCAGTACTGTGTGGTTTCAGAGCATGTACTCAATTCAATAAAGGACTTCTTTCACACCCATTGATGAAGTATTCAATATAATATGGTATGCACTTTAGTATAAAAAACACATAACTGGACATCCATCACTGTGGCACAATCATTTGACCTGGACTCTCTGTGACATACAACATACAAAAAAAAATAAAACTGCAACAAAAATGTATTTAGTTAAAAATGTATTTTACAATGAAATAGCTTTTTATTAATTTAATTTAAATTAATTTAATGTCCCATTATTTAACATTATGTAATGCATTAACGACTGACAAATGGATCCTGATTGTAAAGTGTCTGCACTGTCAGTGGATGCAGTAGTTCATCTGGGATTGTTCATCTACAGTACTGTTTCATGAATACTACTTGGACATGCTGCTCTTTTAAATGTACTGCTTTTTGCATACTTCATAGGAAAGCATCCATATGGGGCATATTGCACATATGCACATGCAGAATCAGTATCAGCAGTGAATATATTATGGGGCCTGAGGTGGGAATCATCTTAAGGGCTAAAGGAATTGTAGATGTGTAGTTCTGAGGATGGACACAGCCAAGAGACTTATATCAAGGCTATGCAAATATCTGGAGAAATTATTAGCATTTTATAACATGTCTTAAGCAGGCACAACGGGTTGCATTTGGGATTTACATTTTTGTACATTTGACAGATGCTTTCATCCAAAGTAACTTACAGTGCATCTGAGCTATACATTTCATCAGTCTGTGCAATCACTGGGAATTAAACCTGTGACCTTGGTGTTGCTAGCACCAACTGAGCTACAGAAAAGAAAGAATCAAAGTGTATTTTATAAATTAATCTAAGTTCTTGCCCTATCTAGCAAAAGCACATGTCAAATAGGCTTGGGGGGGAAATAATTCACTTATGTGTTGTGATTCTTTTTCAAATGATTTTGGATTGGAATTCAAAATTAATGAATAATTCTGTTTAATGGAACAGCTGATAAATGTATTTCCATTCATAATCAGACATTCAAAAGTAAATTATTCTCATGATCAGTCTCATCAAAGAAAACTGATTTGACAAACACAAAATATGTAGTCGGCATGAAATGAAAAATCCCCCTATTTTCTAAATGCATGTTACTGTGAAATTTTTTATGTTGTATTTTATTTTTAAATCAAAATGTCAAGCTTCCAGTGAAATTATTACAGACTTCTCTCTGGTGAATTATGCTAGACATTTTTTTGCTAAAACTGCAAAATTTTAACAGTTAACTTCAAGCTGACATTCAGACCTGTCTTCTTCCATTCATTGCGAGTTATTTAAGCATTTAATTAAAACAGAACAAAAGCAATATATCTTATTATGACCTGCTTATTCTGCTACTTTTTTTGTTTGTGTGCCACACTGTTGCTATAAAAATAAAAAAGAAAGTTCTATCATGACAATTCATTTTTTTTGCATGGTAATGAATATGACAATGTTAATGTATTTGGTCTTGGTGGAATAGATCTGCTACCCTGCTGAATTGCTGCTGCTGTTGTAAATTATTGCTGCTTCTGCTAAGCAAGTACAGGAACTTGCTCCTGCCAATACATACGCAGATACGCTGCTGTGAGTATTTAAGACATACTGCTGCTGCACGAATAACATATATAATAACTCGTAGCAGATCTATACAGGTGGAGCTGGGGAAGGTGGAGGGTTTCAGAGGAACTCTGAAAGCGCGCTGCAAACCGCTCTAGTGGATGCTAACTAGCCATTAAATGTAAAGCAGAAAGCTCATTGGCTGCATATGCAGCATGAACATTCAGCTTGTGCCAAGTAGTTTAATGCTGTGAATATAATTTGTTTGCATTAATGACCCATCAGCCTGCGCCATCTAGAGTTTCATGACAGAACTTGGCATTTTTTAAATCAGATAATGACTAATTGAATCAAATTCTAACTGAATTCATATTCAAAGGTTCCCACCACTAATTTTAAAATACTTTGACAATAGCTCACTTTCCATAGTTGACATGCTGCATCAAAGGGAAATCTAATTGGTCCAAAATGTTGCTCCATATAATTATCTTTGTGTCTATTTTTGATTCATACAGATTACTTTTGTGATTTCTTTTTTTTACTTTTTATTGTGTAAAAGTTGGTTGCATGGACTTTCAGTAGATGGACAAAAAGGATGAGAGAATATCAAAATATATTAATTTGCATTCCAAAGATGTAAATAATGAAAGAATTAATGAAAAAATAATCATTTTGGGGTTAATTATACCTTAAGATGAGGTGCAATGGTAGCTGTAAATGACTGTGGACATGCTTTTCTAAAACAAGAACTCTACTGTACATTTCTGGAAAAGAAAGAGCCACTCAAACACAAAGGATCATACAGATGTGAAAATGCACATTTCTGTGACTGGACCTTTAACAAGTGCCACGGTGATTCTTGCTATAAAGTTAATAGCAGGCCAGTTCCTAACAGTGGCCTTATAAAAGAAGACGGACTCATTACCTGCTTCAGGCCAATGATGCTGACGGTACCTGTGTTACGAAGAACAGAGGGATCTTGAGTTAATCTGGTATAGAGTATTGCTGCAAACCATAAACTACACCAGACACCAGTCTTTGTCCAGGCAGGACAGTAAATCTGTGGCAAACAGCAGTGCACAGATTGTCCTCATGCCGAGGAAGAAGTGCTGCACCTGTCTGGGCGCTGAGGAACAGCAGTAAGGTCAGCCTCTAAATCATTCAAGAACACGGGGAGCATTTCGCTGTCTTCCTCCACAGGACAGCATTAACCGAACCTTTACCGGCACGTCTGACAGGTGTGTTGAGTCTCCCTGACGACAATTAACTCGATCGCTTGGTTTTCACATGTTGAATATTTCATGTGTACAGTGAATAATCCCAATCGTGCCCACGCATATCGATTCACACAGGTATTTTATGTAGATGGAGTGAAAGCATAGACTGCTGCTAAAGAGAATAGCCTAATTATCGAGAGAAAAAAGAGAGACTGATAGAGTGAAAATAAAAGGTCGTCCTTGTATAATTGATCAACATTGTTTACCCTTGCTTGGTAGGTTTTACAAAAAAAAGTGCCAAAAGCAAGCTGTCTAAGACAAGCAGTTAGCATCGCCCCTGAGTCGACTTGCGCTCAGCGTGAAGAAACCTGCCAACAGCTTAGCAGGTTACAGATGCTATTTCAGCACTCAACTAACTGTACTTTCTCTTCTCACCATAGGTGTTCGTCCAATCAGAAGTGCATGAAAACAACTTTAATGATAGTCTTTAAAGCACTAAACTAACTGTGTAGAGCCAGCAAGAGACAGCGTCGTGTTCATTTACACCATGCTAATTAATTAGCGTGGCTCTCTGCAATACGGCAGAAAACTCGCCTCCTAATTGTCCTTTGCGGATGTTGGGGGGCAAACTGTCTACGGGGAAAAATATCACAATTAGAGGCAAACGATTTGCAACTGCACATTCTCTGTGCAAAGCAAAGAGGACAATTTCCCCACTTAGCAACGGAAGTAGATAGCAATAACTGTAGCATAATTATTGACACAAAAGCAGCAAACTCAAATAGGCAGCAGTGAATCATGAGTTGGAACAAGAAACGGAAGAGGAGGATTTGTTCTAATGGTCTTTGAAAGGATTACCAATAATAAAGCAGTCACGCTCGCACCAATGCTCTTCCATTAGCGCTCACAGACCCAAAGCTTCTTAAACCGAGACTTTGTCAATAAAACCGAACCTAAACATGATCATTCACTAAATACAACCAGGGAGGATATATACAGGAAACTGAGCACTAGAGGTCAAAGGTTTTATTTATATATTGACATCTAGTGCAGTGCTAAGTTCCTTGTATATGACAGACCACAAGTTTCTCTTTTAACTTTACATTTTAGCTACATAATAAAACTGCAAAACTAAAATGTTATAGTTTTATTCCTAACTTCAGATTAAAAGTTAAAGCAAATAAACAATTTTGTCTTGCTATTGCTCGTATTTTCCAATAAAACATTCTAAATAGCCTTTAAAAACTAAATAAAATTAAAGTTTAAAACATGATAAAGTTGTAGAATGTATGTTAAATTAATTATTATAATTTTTTATCCCTAATTAAATTAATTCAGTCTGAAGCTGGCATGCACTGTATAGGAAAAACATGTAGAATTATCTCATTATCCATCAAAATAAGAGTAAAAAAAATTTTGAAAAATAAATACGGAAAATTCTTTTAAATACAGAAAATATGGAAACATAGTACATTGTGCCTTATTTTTTACAAACTTATGAAATGAAAATGAATTTCCTAATTCTAAATCATTTTCTTCTACATGCATGTTATTCATCTTATTGTCAACAATGCCTTGCATGTATTCTTCTTTTTTTTTTCAGGTGGCATAGAATGGAAAACTGTATTTACCTTGGCATAGTTGAATAATAACAGTTCTGTGCATGGAAATGACATACCGTGAGCCTCAAACACCATTGTTTCCTCCTTCTTATGTAAATCTCGTGAATGCAAAAGACCACTGAAAAATAGGCGAATCAGAACATAACACCGACTGTGACGTTAGAGTCGGGATCACTAATAGTTACGCCCCCAACATTTGCATATACCCGCAAATGTTGGGGGCCGCCAGCCGAACCATCAGAAGTTCTGAAGGTATTGTGAAGAAACAAGCGAGGACAACAGCGAAATGGCAGATCATGGAAATAAATGTTATGTTCCAGGCTGTGCAGGGGATGTGAAGTGCAGGGATGGGTTGGTGTCTGTATTCAGAAAGGCACAGAAAGCAAATAACGTGTTCTAATAAAATAACGGGTGCCACTAAAGGGACATGATTAGCTTCTTGCTAGGGGTAGCCTGTTACATTACAGTACATGAGATTTCCCTTACCACATACACAGAGTAAGGAGATTTACAGATCCTGAGCACCACTGACAAGCATCTGATCTTGTAAAATGTGTGGTAAGAACTGCAGCTTCATAGTATAAACAGAGTTTGTGCGATCGCGAATCTCGAAAGTGAAAGTAAAAAGTGATCGTGCATTCGAAAGCATATTTCAAACTGTGAATATTTCATTGCACTGTGAAACAGCCAATCAGAGCAGAGCTCAACATTATTGTTTATGACCCTTCCAAATAAGGTTAATAGCAGACCATTTAATTCTAGGGACAAATCCTAGGGTTTTAAATGGACATGAAAAAACTTTCTGGAGATTTTTTTGCCCTTACCTAAGCCACATACCTTCTATGTAGATAGCAGGGAACAATTTAAAATATTGTATCAATACATTCTATGGCACCTTTTAACTAATTTTTTTTTTTAAATCAAAATCTGATCTTCCAATGAAACGACAGACTTCTCTTTGGTGATGTTTGTTGAACTTCTTCAAACATTTAGTTGGCTGAAACCCTGCCTCTTTCTTACAATTGGATGGATAGAACCAAGTCCTCACCCTACATGTTTCTCTTTTTTGATAATCTAATTCATTAAAATGTACGTCACAATATGGAGGAAAAGATCTGTTGCTACTTCTGTTTCCTTGTTTTCTCAGTTTTTCAAAGCTACTAATAAAGAAAAGAGAGGACTATGAGATTCAGCGCAGAGACGTGTGCCCTTTACATCTGTGACATGAATGTCCGGGCATGGTAACAAGGGAACCATGACAAGGTTCTAAAACAATTTAGTTTTTGACTTTCAAATGAACTATTGATTTGTATAAGAGGCAGGAGGGTTAGGCCAACAATACCTGAAAAGCTAAACGTGGAAGTCTTTCATTCAGTCTCACGCTGTGTCTTTTCAAAGCAGTGAAATGACACCTGAAAAGAAGCCCGGCGGTCATTAACTGTTCATCTTGTTAATGAGGTGTCTTATCTCACAGGATCTTTTATTAAACTGGCTCATGGTCCATTTGGATACCTGGCCTGTAACCTGTGGCACTAAAACATTGTACCTCACTCTGGCTCTCTGAGGGAGTCTGGAAGAAAATCATTGAGGCTAGTCTGACAGAATTACTGATTTAATTCAATCAATGGTGGCCAGCCTCACCTTCAGACGAGAGTTATTACCACGTCTGAGGGATCAGAGATGCGTTTGTCACATTTTCTCAGTTGACATCTGTGTGTTATGCGAGCGTGCGGCCGAGAAATGTGCTTAAACTATTTTTCCTGTTTCAACTCGTCCCTTGAAGCATTTTGAACTAGCCACAAAACCTTTATTATCTTATAGCTGTATACTGCATTTTTTCTGAAGCTGCTTTGAAACAGTATGTATTGTGAAAAGTGCAATACAAATAAATTTGAATTGAATTGAATTTTCTGATGGCTTGAGAAACGCAACAGATTTTCATTCATTCATTCATTCATCAAATCAAATCAATTCCTTTGATTAAAACACATAGGTACTGGGTTTTGAATTTGAATTGATATGCTAAAAATTTTACTACAATTTGTTTCTGGTAATGACATCTAATAAAAGTTCAGATTCTCAGAAAGTGTTCAGATCTTTAATTCAGTTTCTGATATTTAAACTGTAACTCTAAAATGTTTGGTGCGATAATGACAGTGGTGTATTGGGACAGTGATTTTTTTAATAAATTAATATTTTTATTCAACAAGGAAGCATTAAATTAATCCAAAGTGACAGTAAACACTTTTATATGATTTAAAATGACTGCTGAAAATTAGGTTTGGCTATCATTTTTCCACTTCATGTTAAATTATATTAAAATTAAAAAGCTGTTTTTTAAAAGTGTAATAGTATTTTACAAATGTTCTGTTTTGCTGGGGGGTTTTTTAACAAATAACAAATGTTGGTGAACATAAGAGACTTCTTAAAACAATTTATAAAATAACTCAAAAAAATCTTACAAACCCCAAACTTTTGAACAGGGTTAATACACATATCGTATATAAAAGCAAAAGCAACAAACAACCAGACATTTCAGGGCTATGATCTGCCATCTCTCTGTTTTTCCTGAGCTTTCCGGGTTCTTCATGTCTCGCTCAAATTGTTATGAAAAATACATTCAAATAACCAATCTTGCAAACGTATTGGGTCATGATTTTTGCATTTCATCAGCACAGATGGAATAAATGGAAAGTATCAATGCATTTCTAATTAGCGAGCATAGTACCCATTAATTTGTCTGTGTAAGGCTCCACGGCCCCAGGGGGATCTCCTCGCATTTTACAGCTTATTGAAATGAACCTTCTGAAATGGCGGCACACCGTCACTGGCAGTCAAGTCAATTGACGATGACGCTTCCCCGAACCCACACACATGTTTGTTCTGGTATTGTTTTGTGTCCTTCAAAACAAGTCTGATCAAAGTCACGCTGTCGAATATTTCCAACACTGAATTACCAGTGTCATTTTGCATCTTTCTTGAATTGACCCATAAACACATATGCATAAATGACCCGGCGTGACACGTCGCCTCTGCTGAGAAGCACGAACCCCGTGGCCGTCGCGGGTCGACAGTCAGGGGGCATTTTCACGCTCGGCTGGGTCAGCGCTTTGATTTGATTGGGTCCAGGGCCACGTGACTCGTGTGGCGCATTTGCCTGATTTGCATGCTGACCTGGCGTGGCTGTGGGCTCCTGTCTGAACTCTCACAGCATCTGTGCTGATGTATGGAACTGCAGGCTGCCCAGGGGCGATGACTTATTCTGTGCATTTATATTTGCTTCCTGCAAAGCACCGACAAACTATTGCAGAGTACATGAGCCGTAGACACCAGCAGGAGAAAAGACCTGGAATATTATTGCATGAAAACTTAAACTCTGAGTTGAGGAAGTCAGTGTCAGTTTGACCATTAAGTTTAAGAGTCTGCCATCAGACTAGTTTCACAAATCTTCTTGTCTCTGTCTATGTGGTTTTAACAGTTGCCCTGAATTAAACTTCAGTAACAAAAATCCCATTTGAATTGGAGAAGTCAGTTAGTTTCCACGCATGTAAAAGACTGACATGTAAGAGAAGAAATTACTGAATAAAGTCTTATTTTTGTTTTCTTTCCACACAAAAAGTATTCTCGTAGCTTTATAAAATTGCGTTTGAACCACTGATGTCACATGGACTATTTTAATGATGTCCTTACTACCTTTCTGGGCCTTGAACGTGTCAGTTGTGTTGCTGTTTATGGAGGGTCAGAAAGCTCTCGAATTTCATCAAAAATATCTTAAATTATTTTCAGAAGATGAACAAAGGTCTTACGGGTTTAGAACGACATTAAGGTGAGTAATTAATGGCAGAACTTTCATTTTTGGGAGAACTATCCCTTTAATAAAATAAAATCATTCACTTGATACCGATTGAATATCTTTCTTTATAACTTTAATGAGGATTAATCTAGATTTTATTTATGACAAGAAAACTATGCAGTGTTTTTAAGCTTTTGATTTCAATTTCTGTACCTGAAATTTGCTCATTTGTATTTATTTAAGCTATTACTGATTGATTTGTATGTTCCTATTTTATTACTCACGTTTACTTGTCTTTAATAATTTAATGTTTCAAATTTATATTAGTCTAGTTGTTTTTGGTGTAGCATTTTTGTTAAGACCATAGGCAAAAGTTCCTCTTGTAGGCCTAAGTGTTCTGTAGGCTGCAACATAATGCTTTTTTAAAAGACAGAATAAATATGTTTGATATCTAAATGTTTGACTTTTATTTATTTATTTATTTTACCTTATTGGAATCGAAAATAGGAATCGATAAGAATCAGAATTGTAAAGCAGAATCAGAATTGGAATCTGAATCTATACATTTGAAATACCCTACCCTATTGTTCTTAATTAGATTGAACTAACAAATGAACGGCAAACCAAACCAAATAAATAAATAAAATCCATTTATTTTTCATCTCGTCTCGTGCTTACCTCTTATTGTACATCACTTTGGATAAAGGCATCTTCTAAATGCATAAAAGGAACATAAATGTAGTGATGTTAAACCTGTCTGCGTTTTTACTTCATAGACCCTCCATCCAGTCCTTGACCCATGGCAGTCACAGTGGTCTTGGAGCAGGGCACAGGTGTGAGGGAGCTAAACTGTCTCAATGCATTGGCTGTCATTCCTCCTCCTGGTCATCTGTAATTGTGTAAAGGTCCAACCTAATGTTCCAGCACAGCAGATCACTGTGGAAAAGCTGTTAGCAGCTAATCACACACTCTTGAGTTCAGCACTTTGTGCTTTACACACTCATTTCCTTCAGAGTTAGATTTTTGACCTGTCTGTTCTCCATTGTGAACAGCAACAAAGTTATACTTTAAATGAGAATATGAAACAGATCAATCTGAATGTACATTCACGTTCAAAATGTACACATGACATGCACATTTGATATTTGTTATTAATAAATAAATGTTGATTCATATTCAATTTATGTTGATTCATATTATTTGTACATAAATAATTGTATAAAAATAACGTAATATAGGTAATGTTTATAAACACACACATGATATAAATACGTAGTTACTATTTTTTATTTTCATTTTATATGAAAAATAAATAAAATAACAATAATTAAGATATTATTTTAGCATTGTTACATTGTTGTTATGTAATTAGTTGATAAATAGCCTACTAATATATGAAGTGTTCATACATTTTTATAGCATATTGCATAAATAATTATATAGAAACAATACAACATCATAAAACACTGCTATATTATTTTTTATATAAGAACGAAAGGAATAATGAAATGTATTAATAAAAAAATAAAAAAATGACACACAAAAATATATTGCTTAAAAGTCACTCAAGGCCACGTGTCAGTGATTTTAACATGGTCTCTCATGAATATAGATTTACTATACTTTCCATTATTAACAAACAAACTACATATTTAATACAATGCATAAATATCTCTTATAGAATTCCTTTGATCAAAAATTGCAAAGCACAGCTCAGACATCATTTAGCAAGATGAGATGAAAGCCATTAAACTGGTACCAATCCTTCACTTCTGAGAGTCTGACACCAAATGCCACAAAACAGAGATCAACTAGGGGACTGATGCAATATGAAAACATTCCTCTATCACCAGACCTAAATGGCCTTACTCACCCGAGACAACTGTGTTTCTGTGAGAGCAGTCTCTAAAAGTCAGTAACAAATTTAATGTAATAATTATTGAAAAGCCTGTCAGCATGTGGCACATTCTTTCACTGAAAGATCTTCTATTCTTCTAACAAATGAGTACCTGCACAAAATCTCTTTTTAAAGTCATTAAAGCCATTAGTTACAATTTGATTAAACTGTTCAGATACAGTTAACAGCAATAATCAGGACGTACTGTACACAGCAAACTGTGAAAGATTTTTTTCAAGAGTAAAACCTTCAGTTTCCTATATTAAAACTGGATATCTTTGATTCACTTCAAATTAGAGAACTATATGTTTCTCCGACTTGACAAATGGAAGCAGGGACACAAGACTAAAGGCTTCAACCTGTGAGACAGAAGCAGCCCAGCACCAGTACATACATTTAACCTCCAGCACCAATATTATACCCAGAGCATCGCTTTGACCTTGTGTTGATGAAGGAAATCCTCTCTGCCGCCTGTGCTCAGAATTGTCCACAATGCTACGGTAATTGACCAACCGACTGGATCAATGTTTGTACCTGGTCAAGGTTTTTTATTTGTTGGTGTGCTTTCAAACTTCAAGCTGCAGGGAGATTTGTCTGCTGTTGACTTAGATGCAATATGTATAGAAGTGTGTCGTTCAATAAAGATGGGAAAAACTCCAGAAAGGCTTTTCGTTGCTCACATTTCAAAATGTTGAATATTTCATCCACAACTTGAATGATTAATTCACCTGAAAATAAAAAATAATTTACTCGTGTCCTTCCAAAGTTACATAACTTTGAAGCTTTCAAGCTGAGAAACAAACAAAAAGTATCATAAAAATGATCCATATGAACATATCCATGTAAGAAACAGGCCTAATCTAAACTACTAAAATATTCCTTTTGTATGACAATGTATGACAGAGAAATGTATGCCACAATTCTCTGAAAAGGTTAGCAAAATATTTGGGCTTTTAAATTAAAATAGTACACATACTGTTAAAAAAAGGACATAACCTTTCATGTTGTGGTTGTAGCAATGCAGTATTCCTAAGAAACAGCAACAAACTGTTGTCTCTCATAAAAATGAATGCAAATGTTGACAGGACTTTCCAGAAATGAGCAGCTGGCCATTCAAATTAGTATCAGAAATGAATTTACCAATTTTCATGGCCATTTTTACTTTTATGAGTGCATATTTTTTTTTCCAACGAAAGCACATAAACACTGTTTGGAAGTTAAATTTCAAACATTTTAAATGTCAACATATAAATTCTTAACATGCATGTTTGATTAAACAAATATTTTTAATTGCGCTGGCTCTGCATTCATCAGCGATGAATTTGAAATCTAATCTAATATAAAATGAAAGATGCTTGGTATCAGCAGAGACACTCAACTGGACTTCATGCAGAAAACAATAACAAAATGCAAATAAAAAGAGGAGTTAACCAGAATGAGCATCAATTTGGCTACAATCTGGGGAAATAGCTGTGAAAAAAAGCTTCAGTATCATTTGTTTCCTTAGTAAAATATTTTGTATTTAATGTAATAACACCCATTTTTAAGTATCTAAATACTTTTTCTTCTAAATACGTTTCTTATGCTCACCATGGCTGCATTAATTTACAATACAAAAAAAGAAAGAAATATTGTAAAATATTGCTATTTAAAATAACAGTTTTCTATTTAAATATCTTAAAATGTCATTTATTTCTTTGATGCAAAGCTGAATTTTCAGCAGCCATTATTCCACACTTCAGTGTCACATGATCCTTCAGAAATAATTCTAATATGCTGATTTAGTGCTCAAAAAACATTTATTATTATCATCAATATTGATAACAGTTGCACTTAATATTTTTGTGGAAACAGTGATGTTTTTTTTCAGGATTTTTTTATAAATCGAAAGTTCAAAACCACAGTATTTATTTGAAACAGAAATCTTTTGTAAAATTATAAATGTAATTTTAAATATAGCATTTTAATTTTATAATTTTGTAAAATTATAAATTATAATGTCACTATCAATCATTTAAAAAAGAATTACTTTCTTATTTAAAAAAACTTACAGACCCCAAACCTTCTGAACGGTGTTATTTCGTTTGAAATTCTACTGTGCTTCACGAGTAATGCTGTTTTCTCTTATTCTTCATTTTAAACACAACCCCTGGCATTTATAGCTTGTATTTCCCATATATGTCTCCCCACTGGAACACAGATTGCCTCAGTATTAAATCAATAGCACCAGAGAGACAGTGTGTTACATGTGGCCTACAGGATAAAGCGACCAGTTCTGCATGAGGCGGCACCTTGCCTTCAGTCTCTGCTTAGCTCAAACACAAATCTTCTCTGATTTACACACCCGTGCAGACTCCCAAAATGACAGCTGCAGACTCTGGGAGCGAGCCTACTGACGGCCCGCATTTGCCCGCAATCCAGCGTCTGACGAATGAGCCACGACTGCAGCCTCACCTTTCATTTCACAGCTATTACATTTCACCAGGCTCACTTGCAAACTCTGAGAATGACATACGGAGGGGTTGGACAAGCGCGTTGACCTCCCTGCACGTACGGCATTTGCTTTTGCATTCTTTGAACCCTTTCCTCTCCATCAAATCTGATCAGGCGCTCTCCAAACCGGAGCAGTGTTCATTGCAACTCTGGGGGCGGTGTGCTTGAGCGAAGTAGAATGCAGGCACCGGAGGCTTCATCGCTAATGGGACGAGATAAACACAACTGTGGTGAAAAACATACAAGCCTGGTGGGTCTTAATACGAGATCGCAGTGAGAAAGCGGTATTTAAACGGTATTTCAAAGGCACATCAAAGTCTTCTCCCAGGCACCACAGCCGCAAATACCCTGAAGTCAAACTCAGACACACGCACAATATCGGCAGGCCCTGAAAGAAGTCACATAACAGCAAGAAACGCAACAGGATCTGACATTATAATGGTCTGATCGCACATTTAATATAATGTAGGATCCACATGCTTCGCTGTGAGATGCAAAAAGTTTTAAGTGCTACAGTCGTTCAAGTGCTACAGTTTTGTTTTGTCAAATGAAGTAGTGGAAAATTACGTTTTTTGCACAGTTACTATATTCAGAAAGTGCTTAGCCTAAAGCTAAACATTAACATGTCAGTTGTCATTAACAAATTTCAATTAAATTCACTAAAAAGTTAATGAATTAAGATTTTTAGCTTCATAACAGCCAGACTGTATAATTGTGTATAAATTGTATTTATGTATATATAATTGAATATTATTCAATATATATATTCACATATATATATGTGAAAATTATTGCACTCTATTTTTTATAAAAATACATGTAAAATAACTGTACTTTTACAGTTTATTCTGTTAGTCAATAAAATACGCAATTTTGACCACTAGACACATCCTCAGTTCATGAAACACAGGTTTATTCACGACATCAGACTATACTGATACCCCCCCTTAAAAACTGTGACCAGCACCTGTCACTTGTGCAGCATTGGACTGATCACTACCTCATCCAGCATTGACTGCAAACTACCTCTTCGGATAGTCTGATAAAAAGACTGTTCTTTTGTCACTTTAACAGACTGATAAGCTCTTCTTGCACTACACATATCTGCACAGTTTTGTTTTATTTAACTGGTTTGCACTCTGTCTATTCTGCCATGTGCCTTATGCCACTTTATTTATCTCCTTTTTTATTTTTCTAAAATGTCCTCAGACTGATAAGCTCCTCTTGCACTATATATATTCACTCTATACATATACACATATATCTGCCCAGTTTTGTTTTATTTAACTGGTTTGCACTCTATCTGTCATGTGCCTTATGCCTATTTCTTTCTTTATTTTTCTACAAATCTCCTCATTTGTATATCTATATAGTTGTATGTACATATGTTTAAACTGTATTATCTGTATTTGAACGTGTTTAATGTTAACTGTATGCACCATGGGTCTGAGAGTAACGCAATTTCAATTCTCTGTATGTATGTGCCGTACATGTGGAAGAATTGACAATAAAGCAGACTTGACTTGACTTGATATGTAAACACAAAGCAAGCAAGAAAAACAAGTTGAGACCTGTGTGTAGGATGCCAACGTAATGTATTGTGGTCTCCGTCTGGCTGCCTATTTGATCCCAACAGTAATATGAGCTTGTCTCAAAGATTAAGACACACCAGTCAAGTGCAGACAGTCAGTACAGTAAAAATACAAATGCTTCATTATGGTTCCTTTAATCAAATAAGATAAGATAAGATAAGATAAGAAAATAAAACATTTAGTTAGTTAGTTAGTTTGTTAGTTAGTTAGTTAGAGTGGGGCCAACCTGTTTTCAGGACAAATAAAATATTAACTACAGGCTCAACAAGGCCAGCAAAAGAAAAAAAACATCTTTATTTCTGAGCGCTGCATGTCCTTTGTGCAAATGAATAGAGAAAGGCTGGCTTATTTTTCCAGGATGGTCTTATGTGTTCATGGTGTGGGATGCTCGTACAATGCTAAACACAACTGACACATCCTGAAAGAATCTGAACTAAACCTCTCATCACAGCGGACACAGAGAAAGCAAACAGCTGTGCATGTTCGATTTTAAACACACACACACCCTCACACAGGTGCACACACACACACACACACACACAAACGTACACAGAAACACCTGTTTAAGGGCACAGTCTGCTTTTTAATGCTCAATGTGAATATTAAAATACCATCTCTGATCTCTCGTCTAAACAAACCATTCATTTCAATAATGTTCGCCTGAGGGTTTATTTTTGAAAAATATCTCCGCTTTGCCCTTTGACTCCCAAATGCCTTAAAAAGTGCACAGGTTAATATGAGGCCCTGTGTATATTTTCTTTTAATCAGGACTTGAAATGTTGTACCACGTACAATAAACAATTTCAGTTACCCACAACACTGAGCCCATTCAGAAGATTAGATTATGATTGGTTGGTC
Organism: Barbus barbus; assembly: GCF_936440315.1. NCBI lineage: Eukaryota > Metazoa > Chordata > Actinopteri > Cypriniformes > Cyprinidae > Barbus > Barbus barbus. Next base: position 19,207,169 of record NC_136732.1, read on the forward strand.
CCTGAGCGGGTCTTGTTGACAGAAATGTGGTCCCTTGCAATAACTCACAGTCATGGGGGAAACAATCTGTCTAAGGAGGGGTCTGAGTTACACCTGCAATATGCTCCCGCTCTCAGTCGGCCATGACAAATATGAAACGCAGCTACACCCTCGCCACAGAGCCTGAGCCCAAGAGTAAATATGAGACAAACAAACCAAATCCACTTGTTTTATCTGCTGAAGAAATACAAGGGTACTGGAGCCACGTGCAGTAGATCAGCAGAGCAAGTCAATACATGTTACGTGGTGGCAGGACATGATTGAAAATGCCTAGGTTACGCCCTAACTATTTTGACAGCTGAAAAGAAACAATGCTATGGAAAAGCATTGTACTCAGGGCTTATTTTAGCCTAACAATTAACTGTATTCATTTTAGTCAAAAAGTCAAACGCACCAAGGTATTTTGGACATGTTCATATAACAATACATAAAACATGGATGGACGGATGGATGGATGGTTGGATAATTGGTTGGATGTATGGATGGATGGGTCTTCACGGGTCCAAAAATTCATACCCGAACCCGAAGAGACCCGTAAATGTGCTACACAGAACCGACCCGAAAGTGCGACCCAAACCCGTGCAGACCCGAGAAATGCCTTAAATGTACTACCCGGACCCGACGTGGGCCCGGCCATTATTCGAAAGTTGGACCTGAACTCGGCTGGGAAGACACAGACCCAACTGCAACCGATATTGCACAGCAAACTGCTATTAACTTTAAGTTGGGGAAAAGAAAAATCCCTTACTACTGTTAGTAGCCTTCTCCCTGACTGTGATGCATACAGTCCTCCTAGCCAATAAATTTCCATCCATGTTAGGCTGTTCCTCTCTCTTGCCGACTGAAAGAGACTTCTTAATCCTCTCATTATTCCAACTTTAAAATTCTACATGCTGTCACGGTTGGAGATGGATGACTAATGCAACTTCGCAGTTTTTTTTTTTTTTTTCTCCATCTCGAGTCAGCTTCGACTGTTGCATTTACCCTACAATAACGATACTATTTGTTGGTTGTAATAAAGACTCGGAGCAATTATTTTTTAGCAATAAAACGCACGGAACAAGAAATGTGTTACACTTTACTGCGTGCGTGTTAAATAATAGGTACGTCTCTTCAGTTTTGTTTCAGCTTTTTTTTCCACATCACTCATGAAGGAATCCATGATCACCATCCGCTTGCAGTACTACATTACGTTTTTTTTTTTACCTTATTTCCCACTCACACTTTTCTCATCCTAATTTTACAAACTGCAAGTTACAAAACACACGCATGCTGACTGATACTGATCTCTGGCGGGTTCTGTGTTCTCCTGACTTGGGTATTACACACAATGTTAAATAGACCCGGGACCCGAAGTAATAGATTGGGACCCGACCCAGACCTGGCTGACCATTTAAAATATAGACCTTGGGTCCTCCGTGAAGACCTCTAGTCTATAGATGATGGTTGGATGAATGAATGAATGAATGAATGAATGAATGAATGAATGAATGAATGAATGGAATGATAGATGGATGGGTCGGTGGGTTGATGGTGTCACAGTCACCTTTGAAACTGCACTGCATTTCCCAGCATCCCTCTGGCCACTCACCTGCGCTCCATCATTATCACTCACACCTGACCTCTATCAGGGAATCCTCCACACCCGGTACTACTCATCATGCTTCCTATAAAACATCACTCATTCCAGACACTCGGCTTCTGGTCTTGAAGTTACAAGCTCGAGGTTACAAGCTCTTCATCTGTCTTACCACTTACCTGCTGGATCGTTGAGGCCCAGTGGATGTCTTCCTCCAGTTGATGCTACCGAAGGGAAAGATAAGGACGATTATTTCCTCAGTTTATTAAGCTTCTTTTAAATCTAAGTTATTGCACTTACCTGTTAAGGTCGTCTTCAGTTTGTTTAATAAAGAAGCCTTTACTTTACTCACCCTCGTATGCCTCTCCATCCAATGTGTGACAGAAGACCAGATCACATACAGAATGGATAACCCAACCCTATTTATTTCCCTGGCTCATTCAAATCCTGACCGGCTGAATTTTGCAAGGGCATTCGTGCCGCTCGCCCTCTCCAGTGCCCTAGCAGACCAAGAACTCAAGACCCTGTTTCGACTCGGGATTACGTACCATCAACCTACGAAGCTCCCAGACACCTCCAACCTGAATTGGAAGGAAACTGTCATCCTGTGCCTGGAGAGTCTTCGATCCCGAGTCGGAGTTCCCCCGAACCCGCCGTCTGAGAATATGGCAAGCCTGCCGTCCAAAAATAAGGAGTGCCCTCCACCTTCCGTGATTCCCTCAAGCCAACAGCCGCCCACAACGATGATGATTCCGCCCGCGGCGATGAAATTTCCACCGTCAGTGGCGAAGGAGCCTGCTCTTCGACAGCGCCCTCCTGTGCCTGCTCCACGCCAGCGCTTCCCTGTGCCCGCTCTTAGTAAGCATTCCCCAGTGCTCGCTTCTCCAGAGCCAGTCCCTCTAGTGCCCGTTTCTCCAGGGCCAGTCTCTCCAGTGCCCGATTCTCCAGGGCCAGTCCCTCCTGTGCTTATGCTAACAGAGCGCCCCCGGGAAATAGCGCTTCCCGAGTGCCCCCAGGATTTAGCGCTGCCTGAGCGCCCTCCAGTGCCTGCTCCTCGCAAGTGCCCTCCAGTGCCTGCACCCCGCCAATGCCCTTCAGTGCCTGCTCCTCACAAGTGCTCTCCTGCGTCTCCGCTGGTCCCGTCCAGCTCTCCTGCGTCCCCACTGGTCCCGTCCAGCTCTCCTGCGTCTCCGCTGGTCCCGTCCAGCTCTCCTGCGTCCCCGCTGGTTCCGTCCAGCTCCGCTCCTCCAGAGCGCCCTCTAGTGCCCGCTCCTCCAGAGAGCCCTCAAGTGCCCTCTCCTCCAGAGCACCCCACAGAGCCTGCTCCTCCTCAATGGCTCCCAGAGGGGAACTTCCCCAAGAATTTTTTTTTGGGAGGGCCATATAGTCTCGGCCTGTGTGGCCAGGCCAAGGGCCAAGGCCACGGAACTCCCTGATCCGCCATGGCCGTCCAAACTCCCGAGTCTCCAGTCCCGGCATGGCCTCCCGAGTCTCCAGTCCCGGCATGGCCTCCCGAGTCTCCAGTCCCGGCATGGCCTCCCGAGTCTCCAGTCCCGGCATGGCCTCCCGAGTCTCCAGATCCGCCATGGCCTCCCGAGTCTCCTGATCTGCCCTGGAGGCTTCCCTTGTCTCCTCCCTGTCCGGGCCCTGCTCCAGCCTCCAGGACGCCCGCCCCCCCCCTCCCCGATGTTACGGTGCAGGACGCACCTTCCGGGAGGGGGGTGATATCTGTTACAGCCACCTTTGGAACTGCACTGCATTTCCCACTCACCTGCACTCCGTCATTATCACTCACACCTGACATCTATCAGGGAATCCTCCACACCTGGTACTACTCATCATGCTCCCTATAAAACATCACTCATTCCAGACACTCGGCGTCTGGTCTTGAAGTTACAAGCTCTTCATCTGTCTTACCACTTACCTTCTGGATCGTTGAGGCCCAGTGGATGTCTTCCTCCAGTTGATGCTAATGAAGGGAAAGATAAGGATGATTATTTCCTCAGTTTATTAAGCTTCATTGAAATCTAAGTTATTGCACTGACCTGTTAAGGTCGTCTTCAGTTTGTTTAATAAAGAAGCCTTTACTTTACTCACCCTCGTATGCCTCTCCATCCAATGTGTGACAGGTGGGTGTTTGGATGAATGGATGGATGGTTGGGTAGGTGTTTGGATGGATGGATGGAACTTTATTCCTTATTTCACTTTAAATCAAACAAAGTGACTAACAGTATGTCTTAAAATGTTACTTTCTTCTTTTAAACTAATCTCACAATCACTGTTTTTATTTTTTATTCTGAGGAGACTGGCTTCCATAGAATTGTAAGTTATTTTATTGCAGTACTTGTACTGCCAAAGTTTAAACCACTTTCTGGAGTGAAATGTTTGATTGACAGGTGAATGGGCAGTCCTTCACTGCTGGCTGAGACATTTATATTACAAATATGAAGTGGTAAAATGCATTTCAACTATCTCTAATTGTTTGAGTTACAGGATTATAGAACATTTAGTAGCTGTGATCAGAATCCATGCTGGTTCCAGAAACGAGGTCAAAGTACCATGGTATTAATATGCCATTCAATATCATTGTATGACCATGTTACAGTGTCTTAAGGGTGAACTGCTTTGTGCAAATAATATGAGCTTTTTGTATTGGCCAGACTGTCAATTATGAAAAAAAGGTCCTTTGAGCTTCATTCAGTGTGCTAAAAGGCATTCAAGATTCAAGATTTTTATTTGTCACATACACAATTATACAGGGTATAACCAGCAGTGAAATGTAGGTAATTGGCATACAATAGCCAATACGCACATAAAACTATAGCGAGAGAAAGGAGAGTGCAAAATATTATGTTGAGAGAGTAAAGAAATGTCATAAATTACTAGACGTCTGCTATCTGACCCAAATTTGATGTGTCCTAAAAACACACAGTTTTTAGTTTTGGATTGGGTCATTGTTTTAATAAATAGCTTCTGGTTGGGTTCTGTGTTAAGAAAAAAAATTGGCATTTAAAATAGTTTTATCATTTTAACGCAACTTGCTTGCAAAGCAACAGATGGCATGAACACCTCTTAGTGAACTTAGCAAGTTTTGCGTAATGAGTAATAAAACTAAAAATTAGCAAGGGAGAACTCATGTTGACAAAGCATGTCATGGAGGATGAGAGGGATCTGTTGGGTTGATGAAATAATAACAGCAGTGTTTTCCCATTACACTCAAGGCTGGGCAACCCTGCAAGCTGCAGCAGTAGCAAGAGAAACTATAGAGCAAGAATGCAGTTGGACTTTATAAGACAAGGACAGTCACGGAACTGAAATCATTTTACATTCAATGCAGTTCTCCATTTAAATATTCAAAAAGTTCCAAGAGGAATTTATGAGAGCGTTTATGTAATTTACATCTGTTGGTCACCCAATATTTTTTTTTTTTTTAAACTGGTAGCTATGTGCTATTCTCTCATTTTCTCTTGTGTGCTAAGGGAGTCAATGTGTGATGAAACGATTTGATGTACGAAAATGTGCAAATAAGACCAAAGAGATTCATCTGAATTTGTAAAAATGAAAATTATCACTTGCCATGAGAGTGTGTTGGTTTGTTACAATGTTACTACATTGGCAGTTGTATGCAATCCTGATTGGGTCAAATGGTGTTGGGTGCAGACCCGGTTCAAGCGTCAATCTGAAGCCCGCTGCACATTCACATTTGGTTAAATAACAGAACTAATAGTTGTCTAATAGACTGATCCGATAATAAACAGCCTGTATAAATTCCAGAATGGACAGAATCATTTTCTTGAAAATGACGTGGAATATTTTGTCTTATTATTCTGCTCAGCCAAAAAAAAAAGAAAAGAAATTGGGACCGGCAAACTGCCAGGTATTAAACATGACCTGTAATTTTTGCTGTTCGTGATGTGAAACCTGGCAAAATAATAGCATGAACACTGAGACTCTTTCTTCGGCGACAGTCCAAATAAGCTGTTATGAATACGTTGAAAAAGCAATTTGCCTTGATCACAGACATCCTCTGCCATAATCTTCCTTTAGACGGGAAGAGAAAAGAAGAACTGGATTAATCATACTCTAGTCAGTTAAAAACTGATTACTTGATTGATTCGCGCTACGGACCCCAGTCACGTATTTCGTTCTATGACAGAGGTGAGAAATGACAAAAGTACTCTATAATTATCCCAAGCTGTTGCCATGCCAGCAAGATATTTAAACGCCTTCCATCCCAACCCAACATGCACAGTGCACATACATCTATTAAAGTACATGTAATAACTCCTATCATCTCTACCTTTGTTGTATTCTCATATTGTGTGGCAGCTATTGAAAATCGACGGAAATCATCCTTGGCTGTCACTCAAATTCTTTATAATCTTTAAAGACCGTTGTAATACAATGGAGGAAATAATGATGTGAATAACCCGAAAGACATTTTCTTCAGGTTCAGTGAGGTCTTAAGCTTTTACTGATACAGATGAAATATTGTCTTCCATATTCATGTCCTTGCCTAAATGTTTTTCAAATGGACGTCCAAAAGAGTGCTGTATTACAAATTAAATTAATAAAAATGAATAATTAATAAAAGCATTCATTATTAATGCAACAAAATACTTCAAAAGAACGGATTCTCTTTACGCACTTTAGTGAAGATATCCGTTCCCTCAGACAAAACTGTATTTACACATACTGATATTTTACTCTCTTTTTTGAGCTTTCAAAAAAAAAAAAAAGCAATTAATTTCCCTTCAGAATGGCATAGTGTTTGCATGGCACTGATTCAGTTGATGTGCCAACAAACTTCTCTGATTAATATATTCTAGATTAGTAGTACGTGGTTATTAACTATTTATAAAGAATTAAGACCTATGGAAATGGCAAAAAATAAAATAAAATAAATTATTATGGAAGAGAAACAGATTATTTGTTAAGCAAACTAAAAAAAATTCTAATAAAAATAATTAAAATGTCTAAATGAATTCAATACTGTTAGGCCCAAACAATGACATGCGCTTTTCTTATTTCCTTAAAAGCAGCCCAGTCATCCTGCCTCTGACAGGTCGCCATTGCCAAGGCACTTCAAAAAAACTTTGAAAGGGTCGTAACTCTTGACTCATCTTAGTGAAGGTGTCTGTTTGAATATGATCAGAGGGATGTTTTAATCTTCTGCTGAAAATGAGTGCTCCTCCATGTCAGACGGACTCAGGAAGCCACCTGCATGACGTATGATCTGAGCTGTCACCTCCCTGCGGATGATATTAAGGGACAGCAGCCTGCCAAACACACAGCTGCTGCTTCTCCTCTACATAGACCCGTCTACTTGAAACAGCACTCTCTACGGGACCCATAGCATAGAGGAATGCAAGTACTATGTTTAGGTGCATGGCAATTTGGACTGGTGCTGAGAAATGAGCAGATGAATAAACTGCAGAGGGCCTCGTACCTCATCAGCAGCCTTGGGAAAATTATCATATTGCAATGCTGCTTGCATTTCCGGAGAGAAAGAGGCAAGCGACAGTGAGGTGATGATAATGAGAGATTCACAAATCACAAGCGAACATTATGTCCTTAAACCTGTGTCATGATGAAATACTCAGCAGACTAAGCCTGTTTGATCATAAACTACATTCTTATTGTGAATCCAGTTTTCATAATTATGTTGACATGTCACAATCTACAGTGACAGAGGCTTCAAATAACAGCTCAGATTATTATTATAATTTATTAAAATGTATTTACTTATTCTACCTTTCTTACATGACTGTTCAAAATTTGGGGTCAGTATTTTATTTTATTTTTTATGAAATTAATACTTTTATTCAACAAGGATGCATTCATTTGATCAAAGGTGACAGAAGACATTTTTATTTGACAGAAATTAACAAATTTATAATGTTATAACAGATTTCTATTTCAAATACATGCTGTTCTTTTGAACTTTCTATTTATCAAAAATCCTGAGAAAAGTAACAGCTTCCTCAAAAACAGTTTTAAGCAGTAAAATATTTTTTTTAATTGAAAAAATAATGTTTCTTGAGCAGAAAATCAGCATATCAGAATGATTTCTGAAGGATCATGTGACACTGAAGACTGGAGTAATGATGCTGAAAATTCAGCTTTGTATCACAGGAAAATATTACATTTTTAAAATAATTATTATTATAATATAATATATTATAAAATTATATAATATAATATAAAATATTATTTATTGAAATATTAATTATAAAATAAAATACTTTGTTTACTTTATTTTTGATCAATTAAATGCAACTTTGGTGAAAACAACAACAACAAAGGTCTTTCAAAAACATAAAAAAAATCCTACATCATACTTTTAACAGGAGTGTATGTGTGTGAAATAATCTGTAACTACTTTAAATAAATCTGAAAATGAATCGTTAAAAAAAAATACAGAACCCCAAACAAATATTTAAACTGTCGTTTTCTTTGACTCAGTCAAAGCTGTCTCTTCCTGTTGAAATGGGTGGTTCATTTATAGAATAAGCAGCAAAGTGGACCAGACTTTACGTTGGCAGTCAAAAGTCTAAACAAGACAGCAAAAGGGCAAGCTTTCAGAGAGGAATTGGAAGTGTTAAATGAATCCAAACCTTTGAATACAATCTAAACATTAACTATATTCGATTTTCTGGCGGCAGTCTGAGGTGAAATTAGAATTAGCCTCAGGTCACTTACATATTCCTCCGGTCAATTCATTCATCAGCGGCTTATCCTTGCTCCCTATTTTTTTGCACATAATTCCAAGGCATGTAAGTGTCTGGTTAGTGCTATGTCAGCCCCCTGCTGGGATCCTGTCAGAGCACACAGAAGCTCTTAATTGAATACTGTATTAACACTGTTTTCGCCGTAGGGTGCCCCACGACACCCGAGCTAGACAAAGGCAGCCGGCACGACCCCTCTCTCCAGCCTCATTAATTACTACATCACATCCCTGCCTTCCACTCCTGTGCCGAAGGGCCCCTACCGGCAGCTCATGTAAAAGCCAGAGCAATGGAAACATCAAAGAAAACTCCCTCGAATACCCACGAGGCTCTTTCACGACGGCCAAAGTACAGGCAAAGCAATGATAAGACCATCCCGGAAGAGGACAGGGAATACTGTTGACTTAAGCTTTTTCCTGACAGATTTTTTTCACACCGATCTGCCACTGGGATCGAAAACAGAAGAGCCATCAGGAAGTGGCTCTGGGAACTGACCAATCGCTGCCCTCACAGGGTCAAAGAGCAGGGATTCGGGTGCGATGTTCCTGTTTGGGGACAAATGATATAATCATATCTGAACACACATCCTGCCTTTGGCTCTCACGGCCATGTATTGATCAACAGCCAGCAGATGAAGAGTACGTTGGAGCTTGAGAGAAAGAAAAAACAATCAAGTAAGAGGCGAAAAACTAGGATTACTAGGATTACTCTCAGCACCTCAGGCGCTAAAACAGGACTTCTACTATGGATAGCAAACAAAACAAAAACTAGATATTATTTAGTAGTAGTAGCATATTATATTTTTAGTCTTGTAATTAACTTGTAAGTTATTATATTACTTTCTTAGTTGAGACACGTGCTTTGTTTACACTTTAGAACTGGCTGCAATGAAATCTGATTAATTTGCTTAAACAGTGTCTTCTATATCCAATGTATGTATTTGTACATCAGTTGCTATAGTAACAATGTAAGAGTTAGCACAATGGCAACACACTTCCTCATATAACAGCTCAAAGTAGCTGTTAAAGTGAAAAGAGAGACAAATAACTGGAAACGCTTCTCTACTCGTGTCTATCATGACATCTCACTGAACTCACAAGGCCCAACAGAGGGCCCAAGCAGCTGAGGGATTTTACACATTCATGTATACAGTACACTGTGTTGAGAAATGCTGAGTCATTCACTCATTCAATATTCACTACAGAGGAAATGTTGCATAGTTATACGAGGATAGAGCAAATGAATAAGAGCACACGTACAGATTTTCAGACAGTATTGTACAATTTGTATTACATTATATATTAAGATGTTTAAGTGTTGCGTCTCGAAACAAAGAAGCAACGGATCTTATCTGACCGTTCAGACAGAGACTACACTTCCATACAGAGACGAAAGATTACTAGTAAAAAAGCAATATATTTAAGTACAGTTCAAATATTAACATATTTACTGATGTATCGCTCGATCCATACTGATATAAAATGTATTAAACTTTATTTGGAGTACTACTTGTGCACATTGCACATTTCTTAATATTAAGCCTAAATGTGTTTCAATGTCACTACTGATGAGGATTGTATGATCTCTGTATAATATCAGTCTTTGAAAGCAAGATATTTAAAGTGTACCTAAAGTAACTTGCAATAGTTCCACTTTAGCACAATCAAATTTACTTCAGTATATCTTTATATGGACTTCACCACTACTTCCACACAATTAAAGTGCATAGAAAATTAGTTGTTCCAATTTAAAAGACTTTAAGTATAACAGTTTAGTATACTATTGCAGGGTATTTTTTTTCATTACATAAATATGTAAATGTATTTGTAGTATACTTATCATTAAATAAATATATATACAGTAACTACACATTTTGTCAAAAATTTCTGACTGAAATCAGGTCTTTAAAGACATGTTCACATTAATAAATTTTGCTGGCAAAAAATGTCCACTGTCAATAGCATATTGATGCATGAATTTGATGCAGAGAATTTGTGCGAATTCTGCATGGCAAAATGTGACATGAAATTCAGATTATGTGGAAGACTGGATTTCGCCCACGAAACTTCACCGAGCGACAGTAAACTGTGACTATGTGATCTTTCCTTTGACACACATTTGGCTCAACTGTGCTCATTATTAGACCAAACACGTGTAAAAATAGATATTTGTTCCATCCAAAAACGTTGAATACATTTCTCTTACTTTCAGTATTGGTACAGTTACTGAATTTTGCATGTTTGGCGAACTGAGACAAATCAGATTTTAATGTCTGTGTGAGCAAAGCCATATTCTTCTTTAAAGCCCGAAAGCATGTCCCATCTCATTCTAAAATTATAAGCACTGATTCGCTCATTTTTTCTTGATTCAAGTCTGTTATTCGCACAGTTTGCACAGACATCTTTTAATTCAATTAGCTTTGACTCAGCTGAGACACATATGTTCATCTATTGGAGTGTGGCAGGGCTTCAGATATATGTGCCAGGGGAACAGACTGCACATTTGAATAGTTGCGGCCACTATTCCTCCATGTTGAGCGAGGTTTCAGGAGAGTGCCGAGGTGAGAGAGAAACAACAGTATCAGTCGGTTCAGCACTATAGGGGCCTCTAATGAGCACTGTAGCGCTCGGAATGAAAAAAAAAAAGAAAATAAACAATTTCTCATAATCCACTTTGGTGTACAAGGAAGCATCTTTGTTTTCAGAAGTACTGGGAACAAAAACAAGTGGTATAAACAACTTCAGAGGCGTTATTTGTGAAAGTCCTCCATTTGAACATGCCAAATTCTCAGTGAGACCGAGAGAGGGAAGAAGTGGAAGATCCAGATGCTACAGCAAGTCTTCCATTTCTCCATGTCAGCTGCAGCCACTAGATATGAGGTCTCGGCGCACTTCTTCAAGCCTTCAGAGCTCCTGAATCTGACAAGTCCAAGCAAGGCTGACAAAAGTTGTGTGACTGTTTCCTCGACATCAAACGTGCAGCATTGTGCCAGTGGTAGTGCTGGAAGGCTGTGAGAGACCGCCCAGTGAAACAAACAGCAGACAGTGCTCTTATCCCAGAAATAGACCTGCCTCTGACTGACACCTCAGATATGTCTAATGAGTGTTAGCCTATGAATATTTAATACCTTTTCTTCTTTTTTTGTCAATTTGAGCTCAAAGGGCTCTCGCTGAGACAATGGGGAAAGAAGATGTTTTAATGGGACCCTTGAATCTAGAAGCCGCTCTTTTGACTTTTAAAAAGTGACTCGTTCACCAGGCAACTGCCAAATTATCTGGCCACATATGTGTGGTATTTCCTAAAAAAGAAGCAATTTTCAAAGGAAATGCGCTTTAATCAAGGAAAATGTGCCATCCAAATTATGCAGCCATCACAAGCTGACCTTTGACGGCTCTTTTTTTAACATTAAAATAAAACCAACTTGCCTCAGAGCATTCCCTTATTCAAAGCCTGCCTTTCATCACATTCGGTCTGATTAACTAAAAATACTGTACCTACTGTATGTGTGCATAAAGATTTTCAAGAAAAAATAAAAAAAATCTCTTACTGACCCCAAATTTTGAGCGGCAGTGTTTGCGATTTTACATTTAAAGTATGTAAGTGATCTCTTCGTGAAAACGTTCACACACAAGTTTTACACACAAATAAGATTTATTTCCTCTGTCAACAAGACAAATGGGTTGTAAATACTCTTCGGTCTCTCTTTGAATAGTCTTTGTGGTTCTGTTCAGTCTTGAAGCTTGAAAATGAAATTGCTTCTATAAAATATACAAAAGTGTAATGAAACTATATTACAAAAATGAATGAACCATTATGTTTATTAAATGAACAAATGCTTACTAATATATTTGCTGAATTTGTGTGAAGGGTTTTAAAATATGGTTTTAATATAAAAATATATTTAATTTTTTTTTAGAAAATATAAAAATATATTATATATTTGTGAATAACATGTTGTTTGTCCATTGTTAATCCATATCAAATTTACCAAGCATTCCTCCAGGGAGTTTGTGAACTACTCAAAGTACTATAAAACTACCATTTATTAAAGAAATTTAAAAATTAAATGTCCAGTGATTCAAGGTAATGAAATATTTCTTGCTTTTCATGCACAATATATATGCTAGTAGTATGTGAGCTAGCACTCATTCCTTTGATATTCACTCAAATAAGAGATCTTTATGCCTAAAGTCTTCGAATGCAGTAATCGTCTGTACTCATCATGTAATCATCTGTTATGCTGACAAGCTAATTACTCAGTAAATGTCAATCAAAATCACAACAGACAGTAACAGATTAAACAGCCATGATGTTAACGTTAACAGTCAGTAATATCTTAGGATCCTTTGTTAATTTGTGTTGTGCTGAAACCGAGTTAGCACAGCAGGAGAATATCAAGCATGATTTTTCCCCAAGTGCTCTGAGAGCAAACACCGTGCGAAACGCTGCTGTTATGCAACACAGCTGAAGTGTTCTTAAAGCTCAACTTGAATTACTTTGATAAAACGGGGGATATTCAAAAAAAAGTTTTGCCAGCAAGCCATTTTCTGACTTTGCTCACCTGCCCTGCGATCAGACGCTGATACGTCCTCAATCTGCGTGTCTGCTGAGGTAAAGAGACTGCGGGATGAAGCACGGGATTGATGTTGGGCCCGTGCTATAGCAAAAGTCATTTCTGTTGCTGCGTAGATGATGAAAAGTGCAAGAAAGAGTTTATAACAGGAAGTTTGCGTGTGACACATCATCGATTCCATGATTCAGTGTACTGAATTACCTTCATGCCAGCTCGGTGGGCTTTACGAATGACATGGACTCGGGGGATACATATAGATCCAAGGCCAAGACTAAAGGAAGAACCAAATGGACCTGGCTGCAGAGGAAGGAATGGATCATTTTGTCATCTTGTTTCTCTGTAATCCATAGCCATGCTCGGTAATGAAAGAGTTGACCATTGCTCTCACCTATACAGTCTCAACACTCTTTCTTATTGCACTCAGGGGAGCGGAAAAGCAGAAAACTGTTGAACTAGGTATGAGTCTGGGAATCTTGGGAAACATTCATATTTATGAGTGGCTCAGCAAGGAAACAAAAACTCTGTTAACTTCGGTCACCACCCCTCGGCATAAGTTTTTTTTTCTAAACCCATGCTGTCGTATATATACTGTACATGGGCAAGAATTCATTACACAGTGAAAGACTCAACTGATTTCAATAAATGCAACATGAGAGGAACAATTCTCTTCATTCAAATAATTTTTGAGCATCTGGCAGATGCTTATATAATCATATACACTGTATTCAATACATTAAGGTGCGTCACATTTACTGTTGTTCAGTGATTTATTTATTTTTATTTTTTGTTGCAGTCATTTTAGTAATCTGAGTTCATGCGAGGGTGAACTATTTTCCTATGTAGATTTCACAATAGGTTCATATGATACATTGCTACAACAACAGGCAATAGTATTTTTTGGCCAAAAATTTGCTAATGTGGCCACACCAAAGGATACAGTAATATTACAATTCTGGCCAATATCTAAGCTGATAATTATTTTCATGTAATGGCAAATAATTGATGAATGATTGATATTAAAATTCTAAAATTAAAGGATTAGTTCACTCCAGAATGCGATGTGCGTCCACAACTTACGTAGTCACGTTGGAATGGTCACGTTGTCAGTCCTCTGTCGTGTGTGTCATGTGTTTCCACCTCTTTTGTCCTTATTTGGTTTGTTTCCTGTCCTCGTTGAATGTAATTATTAGCTCATTCTTGTTCAGCTGTGTTTGTCTTATTATCTATGATTACCCTGTGTATTTAAGTTCCTGTCTGTTTAGTTAGTGTGGTCTGGTCTACTCGTTACTCCCCGGTGTTCCTGTCTGTGTCTACCTTGCCTTGCCTTGTCTTGCCCTGCCTTGTATGGAGTCATTAAAGACTGTTATTTGAGTTTATCCTTGTCTCAGTGTTCCTCGTTCATCCTTGCTGTGTGCACCGTGACACACGTGTGATGTAGGCAGAAGTACCAACCCAGTTTGCAAATGTAGAGAAAGAGGACCATTTAAAAGTTGTTGTTGTATGTTAAATAACACATTTATGTCTTTGTATCAGTTTATTCTTTAAAATGGTCTGTTTGTGTGTGTATGCTGGATGTTTAAATCTTTTGAAACCTAAAAGATTTCTTCTGCTAGGAAAAAAAAAAACGTGACCTTTCCAATGTGATTACATAAGTTGTGGACGAGCATCGCGGAGCTAGTGCAAGACGATCATTTGTGGTTAAAAAGTATATACATTTATTTATTTTAGATAAGACCCTTACTCACTAACGCATTACTGTAATCTAATTACTTTTCCTGGTAACGCAGTAAAGTACTTCATTTAATAATAAACACTTCAAGCCTTCTTTGCATATACTGTATTTCTCATTTCGTTTTTGTTCATTTTAGTGACTTGTTTCAGGAAGATATTCATGGAGACTGCATGAGAATGCAGAAAGCGCACCCTATTTGTTTCTTTATTTTACAAAACCAAAAAAAAAGAAAAGTTTTGTTGATATTGGGAGTGAATCAGGGTATACCAATAATAGGACTACTTGTGTACTTTTTTTCAGTCAATATTAAATTAATGAAAGAACTATGAGTTTCTCTTTGTAGTGTATTTTTTAGGTTTGAAACTTGAAAAGTAATGTAAACAAATTACAAATTTAAAGAAGTAATCAGTAATTTGTAGTAGATTACTTTTTCAGTAACTTACCCAACACTGCTCCTCAGCTGGGATCGTATAGAGCCCTTTAAAGCTGCACTGAAACAGCAGTTTGGACCTTCAACCCATTGGTTCCCATTGACATCCACTATATGAAGCAAAATTCTGTAATGTTGTCTTCCTTTATTTATTTGGCATTAGACTTTAAAAACACTAATAATTTAGCCATTTTAAACATAACTCAAAATTATATTCACTGTACATTATAATGCCTGAAATTGCTTATAGAATTTAAAAGTTTTTTTTTTTTTTTATTTACACAAAAGTTGTACAGAATTTCAGTATCTGCCATTTATTAGATGCTGGCCATAATACGAAAATAATTAATGCTTTTCTTCCTGATACAGATTGATAATATCAGTGTATCCTTATGTTAATAATTTAACTTGCCCAGGGATGGCAGATGGATAATAGCCTTTGGCGCATTTACAGTAATGTTTATTAATGTCCACTGTCCCTGTTCAATAAATTAATACATTTTTTTTTTTTAAATTTCACAAATATGCTATATGAAGGAGCTTTTACTACATCTCCGCCAAGCCCCTTTGCAATGGCGTGAATGTGCAGCGCTTCTACGCAGCAACAGAGCACACAACCCCAGTCCTCCCCGAAGTTACCTTTCTGCCTCCGTCTGACAGCATGTAGCAGTGCTGGGAGGTCACAGATTAAGAAAAGCCAAACAGAATTTGGTGTGATGCTGGCAATAAACTGTGCGCTCTCCCTATAGGCCAAGAAAATGGGCAGCTCATGAATATGCATGGTGCTTGAGGAAAATCCCTCACAGAGTGAAAGGGGACCTCTCTGGAACAAGGCAGAAAAAGACAGATGGAGAAATACAGCACGATTTGAGCAACCATACATTACAGAGGAAAGAGTCTCTACTTCTCGCACCACATCATAACAAACCGAAGGGGCTGGAGACCATTACTATTATCATTTGAATGTGGACGATAACTTTCATGAGATGTTGTGGTGTGCCTTTGAAGGGTAAAGAAAAGTTAACCGGTAGTCAAGAACTAAATATATGGACCCATCATAGGAAAGAGCGCAGCCCGTTCGCCATAAACACAGACAATTGCCCTCAGCCTCAAGCTCCTCATGAATAAATGCAAAAGTTTCTATATTGCGCTATGGTATGACTTTGAGTGGCTCAATGGTATTCCGGCTCAGGTAGACATCACTCGAGCCAATTTCCCGACATCAGTTCTAGCACAGTGTCACATCTTGTTACTCTCTCATGACACTAGAAAGCTGTTGGGATATGGCAGAAATATAACACATCTTTCAGCAGACCAGAGCTTTTTTTCGAGGGTGCTTTACTTTCGTCTACCAAGTGGATGAAGAAACACAAGCAAGGTAAATTTGTTTGATAGAATTGGTAATTGTGTGGTGCGCCCAGCAGTGCTGCTAAAAGCCGAAATGGATGGGCACCGTCAGCTCCTCTCTGTCATGCTGTCAGTTGTCCAAAGCCCCGGGGACCAAGGCCTCCTACTGACTCATTTCCATAGCCACGCTCGTGGAGGTAGGGCTGGAAGGGGGAGGTAGGATAACAGCCAGTGCTCCCAGGTGGAATTAAGCAAGCCAGGCAGGTCCGCCCAAGGTAAGTGAAAAACCTGTTAGGAATCTGCATGACCAAGGCCAGCTATGGATTTGTAAATCATCCCTGCCCTTGCTGATCAACCGCACCGAGTAAATGACACACGGCAGCTTGCTCTTTCATTCTCCTTGCCTCCAGAAATGAAACAAAAGTGTTGTGCAAAAAGTGTGCTCGCATATATACACGCCAGCAGATGCCTGTACAAACTGCGTTCGGAAAAACTGAAACGTAACTGAAGCGGTGTGAGGATTGCAGGAAAAGATTCTGTGAGAGAAAATGACTGAAGTACTGATGCTTGAGGCAACTCTTTAAAAACATGGGAGAAAGAATGTGTTTTTCACCGTACACAATTTTTATACCTCCTGATGTGAATCTCATGGAATTATGTCCAGATCACATTTGACCAAAAGAACAATTTTGCATAAAGAGAAACTGAATGAAATTAAGTCAATTTTCAGGATCATTAAGATAGTTTGCCTTGTGACATAAATTTTATGACAACTAAGCACCAAATTTTCCATTATTGCAATGAGACTGATTTTTATTTTTTACTGAATTCTCAATTATTAGGAAAATATTCTGGATATGTTATAATATACTATTTTGTACTACTTAAATTATTTAAATACTTCATAAATAGTATTTGTTTATGAAATTAAAAATAATATGCACTATTAAATGAAGTATTTCTGAAATATTAAAATTTGGGATATTATAAAATATTTATACATTTAGGATAACTGTAACAAGAATTGGGTGTAAGATTGTAAAATTTCACCTTTTTTTATAAAACATTTTAAATATATATATGGTAACACTTTATTTTAGGGTCTCTTAACTAGTTGCTTATTAGCATGCATATTACTAGAATATTAAGTAAAGATCATGTTCCATGAAGACATTTTGTAAATTTCCTACTATAAATATATCAAAACTTAATTTTTGATTAGTAATATGCATTCCAGATTTTCAAATAGTTGTATCTTGTGATATAGTTGAATAAAGTGAAAAATATTTTGAATCACTTTTTTCATTTAAATTCATTGGTTCATGAGACTCACCCATCCATACTTGCATTCAAATAACAAAAGATTATCATATGTTGGGTATACACAAACACACACACACAACACAGCTTTTACTGAAGCAGTCATTATCTCTGCTGGATAAGACAGGTGTGATTAAGAACACTGCTCTAACAACAGATTGCAGGTAATTCATAACTGTGGCGCTCTTACCTAAAAGCATGATGCATCAGCAGACAGCAGGGAGGCATGAAAGGAAAAAAAGAAAAGAGAAATACAGATTAGAGGTCACGGATGTCATTACAGGGCATATGAAGACTTTCACAGCACAAAGCCAGAGTGATTTTCACAGTTATATATGAAACCTGCCATATGTCAGAAATATTCAGTGTTCAGAGATTCCTTATGTATTCCAATGTTTACCTAGCTGACTCAGATAAAGTGTTCTCATAATGCTCTGAAAACAAAAGCATGATACACACACAGCAAAAACAAATAACAGTGAGATGAAGAGTTGCCCGCTCACATCTGTGTGACCTCCGCTAAAAATGAATGGCCACACAATGACAGCTAAAAAAATAACCTCTGTCCGAGTGTAATGAACTTAGTGTGAACTCCCTACTTAGACCAGACCTTCTGAACCTCCACCCACTCCCTCTGAACACACACATACTGCGGTCCAAAGCCACACACACACGCTGAGTCTCTCCTCTAAAAGGAGGGGCGAGAGAGTTCCCTTCTATATGCAAAGCTGTCTGCCTGAATGTTCCTCCCTAGTCGAACCGCAGGAATGAAAAGCCCTTTCGTTCCATTGAACACCAAGCCCTATAAAGGAGAGAATATTAGATTTGTGGGCCTGCTGTCCTGACAGCCCTCCACGGCTCAACCTGGAGCTCCCTTGATACGTCGCCATCAACGATAAAGCTGAGATGGTCAATAACATTTTTATGCTACATCTATATATAGTGATGTAAGCCTTAGCTAATATATTACTACTGCTCATACTTAGTTAGAGATTTCAATGAACCCTTAAACCTAGTGTGACGAGCGTCCCGAGCTCTCATCAGCGTTGCCCTGGAAACGCACCAAGAAAAAGAGGCACTGGCTATCAAGTGGGCAGTCCTGGAGCTGCGCTATTACCTGTTGGGAACGGAGATTCACGCTCTACACGGACCACGCGCCACTCCAGTGGATGGCGAAAGCCAAGGATACCAACGCCCGAGTGACGCGGTGGTTCCTCGCGCTCCAGGACTTCTGCTTTGAAGTCCGCCACCGAGCCGGTGCCTCCAACGCCAATGTGGATGGACTATCACGGATCTGGTCGGCTTATGCAGGTCTGTCAGGGGTCATTTCCCCCCCACCCCCAGTGTCCCCCTTACTAACACCATTTGTCTCCGCCAGTACCAGGACAACGCTTAAGGGGGGAAAGTGTGACGAGCGTCCCGAGCTCTCATCAGCGTTGCCCTGGAAACGCACCAGGAACACCTGCACCCGCTCATCAAGGCTGAAGCGGCCACACCTGTTCCCCATTAGCCCGCGGCCAGATAAACCGCGTGAGGCCAGGAGACAGGGAGAAACCTCTCCAGGGACAAGAAGCATTAATGAACACTCTCTCGACTCTCTCTTACAGAAACGAGCGTTTGAGCGACCCAGCCTGCACCCTGCACAGCGCCGGTCCACCACGCCACAGAAGAGCACTAAGAGCACCAAGAGCACCTCAGCACAGACCTTCACCATCCACCGACTCGTCTATTAATAAAATCCACCCTCCGGGGTATTTATTTGAGCTCTCCTTGTCGTGTGATTCTTCCACCCCGCGCCACACTGGTGGAGAATGCGGGCATAAAAGTGGAAGTTTCGCACCGGCAAGTGATCTCAGCACTCATCCTTTTCTTTTTTCTGTTTCTGTTTGCTAGGCAGCCACTCCTCCCCAGAGCATGGAGGAGCTACTCCGGCAGCTCACCGAGGTCAGCCTGCGCCAACAGCAAATCGTGGAACATCTTGCCGGCCGGCAGGGCCAGGTTGACCAGGAGCTCGCCAATCTTCGCTCGGCCGCCCGCCAGCGCATCCCGCTGCCTGAGCCACGGAGACAAGCCACGCAACTCATTCCCAAAATGACAGCGCAGGATGACGTGGAGGCCTTCCTCCATTTATTTGAAACCACGGCCAGGTCTGAACGGTGGGATCCTGAGGAGTGGGCGAGCGCGTTGGCACCTCTTCTCACTGGAGAAGCCCAGTGCGCGTTCTTCAGTCTCCCCGTCGAGCGTGCTGCCGACTACGAGGAAGTCAAGCGGGAGATCCTGGCTCGCGTGGGATTATCCCCGGTGTGCGCCGCGCAGCAATTTCATGATTGGGTCTACCAGCCCAGACGATCGGCTCGGACCCAAGCGGCCGAACTCACGCGTCTCGCCCACCACTGGCTCATGGAGGGAGCCCCAACGGCGGCTCAGGTAGCGGAGCGCGTCATCATCGATCGCCTCCTGCGCGCCTTACCCCGAGCGTTCCGTCAGGCTGTAGGAATGCGGAACCCCACCACCACGTCGGAGCTTGTGGAGGCGATCGAGCTGGCAGAGGCGGCCCAACGCCGCGACGGCGGGGAGCGAGTGCTGCCTTTTTCCCGGTGGGTGGTCCAGGAGCAGCGCGCGCCGGAGGGCACCTCGCGACCAATGGGCAGAGCGGCGGCCCCAGAACCACCCGACGAATCCATGCCCACGGCACCTTCTTCTCCTAAGGCTCAACCGTGGTTGGCAGGCTGTGCAATGCACCAGGAACTTCCATGCGGGGCTCCAGAAGCACAAATTAAGATAAATGGCCGGCCGCACAAAGCACTGTTTGACTCTGGCAGCGCGGTCGGTCTCGTCCACGCCAAAATATTGCCCCCCCGCAACGAGACTAAAACCTGGCTCCCGATCGCGTGTGTTCATGGGGACACACGGGAAGTGCCCACTCGCCGTGTAACCATCTCTGCCAGCCCAGGTTCCTGGCCCGTCGAAGTGGGCATAGTGCGGCGGCTGCCCGTTGACGTGCTCTTGGGACGAGACTGGCCGGGGCTTGACGCCCTCTTGGCAGCCACTGCACGGCCTGTCAGCCAAAAAGGGGGTCGCCGTGGACGGCGATCTGGACCTCATCGCCGCCCCGTTCTCCTCGCAACCGACAGTGGGAGAGAAGGTGAGTCCCCCTCCCAAAATCCTAACCTGTTTTTTGATGTGTACCAGCAGGTCGTGGGAGGGGGCTCGTTTGGACAGGCCCAACGGGAGGACGAGCGGCTTAAACATTGTTGGGATCAGGTCCGCGTGCTGGAGGGGAAAGACCGCCAGCCAAAGCCGCATCCTCTCCCCCACTTTATTGTGGAGAACGGGCTGCTCTATTGTGTCGCCGAACGGAGGGGGGAGAAGAAACTTCTCGTGGTGCCACACTCCAAGACGGAAGCTGTCCTCCAGCTAGCCCATGCCCACCCCACAGCGGGCCATGTGGGGGCACAGAACACCGCGCAACAGATACGGGACCGCTTCAACTGGCCTGGCCTGGAGGCCGAAGTCAAACGCTTCTGCCAAGCGTGTGCCGTCTGTCAGAAGACGTCCCCCACAAAGCCTCCCCCCTCACCGCTCATACCTCTACCCATCATAGAGGTTCCCTTCGAGCGCTTCGGGATGGATCTGGTGGGGCCGTTACCCAAGTCGGCCCGGGGCCATGAGCACATACTGGTGATCGTTGATTATGCCACCCGCTACCCGGAAGCTGTTCCCCTGAGGAAGGCCACGGCGAAGAACATCGCGCAGGAACTCTTCCTCTTCTTCAGCCGGGTTGGCCTGCCAGCCGAAATCCTGACCGACCAGGGAACCCCGTTCATGTCCCGGCTAATGGCTGACCTATGCCGTCTGCTCCGGGTAAAGCAGCTGCGGACTTCCGTATACCACCCCCAGACGGATGGTCTCGTCGAGCGATTTAATCAAACCCTCAAACAGATGCTGAGGAGAGTGGCCGCCGAGGACCGACGAGATTGGGATTTGATGTTGCCCTATGTCCTCTTCGGGATACGTGAAGTTCCGCAGCCATCCACCGGCTTTACACCGTTTGAGCTCCTTTTCGGCAGACAGCCCCGAGGATTGTTGGACGTCGCCAAGGAGGCATGGGAACACCAGCAACCCACTCCCCACCGATCCCTCGTTGAGCACGTCACCGAAATGCGGCAACGCGTCGACCGGGTCATGCCATTAGTCCGGGAACATATGGCCAGAGCCCAGCAGGCCCAACGGCGGCATTACGACCGGCCCACTCAGCCTCGAGAGTTCCAGACAGGCGACCGGGTTATGGTGCTGGTGCCTACGTCTGCCTGCAAGTTTTTGGCTACCTGGCAAGGGCCCTACGCGGTGATCGAGCGAGTGGGGCCCGTCACGTATAAGGTGCGTCAGCCGGGGAGGCGCAGCCCCGAGCAGCTATACCATGTCAACCTCCTCAAGAAGTGGGTCGGCACCCCAGCACAAACCGCAGCCCTCGCCGCCGTGGAACCAGCACCAGTGGACGTCAACCCAGAACTCTCAGCCACTCAGAAGGCTGAGCTTGGGCACCTGGTCGGTCAGTTCCCAGATGTGTTCTCCCCGGCGCCAGGACACACCCACCTCTTACAACACGACATCCGGACGTCCCCAGGAGTCGTGATTAAGCAACGGCCCTACCGCATCCCTGAAGCTCGTCGGCGGGCTATTGAGGAAGAGGTCCAGCACATGCTGAAGTTAGGGGTGATTGAGCCATCACACAGCCCGTGGTCCAGCCCCATTGTATTGGTACCAAAACCTGACGGCACCCTCCGCTTCTGCAACGACTTCCGTCGCCTCAACGAAGCCTCAGAATTCGACGGCTACCCAATGCCCCGGGTGGATGAGTTACTGGACCGTCTCGGGAGGGCCCGATATATCTCCACATTAGATCTCACCAAGGGCTACTGGCAGGTGCCCTTGACGGAAGCCGCCAGACCAAAAACCGCCTTTTCCACCCCTAGCGGACACTGGCAATATCGGGTCCTTCCCTTCGGCCTGCACGGGGCTCCAGCCACATTCCAGAGATTAATGGATATCCTCCTGCGGCCGCACCAACAGTACGCCGCAGCCTACATCGACGATGTGGTCATCCACTCGGAGCGTTGGGAAGACCATCTAGACCGTCTGCGGAGGGTGCTGACGGATCTTCGACGGGCTGGGCTCACCGCCAACCCCGCTAAGTGGCACCTAGCGCTCTACGAGGCCAAGTACCTGGGATTTCAAGTGGGACGGGGCCTCATACGACCCCAGGAGAAGAAGGTGGAAGCTGTCCGTGCCGCTCCAAGGCCCAAAACCAAGTCCCAGGTACGAGCGTTTTTGGGGTTGGCGGGTTATTACAGATGTTTCATCCCTAACTTCTCCTCTCTAGCCGCCCCCTTGAGAGACCTGACCAGAAAGGGGCAGCCTGAGCGCGTCAAGTGGGGACCTGAGGAGGAAAAGGCGTTCCGGGGGATTCAACAGGCCTTGACGGAGGAACCGGTCTTGCGCGCCCCGGACTTAGGCTGCCCCTTTCTGCTGCAGATGGACGCGTCCGAGACAGGGTTGGGAGCTGTCCTGTCGCAAGTCCAGGATGGTGAGGAACACCCTGTCTTGTATATTAGCAGGAAGCTGACCTCAGCCGAAAGAAACTACGCGACGGTAGAAAAAGAGGCACTGGCTATCAAGTGGGCAGTCCTGGAGCTGCGCTATTACCTGTTGGGAACGGAGATTCACGCTCTACACGGACCACGCGCCACTCCAGTGGATGGCGAAAGCCAAGGATACCAACGGCCGAGTGACGCAGTGGTTCCTCGCGCTCCAGGACTTCTGCTTTGAAGTCCGCCACCGAGCCGGTGCCTCCAACGCCAATGTGGATGGACTATCACGGATTTGGTTGGCTTATGCAGGTCTGTCAGGGGTCATTTCCCCCCCACCCCCAGTGTCCCCCTTACTAACACCATTTGTCTCCGCCAGTACCAGGACAACGCTTAGGGGGGGGAAGTGTGACGAGCGTCCCGAGCTCTCATCAGCGTTGCCCTGGAAACGC
Organism: Barbus barbus; assembly: GCF_936440315.1. Classification (NCBI taxonomy): domain Eukaryota; kingdom Metazoa; phylum Chordata; class Actinopteri; order Cypriniformes; family Cyprinidae; genus Barbus; species Barbus barbus. The sequence goes on from NC_136732.1 coordinate 19,230,957, forward strand.
ACCAGGAACACCTGCACCCGCTCATCAAGGCTGAAGCGGCCGCACCTGTTCCCCATTAGCCCGCGGCCAGATAAGCCGCGTGAGGCCAGGAGACAGGGAGAAACCTCTCCAGGGACAAGAAGCATTAATGAACACTCTCTCGACTCTCTCTTACAGAAACGAGCGTTTGAGCGACCCAGCCTGCACCCTGCACAGCGCCAGTCCACCACGCCACAGAAGAGCACTAAGAGCACCGAGAGCACCTCAGCACAGACCTTCACCATCCACCGACTCGTCTATTAATAAAATCCACCCTCCGGGGTATTTATTTGAGCTCTCCTTGTCGTGTGATTCTTCCACACCGCGCCACACTAGTTTTTATGTGTAACTTGTCAGGCTCAATTTGTGTTACAGACTTGAATGATACCTCAAATTGTACGGCTTGCTGAGGACTTTTCTAAGCTGTCACACTTACTTCAAGGCAGATAAAGCAGGCTGAAGCAAAATCCCACAGAACTACATTTAGCTAGGTAGTAGTATTGTTAGCTAAAGAAACATGTAGGCTATTAGTTCAAACTGCTGTTGACTATTTGTAATATATTGTTTATTAAAATGTGAAGTAGCATAAAGCTATTTTTCCCATGTTGTTTCTCTGAAAGGCAGCTCAGTTAATATTTTGGTAGTTAGTAGCATAGCTAGCTGCACTTTTTGAGCACACTGAAGTTATTGGATGGACTACTAAGTTACACTCAACCCAATGAACCATACTCCCATCCAGGTCACGGCACCAATTTAATAGGTCCTATTTGCACAGCTCCCAGCGAGAGTTGAACCAGCGTTGACTGATATGGAAGGAGTGTGCTAACAAGTATGTTAAAGACTGCAGCCAATAGTATCAGTCGCTATTGCGCCTCTTGAGGCCTGGGCAATTAGGTTTACTTACACAGTTTTTACCAGCTGGCTTTCATTACATTTGCCCCCTAAACCTCATTCTCATCTAGGTCATGGCACCAATTTAACTGGTCTTACACGCTCCGAGTGGGAATCGAATCACACTGTTAGACATTTCAAAGGGTTTTTACAGTAATTAAGATTTACAGTAACAAACTGTATTTGATTTACAGTTGCAAATTGTACTGTTTTACAGTAAATTACTGTAAATAAAATCAAATTCCTCAGTATACTACTGTAATTCATTCAAGTTAATATAGATTTCATTAGATTTTATAATTTTTATATTCATTTTATTTTTACTCTACAGAGGTACTACTGGCATTCAATTAAAACAGACGCAAACATTTCAAAATATCAAATCCTTTATTTATAACATTGCATGTATAACACTTAAAAATACAGTCTTCCAATGCTGGAACCGTGTATCTTCACCATTTCCCCTGTCTTAGGACGTTTTGCAGTGCATTATGTTGTATTCTTTGGATTTATCCTCACAAAGAATATTTAGGCAACAGAAACATAATGGGGAAAAAAAGACAAGCAGCCAAAGAATACATAGCCATCTGCAAAACCCAGGTGCTGCTCCAAAACATGGCCACCACCTTTGCTCACCATCCACTTTGTTAGTGACAGAAATGTCTTCTCTGAAAAACAAGAAGTAGCACACTTGGCACAAATGGCACACTTTTAAAAGGCAAACCTCATATAGAATACACAAATCTCTCAAAACCATAGTTGTTCTCTTACCATGAATTATCAGTCTCAGGGTGGCTGGCATGCTTGTGTCTTTCTTGATGCTTCATTGCAGTTGCCTTTAAAACACAAATACAAAAAATGCAGTAAATCTTACATTCCATTAAAAAATTATAAACTAATTCTAAAAGTAGAAAGGCAGCTAGCCATAAACTTGTTTAACCAGTTAACCAGCTAACATAAGATTTTATTTTCTCAATAGGCTACTGGCCAACATTAACTACTAACACCTGAACTCAATTTCACATTAGTTAATCTAATGTTAATGCTATAAGATAAGCGTTGCTCATTAAAAATCATTTTAATTTGGTAACTTAATTCAATAAGCTGAAACGACAGAGCAGTTTTCCGTGGTAAAGTTCTGTAACTGCCATGTTGACTGTAAATACTAGGTTAAACTGAGGTCCGTTCTTCGTACATTGCTAACTCAGTTAGCTGGATTTGATTGTTGACGATTTTGATTGATCTTGGATCATTTGGTTCTTTTAAGCTCATGCTGTCATAGCAACAGGTTTGTAAGCTTAAACCGGCTCGGGAGCAGGCTTACTTCATGTAAACAGGATTAGATTGCATCTTTTATATAATATATAAAATTGATACTTAAAATATATCCCAGCCACCGCTACTTTATTACAAGTGTACCCTACTGATCAAGGGACAATAATTTAAAATTATTATAATTAAAAAATTAATTTGAAAATAATATAATTGGCTGTGTCTATAGTATTATAGACCACACAGTTTTACTCATTGAAAGATTTATTAGTGATTAAATAATTACGAATCATGTTAAAAAAAAAATTAATAAAATAAAAACTATTATCTATTATACCGTTTATGTAGTTGTTCGCTTGGCTGTTTCCTTATAAAAGTCCAGAAATTTGTAAACTTTTTTGTCAGGTGTGTTAATCATATGATGTCATTACGTTGCTGTATTGCCGCCAGCCAATCGCTGAAATTGCTGATCATGGTTTCGAGTATCAATAAATCTGCCCTTTTCGGGGAACTCAAGAACGCGCAGTAATCTTAGACAACTTAATGCAGATATTTTAATCAAATCCGCAAATTCGTTTTTGAAGAACCAAATTAGCCAGAGATCAGTTATCAGGATTAGAAGATCTGGAATCTTTCAAATCATCTCAGATGTAATAAGCGACATACAAAGAACGGGCCCCAAGTGTGCAAAAATCTAACACAAACACACAGACAAATGTAAATATATTTTTTACCTTGCTTGCTGGTCTTATTCTCCAGTGTAGTCAGAAGAATGGGCCAGTCAAACGTACATATATTTTTACACCTTATTCTCTCGTAAAGTGCATCGACACACAGCGTAGATGTTCTCCGGAACTCTTCCACTCTCGCGGGTTCATCCACGGGCATAAACCGCGGCGCTGCCCCGCTGCTTCCGTGTCTTCCTCGGACGCAATTGGAGTTGCGCAGCGCGACTCGACAACAGAAAATATAGAATCCATTATATATATTATCTACAGTGGATGCGGACAGTAAAGTGATGCCCCGGTATATTTCTGACGTACAGATGTACTCCAAGCGCTCGCACTGTTTCTGGCATGAAGGACAAAGGGAATTTCCAATCATTACAAGCGATGTAACACGTCCAGTGTAGTCAGTCCCAAGCTGTTACTGCGTTGTAGACACGGTGTAGGGCAAATCCTGTCAATCCAAATGTAAGAAATGAGGAAAATGAAACAACCTCAATGGAATGGTGCCAAAGAGGCCGTTACAGCAAATACAGTAGTATACATCAATTTAAAAAAAAATACAGTAAGTCGCTGTATGTGGGGTCTGACATCACAGAAAATTTCCATGATGCAAAGGGTATTACAGTTATTTACTGTAAAGGGAATTTGCAGTTATACTGGGTAATATACAGTTAATAACTGTGGAAATTACAGAAATGTCTAACAGTGCAGTGTCGACAGGCAAGGGAGGCGGGCACATTAACAAATGACAATGAAACCTGCAGCCATTCATCCAACATATAAAACTGAAAATGCTACAGTAAAAACATGTTAAATGGTTAATGGTAAGTTCCTGTAAAATGTACAGGGAAAAACCGTAAACTGACGTTCCCAGAATTCCCTGCGTTGCATTTCAAATTTTGTTTGAATTTGATGTTTTTTCTTTGAAATAACTGTTTCTTCTTAGTTTTTTCTTCTCGGTTATGTTTATTAGGGTTGTATATTACATCTAATGTTGATAAATGAATGTTTGTTGCATATTTCATTTTTTTATTATAGTAAAAACATAGTAAACATGTTTTTTTGGCGAACTGATTACCACATATAGCCACAGTTTTACCACGGTTAAACAATGGTTAGTGTAGCAAAACATGGTAAATTTGTTACCATGGTTCAACTACAATAACCATGATTTTATTTTAGTAGTTTTACTATTACTATTGTTAATTCAATAGTTTTATTTGTAGTAAAACAACGGGTAATTTTCGTAAGGATACTTTTCATAAAGATGTGTCCAAGATGCTAAAGCTGCTTGCTAATGCTAATCCTTCGAGGAAAACAAGCACTTACAAAGTACAAGTTCTTTATCTTAAAACTCCTGATTTCTAGCTTGTCCATGTTGGTTATTAACTGTTAGCATTAGCTGTTTGAATAGCCATTTTGTTTAAGCTGGATTTTCCGGCTGTGGAGTTGATTTGATATTATTGGTGATGTGTGGGATATTGGAAAGGTAATCTGAGGGGACATCAGTAAGAGATTGCTTTCCTTGAGTGTGCTGAAAGTCGGTGTGATTGACGCACGGCAGGTGGTGGGGGCGTCATCTTATCAGGTGGCCTCAGGGACAGGGTTAGAGGCACGGTGCTAGTTCGATTAAGAGATTGTGTCATAACTACATGCCCAACTGTGTACTGTAGATGAATTGGGGGGATCTTCAGGGAGCCCCATGTCTCAAAGTCTCATCGAACGAGGAGCTCCTCCATCTGTCGTTTGCCTACTAAGGCATGTTGTCAACTCACTGAGCAACATTCAGTCTCCTGTCTGTTTGAAGTAAAGCCTCTAACTGTAGCTCCATCAAAGTATTTCAGTATGTTTGAAATATCACAGTTCTGTTCATAACGTATATTAAAAACTAAAATAAATAAAATAACAGGAGTTTCAAAGTGGCTTATTGGAACACTAGTGTGCAAACTTTTTTCCCTACCACATGACAAGCTAATAACATGGTATAACTGCTGCTTTTTACAGTGCAAATTTTGTTTGTGATGAAAATAGTAAGTTTCATCAGTTATTTTACCTACGGATCGATGCATTTCTTACAGATTTCTGCTCATTCGAAATCAGATACAGATGAAGTAGCACTGAAAGGTTATAATTGTATTGAGAGAGTGATTGCGTGTGAATAAGTATTGTAGTAGCTACTTGTTTAAATCATGCTTTCAACTGAAAATATTCAGTATCTAAAAGGAACAAACAAATTCCTTGAGAACTATCAGCCTTCACATTCTTTCTGATTTGAGTGATCCTTCTCTATCAAGCTAGCTAAATATGTTTAACATATGAATTTTTGCTGAATATGCAGTTATATTACAGGCCGTTGGCATGAATTGTACTCGTGATGGAGCGGCAGTGGAGTGGTCTCGGAGCGAGTGAAAACCAGTTTTGGCCCGCGGGCGACCTGTTGCCAACCACTGTTCTACAGGTTGGAAGGCTGAAATGTATCTAATATAGTTTTTTTTAACGCTACCATCTTTTAAAATACAAAAATAGGGGTGGTGATGGCGCAGTGGATAAGACACATGCCTTTGGTGTGAGAGACCCGGGTTCGAATCCACTGTGAGACACCAATGTGTCCCTGAGCAAGACACTTAACCCCTAGTTGCTCCAGAGGCGTGCGACCTCTGACATATATAGCAATTGTAAGTCGCTTTGGATAAAAGCGTCAGCTAAATGAATAAATGTAAATGTAAATGTAAAAATACAGAATTTCAAACATTAATATAGTAAAACAGTAATAGCCAATAAGCTTGCGTTATGTCACACAACTTCTAATAGGTGGCAGGAGGGATTAATTAAGGGAGAGCATTTGATTGGACAAAACGCGTTTGGCCTTTTCAAGCTGAGGTATAATTTAATTAAATTTTGGCAGAAAACTATTTATGAAAAGAACTAGGCCTACATGTCCCATCATTCTCTATGACAGCACGAGAATGATAAATTGCATTCATAGCATTGAATGCACACTTTGCTCTATTTTGTCACATAAGTGCTAAAATGCTTTCTGATTTTGTCAGGAAAATGAAAACGAAAGCACACCGAGTATATTATTTAGACTAAAATCACATCACAACACAATTACAATTTTCCAATTTGTAAGAAAGAACTTTTCAAGACTACCTGAATGCACAATTAGTCAGCGTGACTGTAATTTAATTTGATCCGAAAAAAGGCTCTGAGGATTAGAAATACACTCTGTTGAATCCAGCGTACTGAGGATTAGAAATACACTCTGTTGAATCCAGCGTACAGGATGCAATTTTCACAATTAAAGGTATTTAAAATTAATAATTTCAATTTAAAAAAGGAATTTTTCAATGTTTCATCAGCTACTGTAAATGATAGGCATCCGAGTGTACAATAACATATGATATTGAATGGACTTTGCCATAATTCACACTACCATTCAAAAGCTTGGAGTCAGTAAGATATTAATTTTTACTCAGCAAGAATGCACTGTGACAGTAAAGATGCGTGATTACTAATAATTTGTATTTCAAGTAAATGCTGTTCTTTTGAGCTTTCTATTGATCAGAACATCCTGAAAAAAAGTATCATGTTTCCACAAAAATATTAAGAAGCGGAACTGTTTTCAACATTGATAAAAACAAGAAATGTTTCTTGAGCAGCAAATCACCATATTAGACTGATTTCTGAAGGATCATGTGACACTGAACCGAAAATTCAGCTTTGCATCACAGGAATAACACAAATTTTAATATATACTTAAATAAAAAAGCAGTTATTTTAAACTGCAATAACATTTAAAAACATGTAATGTTTTTATTGTTTTGCTTCGGTGAGCATAAAATAATTCTTACCAACTCCAAAACTTTGAACGATAGTGTAAATAAAATGTTCCAACATGCTTCTGATGTATTCATGTCTTATAAAAACATTTAAAGTGTTAAAACAAACTTACAAAATGCTTCTGAGATCGGAGGTGATTTTCTCTGGCTTTCTTCAAGCTTTAAAGTGCTAAATCAGAGTTAACTCATAAAAAGATCAAACTGTTCAACTCTCTATATATGTGTCTGATATTTGTTCAATGTCCAACTTCAAACAACTTTAACAACCTTTTCATGTTAACGTACACTTTCATAGAAAAAAACCTAAACTAAAAGCACATCTTTTATGAACAAACTGCAATGTAAGATGTTTTTGGACTTTAAAGAAAGTGTTAGAAGAAATCTTTGTGCATATGAGGTTCTGGTGCTGGTAATCTAACAATGCTGCTCCTTTCAAAAAGCTTCTGTGAAGAAAGCTGCTTGACATATGGACCTGTATCAGGCGCTTCAATGTATCCAGCTCAGAGGACTATAGTGTATCTCATCTCTTTTATTAATAATAGACTTTGTTCACACACCATTCAAAGCTTTACAAGAGATATGGGACTTTGCTGAAGAGAATCTAAACCGCTATTGACTGTTTTTCAATATATTACACAGCAATGTGGGCTGTGAAAAAGAGATGTAACTCTAAATTATTTCATAATCTCACTCAAGACCACATGGACAGACAAATAAAAAAAATTGCAAGAATGTGTATATTGACGCGATCTGTGGTAGAGGCTGAAACACTGCAGTGGCACACATTGGATTCATTAACAGCGTTTTCTTTTTCCATCTTATACTCATTTTCTCAAAGATTTCATTTTACTGTTCTTCAGACTACACAGGCAGTTCAAAGAAGTCTCTCTCAATTCCTCAAATGCCCTAAATTATGAGCAGCCTCTTCGATAACCACTAAACAGACACCAGTCAGGCCTTCCCCTTTCATTTCAATCTAATAATAATTTCAGAGACGTTTCAAAACTGCTCAGTGTTTAAAAAGAGAGAGAGCAGGTTTCCAAAACAGTGACCCATCATTTAGCTACCAGTGAAATGTAAGGGTAGTGCACAACATTTGCTGATGATATCAGCTTCTCTGACTCAATTGAGCAGCCGCAGTGAGATGCTTGATAACATCATGTTCTTAGCCCAAACTGTGAAACTGCAATAAGTGAAACACCAAGAATGAAATTACAAGATGATTGTGAGAACAGATCTCAGTCTTTAATTTTACACAAAGGAGCTAAGATAAAGAGAAAGGAATCTACACAGGCAGATCAGCATACATGTTGTATAAAACCCAGTGCTACTTTGCCGTATCAGACAAATTTCAGGATTTCTTTCACTTTAGGGCAAAATCTGCAGTCTTTCATCACTTAGAGTGACTGTTTCTGTGATGGTCAATAAGATTTCTTTTGGGGGGGGGGGGGGGGTACTTTTATTCAGCAAGTATGAAAAGTGACAGTAAAGACTTTTATAATGTTAAATATATATTTCTTTATACTTCTATATATAAATATCATAGCATATCAGAATGATTTCTGAAAGATCATGTGACACTAAAAGACTGGAGTAATGATGCTGAAAATTCAGCTTTTGCCATCAAAGGAATAAATTATGCTTTTAAATTATATAAAAATAGAAAAAAGTTATTTTACACAATTACTGTTTTACTGTATTTTTTATCAAATAAATACAACCTTAGTGAACATAAAAGACTTCTATGAAAAACCTTTAAAAAAATCATAACCGTAAAATACATCATAATTTAATGCGTCCTTTATGTTATGATTGTACATTATAACTGATCTACATTTACCTTTAAGATTTTCAAATCGTTTTACTATCATTTTGTATAATACGTGACCCTGGACAAAAGCAGTCATAAGTAGCACGGGTATATTTGTAGCAATAGCCAACAATACATTGTATGGGTCAAAATTATCGAAAATCATTTGGATATTAAGTAAAGATTGTGTTCCAACTTAGTTTTTGATTAGTAATAAGAACTTAATTTGGACAACTTTAAAGGCGATTTGCTCAATATTTAGATTTTTTTTGGCACCCTCAGATTCCAGATTTTCAAATAGTTGTATCTCGGCCAAATCTTAACAAACCATACATCAATGGAAAGCTTATTTATTCATATGATGTATAAATCTCAATTTAAAAAAACTGACCCTTATGACTGGTTTTGTGGTCCTGGGTCACATAATTATTTAGCATTTTTTTATTGCTATTATAATTTTTTTGTTTTTCAAAATTTGAGTACATTTTTACTTGGATTTTAGAGATATAATTTCAATTTCGCATGTAAATGAGGATGTCTGTACGCGGGCTGGTGACTTGCAATTCCCAGTCAACACTTTCAATCGTGATCAAATTCTTCACTAGAATGATTATCATATGTCCGACATAAAAGATGATTTGATTTCACATCTGCCTCTGTTTCACTAGTGACATTGTACAATCTGACTAGCAACAACCACGAAGAACAGAAAAAAAAGGCACAGTGTGAGCCTTGCAAGGTACACATTTTAAATCAAAACACTAAAACCATTAAATCATGATTTGTTGCTCCCTATCATTTGTGCCCAGTCCGTTGATCACCTCTAATTGGCTGGAAAAAGTAGTTCCTGTTGGGCAGAGAGTGAAAGCCAGGGGCTTTCAGCACAGTCAGCAGGTCACGAAGAGAAAAGAACTTGCACAACACGCACAAAAGTTGCTTGTTCCAGCTGAGAATAAAACAAACTCCTACATCCAACAATGGAAAGATAAAAATCAACAAACAGCTGCACTCTGGGATTTAAATTCGCCTTTTGACGTCTATGGAGCCTTGTTTATTCACCTTTCACTTAACTATTACAGAGCTACCGCAGTGATGTATTGCAATGACAAGAATTTGCAAATCAAACCATAAGTATTTCACAAACATGAAGCGTTACAGTGGCTTACAGCAGGATCAACAGAAATACAACACCGGGGAGTCGTAAAGTACTCCAGCAGGAGCGTGTGCGTCACAGGAAGGCCGAATCTAGCCCTAATCCTCTGTGAATCACAGATAATGACACGTCTTTAAAGCCGCAGTGTTTGAAGCAATCATAATCGCTATAGAAAACAGCCCATTTTTTGAGATGAGTAATTAACCCGGCTCCTGTGAGGCACATCAAGCTTCCTATAAAAGCTTTCTGATCTCTTTCAAAGTTGTCCATCACCTGTCAGTCAGCGCACGTACACCGACAGCACCGTCAAGCAGGAATTAGCGCACCCTTGTCTGCTTAACTACCTGTGCGAGACGTGAAGGTCGGGACAGGAATTTCTGATTCGCTGCTCAGTTCCTGACAACTTTCTCACATCTCTTTCAAGGGCCTCGGAGGTGAGATTGAATCTTTGCGTGAAGGTCTATGGTTGGACAATAGCCAGGAATGCCATCCTCATTTTCTCGGAATGAAGAATGGGGCTGACAAAGCGTGCGAAGAAATCCCGCAAGCGCGGATCAGAGGTGCAAGTGCATGAGAGCGTGTGATCGCAGACCAGATGGAGCTATAAAAGAACGTAAATGAAACGGTAACTTTAGTTTGTACACTGTGTGACTGACAGCTGCATGTAACAAATTCGTAATCGCATGTCGCCATCTGCTTTAAACATAATGAGTAAAAATAAGCCCTTTAAATTGATCTTCAGCAGCGAACAATGGTTCACAGCTACAGTTGTGCCGCTAGTTCTGCCGTCCTGGTGAAAATGAGAGAAAGATCAATAGCTTCTGGAGGGGTAAAACCAGATATATGGACACATACAGAATATTGTTGTTAGCTGGGAGTTTTCTGTTTCAACCCAGAGGTTAAATGAGGTGCAGAGATGAATGCTGGACAATGTAATCGTGTCTGTGCTGTTTCACTTTCACTTGAAATTCAATACTTGGATGATTCTAAACACTTTTAGCAAGCAAACTGGGTTGTTTTAAAGCAAAACAGAAACAAAACCTGCCACTATTAGGCTAAGGTATTAGGCTTACTTTTACATTAGTCTTCGGTGTCACATGATCCCTCAAAAATCGAATATGCTGATTTGCTGATCAAGAAACATTTCATCTTATTATTATTAATTATTAAACCAATTGTGCTATTTAATATGTTTGATTAAACCATGATATTTATTTTTCATCATCCATTGATGAATAAAAAGTCCAAAACAACTGTATTTATTTGAAATAGGCTTTCGTGACATGTTAAATGCATCATTGATTAATAAGACGTATTATTAATAACATACAACTTCCTGTGCATCAGTTTGCAAACCCCTGACTTACACAAAGTAAAGATGTACATTTGAGTATTCATGAAGGTAAATACAACAGCATTTAAAGTTGTCTTCATTTGCCATTCAAATATGTGCCTCACTGAACGCAACATCAGCATCTTAAGTTACAATGACAATTCTACTGGGACCGCTCCAGGATCGCCTCTTGCTGGGTTTGAATCAATAAGCTTTTAGTTGTCGGTTCAGATCTTTAACCACTAGTTTACAGTTTCCACCAAAAAAAAGATTAGCAGATTCCAAAAAGACTCGATGAGACCGCTCAACATACTAGCAGCCTTTAAAAGGCTTTTCTGACCACGAGAATCTTGAGCAATACTCTCTTCTGCAACACCAACATCTGTTTAGCAGCTTGAGGAGATAGCCATGTCTAAATGGCTCCTTCCTGCGGGACAGCATCTACACAGTAATGGGCACAATGTTCTGTGTGAACTGCTGCCGGCTCATTTTGAATCACTGAGACTGCACCACTCCTCATCTGGCACGTCCCTGATGCATGAGAGCCCAGGAGAGATGCCAACTTCATCCTGCCCATGGCACTCATATCCAAAAACACACCATTCTCTGAGCTACACTTTTCCATGCAGTCACCACTGGGACTGAGATGGTTGTTCCATATCAATGCCAGCCTGAAAGTGAACCCCAAACAGTGGTTTATAGCTGGCTGATTATTTTATCAAGGAACAAATAAAGAAAACGAAAGAAGAAATGTAACAGATACTTTATAGACCCTCAACACACAGTTCTTAGAAGGGATTTGCAAAACTGCCTGATTTCAAAATTGACTAATCGGTGGTTTGCATGAACGACAAAAGTTTACAGCAAGAATAAGTCTTAAAACCATGAAAATTGACCAAAAAACAGTAAATGCAACTGCATCTTATTTTGCAGGGAACAAGTTCCTGTCCATAGTCAGTAGTGTAGTAATGTATGGAGATGTCACTTTAAAATCAAGCAGCTTTCTATTGCTCAAAGTGGGAAATTTGCATGATCAACTTGAATCCACTGCAAAATCTGCACATGGAAATCTTTTCCCAATAGGGGATGCTAAAGATTTAAAAGGGGTCACTGAGCTCACTGCAGTTTGAGGGTTATAAATAGTGATGAATCAGTGACAGTTTGATGACCAACCATGATAAAATTCCAGATGGTTAGTATTAGCATTTCATATTTTAATTATCAATAAACTGAATATGATTACCGTGATTTAAAAAAAAACTCACAGTAAATGCTGTCCAACATTAAACAAAGTTAGTAACAGTGTAGATTTCATTTTGTGTGAAAACATGGCGGAAAGCTGTGAAAGGTTTTACAGAGGGATATTTTATGAATCAAAATATGAATTAATTATATGAATGTATCTCTGAAGGAAACTGACTGTCTTGAGGAAAGTTTCGAGGCTCTATTTCTGCTGCTGTCAGTGAGTGAATTTATATTTTCTTTCAGCCTTTCTGCCTTTTTTGTTCAAACCAATTAAAAAATCAGACCAAATTTATATGCACTGTTGTAAATTTTCAACAAAAGAAACAGTAAAAAATAAATAAAATAAATAAATAAAAATGTAAATAAGCTAATGTGTGTTTTAAAAATATAAAAAACTAAAATAATAAAGCATCTGAACTATTAACAGACCAGATAAAATACCTTCAAGCATTAATCACTTAAGACTCATATCCTTTAAAAAAAATGGTTTAAAGTCTGAAATGTGAGGTTTATCATTCTATTAAGATGATTTTTTTTTCATGTAATACTTTTTATTAGATAACATGTTATGTTGTAGCCACCCAACCAACATTTTATTATTTGTTAATAATTGTTAATGTCATTATTTCAGTGTTTCTGCTGTTGTTGCATTTATTAGAAACATAACCATTGATTTAGAATTTTTTTTATGGGAGTTAAAATAGAGCACTGCACTAGACAGTGTATGTGCGCCAAACACATTTGAAAATTCAAAACATTATACTTTCGAAAGGTCTGCATGCTCAGCTCTGCACAAGACAAAGGGGAATGTGGAAAATTAAATATATCTGAGCTTTTAACAATCCTATTCCTGTCTTCAAAGGTGACTTCGGACTTGTAACAATATGTTGCATTGTAAGTGTACCTGAGGAATGTAGGAACATGGCACACGCCGTGAGGAGTCGCAGGTGTTGAGAACGGCCCCATTCTACCCACCAGTTCTTTCAGGAAGAAAACTACTCTCCCTTTGAAGAAATTGATGAAAAGCAGATGAGAGAGTTAACCTCCAGCCACACTCGCCTGAGTCTTTTGATGTCTATCAAGGCATGTTTATTCACCTTGCATTCATGCTACGAAAATCTCATTTTAAGGAACAGAGGGCAGACCTGCCAGGCATTGCAGGGAACAGATAAAAGCAGATAGGAGGTGTCCAAAAGAAATGGCTTCCTGTGTTATCTTATTCCAGGACAAATTAGCTCCAGTCAGGGGAGGTTGTACGGGCATGGAGACATCATGCTCTCAGACGAGGCGGCATTGTTCACGTCGTATTGTATCGCCATACATCTCTGGCACAATACGAAATTGCTATTGACATAAACAGCTTGACGTTATCTACCCCGGCTAAATCTTCTGCATTGGGGGAAACATATCTAAATACTAATGCGCCACTTGAAAGCATCTAATTGAGAGTATCAATTGAGTACCTTTCCACTGGGATAGAGATTTTGAGTCATTTCATGCCTATGAATAAAAAGAAATACAAACAGAAATACAAGCAAAAAAACACATTTTATTTAATGGGCAGTGGTGGTAAAAGAAGCCACTGATGTCATATGTGAAGGCAGTGTTTCATCTGCTGCCTGTGCTCATCTCTTTATCTGAAGGACGAAGGGTGATCATCGAGAGGGAAGTCAAGAAGTATTCACAGAAAGGAGCATAAAGAAAATATGGTATGCCAACTGGGGCCAACTAGGCCAAATATGACTTGCAAATTGACCGATATAATGTCAAGATTGTAGGCCTACGCATTTAAAATAATAAATAATAGAGATTGCAATTACAGTAACATAAGCAAGCCTCCAGAGAAAAAAAAATACTAGGGAGCTGTTGGCTCTTAAAATTAAACATTTAGGAGCCAAATAACTTTTTTAGTTGACAGAACTGCTTGATGAAAGTCAAAGTGGGTTAGTTGCCATTTGATGATCCAGTCCAGATTGTATTTGTGCCATATAAAATGTAAAACAAAAAAAGGAAGAATATTTCTGTCTATTTTAAAGAAGCCAAATGTTGTGTTGACTATGGCAGGGGTTTTTAAATTAGCCAAAAAGGAGAGCTAAGGAGTCCTTGGAAAATTTTAGAGACAGAGTATATAAACTGTAAAAATTAATAAATGATGAAGAAAATATTATTTTACCTAGCTAACTATATAAATAAATGACCTTGCAGTTTTACTCCAAAATAAAGTTTCCCTTACAAATGATTCAACATGATCTCATTTTGCTAAACAATGACTAATAAATTATATTTTTAATATATTTTATAAACATTTTTTAAAACAAAACTATGTTGTGTATATATATATATATATATATATATATATATATATATCTTTAATTTGAAGTGATTCAAGTTCATTTCAAATAGGACACATCTTAAAAATGATTCGTTAACCAAGTGAGAGAGTCCGTTCAGTTTCTGAACTGTATGAACAATTCGCTGCCTAATTATTTGAATCTTTATGACTGAATGGGTTCATAAGAGTCATCTGTTTGCAAATTTCATTGATCAATGCAGGAAACACTAATGTAAATCCCGGACTGTCATCAATGACGACTAGATTTTAAATAATTCTCACAAGTTTATTTTAGTTGAATCCCTGCAACACACGGACTGTACAGTGTCGACGGCTACTTTATTACAGGAGTGTTTGTGAGAACTGTGCTGTGCATTAATGGACCTCAGAACTGAGGTCTATTAATCGAAATTAATAATCACCATTACAGTATCAAGGGAAATAACGGACAATTTTGATTTTTTTTTTTGCCATCACATGCAGCCCTACACAAGCGCTCTGTGCCACAGAGATTTCTTCAATGTACCTCCAATAAAGAGGAAGTGAGAGTGGCCGATCTGACAGCTCGAGAAGCAACTTCTCTAATTTGCAGACAAATTCGCAAGTCTTCACTAGTCAGTCATGGGTGTTAATTGCTAAAGACAGGAAGATTCCTGAGTGAAAGGACAGTGTTATTGTGTATTCCAGCAAACGGTACATGATAAATTAAAGAAAAAAAAAAAAAAAGAAAAAAAAAAATTATATATATATATATATATATGCAACAAATTCATGCACTTAACACTATGCTCGATGCAATGTGATGATATTTTTGACATGGTGCTTCTTTAATTTAGCAGCAGCACTCCATGACAATATGTCTAATCGAATGCGTTCAACTGCACACATTATCTGCTCACTTGGTTAGACACCAAGTCATTCATCAATTCTGCCAATGGTGAAAAGCCTCAAACATCATTATGGGTTCAAATAAGCAAACAACAGGAGCTCTTGCACTGTGAAAAATATCTGACCGAACTCCAACAGCTAATTGCACATCTGAAGCAAAACAAAACGCCTAATGCCCACATTCAATGCGCATCAATACTTGTCCAAATAACTCATTTGACATTAATAAATGTAAATTTCTTCT
Organism: Barbus barbus; assembly: GCF_936440315.1. Lineage (NCBI taxonomy): Eukaryota > Metazoa > Chordata > Actinopteri > Cypriniformes > Cyprinidae > Barbus > Barbus barbus. The sequence continues at coordinate 19,246,713 of NC_136732.1, forward strand.
GACATTTAGAAATGATACCAAATTCATTTCCAATGCATCTGAATAGGACTTTACATTTGAAAATCACTCACAATTAAAGTGCCAATATGTGTTTTCGGGCTGCCATTCATTCAGCAATGAATCAAATTAAAATGCCAATACGAGTACAAATTAAGTCCTTATAGAAAGAAATCTTATAGAAGAATCTGTCATCCACAGCTACTGTACACCCGTACCGAATACAAATAAAGGTGGAGATTCTTAAAGAATCTCTCTGTAGAAAATTTAGATTGTTGGCAAAAGATGACAGTTTTTCCTAAAGAAGTGACTACTTGATATTAACCTGATATTGATTATTACAAGAAATGTGTGTAAATGCTAATAATAAACAACCATAAGTAAATTCGTAAGTTAAAAATTTAAATTGTCAATTTATTTACCATCATTTCCAATGCTTCTTCTGTGGAACATAAAAGAATGTGTTTTGAACAATTTTGACAACTAAACGGTTACGGACATTTCTCAAAATATCTTCTTCGTGTTCTTTCATTTCCACCTCAAAATATAAACACTGGCTTAACCAATGGCATAAATCTGAGGTGGGACTATCCATCTGTCCAACCAATAGAAAGACATGTGGACAAAAAGCATGTTATTGCATTGTTTTTTGTGTTCTCAGACTAAATACTTCTTTGCAAGCAACATATTTATTGTTAATATTTCATTATAATATAAAAAAAAATGTTTCACCACTGCCACACCAGTCATTATTTTTGCAATTGTATTTGGAGATACAGAAATAAACACACCACCTTTCCTTTAATATTGCTTTTAACAGAATTACATTATATATAATATTATATTACATATAATCTGAACTACAGCACATGTATGTTATTTCTGAAGAAAAACTAAGACTGCATCAGGGACAGTGACCAACGCTTCACCAATAAACAAAGCCCAAAAAATGTCATTTGTATCTGTGCTCAGATTGACTGCTTGAAAATGAGAACTGCTGAGGCTCTCAGTGCCAAGTAGCTTGAAATTGACAGCGCAAATTGAACTGAAAACTTCAGGCATTTCCTCACGGGAGAGCATATTCCGAAGAGAAACCTCTGATGGTTTTCTGATGGTGTTAATTTATGCATTTCTGCACTTAATGCTGATCATCTGTATTTGTGTCATTCTGTTAGTTTTGTTTTTAGGTCTAACATCAACATAAACATCAGCATGCATCTTTCATAGGAAGTTCTGGGAATCCAACCACAAGGTCGCCATATAAAGGCACCAGCACGTTCTTCATCTCTGTGAATCCTAATGAAATCCTCAGCAGTTGGGTTGCCTAAGAGAGAGAAGAAGTGCTAATGAATGAATAGGAAAGAGGACTGCTTGGAATTCTGCTCCGAGATTAAGCCGGGCCAGGCCGAAGGGTCACCAAGGCTGAGGGAGATGGGAGGATTCGCCATCCCGCCTTTCAGCTCTGCTGGGTCAGAAATTGAAATCCAACGGTACAGATGGATCTGAAATTGGAAGTAACTTTACAGATGGAAAAGATGAAAACCTAGTTTGGGGAGTCCTGTAAGCTCTTGACAAGTGAAAGAATCAAATTAACCTCTGCGGCGGTTCTAGTGGGATCGGCTTTACCTGCTCATTGAGACGCCCCCCGCCCTCAACCTCCCGTGATGAGCTGAAGTCCTGTGAAGTTGTGTAATGAGAAATTAACCTGAGTTTAATGGGCCTGGATATCTGAGGCACGGCCTGACAGAACAGACGTGTGGATGGCAGTAACTAGATGAACTCTGATATATTCGCCTATCAGAGTGCATCTAGTTGAGTCAGGGTGATCTAATACTTTTTGGACTCTTATAATGACTTTAAGTGAATGGAATACAAAACGATATGCTAGAAGAAAGTGTTTTGGTAATGTCAATGGTAGTTAATGCATTACGTATCACTAACTTATTTTTTTTTTTACAATATTTCTGTTAATGTGTTTGGTCTTGGCGGAATAGATCTGCTACGCTGCGGCAGAGTAAGTACCGAGACTTGCCACTGCCAATACATCCACAACATGCTGCTGTGAGCATGTAAGAAATACTGCTGCTGCAAATATAGCATATATGATTCACCCTGTAGCAGATCTATACAGGTGGAGCTGGGGAAGGTGAAGGGTTTCTGAAATGCACTGCAACTGCAACACGCACTAGTATTTAACTCATTGGCTGCTGATACAAGAAAAAAATAAAAATCAGCTGCGCCATGTCATAATGATGCCATTATGTCAGATTGAGTTGACGTATCAGACTGTGCCATCTAAAGCTTCATGCCAGAACTTTGGATTTATAAATCTAGGTTAACATTCCTTTATAAATGGATTAAACATTAATACCTTAAATACATTAATTTATACAGTCTAAATATATTAAAACATTTGAAAAGTTTATTTGCAAAAACAGATAACTGTTTTTTAAATTTTCAAAAATCATGTTTTTTATTATTTTATCATTTTTATTGTGCTAGTTAGTTAGATGTATTTTTAGTGATTGTTAACCTAATCAAAATAGCCCAGCTGCAGTTTGACTGAGATTAATTGGAATGCACAATGAAAAAACATGATTTACGAGAATTGTTAAAAACTGAGTTATCTGTTTTTGTATATGAACTCTTCATTTATATAATTAATTTTAATATGCAAAAAAACAATAAACAAATTTATGCAAAAATTAACCTAGGTTAATAAATGCTGTAAAAGTATTTTAAACTGCACAACAATGTTAGTTCATGATACTAACGTTAACACATTCTTACCATAGCTTCTTTTCACAATCAATGCTGTACTACTAGATAGTAGGGATGTCAAAAGTAGGTCTGATTTGCTACCAAGTCAGTCAGGGTGTGAATAACACAGTGACCTTTAGAGGGGTCTGTAATATATTACCTATCTGCACATGAAACGTATTATAATTTGAATTAATGAATATCTTTTTCACACATTTCTCTATCTTGGTTAATGTTAATGTACAGTATAAACAATACTCAAAATAAAAAAAAAGTAATGAAGTTACTAATTTGTAATTGAATATAATAAAATGCAGAATGGTGAGATGGAGCCCTTGATAGCTCAAAATAACAGTACCAGATGTATGTAAAAATGACAGATATTAGCACCTGAGAGTCACAGAGCTTGTGATTTCAGAATTAGAGGATTATAATAACTCTTTGCAATGGCTTAGCCTAATGCATCCTGCCTCTCATTGATAACTGCAAACCTGTGCCTTGACTGCAGCACCCTAACAGCCTGCTAAGCCACATCATTAGGTTTTCATGGTCTCTTAAATTATCACAGTGTAATTTTCTCTATTTCTATAAACTGTAAAAACCCACAATGGACTCCAGCATCAGTCAGAGAAAATAGCAGTGACGCCTTTATAATCATACTTGCTGCCGTAGATTCAGTTCACAGTATAGTATGTACAAAACTACGCATTTTAAAAATCGACTGGTCGTGTTATCATCTCAACTGCCAGGCGGGCTTTATGATCCGTTTCTACTCAGATTAGTGAGATGACAAAAGCTCCTAGAAGTCCTCAACAATACCCATGAAACAAGGCTTAAATTGTGAATGTAAGAAGGAACAAAAGGCAAATATGTAACATTCGTAAAACAAAGTCGTTAATGTTCTGGAGTCACATTCTCTCCTCACGGAGTGAATCATCAAGGGAGTGGGAGCACCTGCTGCGGGAACCACATTAAGCTAATTTTAGTTAAAATGTTTTAAAACATGCTGGTTTATCAGGCAGACAAATGTCATTTCTGCGGAGAAGCTCATCACTCATCCCAGCATGCTCTCTGTTTGAGATTACTCTCCGGCTGTCGGCGGCCTCGCTCAGCCATTCTGCCTTAACGCAATTAGCACGGCTCAATGCTGTCATGACTTATTCTCATGACTTCAGATAATAACAGTTTATGAAAGGGGTCTTGTGACTATAAGTTTGTGTGCTGTGCTATTTTTGATTTGGTTTGTTTCAGGGATAGTTCACATAAAAATGACGGGAGTTTGACAAGAGATCTGACCAATCATAACGCAGAATCTGCCATTTGGTCCAACAAACAAACCAGACAGTGTCGGTGGACTTGAACTTGAAAAATGGTGTGTATTGACATTTTTCTGTGGTTGAAACAAGATACCTTCTGATGTTCATTCGTGTTTATTTCGCACTATAGCTTGTAAAGAGGAAGAGATGATCGGTTCACGTGCTGCTTAAAATGAAGCACTACAGCAAACTGAGCTACAAAACGCTATTAATTGTTTGAATATCTTAAAAAATAAAAAAAATTGGAAAGCTGAGACTTTGTTTCATACAAAAAGTAACATGCTCGGTCTTGTCTGTCAGCACGTTGTCAGTTTCCACTTTGCTTTGCAATGTGTTTTTCACTGTGTGGCGTGAGAGAGCCATAGATTGTTGGACATAGCAACAGTAACTAAGGCAAAGGGTCAGTTCTGTCATCATTTACTCACCCTCATGCCATTCCAGGCCTTATGACTTTCTTTCCTCTGTGGAACAGAATATTGTGAAGAATGTTGATTTGGTGACCACTGACTTCCATTGTGTGGACAAAAAAAAAACCACACACACAGACATTTCTCAAAACATCTTTTTTATTCCACACAAGAAAGTAAGGTTTGAAATGACATGGGATGAGTAAATATGACAGAATTTTTATTTTTAGGTGAACTATCCTTTTTAAAGGGAAATGGACGTTCTAAGGTAGTTGAAGGGTAAAAGTTATAGTTCACCCCAAAATTTAAATTTTGTCATTATTTTGTTTCGTGTCATTCCTAACCTCCATGAATTTGTTTCTTTTGGAGAAATTTTGTAAATCGCTAATTCTTTACCATAAAATTACAATAAATGGAGCTTTTAGGTCTCGAAAAAGCCATTCTACTGAAGCCATTCGATAGCTTTGTTTGATGAACAACCCGAAATATAAGTCCTTATTCACTGCTAATTGCTGATAACCACTGAGAGCAGATCAAATACAGATGAACTGTAGAACCAAATCTGTCAAATTCATAAATTAATAACTCAGATTCGGTTTTTGTGATCCACATAAAAAAAATCTTACTCAAAAGATGAATAAACTGAGAGATTAGATTCTCCTGAATGCAAAATATTCAGTGAATAATGACTTAAATGTTGGTATTTTTCTCACACAAAGCGATCATATGACTTCAGAAGGTAAAAACGTCTCGGTTACATACGTAACCCTCGTTCCCTGAAGGAGAGAACGGAGACGTAACGTCAGAGTGACTGACGTAATGGGATTTCGCCCGAGACCCCAATCACCTTTGAGTGTTAACAAAACAAGCTAATGACAGTTGGCGTGCATGTTTCGCCACGTGCGCCCCGCACACCAGTTGGGACGGAAGATAGGACAGGCCTTAGGCAGAGATGACAGCCACTGCTGCTCCGTACAGTCGGTATGGATAACACCGGGAAAGCGTACTCCAAGTAGGGGAACGCTACGGAAGCCACATCCTGTGTAAAGGAGGTACCATGTGGAGATTACACATATGGACTGGCCGGGGGCAGTACTACATATGGAAGTCTCTGAGGTAGACTCAGCCAGCCTGGGGTGAGATAACTACACAGCAGAGACGGCAGAAGGTCTCTGCCAGGGAAAGACGCGGGCTCACCGTGAGGGGAGCCATACCGTGGAAGAATACACATGTAGGATCACCCGAAAGGAAATCACTACACACGGGCACCTAACCCAGCGGGCTCTACACGGAGATTATAAAATCTCGCAAACGTGTTAGGTGTCACCCAGCCGACAGCTCTACAAATGTCTGCTATCGAGGCGCCCCGCGCCAATGCCTAAGAGGAAGCAATGAGGGGGCCGAGGAAAGATCCGAAGAGGGTACCAGATGAGGGCGCGGAGGATTTAACCTCCTCGCCCCTCTGAGGAACCTGATGACCAAGTCGTGCTTCCCCACAGACTTACCGTCTACTGCATCGTGATGTGCGGCAATAGCGGCAACATACACTTTGAGGGTGGAGGGAGACAGCCTTCGCTCCAACCCATCTTGCAGGAAAGAGAGCACGACCATGATCGGGCATCTCCGGGGGTCTTCCCAGCAGGAAGAACACCAGTCGACGAACAGGTTCCACTTCAGCCTGTAAGCATGTCTTGTAGACGGGGCTCTAGCTGAAGCAATGGTGTTTACTACCGCTGGGGGTAGCCCACCTAGAACCTCTGCGTCCCGTCCAGGGACCACATGTGGAGGTTCCACAAGTCTGGACGCGGGTGCCAGAGGGTGCCCCCTCTCTGAGACAGGAGATCCCTCCTCAGAGGAATTTGCCAAGAAGGGGCTGTCGCGTGAAGCATCAATTCTGGGAACCAAGTCCGATTGGGTCAGTATGGCGCCACCAAAAGGACTTGCTCCTCGTCCTCCCTGACCTTGCACAGGGTCTGTGCGAGAAGGCTCAATGGGGGAAACGCATATTTACGTAGGCCCCGAGGCCAGCTGTGTGCCAGCGCATCCGTGCCGAGGGTCCCCTCGGACAAGGAGTAAAACAGCTGGCAGTGGGACGTGTCCGGGGAGGCAAACAGGTCTACCTGAGCGGGCCTGGCAGGGGCAGAGATGGGCTGCACCACCTTCCTGCTGCCAGCTCCACGCTGCGGCCGGAGTGAAGGCAGCTGCTGGGGCCACGCTGGAGCAAAGGTGGGGGCAGCAGGAGGGAAAGCTGCACCGCAATAGCGCACTCAACTGGGGGGGGATCTCCAAATACTCCTTAGCCGCCCTGCCATCGAGGGCAGTGAGGAATGAAGAAGCACTAGGTCTGTTTCGGGCAGAAAAAGGTGCCCTCCAAGAGATAGTCACTTCCTCATGCACTTCCGGGAAGAATGGAACCTGAGGTGACTGCCGATGATCGGCCTGCACCCCCAGGAACCAGTCGTCCAGCCTTGAGCATTCGGGAGAAGGAGGAGGCCTCCAGTGCAGCCCGACGCTCTCAGCGGCCCGGGAAAGCATAGCAGTCAGCCCTGGATCTGACTCGGGCAACGCCACTCTTCCTGACGAAGACAGCACACCAGATGGTGTGATGTGCTGGAGGAATGAGAGGCCCGCGGAGACTCACTCGACGGGGAAGCTCTCACCGTGATCCTCAGATCACCCTGACCATGAGCCGAAGTAGGCCCCGCTGCTGAGAGACGGAGGAACTAGAACAGGGCATGGCGAGGGGGATACCCCCTCGTTTGACGAGGAGGTATCTGGACCGCAACATTGCGATGGTCATGTTCCCGCAATGAGAACATGACTCATCCACAAGCGCTGCTTCAGCATGATGATAGCCCAAGCATGAGACACAGCGTTCGTGACCATCAGATGAAGCCAGGGAACGACCACATCCAGAAACACACGAGCGGGAATCCATCTTTAAAAAGACGCCCATCGCTCGTGGAGCTCTTTTAGATATTGCTCTTTTAGAAAAAGTGTTGAAGCGCCCAGGAGAGGTCGCAGTGTGACCGCAGAATGAGAGCTGCAGCACGCTCAGATGAAGCAGCAGCACTAGACAGCAACCTCCGCTGACGCACCATCACACCAACACTCATCAAAATGCTGTCTTGCAGACACTCTCAGAGATTTGCAGAAAGCTCGGCACCGAAGCGAAAAGCTGATGTGCGTTTGCATGCACTCTCCTTTTATACCCGCGCTGCGGGGCGGGGTGCGGGTGGCGAAACACGCATGCCAACTGTCATTAGCTTGTTTTGTTAACACTCGAAGGTGATTGGGCTCTCAGGCGAGATCCCATTACGTCAGTCACTCTTGACGTTACGTCGAATGTGACTGACTGAAAGGGAACCAATTTTACGATACTTTTATGGTGTTTAAAACCTCTTTCTGTGCTGCATTGAAGAAATAGTCATACATATTTGAAATAGCACCAGGGGGAGTAAGCCTATTATTTTCTTTTACCATAGAATGAAAGTCAAGTTGTTCTTTGCAATGAAACTCACCACCTTGAGCTTAACTCAACAATAATTACAATTCAAAGTTTCTGAGCTCTAATTTATACATATTTAATAACTTCTGTTTGCAGATTTTACTTGGGTGAAAAGCTCAAATAAAAAAAAAATCAATCAGTGCCTCAGACTTTAATATCATGCTATTTAAAACAAACCATACTGATTTTGCCTACTAAAATCCAACTGAATCAAAACCAAACCCTGGAATTGAAACCAATATCTGACCCTTCCTATCGAAGAATGCTCTGAAATGCTGTTGTTTTCTTTTAAAAGAAAGTACGTTGGTTTTTACCTTCTCAGGTGATGGCGTCTCACAGTACCTGCTAGCCTCAGCAGGTCGCCGCATTCAGAAAGGCAATAAACTCCCACAGTGCAATCCTGAGCAGGGCTTCATTTGATTCCAAATCTGATTTGAATACACTGGCGTATGACTTGTTTGTGGGGCAGAATAAAGACATTCTATCCATCAAAATATCCACGGTGTCTTTCCTGAAACTGGGAAGCCATCCCACGAGACAATTAATCTGATTTGAAATGTATGGCACCATCCCAGACGCTTATGTGAATGCTTATTGATTTACTGTACACCACACATCCATATTCTTTCGGTCGACGCTGAATATGCATGTCATCTAATACCTTTCGATATGTGTGTTTACCAAATTCTACGTGTATGAGGGTTTGTGTTGTGAGAGAGAGAGTGAATGAGTAAAGGAAGAGCAAATGGCTTTGTGTCAGTGAGAGAGAGACAGGTCGAGTTTTCTTTCAGTGGTCTGAGCTGTGGTCCGCATTAGGGCATTTGCTCAGTACAGAGCCGCATTTAAAATGACTCCATTTGTTTGTTGTAACAGAATGCAAATATGAAATGATGGCATATGAAATATTAGACAGAGGGATATGGCAATAACAAAGGGAAAGAAAGATTTTAACTGAGTGCAATGGAGCCTAATCTGAAGCAATACCATTTATTTGTTGGCTAATGGGCTATTTGCTATTCTATTGGTCTGATATTGCACTATGATACAGTCATGAGCAAAGGTTTGTGAACTCTTGAAAATGAACTAGAGTTTTGCATCAGTAGATTCTTATTGTGGGCTGATTATCAAAATCATAACATTAAAACAAAGTTTAAGAATGTAGTGAATCTAAAAAATGAGAAGTACACAAAATTCATGTAATATTCAACTATTCATATAAAATGTGTTTAATTGTCGATACTGTTCAAAAGTGCGGGTCAGTAAGATGTTTTTATTATTTTAAATGTATTTTATAAATTAATTTTTTGAAAAATTGTATATATTCTTAAAATTCTTATATTATTAGTAAACCTTTTACTAATGATTTAACAATAATTAATAGAAAGTTATTTTGAACTTTTAACCTTTTTGAACTTTCCTTTTGAACATGAATCCTGAAAAAATTCTAAATAGTACCTGGGTTTTTGTTTTCAGTTTCTGTGCAAGTCATGTGTTTTGTAACTGATTATCAAAATGTAATGTAAAAAACTATTAAAATGATTACATTATTTAATAATTATGTACCTGCATTATGTATTTTTAAAATATATTCAAAGTTATAGATTATATTTTAATGGAATTAAGACATTTATGCATCAAAATATGAATATTAGAATATGAATATGATTCCATTGTATATATAGGTCTACTATTGTTCGAAGGTTTGAGTCTGTTAGTTTTTTATGTTTGGAAAGAAGTCTCTTTTGCTCATATAGGCTGCATTTATTTAATCAAAAATGGAGTAAAAATAATATTGTGAAATATATTACAATTTAAAATAACTTTTTTATATTTTAATATAATTTAAGAAGTATTTTTACATTATCCTTCAGAATCGAATCTATGCTGATTTGGTGCTCAATAGTTGTGCTGCTTAATGTGTTTGTGGAAATAGGCATACATTTTGTTTTAAACATTGAAAAAAAAAATTTTCCCTCTCTCTTTTTTTCTCTTTTGTTTCTATTTAATAGTCACCATCGATTCAGTAAACCACACTGTCACCTCAATGTCACACTGTTTACTTTCTTACAGAGTAAGCAATAAATGTGTCTGTCATCACTGACAGGAAGCCTCCTGGTTACCTCTTCTTGCCTTTAACCCTGACAGACATAACAGTGATATAAAACAAATCATGACAGGTTGCTGCTTTGCTGTTCACAAATATTAACCATGACAGAGCCCTTTACATTCACATTCACGCACGAGATAATTAACGGCTGAACCTGATGATGATATTGATGATGATGGCAACAGATTCCCTCGAACTTGTGGAGTACATTGGACATGCAAAGAGCAGCCTGTTAAAGATATGGACTCCCTGAACTGTTAGAGCTCAGACACTGTTTGACTTTAAAAAGCAGAATATCTTCCCTACAGGGATAACTGGTTCGTCAGCTCTACCTCCAGCAAAGCAAAGCCCCGAGCTGCCAGCGGGAGTCCAGACGGTTCCAGCATGCAGAACTTCACGAGATGTCAGCAGGAGTGGACAGCAGTGAGGAAGTTACTACCCATTACATTTTGCTCATGGGTGGTTGGAGAATCCCGAAAACGGTATAAAATGGTAAATAGTCTCTTTGCTAAATGCAAAAACCCATGAATTATTAGTTAATCAGATTTATATATATATAAAAATATATGAAAATATCATCTGCCATAGGAATATGTCATGCAAGAGGTTGTGAACTAAACCAAGCTGGACCAAGGCGAGCATTTGTAGCTAAAAAATATATAATTTTTTATTTCTTTCTGAAAATGATTGATCAGATCACAAGAGAAGACCCTTTATTGGCTGTGGTCATGTGGATTACTTTAAAGCTGCCAAAATATGGATTTTGCATGGTCTACATTGAGCACCGTTCACTTGCATTAGATGGAGACTAGGGCTGCTTGATTATGGCAAAAATCACAATCATAAATATTTTGGTCAATACTGTAATCATAATTATTTAATATGATTATGAGTGGGTCATATGGCCAAAACATTATATGAGTGATTAAAGATAGCAATATTAGGGATGTAACGATTAACCGCGAGCTGGTTGAAAATCAATTCAAATATGTGACAATTCTTGACAATTCAATTATCACTGTGTTGAGACTTGCTGAAATCGCGTTTGGTCTCATACTGTATCGCGTATCTTGTCAGTGGCTGCACTTGCTTGGCCATTTTTAGTTGATAAACAGGAAAGTGGGTTCAAGCGCCAGCAGAAGGCAGTGTAATGAAATAGTCTTTAAGAGAAGCAGTCTATCAGCGGAAGTTTAAAATCAGCTCGTAAGTGTATTTACTTGTCTCAGTGTTTAACGCAGTTGCCGTTGCTAGGAAACACTCATTTTGTTTACTGTGTTGAGAGTTGCTGAAACCGCGTTTGGTCTCATACTGTATCGTGTATCTTGTCAGTGTCTGCACTTGCTTGGCCATTTTTTGTGATAAACAGGAAAGTGGGTCCAGAAGAATTCAAATAGTGGTTCGTTAGAAAGGTATAAAATAGGTTATTATACCATGGCAGTCGTCGTGTAAAGCCCTCCTCGTGTGAAGACCTAAGAGTGTAAAGACCATCGACTCTACCGATGCGACTCCACCGGGCTGGGACACCGGCAAAAGATATAAGTATCACTTTTTATTTCTCCTCTTTTCTACTACTTGTTTCACTTCTGTTTCAGTTTTTATAACCATTTCTTACTATGTGTAAGTAAGTTGTTGTTGTTTTAAAACGTGTGCTTGATGTCTGTATAGGTTCATACTATATGGATATGAAATAATATATATATTCAATTTATTTTTATATGTATGTATATGTGTGTGGCTGTACATACACATGTAGTTGTGTTTTTGGTATTTGGCTTAGTGTTATGTTAGAAGCATTATTATACTCATACCTTTTGTTGTTTTAATATTTTGAATTGTTTTTAGCTTTTTTTCATTTAAATGCTTAGTATTGAAGTGTTGTATGCATTTGTCAATTGTATTTAATTTCTTTATTTTCTTAAATGTGTGTATAGTATTTACAGAGTTTTGACTTAGTTTTAGTTACTTTTTCTTATTTGTAAGTCGCTTTGGATAAAAGTGTCTGCTAAATGACTAAAAGTAAAGTAAATGTAAAATCAAATCGGTTGAGATGCTAAACAAATCATGATTCAATTAGGGTTAGGAGTTTATATGAATGTATGTCTGAGGGGAACTGACTGTTTTTAGAAAAGTTTAGATGGTATTTTTTATTTTCATCTTGCCTCTGTATAAAGCATAATAAAGTTCATAAGTGCAGCACTGCTTTGTTTACTAGTGATGGGTCGTTCTTGAACGATTCGTTCATTTTTCATGCGCAACATCCTATAGGTTCTGCACTGAATTAGTTCACCTGTTTCGAGTCTTCGGGTTTGAGTCGTTCGTTCATCACGTGACAGCCTCATAAGCTAAACAGTGGCAGTCTGAGGGAAAAAGACTTAATAATAATAATAATAACCAACTCTTTAGTTTATTACCTTTGTTACCACATTCAGTGTTGTGGAAAAGAACCATCATGATAGAAATTCACACATTTATAAACTGTAAGAAATAAAAAGCTACAATTTGAGACCAGAAACGCATCACGTAACTGTAAGAGTAAATAATAATAATAATAATAATAATAATAATAATAATAACTATGCAGCCGTTTGTAAGGAAGGTTGTAAATGAACTAATTTCTCTATCCAATGCTGTCACGTCACGTGACAAAAGAACGAACGACTCGAAAAACTCGAGAGCTAATCAATTCTCTTTCCGGCTCTGACTGCATTGGTTAAGTTTATGGGGTTGTAACGTGATGAACGAACGACTCAAACCCGAAGGCTTGGGAAGATAAGAGGTGAGGTGAGCTAATCATAGACTAAAGATAAACAATGAAATACCATTATAGTTTTGTATTGTTTGTAGTGTGATCAACGTTTGCATAAGTAGTAGATGTGTTAGGGAAGTAGCACGTAATATTTTAATTATATTTTGCTAAAATTAACGAAATGACCCGAAAAAATATTCATTCATTTTGCTGAACGAGTCTCAAAGGTCCGAGTCGGTAAAATGATCTGAACTTCCCATCAATATTGTTTACAGCGGAAACCATGGAAACGCTTTAAGCGCCACCTGCTGGCAGAGAGTGAATCTGCATCTCATTCAGCTTGTTTGCTGTTTCTGCTTCATGCAGATATTGTTTATGTATAATTTCACAAAACTGAAGTCAGAACATTCTGTTTTTGCTTCACATTTCGAAATTATACAATCTAATTTAGATAAAAAAAAAAAACTGTATGCAGCATCTTTGTTTGGATCATGATTAAAATGCAGTGGCTGCCTCTAATTTTAAATGGAAAGAGCACAGACAAAGCCTTATTTAGTTTATATGAAGAGATTTATTTTATTTGTTACTTATTTGATTTGGGGTTTGTTTTAAAATTTCGATTTTGTTTTATTATTTACAGTACATTTACATTTTGTTATTTAGCAGACGCTTCTATCCAAAGCGACTTACAGATGCGGACAATAGAAGCAATTAAAACCAACAAAAGAGCAATAATAATGCAAGTGTTATATTTCAATTTCACAAAGAAACGTGCAGCATTTTGTCCAAGCAATAATAAAAGGACACATTTAATTTATAATTTGTCTTGAATCTCATTTTGCTAAAAAAAAAATTGTCAACTGAATCGAAACGTGAGTTGAGTGAATCGTTACATCCCGAAGCAATATATATTAATAAATATAGATTTATTAATATTGAGTTGACATCTACATAGAGACCGGGAAAATTTCACAATTCTCAATAGTATTCACAGCAGAATACTAGGGTAACTTATTTAAGAAAAAAAGTCCTCAAGAATTTATGAAAAATAAATCAACAGTCAGTAATAAAAGCAAAGGTAAAATACAACAGAAAAAAATACAAATGAAACAAACAGTGCTTTTTATGCAAGTCTAAAGTACTCAGCTAATAGTAGGGCTGGGTATCGTTCAAAAATTTTCGATATCGATACCGATACGATACCTTGAGTTCGATACCGGTTCCTGAACGATACTTTTTTCGATACCAGTTTTATGAAATCAGTTTTAATAAGATTACATTATCTCAAAAAACTATTTTTTTAGCTTGTTGATATTTATACAGACTCAAAGCCTCATCTCCTGAGCCACTGCACAAAGGAACAAAATATATCCAACACAATAAATTAATTATTTTAATAAAGTTCAAATAGTTTTCAGTTTACACATCTGTTAGGCTACGTTTACATTAGTGCGTGTTCATTTTAAAACACATCATCACTTCTAGGTTGTTAAAGACTTCAAGAAATGTTAAATCTTCATCCACTTTCATAAGTGGGTGTTTTATTTTCTTTCACAATATGTTTTATTGTTATTAAATTCTGGTGTAGTATGTCTAATTATTTGAATGCATAAAAACAACTTAGTTTATTTAAATTTATTCTTAAAATAGCCTTATGAAATGTTTTATTTTTCCTCAGAAATTCTGTGTTCTGTATCTGGTTTTCAAATGAAGACATAAAACATTAATTTAATTTATCTTTAAATTATTGAAAATCAAAGTTTATTTTGGCAAACAAAGGGGGGTTACTATTAACATTAAAACATGGAATAACTGTTGTGTGATCATTACTAAAAAAAAAAAAAAGTTTTAATAATTTTAATAGTAGCCTAGTAGTAGCAGTATGTACTGTCTGCTGAACAATATTAATATATTTCTGCCGCAGTGTCTTCCAAGTTAAACCGAACTTTTATTTTGACGGGTTGCCTGGAATACCTTTACAGTTCTGTGTATATGATATGACGCTAGTTTTACTCGAATCAAACGGTAAAATGCTCATTAAGTGACTCTCAGAGCAGGTCTGGAGATGTTGTTCATGTGTTTATGTCCTCATTTAGTGAGGCTGCAGACGCTGAAATGACCGCGAGCGTCACGCGCGCTTCAGTCTGTGTATAATAAACAAACCGCGCGATTTAAAGAGCAGACTGCTCCATGCGCTTTCGAAACGCTCTCGCGGCTGTCAAACACTGATCAATCTGCGCATCGCCGTTTCTAGTCAAACACACCTGGTGCTACAGGATTATTGGCTCACTGACGGTGATGAGATTAACCCCTTAGGTATCGAAATTTGGTACCGAACGACAAGACGTTTTTCGATACTCGGTGGTATCGAGGCAATTCGGTCGGTGCCTAAAAAGTATCGAACTCGATACCCAGCCCTAGCTAACAGCCTACTCCAGAAATTGAATAATCTAATGTAAAATAAAACAGCATAGTCTTTACTATAAGAATTAAACTTGATTTGTTTGCTATTAAAGGGGTCATATAATGCGATTTCACCATTTTAACTTTTGTTAGTGTGTAATAGCTGTGTGAGCATAAACAACATCTGCAAAGTTACGAAGCTCAAAGTTCGTAGGGTAATAATAATCATTTGATCTCTATTTTATTTTAGCTCTAATGGAGACAAATCCTTGCATGTTTTCCTCCAAAACATTCATTTCTCTTCGACTGAAGAAAGAAAGTCATACACATCTTGGATGGCATGGGGGTGAGTAGGCTACATAATCAGGAAATACACATTTTTGGATGAACTATTCCTTTAAATCTCAGTTGCACTTGCATTTGAATAAAATATTCAAGCACGTCTCATTGCAATCAGTTATAAAGATTGTAAGGACCAGTAACAGACATTGTGCTGCATCTGGAGGTTTGAATGGGCACAAGCCTGAAGATTTTCTGCAAATGACTAAAAACATCATCTGATCGTCACCGACACAGCATTTAAATAAAAAAGGCATCTTGCAAAAAGAAACAGAATTTTGAAAAAGCTATTCCTACTGCAAACATATTGGCTTCTTATACCAAAAGATCTGCACAACACAGTTTGTGCACGCACACACATGCGCTCCCATATAAAAGCATCAAAGAATATTCAGTGGAGAATGAATTGATTAGTTAAGCCATCTCGTATCATATTGTGTCCCTGCATACTCAAGGTGCAATAAAAGAAAACCTGCACAGCTTGTGATTTGTCAGAGGTACGGTACTGTACGCGGCAGTGAAAAGGGCAGAGCAGATACAGTAGCAGCCAATAAAGACAGTAAGTGGTGTGAAATCCAGATCAAAAGGCCTTCAAAATCCTCCCGGTGGAAGTGTAGGACAGCCCTGATTAGAGCACTGAGCCTCTCATGTGGGGATTTTGGGTAAAGATGCAGATTAGTGTGATTATGACACATGAACGACTCCCTTGATTTCGGATTAATCACTTAGAAATGGAAATTACCTCTGCTATTTAGACCGAAATGATTAACATTTCATAAATCAAGGGTATTTTGTATAAGGGTTGTTATGAAAGAAAACAAGAGAACGTCTTCATCATCAGTTATTGAGATGTTATTGTTGTATTCAAAGCATAAACTGCCAATGGCAATAACTCTAACAAACACACCCACGCTTTATTAGTCGCAATATCTATCATATTTAATGATACCAGCATAATATTTACATAAATTCAGATAATAATTAGAAAATTACATGAGGAAATGCAAAATCCAAGACACCCCATGGGCAACATTTCTTCGGGGACTTCCAAGTTCAGTCTCCATCTGTTAGCCGTAAACACAGTGAGAATACCGAGGCGCGTTATTTTACATCACTACAGTTATATTTTGCATGCTAACATGGATGCCTAAGTCTGTTTTAATTGCGCTAATTAACGCCAGAACAATGATGTTATTAAAAGCTGTTGGCAGAGCTAAACATTGTAACAACTTTTGTCCTCTTATCAGAGTAATTGCTTTTGCAACTCAATGTAAATTGGCTTTTAATTAAAGATAGCCATCTCTTAACAGTCACATGTGGTTAGGTTAAACAACAACTCACAGAAATCCACTGAAGCAACTTTTGCTGCTGAAACCTAGCTCACTCACTATAGTCATGAAACAAGGAAGGGCAGTGAAACTGGTGGAAACCTAAAGGGATAAAAAAAAATCACTACACTATTCACATAAATGCTTAATCTTACACTGCTAGCAAAAAACAACAGTAATGTATTATATATATTTAATATATTGCCCAGTTTATCTATACCGTGGTTTAAATCAGCCTTCATCATGTCCTAATATCATTCCTGATCTTCCTTCCCATAGTTTCCAGTTTCAAAATGAGGTCCTTTTTAAGTTCTTTTTGACTCAAAGTCCACTAATTGAACACACATCTGAAAGCCCCCCCCCCCCCCCATTATTGGATAAGAAGAAATATTTATTCCGTAATTATAACAATGCTGCTGTCAGTCCTCTGTCGTGTGTGCCATGTGTTCCCGTCTCATGTTTCCATATTTGGTTTGTTTCCTGTCCTTGTTTTATGTGATTATCAGTTTATTCTTGTTCAGCTGTGTTTCTGTCATTAACCTGTGTATTCAGGTTCCTGCCTGTTCAGTTTTGTGTTGTCTGGTCTACTCGTTACACCCCGGTGTTCCTGTCTGTGTCAGCCCTGCCTTGTTTGGATTTGATTAAAGACTGTTATTTTGAGTTTACATCCTTGTCTGCGAGTTCCTTCAACTTTTTTAAATGATCAGAGTAATATTTAAAAATTAATTAAACATGATTAATTTTGTAATTTCATAAGATCTGAGAATCGTATTACTTATTTATTCAATCAAAATGGTTATAAAAAAGAAATATTAGAAACATTAAAGAAACTTTTTTTTTACTCCCACAACCCTTTTGTATTTAATTAATTTTTTTTTTTTTAATTAAGGTTTTTTTATATACTAAATACATCTAAGGGAGGGAAAAAAACTAGCATGTTAACCTAAGACAGGAATTAAATAATATTTAAAATTTGGTACATGTTAAAATGTTTTATTGGTTTTAAAATTATTAGCTTTTCATTCTAGTCTAAATCCTGACATCGTGAGTGTTTAACATATTTTCCTAGTGTATATATATATATATATATATATATATATATATATATATATATATATATATATATATATATATATATATATATATATATATTGTGTGTGTATATGAGCAAGGAGCGCAATCGTGTCTAATGCAAGTCCGTCAATGTGTTAATTGTGTAGTGTGTGGACATCTATTTAAATTGTAGGTGGACAGAAAGCCATCGGGTGTTCGGTGCCTTACAGCCCTTAATTACTTTCGATGTAAACTAATAATCTCAATCAGAGAGGTTTCATTTCCATTATCATTAATGTATTCGCCATCTGGCTGCACGACTCAAGACTCAAACATGCCTATTGTGTAAAACACACAGGCCAAAGACATGAGGCAGCTGGGCCCTGCCAACAACACAAGTGTGAAAAAAGCCGAAGCTACAAGCTGGTTTAACTGGTCCACTAAGAGTTTTACCTGGTTTAGCTTGTGAGGCAGCTGAACGGTGCCTAACACCCCTCAAAAACTAAAAACTCTGGTCTGGTTCAGTTTTAGAGAGGTTTTGGGCACTAAGACTCTAAAACCAGCTTTTTTGCTTTTGTTTGTTTGCTTCAGCACAGATGGAGTCAGCAGATATCAAGTTCCGGCTCTTTCCAAACACACTGACCTGATCTACACTTTAAAATGCATCTGCAACATTTATCACCCTTCAAAAATCTGTAAGTTCCTCTCATGGATTCTGATATCAAACTACCTCATGACATCAGCAGAAGGATGACACACAAATATGTGTCAGAAAAAACGATCCTGGAAGATATTATTGCACTTGTGATGTATTGGAGGAGAAAGACAGGCCAGGGATGAGACAGTTACATTTTTCTTGACGAATATCATAACGGTAAATCATCTAGCGTGGTATGGACAGAGCTTTCTGCCAAAAAGAGAGAGATTGGCTGGGTGACCTTATCTTTGATTAGCCAAAACACTAACAGCAATGCAATGCAGATGTTGTTCGCTTTTATGGTTGAAGAATTAAAAACAAAGATCCAGCTCTGAGTTTCAATAATCGTAATGTGAATTTACTAGCTAGCAAAAATATTCTACTATATAATATACAATGAGGCTGTGTTTATGAGCCTTTATCTTGCTGTTAACGGCATATGCGTTCATTGCACTGACATTTAAAACAGCAATGGAGAGTGGTGAAGGAAACTTTCTGAAGATCTGAGGAGCAGACATTAGCATTCACAGGGCAAAGGAGGCATAAGCCAAGCATTATGAGACTTTCATGGCCCAGAAAATTTGTGCAGATTTGATACCTCAGATTAAAAAGCCAAAAGCCCCTTCCCGAACAGCTGAATCTAAGTGTGAACTGACTGGCATGTTAAACGTCTCAGAGGTAGGGGTGGGTGGAATGACTGGAATCATATATGACAGTATGAGCAATTTAATATCAGGCTAAAGGAAACCTAGTAAAAAAGTAATATACAGTATTTAAAATACATTTATTTCATTCTAAGTATAGTTAAAATCTATTAACATATTTACTGACAGACAACTTGAGACTTACGATATAAAAATTAAAATTAAACTTTATTTAGCTTACTACTTGTGCACAATTCACATTTCATAAAATTAAGTCTAAAATGTGTTTTAATGTCACTTTTGATGAGAATTGTATGATCTTTAAATAATATCAGTCTTTAAATGCAGAATATTTAAAGTGAATCTGAAGTGTACTTGCAACAGTTTCACTTTAGCACAATCATATATAATAAGTATATCTTTAACTGTACTTCAGCACTACTTCCATACAATTAAAGTGCATCAAGTAAAAAATTAGTTGCTCCAATTTAGCAGACTTTCAGTATACCAGTTTAGTATACTAAAAGTACAATTGCAGGGCATTTTATTAAGTACATAAATATGAAAAAGTAGTTTTAGTATACTTAGCATGAAATAAATGTATTTCAAATACATTTAAGTATATTTATTTTTCACAAGGGTATATACCACATATGAAGTTATTTTTGCTGGAAAAATCAACCCCCAAATGTTTTACATATTGCACAGCGATAAAGTAATGTCTATTTTTAAATATTTTAGTGTCTATAATACATAAAAACACATTTCATGCCGTGACAGAAGCTTTAAGTCGTGCCATATGCATACTTCGGTATAAATAGTAGAGCAGAATTTTTACCTGTAAACACCCACCCACTTCATATCATCCAGCATAAGAGTTCAGGCTGATTTGAAAGAAGACACTTCTGCTCACTGAGGCTGTGTTTATTTGCTCAAAAATACAATACAATCTGTAATATTGTGAAATATTATTGCAATTTACAATATATGGTTTCTGTTTTAATAAAATTTAATTTATTCCTATGATGGCCAAGCTGATTTTCAGCATCATTACGTCAGTCTTCAGTGTCACGTAATCCTTCAGAAATCATTCTAATATGCTGATTTGCTGCTCAAGAAACATTTCGTGGAAACTGCAATAGCCTACATTTTTTAGGATTCATTGGTGAATAGAAAGTTCATAGTATTTATTTGAAATCGAAATCTTTTCTAACACTATAAATGTCTTTAAATGTCACTTTTGATCAATGTAATACAATTAAAAGCATTGATTCTTATTTCTTTTTCTTAAGCTTACTGACCGCAAACCTTTGAAAAGCAGTGTTCATTAAAGAATGGATATCCTGGGGCAACTGTGTAAATAATCGTAATGCACCACTAAGATAAAATTTAGACCACTATGTAATGCAATTCAATGTTTGTACATCTTGTTTTAGAATTTTCACTTTCAGCAATGAGAATATTTAGTAATCAATATTTAGCACATGCCAGATGTATAATTATCAACTGTGTACTAAAGATAAAGTACATAGGGCTGTCATAGTTCACAAGTTAACTTATGAGATGTTTAAATTATCTCTAATAGAGTTACATTAATTTAACATATTTACCGAATTTGACAACATCTGTCAAACTCTTTCTGCCTATACTTTTTTTTTAGGAAGGAGTCCCAACCTTTGCAAGAGCACATGAATTTTGAACAAGAGTAAAACCATTTTACTTTTGCAACGTGACTTATTTAATACAAGGTATACAAACAACGTTGGGTGAAATAGATTTTTTTGTGAGAACTTGTTATAACTGTAACACAACCATTTTAAAAAGGGATGTAAATCAGACACCTCAAAATTTGATTCCCGATCCAATTCCAGCATGACTGTCAATGCCTAAAACTTTAGAGATCCAATGTCCAAAATGTAAATTTGATAGTTATTGGAATTTACAACATAAATTAGATTGATCAGGGTTATTATTTTAATTTACTGACAAGCCTAAAACAAAACAATTACTTCAGCCCACACTATTTTAATGTGTATGTTTGACACATTCTGTCCAGATGAAATATCAGCCTCTCTGAGAGTTCTTATGCAAGCGGCTACTGTACTCGTCCCTGGGGAAATCAAGGCTATTGAATCAGTCTCAGACAGCTGAAGTCATCCATGTCTGCAGCAGTGGGACTGAGAGTTAAAGCTTATCCATGGTTCAAACCGCCTCGTGCCAATCAGGATAAATACAGTGCTGAGAAAGAGCAAGACAACTTCACAACAACTTCAGTGCAATCCATGTTCTGATCATTTTTACCGATTAGAATGAGATAATGTTATAAAACACCAGAGCAATGCCTAACAATCTTCAAATCAAGATAAAAACATTATATATGCATTATATTGTCATTAGATGTTATATTGAACAAAATGCACTTTAACAATACTTAAATACATACATTTAAAAACAATAATTCATCTGAAAAAGAAATTATGTAATAATTTACTCATCCTATGTTGTTCTGAATGCATATGATAATATTTATTCTGGATAAAAGTGACTGATGTAAAGCTTTTTATGAGTTTTTTTAAAGCCAAGAAATCAAAATTGATAATGCAAACACAAAACTGAATCGCAGCAGTTAGCAAACAACAGCGATCCAACAATTCAATCAATTATCGAAGAACAAAATCAAGTCCCACTCTATTTTTAATTTTATTGTTAAATAAGTAATATCAATCAGTTAAAAGTCACAGTATAGTGAAGAAAAGGACGTTATTTCCATTTTATACTGACGTTGAGTCAATGTTCACAAAATGGTGATTGCTTGATGAACAGAAATTATGTAAATAAAAGACATTTCTAAATTTCTCTAAAAAAAAAAAAACAGGCTTGAAACAATATGAAGGTAAGTGAATAACTGAATTTTCATTTGTGGATGAACTATCGCTTCAAAAGTACATGTAAATCTTCAGGCAAACAATTGAAGAAGACCTTCCAGCAACAGCTGCACAATAGAGCAGAATGCCGCTTTCCAGCTGATGATTATTAACAGTAGATAAGAAATTGTGTAAACTTGTTTTAATCTACTCATATCTATGCCATTACAAACAAAGGAATTGCAGTCTTGAAATATTCATCCAATCTAGTGATCAGCACAGACTGGGATATTATCCCTACGACAGCATGTTTTAGATGTTGTTCCAGCATTCTTTAAGCACTCTTTATTAGACTTTCCCTTCAGTTCAAGCCATACTAAACTGCCATCAAATGCTCCAATCTAGCCCGTTGTCAGTTCATAACAGTAGGCATCAATGGCGTCCTAAAATGATATGCAAAATGTCACAGTGAAATTAATAATGACATTCATGTTTCTGCAAATGCTGCTATTACACAGCTGGAAACTGCGAGATGCAGAAAATCTCCTCGCCACTTACGGTTAACGACAGTTTCCGACTGACATTATTACAGCCTTTTCAAACGTACTCTTCAAGACCAACTGCAGAAAGTCTTCACACGTTCTGACATTTCAGATTTGTAGACATTTGAGGTGTCAAAAAAACCATTGAGTTCTGGCGAACTACTTAAAAGTCATTACCTGCTAAACTTGGGGTCCTACAGCAAATACCAAGGTCACGGATTTAATTCGCCTTCTACAAGGATTCGCCTGTCAGTCTGAAATGAGAAGTTTGCTCCACGCGAGAAAAGATAACTTCGCATTTTCTCTAAACTGAGCACAGATCCAATCAAAGCAAAGTCGTTTGAACTCCTCAAAGGTCTACGATAAGAGCAATGGATTATTGTATTTCCAAAAGCGAATAATTTTTCTATTTAAATAATGATAAGTACATCAGTGACCTTTAGAAGTCATTAAAACTGGAATTTACCACCTCATTTAATCTATCATTAGGCGAATGGAGTTTTCAAATAAGTGGCTCACGCAATACGACATCGATACAGACATCACTCTTTGTTTTTCATTCGTCGTGTTGAAAATATCACGAGGGCAAAGCGGAGTAGGGGTCAATGAGAATCACTCCCAACAGTTTAATAATAACCGTTCAATACAGCATTAGCCGTTATGAACTCTTTTATGATAGCTGTGGTGCCACTGAATGCACGTCATTGTTGTTCAGGCCACTCTTTTTTTTGTCTTCGTCCACTCCTGCCTCCTAGCAACCCATGTAACGCTACACCGTGTCGGTTTGTTGCGAGGTGCACACCCCACCTTTAGACGCTGGCGCTTGAATGGTGACCCAGTCTCTGTTTGAATACCAATGTTAGCACACATAAAAGAGCTATTCAACAAGTATCAGCACATCCCCCATCATTTAAAAAGCTTTGATCTGTGCCACATCACCACGTGGCTAATCTTCAATGTCACTGCTGTGTCACCACATCATACAGCAGACTAAATAGTGTGTAGCTGAGACCGGTTAAAAATTCAAAGAGTGGCAGGAAATAAGACACCATTGTCTGACAGGTGTGTCTGTGGTAGGGGCACGGACATGTATGTGCATGTTTATGCACATTTAGCACTTCCCATGGCACTGGTTTTCCCTGACCAAGGTACATTTGTGTTTCACTGGCATCTAATTAGCACAAAAAGAAAATTAAATCAATAAGGAAAGCTCAATCAAATACTGCTCAGAACGGCCACTGTAGCTGATGTTCAAATACGATCTACACCTAAACAGAGTAAAACTGTACCCACATCGTTTTTAAACCATCTTGGTTGTGGAATTACTCTTCCTATTCATTTTCTCCACAGAAAAAAAAAAAAAAAAAAAACATTATAGAGATCTATGCCACGAATTAAACCAACCAACTCACAATCACAACTACAGATGCACGATACTGGGAAAAAAACGACATTGCAATTTTTAGTTTTTATGTATTGCAAAAAGTGAAAAACTACATGTTGTTTAATACTTTTAAAAAAAAAGTTTTTTCTTTTTTTACTAGATGACTTTTATTTGGGTTGATTGTACATAGATGAAAAATATAATTGTGTTGTATTTTTTTTTATTAAAAAGTGCAAACCATCCTTTTAGGGCTGAACAATTTGGGATAAACTTGAAAAATGTAGGTGTTCACACTTGGGAACTCTCTTTATAAGAACTGATAAAACACTTTTCAGTAACAGTAATGTGAACAGATTTTTTAAATAAAAATAATAAATAAATCATTTTAAAAAGGCTTTTCAATTGAGTTTTCATAGGCACATTCAC
Source organism: Barbus barbus (assembly GCF_936440315.1). Classification (NCBI taxonomy): domain Eukaryota; kingdom Metazoa; phylum Chordata; class Actinopteri; order Cypriniformes; family Cyprinidae; genus Barbus; species Barbus barbus. The sequence continues at coordinate 19,271,234 of NC_136732.1, forward strand.
ACGGTAATTATTCATTAAAACACTTAAATACAAATATATTGTAATAATATGTACTGCAAAAAAATTGCATTTCATAATTCAATTCATTTATAGAAATGTACGGCAGCAATACTAATATTTAAGCTTTTTTATTTTTAAACATTATCAAGCTTATATTTTAGAGGATTTAAAGCAAATGTGTCGACACTGTTCATTTATCATTTTAAAGCTGCAGTCCGTAAGTTTTGCCTCTTTGTCGCCATCTCTATTTGAAAACCTGGAATTGCAGCTGTGTGCAGAATTATCTTCCTTGCGTGGAATGTGCTCTGTCACGGCTCCAGCGCGAATGTGTAGCTGTCAGTCACCGCACCGGTGTGGATGTTTACTGTACTTCGCAATCACATATTCTAGACTATGTCTTGGAATATATGACCCAAATAAGAATTTTCACCTTATATTGCCATCTGAACAAGTAACAAGTCTGCCACGTTTGTTGAAAAAAAAGCATTACCATAAATCGCGCTACCAATGGTGATTTAATCTAAAGATAGGTTAGCTCATATCACATCAAACCGTGCAAATTATGAATAGTTATACTTTATTCTCAAATTATTAACGTTAACAACATCAGCATTGCATGACTATGAGTATAGTGTGTATTAACGTGTAGATTTCAATTTCTATACAATCTAATCTAATTGTCATACCATTCAAATTTCATATTGAGAAATTCATTTAACCTAAAAAGCAAACTGCTCCCTTTGAACTGGTTTTCTTTAAAATACAAATCTTGTGTGATCCCAGGCTATCTGTAATCAGAAGCACATTTAAAACTGGAATATAATCTAATTTCATTCACATGTGTTTCATAAACACATAATCCTTTCTGGATTACAATCCGCCATCAAAATGATACATTTAATTATTCTAGCTGCTGTGAGAAAAGGCTATAAACGATCCACCACCTGCAGGATCCTCACATGCGATAGCCTACTAGCCGGGACAACTTCTTTGTTTACAGATGTGACGTAATGACGCTCGAATTTCCCATGGAAACCTACCCGTACCACTCAAGTTAGAAAACATTATTATAAGCAAACCGTTGTGAATCGGGCTAAAGTAAGGCGATAGTTTTGAACACTGGCTGGTTATGTACTTGCTCAAATATTGATTTGGGGATCATTTTTTTACCAAAAAAAAGTTACGGACTGCAGTAAATGAACACAGTTTCACTTGGAAACTTGCTGCACATATTTATTTAGTTATATCACAGTTTTTGATAATCGCACTAAGCCAGTTTTATTTTATGCCATGCTGGCCTAATCGCAACATTACAAACTTTTATTTCAATTAAAGTCGTCGGACAAAAAGACAAATATGCAATAGTTTGCACAAAAAATTGTTTGGTCAGTTAACTTAATTACAACTTACAATTAGTTTAGGTCTGTTTCAACAAGACTAAAAGAGGTTAATTTGAACAAATGTTTTGAACCAACTTAAAAGATTTATTATAAAATAGTAAGTTATTAAGTATTTAAATGGCTTTCATGATGCATGTGACCTCAGGTAAACAAAACAGCCCAATCCAATTCAAATCAGTACATAAAATCACAGATGTTCTATGTTATTAATTGTAACAGAAAGGCTGTTTAGAAACCTAATCCCATCCGAATAGTGCTTTTGGTGAATCTGCGTTTGGAGGGAAGGTCAGCACCTGCTGCTTTGAGGTTTAAGGTTTGGAGAGAGGTCAGGCTGATAGAGGGGGGCTTTGCTGGAGAGCGCCTGAGGTAATCTCGAGCACACAGACGAGCGGCCCTTCAGCAGACGGACTCAATTTTATCAGTCATGACCAAACCATGTGTTGCGAGTTATACTGCGAGGACCATCAGAACACATCACTTCCTTCTATGAAGCCTCAATCAAAGCAGTCGGTCTCTCAGGTGCCCTGTTTCTGATGCGATATGAAGTCGAACACTGCGCACCAAAGCTGCATGAAATGTTGTTGATGTAGCACTGACAGAGACTGATAGTTTCTTTTGAGGTGCAGTCATTAGAATTTAATAAGAACAGCTCAGGTGAAGCAGGGCTTTTCATGGTGTGTACGCCGTTCGGATCTCAGGTTCCAATCTCAGTGATATGCCTGGCTCAGGTCAGACTTCTAAAGAAAAACGGATGTATTTCAGGATGAGTGAGCCAATCGTGAGTAACCTGCCTTACCAGCGCCTAAGCGGTTCCCACAGCGATGGGAGGCATTTGGGTACAGTATCAAAAAGCTACAACTAGTTATTTCATATTATTTCGGTGACACTTTATTTTAAATTCCAATTCTCGCTATATTAACAAACTATTAACTATAACTTTTGCCTCAAACTCCTAATTTGCTGTTTATTAATAGTTAGTAAGGGAGTTGTTAAATTTAAGGATGTAGAATATGGTCGTGCAGAATATGTGCTTTATAACTACTAATAAACAGTGTTTATGTTAATATAGGCATGCTAAAAAGCAACTAGTTAATAGTGAGAATTGGTCCCTCCCTATACTAAAGTGTTACCATTATTTCCTAATTCTATATGTTACTTATTTTAGAGTAAAGATCAAAACAAAGCAAATGGAAGAAAAACTGGCACAGGATTTTCTTTGATACAGAAACAAGTAACACGCTGAATTAAACATGACATTTTAAAAGTATAAACAAAACAAATTATTATTTACAACTTAAATATTATATTTTTTTAGTTTACATCTTAAATAAGTGTATAGAGATTATATATTGACCAAAACAAATTTTATGTTGGCAAATTTAATTTCTATAAATTTAATATTAAATATTCAATCACATTTATATCAAAAGATTATTAGAAACATATTGAGTAAAGTATTTACTCAACTTTACACTAGTAAGCAAAAAATTATTTTTGCTGCTTATGAGCTAATGAAACAATTCTTAAGTATTTTGTCACAATTTTGTGTCACGCAATCACTCTGAATTTGTAAAATAGAAGTTTACTTAATTATTTTACACTGGGATTGTGTACATACATAATTTTATTGGCCATAACAGGATACATGTAAATCAAGATCTAACCAGACATATTGGTAAATTACTGAAGCTTTATTTTTTGTTAATCTATCATCATCTGTCCATGAAGCCTATTTAATTCAGTTCTCCAATAAATTTAAATATGGTTACTTCTTTATTTTATACTGTATGCCAGAAAACCTTAGCCAATGTTTGATAAAAAGCCAAGTGGTCTGATACATTACACTACATTTCACTACATTATACAATGGTATGATTCATTACATGACCAGTGTTCACATCCAAATTTGAAACAGTAAACTGAATTTCTATTATAAAAATCATGTCTATGTGCTTTGTGGGCAGCACTTCGACATAAAGTGCTTAAAGGCATAAAAATGGTATAGGAGTATATTTTAAGGTACACAGTAACTTTCAGTAGTTACAGAAAATGAAATTGAGGCTAGAATGTTATAAATATGTGAGCTTTGTGCTGTGCTACATCCAAAGAGATTTTCTAATGATAACCAGGATCGTTTACAACAACTGTGAAAGGTCAAGGACTTGTTCTCCTCCTAATTAAACTGTAGTCTGACAAACTTTTGTATGCAATAAGTATTATACTAACCTGACCTTAAAACCATTCATGCACGACAAAGAAAACTGATTGCTAAAAATGTAACTTTAACATCTAAAATTGAGCAATAGAGTACAACCTTTTGCTCGGTAACAGGACGAGGAGATTGACAATATGCACTTTATTACAGTTTAAATCACAGGCTTTCAGAAATAAGACATTAAGTGCTGCTATTAGTAATCACTGCCTTTGGTGGAATATTCAATGTTGACTAAAGAAAGAAAATTATGGCAAAATAGATACTTTCTTATAATCCCTGAACAGACTGAGCTAAGGCTTTAAGATCATGCCATATGAGCAGATTTTGCATGTCTCTGTCACATATAGAAGATTAACTATCAACCAGTCTCTAAAAGAAGATGCCGCTTTAGCTTTAGTATACCAATCAAGCCGTCTTGAGAGTATACCAAACCAACATTGCCAATACATTTCCACAGGGCCTGTTTAATAAACCGGTATAATCTATAGAGTGCATGCAGTTAAATGGCATAATTAAATTAGCTTGAGGTTATTTCCCTCCTGTGAAGCTGTAAATTAGTCACCTTTCCCTAAGGTTACGAGCAAAAGGGAGGCAGGAACATGGGGCTGAGATGTTTTCATGTATGTGCAAATCACTTACATGTTAAGTGATTGCCCTGCTCGCGAAGGCATATCTGAAATGCCACAGCACTGATTGAAATAGAGTCAAGCGATGACTCGAGATAGTCAGGACACGTTAATGAGAATTAAGATCCAAGCGAGAGAGAACAATGGGGAGGCTTATCTTAATCCTGATGCTCTCTAGAGCGGGTCACGGAGGTCCGCGAGTGGAGAAGAATTAAAAACAGATGCCCTGCTGCACTGAGCTGTGCCAGTCCTCGCAATGTGTGGAGCGCATTCAAAAGAAAACAAGCAACAAATAACTGCACTGCATGAAATTGATGGTGGAAACACACAACTGACTTATAAATCCAGGACCTATCAGAGTCAGACCTGTGCTGGTCCTTTGCAACTCCTAACAGAAGACAATGGAGAAGATATTAGTTAAGCTGCATTTATTTGATAAAAAATACAGTAAAATATTGTGAAATATTATCATCATTTAAAATAACTTCTATTTTATTCCCAAATTTTAAGCAGCCATTACTGCAGTCTGACCCTTCATTATCCTTCAGAAATCATTCTAATATGCTGATTTGCTGCTCAAGAATCATGCCTTATTATTGTCAGTGTTAAACAATCTTGTGCTGCTTTATGATTTTTGTAGAAACCTTGATATATTCTTTGATGAGCAAAGTTCAAAAGAACAGCATTTATTTGAAATAGAAGACTTCGTAAATGTCTTTACTGTCAATTTTGGTCAATTTAAAACATCCTTGCTGAATAAAAGTAATAAATTAATAGATTTTTTTTTAATTATTGATCCCAAATGGTAGTTTATATTTGAAGATATATACACACACACACACACACACACACACACACAGGTACATCTAAAAAAATTAGAATATCGTGAAAAGGTCAATATTTTTTGTCACTCATTTCAGAAAGTGAAACTCATATATTATATAGATTCACAGAGTGAAATATTTCAAGCCTTTATTTTTTTAAATTTTGATGATTATGGCTTACAGATAATGAAAACCCAAAATTCAGTGTCTCAGAAAATTTAAATATTACATAAGAACAATAAAAAAAAAGGATATTTTAAACAGAAATTTCAGGCTTCTGAAACGTATGTTCCTTTCTATGCACTCAATACTTGGTTGGGCCTCCTTTTGCATGAATTACTGCATCAATGTGGCGTGGCATGGAGGCAATCAGCCTGTGGCACTGCTCAGGTGTAATGATAGCGGCCTTCAGGTCATCTGCATTGTTGGGTCTGGTGTCTCTCATATTCCTCTTGACAATACACCATAGATTCTCTATGGGGTTCAGGTCAGGCGAGTCAAGCACAGTAACACCATGGTCATTGAACCAGCTTTTGGTACCTTCGCAGTGTGAGCAGGTGCCAAGTCCTGCTGGAAAAGGAAATCAGCATCTCCATAAAGCTTGTCAGCAGAAGGAAGCATGAAGTGCTCTAAAATTTCCTGGTAGATGGCTGCGTTGACTGTGAACTTCAGAAAACACAGTGGACCAACACCAGCAGATGACATGGCACCCCAAATCATCACTGACTGTGGAAACTTCAGACTGGACTTCAAACAACATGGATTCTGTGCCTCTCCACTCTTCCTCCGGACTCTGGGACCTTGATTTCCAAATGAAATGCAAAATTTACTTTCATCTGAAATGAGGACTTTGGACCACTGAGCAACAGTCCAGTTCTTTTTCTCCACAGCCCAGGTAAGATGCTTCTGAGGTTGTCTCTGGTTCAGAAGTGGTTTGGTAGCCCTTTTCCTGAAGTCTGAGCGTGGTGACTCTTGATGCACTGACTCCAGCTTCAGTCCACTCCCTGTGAAGCGCTCCCAAGTGTTTGAATCAGCTTTGCTTGACAGTATTCTCAAGCTTGCGATCATCCCTGTTGCTTGTGCACCTTTTCCTACCCAAATTCTTCCTTCCAGGCAACTTTGCATTTAATATGCTTTGATACAGCACTCTGTAAACAGCCATACCGTTCAGTAATGACCCTCCGTGACTTACCCTCTTTGTGGAGGGCGTCAATGTTCGTCTTCTGGATCATTGCCAAGTCAGCAGTCTTCCCCATTATTGCGGTTTCAAAGAACAAGAGATACCCGGAATTTATACTGTAGGAATGGTCATTAATTGAAACTCAAATGTAAATATTCTAATATTTTCAGATACTGATTTTTGATTTTCATGAGCTGTAAGCTCTAATCATCAAAATTAAAACAAAAAAAACTTTAAATGTTTTACTTTACATGTAATGAATCTAAAATATGATAGTTTCACTTTTTGAAATAAGTTACAAGAAAAAAAATGAACTTTTTCCACGATATTCAAATTTTTTTTAGATGTACCTGTATGTGTATATATACTGTGTGTGTGTATATGTATATATATATATATATATATATATATATATATATATATATATATATATATATATATATATATATATATATATATATATACACATACACACACACACACAGTAGTGTGAAAAAGTGTTGGCCTCCTTCCTGATTTTTTATTTTATTGCATGTTTGTCACACTTTAATGTTTCAGATCATCAAACAAATTTAAATATTAATCAAAGATAACAAGTAAACACAACATGCAGTTTTTAAATGAAGGGGTTTTTTATGAAGGGAAAACAAAATCCAAACCCACATGACCCTGTGTGAAAAAGTTGGAGGTGTGTTTGGGGTCGTTATGTTGGAATACTGCCCTGCGGTCCAGTCTCTGCTTCAGTATGTCACAATACATGTTGGCATTCATGATTCCCTCAATGAACTGTAGCTCCCCAGTGCCGGCAACACTCATGCAGCCCCAGACCTTGACACTCCCACCACCATGCTTGACTGTTGGCAAGACACACTTGTCTTTGTACTCCTCACCTGGTTGCCGCCACACACGCTTGACACCATCTGAACCAAATAAGTTTATCTTGGTCTCAGACCACAGGACATGGTTCCAGTAATCCATGTCCTTAGTCTGCTTGTCTTCAGCAAACGGTTTGCGGGCTTTCTTGTGCATCATCTTTAGAAGAGGCTTTCTTCTGGGACAACAGCCATGCAGACCAATTTGATGCAGTGTGCGGCGTATGGTCTGAGCACTGACAGGCTGACCTCCCACCGCTTCAACCTCTGCAGCAATGCTGGCAGCACTCATACGTCTATTTCCCAAACACAACCTCTGGATATGACTCGGAGCATGACGCTGAGCACTCAACTTCTTTGGTCGACCATAGCGAGGCCTGTTCTGAGTGGAACCTGTCCTGTTAAACCAGTGTATGGTCTTGGCCACCGTACTGCAGCTCAGTTTCAGGGTCTTGGCAATCTTCTTATAGCCTACGCCATCTTTATGTAGAGCAACAATTCTTTTTTTCAGAGCCTCAGAGAGTTCTTTGCCATGAGGTGCAATGTTGAACTTCCAGTGACCAGTATGAGAGAGTGAGAGCGATAACACCAAATTTAACACACCTGCTCCCCATTCACACCTGAAACCTTGTAACACTAACGAGTCACATGACACCGGGAAGACAAAATGGCTAATTGGGCCCAATTTGGATATTTTCAATTAGGGGTGTACTCACTTTTGTGGCCAGCGGTTTAGACATTAATGGCTGTGTGTTGAGTTATTTTGAGGGGACAGCAAATTTCCACTGTTATACAAGCTGTACACTTACTACTTTACATTGTAGCTAAGTGTCATTTCTTCAGTGTTGTCACAAGAAAAGATATAATAAAATATTTACAAAAATGTGAGGGGTGTACTCACTTCTGTGAGATACTGTATATACTGTATATTAGGGGTCGACCAATATGTGTTTTTCAGGGCCGGTGCCGATACTGATTATTACAGACCAAGTAGACCGATAACCGATATTTTGAACCGATATATATGTCTGGTGTAAAAATTAAAATTAATGTCAAAAATTAAGAATAACAAGGGCTCTGACAAAAACTGCCTTCCCTGGTGTTGGTTGCACTTCTTACTCTTGTCTTCCTCCGTGCATCCATCAACAATAAGGGTAATATAAAGAGAGAGTTAAAAGTGGGGCCACTGTATGCTTCATGATTAAGCCTATGAATACTGTACTACAGCTAAACAGCTTGGGGAAAAGTATTTGGCTTCAATAATTTACATGTTAGAAATGTATGTGTAATAGCATAACCTCTCATAATTCTTCATTAATTATTTTCTGATGACTAAATCATAACCTACAAGAGGTGACTATTCAATTCATCATCTAATGCACATCAATTGATTAATTTAAAAAGCGCAATGTATATAATAAGTGTAAATAATTTAATTGTCTTCATAGCTCCATTGTAGAAGTTGCGAAGAAGACCGCAACTATTTTAATGAAACTATAACACTAATAGCCTGTTATAGGCTCACTTGGTTCAATAGCCTATTGAAATGTCACAATTTCTGTCATCCTAATCTTGGCCTATGTGACAGTATCTTAATCTTGGCCTATGTGACAGTAATTTCCATTAGTTTTAATTTACAGTGCAGTGCAAATGAAGGCATAAAACATTAATTTAATTTATCTTTTAATCAAATGAGAGTTAAACATTTGGCAAAACTATTTTTTGGCAAACAAATGGGTTTACTATTAAAATTAAAACATGGAAGAAATAGTGTATTGTTGTAATAATTGTAGTAGTATTAGTAGATAAACCAAACTTTTATTTTGACGGGTTGCCATGAGGACCTTTTAAGTTTCTGTAGCCTATTTATGATATGACGATCGTTTTACGCAAACAAAACAGTCAAATGCTTATGAAGTAACTCTCGGAGCAGTTCTGGGGCTGTTCATGTATGTCATGCATGTCCTCATTTAGTGAGACGGCAGATGCGGAAAACACCGCGAGCGTCGCGCACTTCGGTGTGGTGTGTGTGTGCGTCAAACATGCAGAATTCATATTTAAATAGTCTTTTTGTGGCTTAATGTTTACAGACAGTCCATATCGCGAGTCGATTTAAGTGTACTGACCTACTTTTGATTAATTCATCCAAACTTCGTGACTCCGAGTTATACAGTAAATTCTATTGATATGACTGGATTCCGCGATTCCCCCCGTGTTTCCCCTATCGCGGAAACCATAAATAGATAATATTGAGGTGTTTTGCAACTTCAGTGTAGTGGACTGTGATTTATTTCAACTTGAGCAACGTCTGCTGCTGCCTTTGAGAGACAACTGATGCGTGATGAAGCAGCACCAGTTAGCAAGCGCTTTCGGTGTGAGAGTGCCTTTAGTCTTCCACGTTGATTGGTCGGACTCCTGACTCTCAACAAATCAGATGCGCGGTGGGCAGAGACTGCTCTAGGCCACAGAGTGGTGAGTTCCGACTGGCTGCATCAGAGCCAAATAGCACGTTTCAAAATTTTATTATTTTATCGGCACATCGGTTTTGAAAATGGCCGCTACCGATAAATCATAAAAATGCTTAATATCGGCACCGATAATCGGTCAACCCCTAATAAATATAAATATATATATATATATATATATATATATATATATATATATATATATATATATATATATATATATATATATATATATATATATATATATATATATATATATATATATATATATATATATATATATATATATATATATATATATATATATATATATATATATATATATTAGTGTTCTACAAGAAAAAAAGAAAAAAAAAGTCATACAGGTTTGGAATGTCATAAAGGGTGAGTAAATGCCTGAATCTTTGTTTTTGCCTGAACTATCCCTTTAAAATCCTGTCTAGGTAGGCAGCAAGGTTTAAGAAGAGAGCAATTACCTAAAGCTGTTCTACAAAAGAAACTTTCCCAGGAAAAAGGAGGATAGCGCACTTAAGACAGAGCCTGAGACCGTCTGCTTCACAGATGCTTTCTTTCATTTATTACCCCTGACCTTCTGACACCCTAGACCGGAATTCATAGATACTTGCAAGTTTTCAGAACATTAGAGGATTTTGAGAGTCACTGATATCACAATAGAAATGGAAAATTAATTGTGTTGGCTATGCTCTTTGCCATCCAGACACATACAAATTTAGGTTTGAAGCTTCTAATCAATGTATTAAACAGCTGGATGGAGCCTTTTTTCATTCCAATAGTAAAGTCTCTATTGTCTTCATTGTCTGGTCTGAATTGTGTGAAACATTCTTCTGTAAGATTTATGTTATTTTCAGCTACTTTTTTTTTTTTAAATTATTGTTTATGCCCTTTTAAATGGAAAGCTAGGAGAAAACCATTGATCTTTCAATAGGACTCTGTAAATATAAAGCCACATCTTCATGGATTGATTGGTTCACTGTCATTGGTTCATCTGTTGATTCATACACTATATGCCAAAACGCCTGTGAGAAAGAAACTGGCTTAGAGGGGGCGGCAACGCGGTGCACATTTTCCAGTAAAACACCTTCAATGAGGAAAAATGGCTAGAAAAAGAGAGGTCTGAAGAGCTTATATACTGAGGTGCCTGTGACAAGCAGAACGTTGACAAAGGAACGATATGACGTTTTTACTGCCATCTGGGTTCGTGCTGATTGGCACAAGGTGCTGGTGAGACTCTCCAGCATAATAAGGCAGAAACTCTAGGCCGTATTTTTAACTGACAGCAGAGAAATATTTACATACTCTAAATGTGCAGGCTAACAGAAAAGTGGCCCAAGAAGCTGTGACTAAAAATAAAATGACTTTTTAACCCCATAAACGTCAATATATGAAACAGACTGAGCCTAATGGGGCAGAACAGTTCACAAGTGTTTTAAATGTAACTTTTTACATTTTTAATTGGCAGTTGTATTTACAGTATAGGGGTGGGCGATATGACCAAAATATCAATTTGAGTAATTTAATTTCACAGTAGTGATACTAGCCTAAATTTAAACATTTAAAAAACTCAAGTTCACTGAAGACAAGTCAGTGATTAAATAAGAATAAGAAATTAATTGCAAGCAATGGGACAAGAAAACTGCAGTAGAATAAATGAGTAAGAACTGCTACATGTACTGTATGAAGTATTCAAATGTATAAAAATACTGCATATTCTTCACTGTCTAAATTAAATATATATTTCTTCTTATTAAAGTTATAAAAGTGATTAAGTCAAGAGAAGTGAGAGATTTTCTCTTTTGTTGTTTGATTAACATGAATGACAGACAGCAGGAATATTAGACTGCTATCACTTTAAGAGCTGCCCGGATCAAATATACTGTTACATATGTGTCTTCTTTCTCAGCTGTTTGCTTTCAGTTAAGACTTAAATTATTGTGTTTACGAGGTTACTTGCAAAGATGGACATTTTGACACATGCTTGTGTGCTTAACCGTTGTAGTCCTATAAAGCGGCAAAAATAAATTCAATACTGCTCTGAGAACCATCCTCTTGTGCGCATGCATCTGTGAAAGGGCTTAGGAACAGTCTCTCTGACAGCATGTGCATATATCGAATTGAATTTTCTTTTGCTGCAGATTTCGTTTCAACGGTTTAAAATCACTTGTTTTTAAACTGCAATGCTTAAAAACACGTGCAAACTATAAGTTTTCGTGACCACGTAGCACAGCAATGTCATATTGAGCGTTGTACTTGCAATAGAGATAATAGTCTCTAGGAATCTCTACCAGTTGGCAAATTTCTACCAGTTAATCGCCCACCCTATTACAGTAGCTTTAAAGTTGGCATGAAATGACAATTCACTATTTGCTAAATGCATGTCATTGTGAACAATTCATCCATGTATGCTTCTTTTCTCTTTTTTTGACCTCGTAATGTAAATAAAATTCCATTATTCTCAAATTATTTAGTCAGCTTAAACCCCATCCCTTTATTGCAATTGGCTGCAAACCTAAATTCTGCTCTCCTGCTATCCATTCAATTTAATAGACATAAACAAACAGAACACCACACATATACCGCATACACACACCATGAAAAAGACAACATTACTTTAACAAGACAACACAAAGTCTATGAGTCACTCTCTATAAACAGTTATACACCATCCCTCTAACAAAGAGATGTTCAATTTCTGCATTGCTTCAAAAATACCAAGCATTCAAAACTTTGTTGATGAGTCAGAAAGAATCAGTCATAAAGGCTACTTTGTTGCTACAAGAAAGAAACACTGCAATTCAGTGACTATCTTCTCCCAATGTCCCGTCAATAAGAAATTATGTAAACTCTATTGTCTCTTATTGATTAAACGTGGCAGCCAGATCTGTAATATTGGAACTGAAGCAGCACAGACAGCCAGAGCCACTGTATGCCATTCATTACAGGCCCAAAATGTACAATTAGCCAGCAGACTGAAACCAATAGGCTTTTTCGTTCAGGATAACCATGTAAAATACATGCTGTAAATGGATGAGTTGTGTGCATGCCTGGTGACATGGGATCTTAGAGCTCAACTCAAAGGCCGTAACTGGAGATATCTGAGGCCATCAACTGCAAACTCATCTGTGTAAATGCCTGCACTCTCAAAACACTTGGCTTTGAATCCTAATAAACTTGTAATTATGGAGACAGCTACAAAATGTGCGCTACATTTGCATTCTTCCTCCATCGTTTACGGTTCTTACTCTATCACACAAAGTGTCAAAAAGGCCACAATTTAAAAAAAAAAAAAATTAAATACTTAAGGCGAGACACGGCAGGCAAAAACATCGTTTTTTTTTTTTATTGGTCAATTTTGAGATTTTTGGATATTTGTCTTCAATAACATGTCTTCTTTTAGACTTGTGGTGAAAAAAAGTCCGAAATACACATTTAGGTCTTTATTTTACTGCACTTTGTCTGTTTGCGTCTGTAGATTTCTCATAAATTCAACAAAAGTTGGCGTTCTAAATCAACATGCTGCTCCGCGATCTCTGCCTGTACCCAGTCATCACGTACACTGCTGGAAAGCTCTCTCTCTTCTCTACAATGCTGTCGGATCCAAATATGGTCATTTTCTTTTTATCAGCAACCAATCGTGAAAGTAAAAGAGGGGATTTAACTCTAAATGCGCAATCTCATTGGCTGAAGACAATTTCTGACAACGTGATTCGTTCAGAATCGTCACATGGTATGCTTTGACGCTTCCTTGTGTGGTTAAGCTTTCCGCGGGATCTTTTGAGTGAATGAATGAAAATGACTTCGCGTCAATCATCGAAAAGAGTACAGCAGTTGTCACTTGCAAGGGGGAAAAGGAAAATCAGTGATGGATTACCCAGTGAAATGCCCGCCTCGGGAAGCGCATCTGAACGTAAGCTGTCGATGGGAGGTTTAGAATTTCTAATGTCAGAAATAGCCCAATACGTGTGGCTGTTACCACCTTGTAACATATTATAACATTACTGTAACAATATTTGTTTTGTATGGATGAAATATTTATTTATAAGAATAGAATAAAGTGCCATCTCATTCATTATGTTGTGTTGCGGTGGTCAGTTTTACTTTTACAGTACAGATTTCTGTGTGCTGTATCTATAAAAACAAAACAAATGAACAGTTATTGATACAATACACATTTCATTTTAGCGGCAGAAATTGAGAGAGGTCTTGAGTCACTTCACAGGACCAGGGAGCAGGTCAGGCAGACCTATGCAGATATTGATGCAGATGTGGCAGAGTTGCTGAGAGAGGATGCAGATGCAGTGATAAATATCAGTGTGTCTTTTGATGGCACTTGGCAGAAAAGAGGGTTCACATCACACTATGGGATCGGGGTGTGCATCGATATTTTTACAGGACTGGTGATCGACTTTGAGGTTCTATCCTCCTATTGCCATGCTTGTGCCCTTAAAGAAGCTGCCAGACATGAGGGAAAGATTACAGATGAGGAAATTGACAGCTGGAGAGAAACGCATGACTGTGCACAAAATTTTAGGGGCTCAAGCAAGGCTATGGAGCAGGAGGCAGCGAAGAGGATGTGGGCCAGGTCTGTGAGTCGCCACCAGCTGAGATACATTCAGATGCTGTCAGATGGGACAGTGCTGCATTCAGGGAGGTGGTATCCCTCAACCCATACCCTGGGCATGAGGTAGTAAAATTAGAATGCATCAACCATGCCCATAAGCGTATGGGCACAGCACTACGAAAATTAAGTGTTGAACGCAAATTGGGGGGGAAGGGTCTGGGAAAATTAACGGCCAAAAAATGTAAAACATTACAAAATTATTACAGGGGGGTAATTTTAAATAACCAGGGTTCCATAGAGAAAATGAAAAATGAGATCTGGGCTGGTCTCCTCCATAGCATGTCCTGTGACGAAGTCCCCTTGCACACCAGGTGCTACCTGTCCTGGTGTTGGTATAGGAGAGCGGAGGAAAATGGAGAAACTCATGCAGGAAACTTTTTGTCTCGGGAGGTGGGCCAGAAGCTGATACCTGTATACCACCGCATGTCAAGTGACAGCCTGCTGCAGCGCATGCAGCATGGTGGCACTCAAAATGCGAATGAGTGCCTCAACTCCGTCATTTGGGCCCGCTGTCCAAAAACAGTGTTTGTAGGTAAGAGTAGAGTTGAGGCAGCTGCAAGTATGGCCATTTCAACTTTTAATGAGGGGGCCTCTGCCATGCTTGCAATTATGGATAAGCTTTGGCTGGAAAGCACTGTCGTTAACGTCACCACCGTCAGGGAAACCGACATGCTGAGGATCACAAAAGCCGAATCCATCCGGTCTAAGAGTGTAAAACGTTGCAGAAAGACTCTGAGCACAGCTAAAAAGCTGAAAAGGCATCAGCAAGAGAGGGGTGAGGGGCCTACATATGGTGCAGGCATGGAGAGCTAGGCTTTCAACCCTCATGGGTGAACTTTGTGTTCCGATGGACATAGATGACTAGAGTTGCAGTTCTGATGATAAGTTTGTGTCTGTATTTGTGGTTCTCTGTGGTTAGTTGAAGGTCTTATTTGGCAATGTTGTTTTATTCAGTTGTCATTGTTCATGGTCTACATTGTTATAAACAATTACTTGGCCAGTTGTTTTGCTTGTTAGCAATGTTTTCATATAAAAATGTGTGGATTTTTACAATATAAATCTTTAAAGCCCGTTTTCTCAAAATGACTTTTCTCTCATACTCCAAGTCCGAAATCTCCACTTCAGTAGCACCTATATACACCAAACTTTCCAGTCTTGTACCTAGTTATATTATGAAGACAATTACAGAGGGATTTGTAAATATATTATTCCTATCCTGATTTATATAACATTTTATTCCAAAAAACATGGCGAAAATACATTTAAGGCTATTGACAGTATATTCTGATTTACAGGATAACAAAAGTAGATATCCATAAATCCCTCTGTAATTTTTTTCCCATCTAATATGTGAACACAATGAAAAAAGAATTTTGAACCTGGCTTTATCCAATTCTGAGATCATTTTTTTAAATATATGCAAATTAGCGCATATTTAATTAGATAATGCCTAATTTGCATATTTAAACATAAAATTACAGAAACTTTGTAATACATTTTTTTCTCATCTTAATGTAGGTAATCAACTGGGAAAGTTTCATGGTGATATCTGCTAGTTAAAAATTTTACCCTATTCACCTGTAGTGTCTCGCCTTAAATGAACAGTTTTAGCACCTGAGAGATTATTCCAAAATACTAAATGCAAGCATGGTAGCGTGCAAGATTTCAATCATTGCAGTGTCAAAAAGCCCAGTATTAAAAAAGGAAAATGCTTAAACCGAGACCTCCAACACTGAGATTATTTGAAAATATGAAATATATGAAAGCCCAAACACAAACAGCAGGGAAACCAAAAAGGGCTAAGCACTAAATGTTCTCATACAGACAATTCAACCTCTTTTCCACAGCCTCAGACTTTGTGAGGTTTCCAAAAAAGCTTTTATCAGTTGAAGTGCATTAAGATAAGGATGCTCTAACAATAATAAGTTGTCATTCTTAAGTGGAGACCATAGGTCACACCTCGGAGTCATCAACAAGGAGACCCTTCTCTCCGATGCGAAACACGCATCGATCAGAAGTGCATGACTGAGTGCCAATGAGCGAGTGACTTAACAGAGCAATTATGAGGGAAGTAGTGTCTTCACAGCGCCGACGTGAGCGATGATACTTAACGTGTCTGAACCTGTAGCCTCACTAGACCATTATCTGCTTGTCCTGACTCTTATTTCCTGATTTGACCTAATTCATTTATCTAATTATAAAGTCATTTAGCTGGTATCCAGAGGGTCTTTGCTTTTCAAACTGGCCTGATGCAGATTGGTATCATTAGAGATAATATACACCACAAGCAACACGAGTAATGAACCGTGTGATTGAACTTGCTCCTCGCCGCTAAATATGAACAACACACTGGAGCCTTTGATTTTGAAGATCTGAGGTCATAAACGCCCATCTGATTTCATAGCATGATACGGTTCTCAGAGAGATGGGTATGCAACATTCTCGAACTATGGCATCAAAGTACAATTTTGTGACGTTGTAGTATGTCCCAATATTATTGCACTTACTTCAATTTTGCCAGTGTAGTACACACTTTTTGGACTGAAAAAATGCTAATGGCTATGTGTATGTGAACTGAGTGGTGTAGGGTTTAAATCTACAATAGTACAATGAAGGCCATTTGAGTTTAACAGCTGAGTTACACCGGCAACACCAAGTACACTGGTTCACTTCCCAAAGTAATGCAGAATTTAAATAACTTTTTAATTAAAAGCATCTTACTTAATCTTAATAAAAGCAAATTTATAAATGTAAATTATTCACTTAGAATGATGCCTTTATGACATTAAGCATAACTGTTAACCAAAAATAAACAAAATAAATAATTAGACAGGTGTTTTTTAGTTTTTCTTTTGGCCATTTTAAGATTATTACCATCATTCGATACCCATTAACCAAGAGGTTTGGCAGTTAATGATACTTTTTCAGTTGTTTTTGTGAATTCTGAGTAAATATTGTGCAAAAATATGAAAAAGAATCTCTGCCAGTATCGATATTTGTGTTGCCATTGGTCGTTGAAAAATCAGACCTACATGAAATCAGACATTAACATAAATCACAAAATCAGATGTAAACAAAACAACCAGTGATTAATCAGTTGCTTTTAGTAATTAAATTCTTACGTGAACTTGTTTAAATGTTGTTTAAAAGTGTTAATTTCAGATTTTTTGTGCATTTAATCTTAAATTGTATATTGAAAATATAAACCCATACATATTGACATCAGCCATTGAAAAATATTTATCAGTTGACAACTAAAAAAAAAAAATCTAAATACAAATACTTAAATTTTGATGGGCATCTTAAAAAATGCACCACACACACAAGCTTCATACAATATGCTTAAGGCTTGGATGGATTCAGCATCCAAATAAAAGAATTGACTATTTTAATAGATTATCACAGCTGTTCAGCATCTGCAGTCAGTCCACTGGGCGTCTTCCTTCATAAATCAAAGACATGTCAGAACATAATTTGATGCTGCACTCGAAACGATTATAAAGTGCCTCACAATCACTCATTTTAATTGAAAAAAAGTGAAAAAAAAAAAAAGGGAGTGAAGTGACATTCAGCCAAGTATGGTGACCCATACTCGGAATTCGTGCTCTGCATTTAACCCATCCAACGTGCACACACACAGCAGTGAACACACACACACACCGTGAACACACACCCGGAGCAGTGGGCAGCCATTTTATGCTGCAGCGCCCGGGGAGCAGTTGGGAGTTCGGTGCCTTGCTCAAGGGCACCTCAGTCGTGGTATTGAGGGTGGAGAGAGCGCTGGACATTCACTTCCCCCACCTACAATTCCTGCCGGCCGGGGACTCGAACCCGCAACCTTTGGATTACAAGTCCGACTCTCTAACCATTAGGCCACGACTGGTTGCATCAACCACAAATTATATTTATTGAATTGCAGATTTGGAGAGGGCATGCAATTGGAAACAAAGAAAAAAAGACATCTGTAAGGTCAAAGGCACCACAGAGACTGCATGCAATTTCTTTGCAGTGGGTAATCGGAGTTATGCATAAGCGCATTCTAATAAGTTTCGCTCCCAGGATCTGCACATTATAATGAGGGATCAACAAAACAAGCCCAGTGTTGCCACCTTTGGTGCCAATGAATGGATGTGTAGCAGACACGAGTAATGAGGAGCCAGCACACCGTGCAAGTGAACAGTGAGCACAAAGCCATGTCTGGAAAAGCAAACAGCTGCAGCAGCCTCCTCATCAGGATGCTCAATGCTCTAGAGAACCTTTGGCTGACATCTGATTGAGTATAGATGGATGGAAGAATGGATGGATGAATGAATGGACTGATATGCCAAGGAAAGAATGAACAGGGGAAACGCTGTGAACTCTCCCTACTGTCTGATAGTAAAAAAGTATGTATAGAATATCTGACTGGTGCACTCATTAGAAAACTTTTGTACATAAAGAAATAAGTAATACACTGTACAAAATTCTATGATCAATAGAATCATATAATTTCAGTTTCATATAATGACTTGTACAGCCAATTTGATTATACTGAAAATTTTAAGGCGGCAACTAAACTTAGGTTTTCTAATTGAAGTGGACTTTTTTTTACAGTGTACTTTAAAAAGTTTTAAATTATACTGTATTTATTTACAGGACATGTATCCTTATATCAGTGGCCTAATAAAAGCAGTTTTATTTTAGATGAAGCAGGTCAGCGGCAGACATGTTGAGAGCATTTCCATGACTATCCAAAAGAGGAGGGAAAAGAGAGAGATGCATTATTGCAGTCAGAAAAGTGAAAAATGTCAGCCACTGGAAGTGGTCACTATTTTATGTCAGAGTATTAAAATGCAAAATGTTATAATTTATGATAATTACTGCAGAAATGCATCAGTGTGTGAAAAAGGTCCAAAAATTGGCAAATAAACTACCTCCGCACCACTAAGTGTCACTAGGTGCAACAAATGAAAAGTTAATTATAGTTTTGAAATTGTGTTTTATTTCTATAAATTGATTAAGAAAGCCTCTATGAAACAGCAGGCCCATTGTATAGCTCGTTCATCATATTCATCTACAAGTATTTCAAATCCAATTCCATACCAACTAAGAACAAGCATCTGCTATTGTTTGCACGGATTTCTATTCCACTACAAGAAGTGAAAACCGTCTGAGTTGACAGCTCATATTTGACTCCTCCCTGACTGCAACCACCTACTGTGGAGTACATTCAAGGTGAGGTGTTACGCATCGCAAACAAACCTATTGTTACAGAAGAATTTGTTGCTACACACAACTGCACAAGGCCATAAACACAATGTGAGAAGACTTCCACGAAGACTCCCTACTGTTGCTGCTGACCAGCAAAAACCTTCCCGATACAATAGCATTGTGTTCACAACATGTAGAGATGATAACAGCACAAACAATGAATGATTTTCACCACCTTGCATTTATGCTCCCATCTTCTCTTTCAGTGAGATGCTTGCAATCTACAGTGCCTCCTCCCATTCAAAATGTCTGTATCCGTGTCCTCAGCCTATTCCCTTCTCATTTCTCCTGAAGCCATGATTTCAGTTGCCGTGCTGTGAATTCATTGCTCAGCAAGTTTGGATTCATTCCACTTGAATGATAAATAGAAAATTGAAAAATGTAAAAACAAACAATCTAGTCGCCTTCAGGTAAGTCTTTAGTCATGGTATATATCTATTCACCAAGAGCATATGTGATTCAGAGCGTACAAAAGGATTTGCACACCATACAGTATGTCTATACAGAACAGAAGAATCGTTTGCTAATGCTGTGGTATAGCCTACACGTTCACAATCCAGGCTCAACAGAAAACACATCTGTTGTGACATTTCAGCAAAATTATATTACGTTGCTGCTTGCACGTTTGTGGTGCTTGAAAGTGTGATCATTTATATCCAAACCAGATGAACATTAATCTGGCAATATTTTATATGTTGGTTGTTGTGTGTATTATAGCAGAAATTAAATGTCTGTTGAGTGGAGATAAAAGGTTAATACTCTCAGTGTTTGCCACAGCACTCCATTTGTGGCATGTATATGCAAACTCATTCTCTGCCAGCAGGAGGCGCTTAGAGCAGGAGAAATTTTTACAGTTTCCCCAGTAACAGCTGTACACAAAGCAGCACTCGGCTCACAAACCCTGCTTTATCATGCATTACATGCAAGATGAAATGAAAATGACAAGCAAAATTCTGAAGACAGCCAGTTTCCTTCAGAAATACAGTGACTTAAAAACACCCGCACTGGGTTTCGATTTTGAAACGTGTAGTGCTCATGTTTATTCAACGAAGTCAAAGCCTTATGGAGAATCTATTTGTGGCAGTCAGTTTTGATATTGCGGCGGGCCGCCACAAATAAATAAATGTATGGGAAACACTGTACTCTATCACGTTTGCAAATAACATACCACCTACACTAGTTGATTTTGTTAACAAAAGTAACAAAGATAAAAACAGAAGATAAAAATCTGCAGAAGCAACCATGCCCTTTTAGCTTGTTTAGAAGTCTTTGAGGTCTTTTTTTGTGGCTTGTATTTTACGGGACTCTACCTAAATGCAAGTGCTATACCAGGGGAGCTACCGAGCAAGTTTACTATGTCAGAAAAGCAATACATATGGAGCTGGTTATATAATTTAAACTTTAAAAAGGTATTTGTTTACAACCCGAATTCCGGAAATGTTGGGACATTTTTTAAATTTGAATAAAATGAAAACAAAGACTTTTAAATAACATGAGCCAATATTTTATTCACAATAGAATCTCCTCTTCTTTTCAAAACAGTTTGAAGACGTCTGGGCATCGAGGTTATGAGTTTCGGTGTTGGAATTTAGTCCCTTTCTTGCCTGATATAGGTTTCCAGGTGCTAAAGAGTTTGTGGTCGTCTTTGACATTTTTCGTTTAATGATGCGCCAAATGTTCTCTATAGGTGAAAGATCTGCACTGTTCTTCCTCCTCTTTAGCCCGGAGGACACAGCGTCCGTGATATCCAACAAGAATGTCAAATTTGGACTCGTCTGACCATAGAACACTTTTCCACTTTGAAACAGTCCGTTTTCAATGAGCCTTGGCCCACAGGACACGACGGCGCTTCTGAAACATGTTCAGATATGGCTTCATTTTTGCACGATAGAGCTTTAGTTGGCATCTGCAGATGGCACGGCGGATTGTGTTTACCGACAGTGGTTTCGGGAAGTATTCCTGGGCCCATTTAGTAATGTCAATGACAGAATCATGCCAATGAGTAATATATAATAAATATATGGACTATAAAAAAAAAATTGATGTCATATTATAGAATATTGTGCAAGAAACAAAGCATTAAAGCATTTTTGAAGACTAAATACAATTGCTAGGCTATATGTAAATGCATAGTTAATACAGATAATTCATGAGGAAATTCACTAAATGTGAAATGTTTCTCTCATTTGAAAGTGGCAGAACAGGCTCAGGAAAGATAGTTTGACTGCATTCGCAACAGTAATGGGGAAGTGGACCTTAACAGAGGGTCAGTTCCAGACCACAAACCATTTTATAACAAGCTCTTGCTCATTTTCTCTCTGAACGCAAAGTGACAGCCATTCCCTATGCTATAGCTGTATTTTGAATAACTGCAACAGAAAATGTCTTCAGTTAAATTATTTCAACTGGTAAATCGCTCACTTCTAATTGATGGACTAAAGGATTAATCTATAATAAAAGTTGAATAAGCCATTCTGAACTCATTAAGATTTTATTGATGACCCAATTCCCTAGTTAGCAGCAATGTAGAGGTGTAAAACATGTGAGAAATTAGGCAACGTCCCTGAAAGGCCTCAATACCTTTTCTCCCTTTATAAAAATTTGAAGACAAGGGGAGTGTAAAAACAAGCTTCAATAGCAGTAGATTAATTACCTCATTCCAAATGTTTGCAGGCTTCCACATAGTGCACTTGAGCCAGCCAAAGGCAAGGTTGCAGACAACCCTGTCAATTAGCTTCTACTTTTAGACCAGGTGCCTTCGGGACAAACAAGTAATGTCACTGCAGTACACTCCCAAGAGTTGTAGTCTGACTGCAGGCCATGCACTCTACTGCGGGTCTACGAAGTATTGGAGCTTCACAAGCATTTGATTTAATCACAGGGAACATTTAACATTGCGATTACAAGAGTGAACTCAAAGTCTTTCAAGTAATTCATTTCTGCCAGTGGGAAAAAGCTTGCACAGACTTTGAGTAATCTGGGGAGTCTTGCCTCAGATGTCTTAGATCTAGATCAGACTTTAATAATTACAAATAGTGGTTTATCCTAATTAAACACTAAATTGCACCCAAAACATGTTGGGAATTCAGCTTTCCAGTTGCATATTTATTTTTTATTTGTTTTGAAATGCAAGGGGCTTATATAGACATGTAGTTGGCATCTGGGACACATCACTGATGTCTATCTTTTCTAGGTAAAGGGTAGCAGTATCTGTAACAGCTATGGGCTGGCTATTATTTCAAAAGAAAAGACAATACTCAAAAGCAAACATTTCTGTGGATTCTGGCCTTTTCTTGTAGCTTTTCAGCTCTCAGTTGAATGTATAAAGTTGCCCGCAGAGTTCACACGGGACTCGATTGACCTTTTCATTATGGCTTTTGGGAAAGAGCGAATGAGTTGTTTTATGTAATCAAGTGAGGATTACATAAAACAACTTTAAGACACGTGATATTGTCTCGTAGTATGCAGGGCTAAACAATTTAAACATTTTCACTGGCCTCACCACAAGTATCTATATATTTGTGTTTTAAATACTGCTGTCAAACGATTAAGCGAATCCAAAATAAAAGTTTGTTTACATAATACAGGTGCTGGTCATAAAATTAGAATATCATGAAAAAGTTGATTTATTTCAGTAATACCAGTCAAAAAGTGAAACTTGTATATTAGATTCATTCATTACACACAGACTGATATATTTCAATGATATATATTTCATATAATTAAAATAATATGAAATCTTTAAAAATTACAGCACTGTAAAACGACAGACCAGCAATAAACTGTCAATTTATATTATGGATGTAAAAGTACAAGCCAGTAAAGCAATATGTTAGCGTAGCACACAATCTTATACAGCTAGTCAGCTAACTGTGTTCTGTAGCATCTGTGCGGTGTTGCTAAAACTATCTTTTGGATCTAATGTAATTATTTCCCACATCCAAGTTCCAGGATATAATATACAAAAGTCTGAACAGTAAATCACTTAATTTTACAATAAATAGTGTAACTTACCCAAAATAAAGGCTTAAACATCTAAAAAAAAAAAAAAAAAAAAAAAAAAAAAGCACATTTACGGGGCTCTTCTTTTGGTGAAAGTTTTTAGACCGCTTTCTAGATGGCCGCCAGGCAGTGTGAACATATGGAGACTCATATCTCAGTGTGCAATGATCTGATTGACTTCAAATTACAGGAGGTATATATAACAAACATATCAATTGGTTAAGTAGGATAATAAATATTCCATTGATCTCAAAAATGGAAGTGTGCTTAATGGGTACATTTACCCTACAGTATTTAGAAAATATTTACATACACGTCTATATTTAAATTCATATAACTTATATTATAAATAAATATATAAACATAACATTTAAATATATACATGCATGTGTGTATTATATACATAACAGCACACACATTATGTAAACAAAAACGTTTATTTTGGATGCGATTAATCACAATTAATCGTTTGACACCACTAGTTTTAAATAAGTTTTTTTTTTTTTCTTCATTAAATGAAAAAAAATACATTTACAAAAATAATTTAATACAAAAAGTTCTTCGATCTAAAGCAAACTAATTATATAGCTTTAATTAAATGCATAATAAAACTGAACAAAAATTTAAATAAAATGAACTACAAACAACCGCATAACAAATTGCATACAATGCAAAAAATTAATAAATAAAATTCTTACAGCTGCCTTTGTGATTTTCAACAAGTAATTGTAATAAATTTGACAAAACCTAAAGTCTGTTAGCCAGATAGATGGCTGTTAAATAAAGCACTGACCTACAAGATCAATTTCCATCAACTGGCCCCAAGCCAGGAGGCCATCCTTATTGTTGAGCCCTGGAGTATCAGTACAGAGTGGTAAGTTATAGTCAAACTGTATGTTGACCTGTATTTCCAGAGGAAAGCTAAGGGAGTATTTGAAAGACCTGTGATAAAATATGGTAAGCCTCTTAGAATTGGGACGGTCAAGTTCCTGTACTATGCTCTTGTGTCACTTTTCCTTTTATTCTCCACCTGGGCAGAATAACCAGAATCCATCTAACGGAGACGAGGTCAAGGGTTCAAACTCTTTTCTCATTTCAAAAGTGAGGCTTACTCGTGCAGCCTTAAGCCACACTAAAGTGAGGTTAGTGTGGCTTGGGGCTGCACGATTCTTGCTAAAATGTGAATCACGATTTCTCTTACACGATTCTCATTTTTTCAACCGAAAATGTAAAAAAAGACATTCAGTATAATAAAGTGCTGGAGTAACAAAATTGTTTCTTTTCTTTATTTTAGACCCCTTAAAGTGAATCATTTTAAAGCTTTAAGTTGTTGAACATAAGAAAACATTAACAAAAATAAAAATTCACATTCACACGGGGCGTCGGCGCCTCTCGTTTACTTTGAATGGAGTGACGTCAAGAGTTGCCAAACTGAATTGTGGGTCCCTCACGTCGCTTCACTGGCGTTGCACGCAGAAGTTGACAACTTTAAGCGCCAATGCAGGCGTCAGCCAATTAGATTTCCTTATGCAAATACCCTAGCGCAGACGCTAGCCAATCCAGTTCATGCAGCACCAGAAAAGTATGTGATTGGCTGTTAGCACTATGACGGCGCGTCAGCACCATGGTCAACACCATGCTTCAGACACGCCCTCCGTCAAGCGTTGATGCTGACGCCCCGTTGAAGCAGCACTGCGCAGAATGATCACCGTATGACATCAAAGTACCGCAAGAGCGATTTGAATGCATAGGATGCGACTGCTTTCTTATCGCTCTCGTGGTACTTTGTCATACGGTGATCATTCTGCGAACACGCCCAGTGTTTCCCACACATAGCCACAGATTAAATTCCGACCGCCACAGATTCAACACCGAATCTGTGTTGAATCTGTGGTCAGATTCAACACCGACCAAAAAAAAAAAAAAAATCAATACCGACCGTCACATATTGCGTTTCGTTATTCTTTTGTACGCCATTTAAAACACGCAGCAAATTCGTTCAACTGCATTTCCTTTCCCTGCTCTCTCTTCATCTCTCTGTCACTCACGCGTCTCTCCCTCACACACACACACACAGCCCCTCCCCTCCGTGCACACCACATCTGTCTGGATCATCTGTGGAGAGAAGACGGCTGGCGAAAGGTTGGTATCTCGTGAACACTTAACACACAATAAAAAATATTTTATATTCTGAATACAATAGTTTGAGTGTTGATGTTACTGTAAGTCCCGACCCTTAGCAAACGCGATTGCGCCTTCTTTAGAAAGTTAAGTAGTCGCAAGTTTGCGGTAAAATGTAGGCTAGCCTAGTTGGGTTGTCGAGGTCAAAACACTATGTAGCAGCTGTGAATCAAATAAACGTAGTATAAATTATGTCGTTTCTTTACTCTTACACCGAATGTTGTCCTTTAGGGGATCCAATCGTTCTTTTCATCTGCACCCCCCCTCCCCCCGGGCTGTCCACCACACATTGCCTTCAAACCTGTGGGAAACACTGACGCCTATTGACTCCGTTTAGGTCTGCCGCCTTGTTACACGTCACGTGAGTTACAGTGGAACGTGGCCAATGAGGGAGAGGAGAAAAGTGATCGAGATTTATGATTGGTGAATTAATAGTGTTCTGTTATTGTGTGAGTGTGACCAATAGCGCGTGAATGCAGCATGATCTGAATGCAGGAAATACACGGAATTAATCGCCGTCATTTAGAAATGAGATCGCATTTATGTATGAATCGAGATTGTGATTTTTTTTCCAATTAATCATGCAGCCCTAGTGTGGCTATTTGAATCAATTAAGTACAGTTGGGCAAAAAAGTATTTAGTCAGCCACCAATTGTGCAAGTTCTCCCACTTAAAAAGATGAGGCTTGTAATTTTCATCATAGGTACACTTCAACTATGAGACAGAATGGGGGGGAAAGAATACAGGAAATCACATTGTAGGATTTTTAATTAATAAATTCCTCGGTAAAATAAGTATTTGGTCACCTACAAACGAGCAAGATTTCTGGCTCTCACAGACCTGTAACTTCTTTAAGAGGCTCCTCTGTCCTCCACTCGTTACCTGTATTAATGGCACCTGTTTGAACTCGTTATCAGTATAAAAGACACCGGTCCACAACCTCAAACACTCACACTCCAAACTCCACTATGGCCAAGACCAAAGAGCTGTCGAAGGACACCAGAAACAAAATTGTAGACCTGCACCAGGCTGGGAAGACTGAATCTGCAATAGGCAAGCAGCTTGGTGTGAAGAAATCAACTGACAGAGCAATTATTAGAAAATGGAAGACATACAAGACCACTGATAATCTCCCTCGATCTGAGGCTCCACGTACTCAGACATGTCCCCCTGCTTAAGCCAGTACATGTCCGGGCCCGTCTGAAGTTTGCTAGAGAGCATTTGGATGATCCAGAAGAGGATTGGGAGAATGTCATATGGTCAGATGAAACCAAAATAGAACTTTTTGGTAAAAACTCAACTCGTCGTGTTTGGGAGAAGAAAGAATGCGGAGTTGCATCCAAAGAGCACCATACCTACTGTGAAGCATGGGAGTGGAAACATCATGCTTTGGGGCTGTTTTTCTGCAAAGGGACCAGGACAACTGATCCATGTAAAGGAAAGAATGGGGCCATGTATCGTGAGATTGAGTGAAAACCTCCTTCCATCAGCAAGGGCATTGAAGATGAAACGTGGCTGGGTCTTTCAGCATGGCAATGATCCCAAACACACCACCCGGGCAACGAAGGAGTGGCTTCGTAAGAAGCATTTCAAGGTCCTGGAGTGGCCTAGCCAGT
Source organism: Barbus barbus (assembly GCF_936440315.1). NCBI lineage: Eukaryota > Metazoa > Chordata > Actinopteri > Cypriniformes > Cyprinidae > Barbus > Barbus barbus. Next base: position 19,298,504 of record NC_136732.1, read on the forward strand.
CTCCAGATCTCAACCCCATAGAAAATCTTTGGAGGGAGTTGAAAGTCTGTGTTGCCCAGCGACAGCCCCAAAACATCACTGCTCTAGAGGAGATCTGCATGGAGGAATGGGCCAAAATACCAGCAACAGTGTGTGAAAACCTTGTGAAGACTTACAGAAAACGTTTGACCTCTGTCATTGCCAACAAAGGGTATATAACAAAGTATTGAGATTAACTTTTGTTATTGACCAAATACTTATTTTCCACCATAATTTGCAAATAAATTATTTAAAATGATTTATCAGACTCAAATTTATCAGACAATGTGATTTCCTGTATTCTTTTCCCCCATTCTGTCTCTCATAGTTGAAGTGTACCTATGATGAAAATTACAGGCCTCTCTCATCTTTTTAAGTGGGAGAACTTGCACAATTGGTGGCTGACTAAATACTTTTTTGCCCAACTGTATATCTGACCAATGAAAAACGCTCTTCACTACCAAAAGTGTCTGAGATCCTCAATGGCACCGCCAATCTCCCATTGGCGACAATGGATGTAGGAACTGGCCTTTTCTCTGCTCTGGTACACTTTTTACTACCATCTTTTCTTTAATTTCGCTTCAACTTCACAAAGGACCGTTCTTCGCTCCCACCGAAACAGCAGCTATTTATCAAGACCACAATGCGAAACCATAATAACCCTCCTCTTCTCAGCTACACAAGCTTCTGGCTGTGATTACTTTGAGAAAGACTGACAATCCAAAGCCACAATATCTGGCTTCTGGCACTGCGACAGCTCGGTTTCTCCGGATTATGTCGGGCTCACCACAGCCGGATAAAATACGGCTGTCTAAATGGCAATAACATTATGTGTCTCTATAATTTTGTATGAAGGCCATCTTGTGACAGCTGGATGGTGAGGTCCATAAAATCATCACAATGTGGTAAAGAAACATCTCCAACCTCCTTTGCAAAACACATTTACTGTAACCAACAAGATCTTGACTCGCTTGGTGGTTCGGTCTCTCATGAGACCAACTGGTCTACTGGAGAGTGACTGTTGATTGAGACAAATGTGACCAGGGTGTCCCAAAGGATATCAACACGAGAAGCCCCATCCTACTGTTTGTTTCTCTCGCTCTTTCGAAACGCTCTCACCTCAGCATGTGCCCGGTAGCTTAAGCTCTCAGACGCCCTATTTATAGGTTATCAGATGTGTCACCTCTCACATTCTACACGTCCTCTCCTTTTCATCACTCACTTCTCACAGAGCAAGATCACGCTGCCTGCTTTACCAATGTCCACGGGAGAAAAGTGGAAGGAAGATACCAAAGCTAACAGACAGCTGCAACCTCTGCTCAAGAGCTGTTGATTTTGAAGCACGAGGGGTTGCAGCCATATCCTTGTCTTTTATCAGGAGATGAATTTAATCTTGGATGAAAGGAAAAGCGCTAGAGTAAAAAAAAAACATTTGACTGAGGTCACTGGATGCGTCTGAAAAGAACAATTTACCAACAAGCTAAAAGACAACCAAGACATTACTTGACTCCTTAATCAAATAAAGACGATGGTCCATTTAACGCGGCCTCCGTTGGGCCCTTGAGCTGCAGATATTCGTTTCACTGAACATACTGAGATGTAAGAGAGACACAATCTGCCTATTGTTCCCTCTACTACTCATCTGAGAACCTGACAAAACCAAGTTGCAAAATCAGTACTGCTCCTAATTTAAGAATTAATGAAAGGTCTGGCTTTTGTCCGTGATGCCTTGTGTGTTCAATCACTATGGAAAATGATCTTGGTTGTGATGTACAATAGAGACTAAGTTAGAGAGACTAAAATAAGTTGGAGAACAGCATAATTCAATCCAGTGCAAAGAAACGTTCTTCGCTTCACACAGGTCTATTCTTAACTGGTAGTAATTATGAGTTCTGAGCACATGAATGAACAAGAATTTACAATTTGGAAACTCAGAATTCCAGATGATACACGAATGGCGAGTTGGAAGGAGAATGTCGATTTGAAAAGATAAACACTGAACTATGATATAATCAGTGTTGAGTGTAACGCGTTTTCTGTAATTAAATTACTTATCCACTGAAAAAGGGATTACTGTTCATTGTGAGGTAACTTACAGTTACTTATAAAGTACTTGCGTTACATACAGTAAATAACTTCAACAGTTCTAAAATCAATATTGAATTTGAAATCTAAATTTACAGACTAAAGATAAAATTGAATGCAGCAGCTTTAACCATCTGAGCACCAGCGCATTCACTTTCAGATTTTCCTGATTCACAGAGAAACCTTAAATACTCAGATACATATAAGACTAAAATCAACAAGGTCTAAAAAGCTTGAAGTGTCTACTTTTAAATGAACAAATTCAAACCAAAAACGAATATTCTCCGATTACGTAATCCATATGAAACTAAAGCGAGGTACAGTCTTTCCCATATCTGAGCTCATTATGTGCAGTCACCTGCGCGCAAACGCCCTCACCTAGACAAACAATTTAATTTAAAATTCATTTTTGAAAGGCCTACTATTAGGGCTGCACGATTATGACAAATCATAATTGTCGATTATTCCCTTGAGATTGTAATAGCGATTATTAATAACAATTATTTTTGAACAGATTTATGCCATTGTTTGAAGCTGCATGCCATATTTATAAATAAGGCTGAAAACACTCTTCCTGAACTTTTATTGCTTTTCTTTAGCATTTAGCCTCAAATGTCAACTATACATTGGTTTGGTTTCTTCTTTACACAAAAAAAAAAAAAAAAAATTATATTATATATATAAAAATTATGCATGGTACAATGTTATACTAAAACTAAAATAAAAAAAAGGTTTACTAAAGCTATATTTCATTTACAATTAAACAGACAAATTAACAATTTCATTTACAGTTAAACTACAAATTAACCCCTTAACTGTCACTCACAGTTTTGAACAGAGATTATAGAGCACTATTCAAACTTAAATGTTTATAATTCATGAACGAAAACATTTTGTAACATGATTTGTATGTACCATTTCCATGGTAATGCAATGTCTGATTTTAAAATGGGTTTCAAAGGATGAATTTTGAGATTTTAAGTTTTCAACTATATAATTTCTTATGATTTCTAAAGCGTGATAGGGAAAAAGGCAACTACAGGGCTCCAAACTGCGACTAAAATGGTCGCATTTGCGACCAAAAATATTAATTTGCGAGTGAAGTTTTTGCTGAGGTCGCCACTGGCGACTATATATAATTTGCATGAAAGGACTTTTTTCCCGATTGCTTTGCGCTCACATCTTTTGTTATGTTCACGTATTAAACTTACATAAGACGATGCGCATCAAAGTTTTACTGGAAAAGAGTTTCAAACAGTCCTCGTCTCTGCCGCACACAGTCTGCTGAACGCAGTGAGAGAGACCTGAAAGGGCCTGTTTACACCTGGTCACTTCATGCATTTTCTCTGATCGGATATCTATATGATTTGTTAAAACGTTTCCCCATTTACACTTGGCCACATAAATGTGTCTTCGCAAAACGGATATAAATCCGTTCTTCAATTCCCGCTTCATATGCAAATATAACGGAGTTCACGTCAATGATAGCAATGGATAATTTTATTAATTATCAGCTAATTTCAATATCAGAGACCGCGATAAGAGAGCGCGCGGCATCAGCACTGGAAAGATAGGCTAGTCTATCGCACACTTTCGTTAATATAAACACCAGTACCCCGCGTCCATACGGTCCGTGTATGCGTCCGGATCGCGCGAGCGGAGAGTATCGCACTTAATGCTCAGGCGCGATCTCTTTAGCACCTCAGTTAAAGCAGCAAGTGAACCCATTATATATTTCGATTTACTACTATAGTATGAAATGAACATGATCAAAAGGTAGGCAATAAGAAAGCCTATAGTACAACTTACTGAAATCTTTTATGTAAAAGCTCATTCAGTGTTTCAAACTGAGGAAATGTATAAAGCTTGTAAACATTGCATTGTAATAATACATTTACCTCAGAATAACCACTCAGTGTCCATAAACTCATCAGTCAGCTAGAAAAATAACTAAAGAGGAGCGTTTTGCAATATTTATGCGCTGTTGCATATTAATATTTTTACTTATTCTGTTGTACATGATTCAACTCCTCCTATAAAATTGCATTTTACTAATGAAGAAAAACAGACTGAATGTGTGAAAGACGTGACAACATTTATAGGATGCACTGCACTCAGTTGCCAAGTGATGCTTATGGTCCATGATATTGGTACAGATTCTGTGTAACGAACAATTCTTTGTGACTGTATATTTCAAGTTGTAAAAGACATTTAATTCACACTTTAAGTGAACCTTAGTCCCCCGGTCGACCTGATCATCTACAAGATGGATTAAAATGCTGATAAAACCTAGAAAAGATAAGACATAAACGCATGACAAAATGATTGAAATGTTAAAATAGGGGGGAAAAATAAAATAATAATAAAATAAGCCACTTTTATTCTGTGGCACCTAAAAAAATAATAAGTTTTAATAACTTTTTAATAAGTTTTTCTTTTATAGGAGCCAATGGCTCCTTACTCGATTTTTTTTGTCTGGAGCCCTGAAGTAGGAAAAATGTCAGAACTCCTGTTATGATGTAGATTTTTCAGGTGCACTCTTGTCATAAATTAATCCATTAGTTTCCTACATAATTTAACAAAAAAGGTGGAACAATATCTATTTAGGAGTCTTAGACCTTTCCAATGATATATCGTTTGTATAGTTTGATTAGATTAGGATTTAATTGTAAAATAGTGAAGTAAATTTAGGTGTCCCGGTGAGGGGACGGGTGACAGTTAACAGGTTAAACAAATTTCAAATTACAGTAACATTTTACAGTACAATTTATATTATAAGGGCTCCAGACTAACATTCGAGAGCAGTGGCACCAGCACCTGATCTGGTAGCACTGAACATATAATATTACAAGTTTTGTCTTTTAGAAATGCACATTAGAACAGGAGCTTGAGTTGGGATGCAGATGTACAAAATAATGTAATAAGATTACATTACTCCTTTAACATATTAATAATATAATACTAAATCTGAATATCTTACTTTTCTGACACCGTACCATTGTCAGCGTTAGTGTTACTACAGTAAAACTATGGTAAATGTGGGCGATTTGTGGATTGAAACGTTTTCTAACTGGATCGTTGTTGCACTGTTTCTGCATCAGTGTTGATGAGAATAACAGCTCCGATTTATTTGGATTTAAACTAGTTTAAATTAAAGAGACGTGATTTGTACTGAAGAACTCTGCGCTGAACTCGAGTGCTTCTTACTGGGTTTCACAGCGTTGTTTAGCGCGTGATCGCGACTGGTCACTTTAATAAACGCATACGCTCTAAGCTCGCGCTGCGCTGTTTTCTTTTGAGGCGAGTGGATAAAAGTTCAGTGTGGCGCACAGTTCAAACGAGTATCGCTATTTTGTTCCGCTTTTGACACGTTTGGCGTTTAACATATCGATCATGCACAACAGAGTGACAACGCCTATCAGTTAGACAATGTCTTTTATCCAGTGTGTCTGAGTTTGTTAAACCCCACGCTGCAAACATCTCTTAGGCACACAGAATAATGCAAGTGGGCATTTTTAATTATTTATTTTTGTAATCGCGACTTTGAACGATTATGTAATCGTGGCATCCATAATCGTAATCGCGATTAGAAATTCAATTAATTGTGCAGCCCTACCTACTATGAGAAATTTACCTTAGAAGAACAGCGCAACCTGACATGGCTTTATTCAGCAGAGAAGATCATTTCTGTAATTTATTCTTACCTACATTAGTTAACGTGTTATTTTTACATAAACCTGTACGGATATTCCTAGTTGGGCTTTTCCTGAACATCATGCCAAACTGAAATGTATTGTTTAACTTAAGCTTTTTTGTTATTCAGATATTTTGCAGAGTATTTCTATTTGTTAACCAAAGGTGGTTATATTTTTTATTATTTTGCTAACCAAAGGTGGTTATATTTTTTATAAAGATTAAAAATTAGTTGTTTTAATGCTAAAAGGCTAAACTATTCTATGTTTGACTCAAATTGAAAGAATAAAGAGTTTAATTTCTATTAAGGTTTATAGGGATTTTAAGATGTAGCCTAATTCGCAATTTGAATAATTAAGTTACTTATTGAGTAACTAAGTTATTTTCAGACAGAATAATTAGTAAAGTAATTTAAATACAATATTGATGCAATTAGTAATAGTAATTAATTACACCATGCGCGTGATAAAAAATGTAATCATTTTCATGTTTTGAATTCAATGTAGTGATTTGGGTTTCCTGCTCAAAATCTTTTTTTTGTTTTGTTTAGGCTACTTTTTTGTTATGTCTCCAACTTGAATGTTTCCAACCTGGCCCGGGCTGTTGTTTCACAGTATAAAATTAAACTAAAGAGACGGAAAAACAGCAACAACAAAATAACAGATTTTGCAACAACAAACAGCCACATTGACAAGTGCTATCAAATGGAATTATACTTTGAATGCAAATGCTAGCATACTGTATGTGTAAAAACTGAAAAAAAAAAAGAAAAAAAAAAAAAAAAAAAATTCTGTATTCATTTACTCACCCTCAAGTTGTTCCAAACCTGTGGACATTTATTTTTTCTGTACAACACAAAAGATGATTTTTAAATGCATTTGTAATCAGATAGTTGACGGCAGCCATTGATTTCCATAGTATGGAAAAAAATACTACGGAATTCAACGGCTACCATCGACTGTTTGGTTTGCAACATTTTGCAAAATATCTTTTGTGTTCAACAGAAGAAAGAAACTCTTACAGATTAATCCCATGTTAAATCTGCATTCTAAAAGGAAAACCAGTTGAGAACCACTGTACCACCTGCAGTCACTAGATTCACAGAATCTAAATAGGAGTCAGAATCTAAACCTACAAATGGTGACCACCAGCTCCATTATTAGAAACTACGGCTTAACCCTCCCACTGTCACATCTCGTGGAGAAAGGGAGAAAGCAGGAGCAGTAACTTAAAGGTAGAATATGACTTAATATAAGCAAAACGTAGGGTACACACAGACCAGCAACAAAATAGAACAGACAAACACTGAGGGTATTTGTAAAGGAGAAAACAAAAGGAACTAACGAGATGATTAAGGAACTCAGGTGCATGGAATAATGAATTAACTTAACAAGAACAGGAACATAACCATATAAGGAAACTCAGGAACAAGGACAGGGGTAAAGCACAGAAAAACAAGTCCAGAATCCTGACACCCACACATACATCTGATAAAGACAGTAGAAGCCAGAGAACCTGAAGAAGCATGCAAACACAATCTCATCACCCAAGACAACAACAACATCATTAAGACAGCATAATGGGCATTTTTCTGGTTAAATCACCATTTCACACAAGCATGTTAGTGATATCTAAATGACAGCGGAGAAGTGCGACTTGGGAAGTTGGCTGTGAAGGTCTTAGCACATGCACAGGTTCTCCCACAATGCACCTGAATCCTACATGGCCCACACTGCTTCCCACAGATTACAATTAATTAATTACCCAGAAATAATCATTTGGGCTTAACTTGACCAAGTAATTTTACGTGAGCATGGGCAGCAAACTGTTTACCTTGATATAAATGTGTGGAAAGCACAATAGCAGCTGCACTGTATCTCTGTAGCAATGTCTAAGGGCATTAGAGGGGATTTCATTTTACTGACACACAATCATTGGCAGCACACAGGCTCATTTCTTGGCTGAGAACTGCAGAAACTAATTCAAATGCTTGAAGCAATACTTTGTAGGTTTATATGATGCAAATGTCAGCTATATTGCTCTTTTGTCCACGATTGGCAGTAAAATGCCCCTTGAGTGCTTTAAGGAATGTGTGTCTATCATATATATTGTTTTTTTTTTTTTTTGTCAAGGTTCTGTCATCGCTGCTTTCATTGTGCTGATGTTTGTGAAAAAACTTGGCTTGCTCTGGGAAAGTGATGCGTGTTTATGTCAAGAGTAAATAATGGCCCAGTGAGAGTGCAGATTTGCATTTCATTTGTCTGATAATGCATCTTAACAAGCACTTCATCATGCATCATACACAATCAAAGACAATGGCTTTGTTGGATTTCATTAAACCCGCAGTAATCTGTCCAATCACAATTTGTCCTGCTGCCTATGGGGTAAAAGCATGTGATGACTGCATCTGAACAACAATCATTGTTGAACAACCATGTGCATTCATACAGCCACGATCATTGTCATTCATATGCATTTGTCGCATGGGATGATAAGAGTAAACAGTCTGGAAACTATATGTGCCATAAAAGAGCAGCGAAGCACAGTAATTCAGATGAATGTTGCTCATTTGCACCCACAATTGCTGAAGATCAATTAGGCTGCAGAAATGTTTGGTAATATTTAAGGGACATGGATGTTAACATTTAAATGGTGTGGATCCTACAGCCTCCGTTATTATTGAGGAGCAGATTACCCAACGAGGCAGACATGAGAGCGAACAGCCACTAGCTATTTCTCCACATTACAAGAACAATTACATCTTCCACAGCCATGATTAACCTGATTATCATGGCTTTGCCAATAAGTGTGCACTTATAGTGGGAACTTCAAATTAGAAATGGTTTATCAACTGACATCTCACTAACCTCTGACATTTCGGTCAACAATCTCATACTGGCATATCACTCCAAATCAAGGATCCATCAGGATGAGTTGTAGAGACATAAAGATGATTATAATGACCTCACAGGATACGCCTACTGAAGTATTAGGAGTTAAATCATGTGCTCTGCTTCAAAACCAAGTGAGATGTCTACAGAGGCAGTATTTTGAAGCAATGAGACGACTGCTTCAGTGAAAAATGCTTCAGAAAAAAACACCTTTAACATAATTTACAGTAAAATACTGTGTAAATTACAGTTTTTGGAAGTGAAAAGAAACAAGTCATTGTATAATTTACAGCGGGAAAAAAAATTATAAATTGACACTCCCAGAATTCCCTGCACAATTCACAATTTATGTTTTTTCATTGAAATACCGGTTTCTTCTTAGTTTTATTCTGTCAGTTACCTACATTAGGGCTTTATTTTACATCTGATGTTGTTAAATGAATGTTTATTGCATTATTTATTATTTATTAGTGTTTGTGTATTTTCCTCCTCAGCTTGTGTAAAAGCTGCTTGTGGAGTATTACAATGCAGATATTAGCACTTCAGTATTAACATTATACCAGTTAAAGAAACACATTTTTATTATAGTTAAATTAAGTCTGTAAAACCTAAAATGTATTTTACTGTACTGTAATGTCAGTGTGTACTTATTTGTTTACTAGTTTAAACGAGTTACAATATTAAATAAAACAAATGATTAAAAAATATCGATTCTGATATCTACACTACCTTTAAAAAATCTGGGATTGGTAGGACCTTTAAAGTTTCTAAAATTAATTTTATGCTCAATAAGGCTGCATTTATTTGATTTAAAATGCAGCTAAAACAGTAATATTGTACAATTTTAAAAACAACTTATTGTTCTATTTTAACATATTTTAAAATGTTATTTATTCCTGCGAAGGTGAAGCTAAATTTCCATCAGTCATTACTCCAGTCTTCAGTGTCACATGATCCTTTAGAAAATATTTTAATATGCTGATTGGAAAACTCAAGAAATATTGAAAAGTTGAGCCAGTTAAAATTTTTGTGGAAACTGTGATAGATTTCTTTAGGAATCTTTTATAAACTGAAAGTTCAAAAGAACAACATTTAAAGTAAAAATCTTTTGAAACATAATTTACTGTCACTTTTGATAAATTTAATGCACCCTTGCTGAATAAAGTATTAATTTCTATTTTTAAAAATAGCAGTAGTGTATTTTTTTCTTATTGCAGTATTTGTTCCATATTACCTTATTTGATTGATATTCAAATCAATTTCAAGCCGAATCTCCTAGCACTATACACAACCACTCCAACTCACTCACTTACATGGGTCAATTTCAGTTGAGACGCTCTCTTAGAAGGCAGTGGGTGGAGCACTGGCAAAAAGTTCATTTAAATCAACATAATTAAATGTGAGTGCAGTACTGCGCAGTCATCAATAGGGAGCATGATGTCATGGGGTTGGGGTCAAGCTGTTAGAAACTGGTGCACTCGGTGCAAATCAACCACCTGCCACCATGTGCCCCAGTGGTCACAGCTGGCAGAGTCACACACCCTCCTCACCCCCCCACGACCTGCCGCGCTCATTTTCCTACTGCCCTGCAACAGCAGAGCACACAGGCTGCCTCTTACATCCTACAGCATTCAACATCAGTCGCCGCATACGCACATACATGATGGAAAAGTCAAGGAATTTCATGGATTACATGCTTGCAAAAATGTTTGTTTCCTCTCAAAACTATTACACAAGATGAGGCATGTTGAAATCAAACTAAATTTATGGTATCGGGGCACAGGCAGAAAATATTCAGCTTTGAGTGCATGTAAATGCTTACCAATAAACCCACCAGCATCCTCTGAGGGGTTAATTTCAGAAACTTAGTCTGAAAGGACAACTGGGTTTATCAGCCTTGATCTTTTTTTATATGAGGACTACAATTCAGCCAGGCAAAATAAAATTATAAACTTCTTTTGGAGAGAAAAGCACATGGGAAAAGTACATCAGCATTTGTTTGTGCAAGTCCTGAATTTAACTAATGAAGCATAAAAAGACCATAATGGAGTCGACTTCATCTACATCTCCAATGCATCTGAGAGATGCCAATCCCATTGCATATGCATACTGAAAACATGGGCTAAATGTTCAATCAATATGCCCACATTGTTGTGCAGCCTGTGCATAAGATGGCAAAACAAATGCAGCACAACTATAGAAATCACTCATTAACATACAACTGGCATACATAAATTATTATGTAAAATCATGTTCACTTTTATGATTATGAATATTGTACTGTATCCAAATATTCTCACATTATGTACAAGAATCAATGATTGTTATGAGTGCTATGCGGTAAAGGCACACGACACGGGAGTTTTCCAAATAATAGTCTTTTAATAACAATCTACAGAAGAAACAGATGAAATCCAGGAGTACGGGCTAGCATAACACATAACTCAAACGATAGCAGACAAAGGAACATAGGAGAACACAGGCTTTAAATACTGAACGTAATCAGGGAGGAACAGAAAACAGGTGTGTAACTAATTATCAAAAACCATGGAAACAAACGAGGCAGGAAGACGGAGACATAGAAACTAAACTAAAACAGATCATACATGTAACAATGACATGATTCTCTCCCTTTTTTTTAGTTTTGTTTTGAAAATGGTATCAAAGTGTTTCAAACCATACATCATTTTTCACTGACGCACAAGTTAAGTTGAGAAGCTCAAGCGGTTTCGGTTTCAATAATGGCAGCATCATATGTGCAAATCATAAGCAAATCCGCTTCCACTCATGATGACATTCAAGGCACGGCACGTGTTTGCATAGAAGCAGTAAAGAAATGTAAATGACCTCATCCTTTCACTCTATTCTGATGACAGATTGCCTATGGAGTCCTGCGGTCATATATTAAAAAAGTAAAGACTACGTGACACCGATCCAGCAGTGAGAGGAAATGCTGAGTGTGTGAAAAAATTATTCCACACTATATGAAGCCATTTGGTAGGAGATTGTGCCCATATTCACAGCCTTTCTTTTCAAATAAGAGTTTGGGAGCTCGGGCTAATAGGTGGTCCTGCACTCTTACGATTTCAGCGATTAAAGTGGCTTTCTGCGCAAATTCGCTTTCGAAAGTCATCGTGCCAATCTCTGCATAGTGGTGGTGCGGCTCATTTCAACAGGTGTTTCCTGCCTCGGCTTGACCGAACTTTTGCTCTTGTGGCCCACTGAGAAACTTCAACTGACAACAACTGTGTTATTGAGAAACCAAAATCTGGTTCCCATGCTGCTTTTTACATGTGTCTAGTGTCTAATCAGATTTCAGGTGATCAGTGATACTGCACAAAATGATTTCTTTCATGAAGGAAAACTGTTCCAATTCAGTATCAGAAAAAAAACACAGAAGGGTCAGAAATATTTGCTCGTGTTAATATTCAACAATGTTCTGCAGGCGAGGAAGCGATTCGAGATAAAACTGTGGACATCAGAACGAGAGGGATTTGTTGTGTGATCAATAATTGTGTGGGTGAGCATGCTTTATGAAGAAGCAAAACAGAATACACAATTCAGTTCTCTGTTCTCTATGTTGTAAGACATGCATCTATCCAACCAGAATGAAAGATTATGCCATAGCTCAAATATTCTGCCAAAACATCTATTCATCCAGGAATTTTCATTATGTTCCTTTTCTCAACTGGTAGACCACAGTACTATAGCACCACCAAGATCAACGATTCCCAGAAAACACAAAGGCTGATAAAATACTTAGATATTCTTTAATAAATAAAAGCACTTACGACCTGCATATCTTTTTTTAAATGTACCATTCAATATCATCTTGTTCTGCTTCACATTGTGCCTAAAAGAAATGTCATAAAATAACTGGAACTCGTATCCTCTCATGGCTTCTTGTGTCTTCACAGCTTTTATAAAATGGCAGTAAACGCAACATTATAAAACAGAACAAAGAATTTTAATTTTTAAGTACTAGTTCATTAAAATAACTGCAGGTTGTTTACATTAGCCAAGCAATGTAGCAACTTAGCACCTTAGCATTAATAACCTAATCTAAAATAGATTCTTCGAAGTTGTAAATAAAAACAAAGCAGTAATTAGAGGAGTTTGTTGAGGCGAAAGTCATAGTTAATTGTTAGTTAATAGTGAGAACTGGACCTAAAAATAAAGTGTGACCACAATAAATTTTAAAATCACATATATAAAGATGTAAGAGGTCAAAAAGCACTGTAAAGTTCAGCTAATTGCATTTAATATAAATTGAAACTATTTTAATTAAACTGAAATCAACATTCAATTAAGTGTCAGAAAAAATTCACTTGACACTATATATTCTCTTAGAGTATATTTAAACTGTTTAAAATTATACTTAAGTTTACTTTTTCACAAGGGGTAAAATATAATATTAAAAAAATATAGCCTACATGTATATACAATGAAGTTTGAGGCAACAGGTCAAATCAAAATGTATTTTAAACACTGCTATTCTGAAATGCTAGAAGTGTCGGTGTGATTTGACTTTCTAAGCAAAAATGACATTGAATTTTGGTTCTCACACAAAAATGTCTAGGGCTGCTGAAAGGTCACCGCTGGCCATGTTTTAGACTGCTGAGTTAGCCAAGCCCATTATTTAGCATGAGTCAAGCCCATCTTGTGTCTATAATGCACAATAGCTGAAAGCATGCCAGCTGAACCTCAGGAATTAGCTTATTAGCTTACATATGGGAGTAATTATAAACAGGAGTACTTTTATTGTTCAAAGACTTTTATCGTTGCGGTAGATTGCAAGCCTTCCAGGCTGCCAAGTATCGCAACGGGTGACCGCACTCTTTATAATGGGCTCTAATGTCAGCTAAAACAACTAGAAATCAAAAAAGTGCTGCCTAAACCTGTTAGTGATCGACAGTCAGACAGGCTGAGCAACTGTTATCATCTGATAAATTATTCACCACAAACATGTCTGTTGTACCTGATGAACATGAGTTGCTCAACAGCCTGGATCCCTTTGAATGTTAAAGACATGACACAACTGACACGTTATATGTGTAAATTGCCCAGTCTTATCATAGCAACAGAGTTTTATTCAGTGGGCTCTTTCGGGAATTCTTTAAAAATATATGAATCTCTGAAATACATGCTTTTCTCTCAGATATGTTTTGTCAGTTAGATCGATCTGCTTAACTTATTGATGTAGCAGCAATTAAGCACTGTTTTTTGTGACAAAAATGTGCTAGCATTCATTTTAAACTCATTCATCAAAGAGCAACCTCTTAAATGCAACCTAGTGTTACAATATTGAACACATTTTGTTATGTGATGTCTAGTTTGCTTGGCAATATCATCTATTTATTAATTTTTTATAAAATAGTTCCATGCTTGCTAGTTTCTAGATAGACCGTAAACCAAGGACGATAGCTATAAAGATAAATATAAACATAACGATATTAGCGTCCACACCAGTGAACGATATCATCTGTTTATTCTAAGCGCACACGTGTCTGACGCTTTAAATTCTCAAGCTCCTAATAGCAGGATGGATTCTGATTGGATGTTGATGTTTGTATCGTTCATCAGCTGGATAAAATCGTTCTGAAAGTGATTCCAACGATATGTGACCCTCGACCACAAAACCAGTCTTAAGTCTCTGGGGTATATTTGTAGCAATGCCCAAAAATATGGGTCAAAATTTTTTATTTTTATTTTATGCCAAAATTCATTAGGACATTAAGTAAAAATAATGTTCCATGAAGATATTTAGTAAATTTCCTACTGTAAATATATCAAAACTTCATTTTTGATTAGCAATATGCATTGCTAAGAACTTCAAGAGCTAATAAAAATGTAAAAACTAACCGGAATGCAATGAAAGTCGCTTTGGATAAAAACGTCTGCTAAATGCATAAATGTAAATGTTAATTTGAACAACTTTAAAGGCGATTTTCTCAATATTTAGATTTTTTTGTACCCTCAGATTCCAGATTTTCAAATAGTTGTATCTTGACCAAATATTGTCCTATCCTAACAAACCATACATCAATAGAAAGCTTATTTATTCAGCTTTCAGATGTGGAAAAATTCTAAATTTCAAAAAATTGTCCCTTATGACTGGTGTTGTGGTTCAGGGTCACATATTGTTTCTCTGTGCCTTTATCGTAATGGAATCTGCTATTCTTTAATATGGAAAACGATTTTTAGAACAATATCTTTTACATTGTTACATTGCTATGCTAATAGATAGCGGCAAGTGACTGTGATTTAATTATGAGTGAGTCATTTAAATCATTCATTCAAACAATTAGTTCAAAAAGACAGATTCATTCAGGAACAAAATCTCCCTTTCTTTATCATTGAGTCATTGAATCATTTCCTCAAAAACACAGAATCGTTTGCAACGAATATGCTGTTTCAAAAATATTAACATCATATAAACTAATTAGATCTATTATGTTGTTAATGACATGACAAACATATTGTTTTCAGAGCTCTTTCAGTGTTAGGAGTCAATGCTCTCGTTGAGTTTGATTGTGAATAATATTATTCAAAGTAATCAAGCAGTGACTGTCATGTAATCAATACTGCCAAAGAATTTCATGAAGTTACACAAAGAGATTTAAAATGAAACACGAAACATGATGGTATCATGCATTGATTCCACAAATTGGTAGAAAATTTTCTTTTTTGTAACATGTATCCTCAGGGAATGAACTTTAAAATTTTGAGACATGAATCTTAGTAACGTTTAGTATAATAAATCAATCTCACTCAAGCAAGAATGTGTTATGGTCATATATCTGCACAAGTCTACAACAGATATGCAAAAAAACAAGATGTTTCAAAGAACTTCTTAATTAAAGAAGTAAAATTATTTATTTTTTTAACATTTCCAGAATCATTCAGTACTTTTAACCTTATTTTGTGGCAGTCTGTCATCTGTTTTAATTCCCAGTGTTGTCCCAATGTCTTAGCTTTAGGTCAGCAGCTTTACATTCTTGCGGATTTCATCAGGAATATATTTCTTCAATTTTATTCATTCTTCAAATGTATAAATTCCTATTAATTTTCTATTCCATTACATCTGAACCCTGGCAATAATAAGAAGCAATCCATTTTACTCTTGATGAGATTTGAAGTGCATCTCAATCTTGGGCAGATCCCAAATGAACTCATATTTAAAATTATGAACATGAAAAATGAACATTTTGTAGTTCTGTCCAAGTAAGCCTTGATTTTCTGCTTAAATTATGATTCTATGTAAAAAGACTTTGTGAATTATAGAGATGTACGAAATGACAAATTTCCTAGACTAGTCAGGGGGTTGCCTGAAGAACTAGTTAGCTAATTAGTCTTAAGGAAAACGCTATATAATTAAGCTGGTTTTGGGCTTGAGACATTGGGCTTTGGGCTTGAGAAAGGAACAGAATGCAAGAGGTCTGGAGATGCATTTTTAAAAACACAACACAGCTAAATGTATTATATACTGGCCAAGGACCACAAAAATAAAAAAGGAACAAACAAACAAAAAACTAAATCAAACTTACAAATTGCAACCCAAGCTCATCAGAAATATGTGACTCTGACTAAATCCTAAAAATGTTGCTCAGGATACATTTCAAAGCACTTTTGAGATGACACATCCACAAAAAGTGCTATCGTTTTTTCTCCATCCTTTTTCTCTGGTGGATACAAACCTGTGGATACAAAATGGCACTAAAAGGTTAATTCTCTATTAAAGTTGAAAATAACCTACCACATGCACTACACTCTACGCTAAACCTAACCGATGATGTTAACAAAAGCAAACTTGAGATGAAAATGCATTTGCCATTTTATTGCCACATGTTCATTTCTCTTGGAAACTGCTGTGAAATGTTCAGGTGCAATATTTCCAATGAGCCTCGGTTGTCAAATCGACTAGATTGTTGTTGAATGTATTTGGCCACTGTGACCAATCCCTAATGATTGTTATGACAGAACACTTAAAAAACAATGGAAATTAAATAAGGTATTGATGCATTTTGTATATTTAAAACCCTGCTGATTACAGATAGCTCATGATTGCTTTGACAAACACTGACAGCCTGTTCTGATAACATAATGACTCACACATCTTGTTAATTGTGATGAGATGCGTTCTTGTCAAGTACCAATAGATGTTCAGTGAGGCTTTTTCAGTATGACTTTGAGTTTATAATAAAACAAGCTTTCCTTTCAAAAGAAGTTCACATTTAACTACCAAATCCATAGATATTTAGCCTGTATAGTATTAATTAAATGCATTTATTCATTGTTTGCTGAATCCTTTTTTCGTGAAGAGTTTGTAGTAAATCTTTTTTGAGATATGGTTTGAACTGTCAAATCTGGTCATAAAAATTAATTTGCTTTGCAATTAGCTGGAAACGCAATCAAAGTTTGAGCAATACAATCAAGGAAATAACATAAAGACTAATTTACCCAATGTTACTCATTTCATTAACCTTTATGAAAACAGAAAACTTGATGTTTAAAGCAGTACATGAAAGGAAACAAAAAAAATTGAATTTATGTTAAGCAGAACTGACACAATTTGTCATGCCGGGAGTTGTACTCATCATTTTAATTTAGAAGATAGGAGGCAGTTCCTCAACTTTGACATGAAATACTATGCGGTATCCTTCACCTGGACGAGCTGGCAGCGCTGCACAGCTGTGAAATGAATGTCCGCTCTTGCATTACATGCATTCCCAATGATTTATGCACAAATCAATAATCAAAATGATGGCAGCAGGTCTCAACCCCCAGTTGCCCCCCTGTAGCTCATATTTCTATTTGTCCTACCAATATTTTTCACTTGCTGCCCCTCCACAAAAAATATAATCTTTCATTTGTCTTTACAATATATATTTGTTTTTCTGTACTATAATATACAGTATATGTGTGTGTGTGTGTGTGTGTGTGTGTGTGTGTGTGTGTGTGTGCATGTTTATGTGGTTTATGAGGACACAAATGTGTATAATGACATGGGTATGACAGAGGTATTACAATATGAAGGTGGTTTATGAGGACACTGCCTATGTCCCCGTAATTCAAAAGGCTTAAAAAACATACTAAATGGTGTTTTTTTGAAAATCTAAAAATGCACAAAGTCTCCTGTGAGGGCTAAGTTTAGGTGTAGGGCTGGTGTAGGGCAATAGCACACACAGTTTGTTCAGTATAAAAACCATTACGCCTATGGAGAGTCCCCATAAACCACAAAAACCAACGTGTGTGTGTGTGTGTGTGTGTGTGTGTGTGTGTGTGTGCGTGATAACAAATCTTCTATAATTTACAACAAATACCTTAAATCTAATGCCATGACAGTGACGATTCTGAATTAAAAATTTTGTTGCCATATGGTGCAAAACTTTACTGATTTGTATAACTCTGACACTGAAATATTTACAATGTTCAATTATCAACACAAAACCAAATGTTTAAGTTTGCAAGTCATTAAAAACACATGTACAGTATATGAAACTTTACTTTTTTTTCTAAAGTGAAGCATATTCTTCAGATGCAGGGGGACACTGCAGAAAATAAAAAATTTACCAGGAGCTGATTGCACAGATGGCGAGGCAATGAAATTTAAAAGTTTACAGCCATAAGTGAGTTGGGTGGATGTGTCTGCTTGCACATCTAGCAGATGATATATAGGGGCACCAGCACTTTCTTGTGGACAAAACTACATTTACCTGCACTATGTTCTGGCACAAACATCATTAGCCCAGAGACCTTTCTAGAAGCACGGCAGGGGATTGTGCACCTGCTACTACTTGGCAAACTCCCTCTCTGCCCGGGTGTTTGGTTTTAAGGGCACTGTGGTCCTCTGCCAGATCAAGCAGCCAGAAAAATCAACTCCAAGCAGAAGTTTATGATTTCAGACAAATATAAACACCTGCCAATAGCCAGGTTTGCCCAGATTTTTCCGCATCAATATGAGAGCCAAGAGCATTTTTAGAGTATAAATGGCAACTTTGTCTTTCGCACACAATCCATGACCAATTTCTTAATGTTCCCACCTTTGACTTATCTAAAAATAAAAATAACAGTGGCTTTGAGAGCTTAAAAACCTTATCTTAACACTCATATTTATACTGCCATGCTGAATAAAGCAAAAAGGTTAACATGTCAACTTCATTCCAATATGCTAGCTCTGATAAAGCTGTTGGCTCCTCGATTCAGATCAATAATATCTAGCCCATTCCCAGAACAGTGCTGGGAGCTCTCCAAACATCAGCAGACCTTGACACAGGACTTGGGAACTGGCTGACATTGCATGCACCTCAACAACTTCGTTGAACCTTTAGAAATTAAATAAAGTTGGAAGCATGCAATAAAAAACTGCAACTGTGAGTTACGGTAACTGCACGCCTCCACACACACAGAAAAAGGTTGTCTGCTTTACCATTTCTTGGCTGATATGAGGTCAATGCATCCTCTTAAGAGCACATTCAAGGACTGTTCCCGTATATATTTAAAGTTAATTAGTAACCCCAGCGGCGTATATAAAGTAGACTTTGGAGCATAGCTCAAACAGTATTCATTATACATACAAATAACAGATTGGTCATTTGATTTATTTTTCCAATGGTGCATTAAGACATGAGATATTTACTCTAAAGCTCACTCAATATGAAAGAAATAAAGGAATAGTTCACCCAGACTCAGGCCATCCATGTAGATGAGTTTGTTTGTTCACCAGAACAGATTTTAAGAAATTTAGCATTTCATGACTTTCTCACCAATGGAGCCTCTGCAGTGAATGGGTGCCGTCAGAATGAGAGTCCAAACAGCTGATAAAAACACTACAATAATTCACACATCTCCATCAATTAATGTCTTGTGAAACAAAAAGCTGTGTGTTTGTAATACAGAAAGCCATCAAGACGTTTTTAACTTCAAACTGTTGCTTCCAGGTAAAACCCTCTATTCATTCTCCAGTGAAAGATTGCATGACTGAAAAGTAAACGTTGTCTTGTCTGAAAGGTAAACCGCCTTAATGGTTTGTGTGGATTACTGTGATGTTTTTATCAGCTGTTTGGACTCTCATTCTGACGGCACCCATTCACTGCAAAGGATCCATTGATGAGCAAGTGATGTAATGCTAAATTTCTCCAAATCTGTTCAAATGAACAAAGTTGTGGGCAGTTGTGGCCTAATGGACAGAGCGTCGGACTTGTAACCTGAGGTTGCGGGTTTGAGTCTCGGGTCTGGCAGGAATTGCCGGTGGGGGGAGTGAATAACAAGCGCTCTCTCCACCTTCAATACCACGACTGAGGTGAGACCCTTGAGCAAGGCACCGAACCCCCAACTGCTCCCTGGGTGCCGCAGCATTGGCTGCCCCACTGCTCCAGGTGTGTGTTCACTACTGTGTGTGTGCACTTGGATGGGTTAAGTGCAGAGCACAAATTCTGAGTATGGGTCACCATACTTGGCCACACGTCACTTCAAAAAAATCAAACAAACTCTTCTACATCTTGGACAGCCTGAGAGGGGAGTACATTTTCAGCATATTGTCATTTTTGTGTGAACTATGCCTTTAAGTGGACAGTTTTACTCTTACTATAGTGATAGGGTTTTATCTTTAGTGAGTGTTTATCAAGATAGACTCCCATATAAATCAGGATCTTACACTTGAATATATCATATTGGCAAATAGTAGCTAATTCTGCTTCTTCTTGTAGAGAGAAGTCACGGTTTTTAAAAACAAAACACTGTTTGTACCTAAAAGCAGGTTTTAGGCTTCACATATTTCTGTCATTCATTTTTATATTTATAGATACACCTTTAAACCCCTTACTGAACATCAGTTGTTGTTGTTTTTCCCCACAAAGAAAATTGCTGCCACTAATTTTACGGTGCCTTCAGGAATGCAAATAGCACAAGTGACAAAAATACATGTATTATGGGTGGAAGGAGCTTAATTTTTTTTAGATCATTTATCCTTTTGATTACGGAGAGAAAATGACTCTAATCTGTGGCGTATTAAGGAATTAAAATTTTTTTTTTTAATGAGGCATGCTTTTTTGGTTATTTTTTAATAAAAATTATTTGACAGAAGAATAAAAGAGCCTGTCATTAATAGTCACACATGGCTGATCCTTTCTATTATACCCCCCAATGTCTAAAATAACTAATTTCATAAAAATAAAATGCACCAGTTCTGTCAAAGCCAGCTGCATTATCACGTTCATAACAACTCAATACATAAAGCAAACATACATCAAGAGTTCTTCTAACAGCAATAACCAGTCATTTTCTTTTCTCAGCATGCCAACTGTTACTCTCATCCCCAAGTGGCCCACTATGCATATGCAGGCATCATATTTTCCCTGTATGAGAAACATTACAGAGGAAATCACAGTCAAAGGATGCATATGCCATCTGTGACCATGCATGCAGTCTGACCTAATGACTCCTCTATTGTTCAGGTCCTGCGATCTCAGCTCAACTGTCTGTTGCACAGGCAGACAGATATTTGACATTCCATTATCATTGAAATCAAGTTCGGCAGTCTTATGACATCAGTGTCAAACACATTGATCATGCACTATTCATAATCTCCGGTATGAAACCATTAGGTTGAGCTATAGAATTTAAGTGATTCTTCAAGTAGGGGAACACTTTTGTCCACTTGGATGATTTGAAAGGTTTTTGTTTTTCACCCAATTTTTCTTTTCTTCTCTCATTTTAAAAAACAGATTAAAAGAGATTTAAACTTTTGTACATTGCCAATGCTAATTTCTGAGATAGATAAGCCAAAATTTTCTCCACTCTTTTAAACGTCCCTCCTTGTAACATTTTAAAATAAGACATATTCTTCCATGCAAATAAACTTTTTAAATACATATAACACTTTCAGTTAATTTGATATTAGTGTATATGATTAGTATTTTCAAACCTCCTGCTGCTGCTACTAAAGCAAAACATTTTGAAGAACAATGCATTTTTTCCATAAAGATTCATATTTGGTTATGATGGTGTTAATGCAAATTGACAGGGAAGGTGTTTCTGCCAGTCCAGCCAGCAATGAATGAATGAATGAATGGTCCTTACCAACCTGGTTAATATTTAATTTCGGAAACAATTCATTTTTAACAGTACACATTCAAAATGAACTGCTAGCTAGATCACTTGTATTAGCATGTTCAAGGCGTATTCAACTTTCTCTCAAACAAAAATAATACAATCACACATAACATCAAAATACAATACATCACAACAAAATTCACTTGAAATCTGATCAAGGCCATGATCAAATAACCTTATTCCAGGGAAGCAGCCTAACGTTACACGTTTAGACAGTTTCATTTCAAGTAGTGAAAAAGTGCCTCTAATTGAAGAATCACTCATATATCAGAAGAACATTTAAGTGTTTTATATGAAGCTGCTGTGTCACATTCAAAGCCCCTCAGGTGGAAAATACGTGTTTCTTACCTTGTGTGACTGCTCTCAACACGTGGACGTGCATGCAGAAAAACGCCCACCAACTCCAAGTGCACAACGCGAACTTTCTCTTTCCATTCCCGCCGACATTCCTCCCGGAGAAACGTGTAAAAATCTTGGAGGAAGCGCTCTTAGGATCACACATGATGGCATTCTCGTCCACACATGGGAGAAGTGCTGTTGAGCAAGTACGGGAAGCGTCGCCTCCTGAGTAAACACTGTCCTCCTCCGCTGCCGTGTTGTGTCTCCCAGGTCTGTGTGCTTTAGGCAGACCTGTGAATTGTTTCTCTGTGGGATTAGATCCACCGGCGTCCATTCCGGTAACGCGCGCGCTCCGTCCCGCAAGTTTAACTCTTATGAACGAGAACTGACATCCAGTCGAAAGTTCCCGGTGAAGTCGGCAAATAATGTGCTTTTCCTTAACAATTAAATGCAGCTACTGCGCGCGATGCGAGTGAAAGCGCGCGCTCACTGCACACGCGTCCTTATGGGAATATAATTAATTACATTTATGCATTACACTGATGACACCCCACTGATTCACTTTACAGGATCCAGTCAGCCTTTTTTATTTCCTCTCAAAAATAATATTTAGCCCACTTTAAAAGCACACTCACTTAGCCTCATATATCCCCACAAAGTCGCAAGATCCGCTCGTACTTTGCAGATGCAGTGCTGCTCCTGCTGTTATTTCAACAAGGTTGCAAACCATAACCAACCAAACTGGCAGTCGACTGGTGTGCACAAACTAAAGATAAGGATCCAGACGATTGCATGCATGCAGCCACGTAAATCAACCTACAAACTGTATGCGTACTAAATAAGACCTGTCTTGAATTCACCGGCAGTGCCTGATGAAACGTCGCAGCGAATGTGTTTATAAAAGCGAATCGGTAAATATATATCCCAGCGTACTTCTGAGCAGCTAAAGCAACAAGCGGCTGTTCGTTGCTCCGGCTCGCAGCGAACTGAAGCGAGTGCAATAATAATGTAGTGTACAGGTTACAGCAACTTCTATTGAGAGCTGCAGTCTCTCTCTCACTCACCTCCGCCCCACTAAAGACTCATTGGCTGCCGCTGCTGGAGGCTATACTTTATACAGTCCTTCAGAGAGAGATTCAAGTATTGCAGCAGTGCAGTGTGTTTGTTTATATATGACGGGTCTGAATTATACGGAGGTCGAATCGGCAATATGCCATCCATCCATCCATTCTGAGGATATTAAAACTAATTGTTGTGAGTGGGGGTCGTTACGAGCATACATTTAATTATAAATATTACGAAAGGAACATTTCTGTAGCGTTTTAAACGACTTTTCAGTACTAAACTAATAACAGTGTTTCCAGTCAGACTTTTGCAAAAACAGTCGCGTTCGCGTGAAGTAACCACAGAAATGGTCGCTTGAGCACCGAGCCAGAAGACCAGTGAAAGTCATGTCAAAATATAGTTATTGTCGGTATTTATTACAGATTCTTCACACTTATTTATGAAGAAATGGAAACTAAAAATAACTTGTAAAAAGTCATAGCCTAGACGTGGCCACGTTATGGCTGGCAAGAGACAAACTTCAACAGATTGAACCTCAAAAATTATCTTTAGAAAGCGTTGACCTCATGTTTGGCATTGCATATCAAAATGTATAGGCCCTACTCTTATTAAAACAAATCAAACAGCAAAACAAACTATAACTACAAATACAGTAAGCATATAAATAGATAATAAAATAATTAATGAGGTTACACAAAATCATTTTTAAATATGACTTCAGGGGCAGGTTGCATAAACAGTTTAGTCTTAAAAATTTAGTAATCTATTTTTTTTTTATTCAAGACTGCTGGTCAACTTTTTTAATTCAGTCGTTAAAAGGTAGATTGGTCTTATTTGTATCGGAAAAGTAAGACTGATTAGGCCTATAGCAACTTAAGACACGGCTTAGTTTATGCAACTGGACCCAGGTCTAGAAATGACTCTGGAAGCTAATAGGTAACTGAGTTTTATAACATGTAGTAGGCCTAATCATTTTGCCTTCACAAAATGTTAGTAGCTTCTTATTTCAGCAGACACAATGAATATATATATATATTTTATTATTGTAAAGAGTCACTTAAACTTGATATTGCTCATTAAGTTACAGTATATGCAACACAGTAAAATGAAAGATCATACATGAAATACTGACAATTTTTGGCCTTCACAGAGTTTTTGTTTTTCTGTGCTCTATCATCAGATCAAGTCTCACCCACTTCCCGATTGTTTATGTTAATTAACACAACCTAGGCTATGTAAATATGTGTGAATCAGCTTTCTGTTCTACAGAGATAAATAGCTTGGTTTAGCCTTGATGTCAGAAACAAGAAAATTGACCCCGAAAGGGCACAAAGTTGCTTCTCTTTCCAAGTGAATGATTCCATTAAATAGTTTGAGCTCTTATATGTTCCACTTTATGAACAGTAGAAAATTGTAGGGATTTGATCAAACTTCTAACCCTATAAGTATTCAACTTTGGCATATAACTCATCCCACGCTTTTGTTCTCTTAAAAATAAAGGCTCTTTATTAACTTTTAAGATGGGTCCTTTTCCACTGGACAAAATGTTCTATATATGTTCTATATATTTATCTTTAGATTATTAAAATGTTGTTCATACTAAGAAAATGGTTCTTTGGAGAGCCCAGAATGGTTCTTCTATGGCAAAAAACAAAACAAAAGCACCTGGAACTTTTATTTTTAAGAGTACACACAACTGATTAAAAAAGGGAGGTGTTTGGACTACCTGGACATATCAAAAACTCTTTAGAGAACATGTTGTACAGTGCAGTGTTCAGTTTGGTGCTTAATATCATAATACTTACATTGTCACAAAACCCTTCAGCTTTAGAAACCCAAACCTTTAGCTTGAAGCTTTGTAATTAAGACTTTAAATACCACATATAATCCACCTGAATGTCTCATTGAGTCTAGATGCTACCTGCGGTCTTTAATTGCTCAGGCCAGTCTAATAATACATTCTGCAACTGATATTTATGAGAGAAAGAAAGAAAAGGAGAACCAAATAGCTAATACCTTTGTCATCACAGCAGGAAACAGTCGGTTTCATGAATGCAGATTATGTTTTTATGAATGCAATCCAAATAATCAGCGCCGGCTCCGTCATACCAAACAAGCAATCCTTTCATCTCTTCAATGTTAACAAATTTGAGCAAGATCGTTTATGTCAGTGCATTCTTGTAAATTAAGCTCTCAGTGTTTACCTGAGTTGTAACTGTCAAAGCCGAGCGGATATGTTTGATTAGTCACATGATGTCTGGCTTATTTATCACCTCATCGCCGTGATCCATGTGATTCATCAGCTTGAAAGATTTTTCATAATCAAAGAGGCCCGTGATGGTTTTTAGACAGCTGACACGATTATTGTGTGTTAGTCGCTGCGCCTGACTGAAGGTGCGCGTTGGTTTCGTGCTCAGCTTTTCGTGTTTCTGATAAGAGATGATGCATATGGCGAGCAGCTCGGCATAAATGCCTCTGCATCTGTTTATTTCAGAGCGACAGGGTGAACAGCGTTGAGACAAAGCCAGCAAGAGCAGGGCCTGTTTATTTCATGCCTTTCAGATCCAGGTCCTATTTCCTGTCAATAAATAGTTAGTGTAAACTATATGTCTGAGAACGGCCCGTCTCATATCCTGAAAATGGGTTACTTCTATGCTTGTGTGGCCTCGAGATCACTCGAATCCCATGTTTCCTCAAGCCTGTCACAGCCCATCCCCTGCTGGCCATGTTCATATCTCAATGAGCAGGGCTTTGACTCGGAGCAAACTGGGCTACCTTTCTGCACTGGCGTCCAATAAAATATTTCTTTCTCTTATCTAAGGCAGAACCACAAGGAGCATGCAATCAGATGAAAAGGAGACGTCAACCCTGTAGTGCAAGTGTGGCCATGGGGCTTGTTGTCGCCATGCTCGGCGGTCGAGGTGCTGGATATCAGAGAGATGAGATAATACATGGCCCTGCTTAAGAAGTCATGATCCTCAAGTAAAGTACCTCAGCCCCCTGTCAGATACAGATCAATGCCCTACCGAATAACTGTACAAATGTATCTTATTCTGTTTTTTTTCAGTATGATAAATGACTTATCGTCATGGCAATAAATGTTCTACTCTGCTGGAAGAAAGATAGGCTCTCTGGATAGATTCTACAGCATATTTATCTATTTCTGCTTAATATGTGCAAGTCACATTTCTGATTGGTTCTTCAAGTGCCTCAGGGTTCAATGGAGAGTTCACCAAAAATGAAAATTCAGTCTTCATTTACTCATCCTCATGTCGTTCCAAACCCATATGACTGACTTTCTTCTGTGGAACATCAAAGGCAATGGTTTGAAAAAAGTTCATGCTGCCTTTTTCCATACAATGACAGTGAATGGTGACCGTAAAATATCATTTAATTTGTCAATATGATTAATGAGATATATTCTATATAGTCTTTTAAAGCATCTTATATCAGATTAGTCATACTGACAAACTAAATTATGTTTTTTGGTAATTTTTTATTTATGTTTTTGTCACCATTCATTGTCATTGTATAAAAAAGGCAGCAAAACTTTTTTTTAGATAAGGTCTTGATAAATAAATATATAAGGTGACATTCTGCTAAACTTCACTGCAAAAAAATGCTTTTCTTTCTTGTTTCCAGACAAAATATCTAAAAATTCTTAAATCAATAAGTATTTTCTAGACAAGTAAAAATGATTGTCTTGTTTTCAGCAAAAACAAGTCAAAATTAAGCGAGTTTTTGCTCGAAACAAGCAAACAAATCTGCCAATGGGGTAAGCAAAATAATCTTGTTTTCTGTTTGAAATAAGATTATTTTGCTTGTTTTGAGCAAAAACTCACTTAATTTTGACTTGTTTTTGCTGAAAACAAGACAATAATGTCTTTGTTTTACTTGATTTAAGAATTTTTAGATATTTTGGCTGGAAACAAGACAAGAAATCGAAGTAAGAAAAGCATTTTTTGCTGTGTTCTCTTTTCATATAGGACATAAGAGATAAAATTCATACAGGTTTGGAATGATTTGGGTGAATAAATCATGACAGAATAATTTTATGGAAATGACAGATGCTGATTTTTCCATTCGTGTGAAAGTTGTCGATACAACTGGTGTGATATATTTGTTTTGAATTCTTGACTTGTAGAAAATCACATTAGTCATATTGTATATTGTCATATCGCCACAAATTTTTTTTTTTTTTACAGTGCATTCACTAAGGTAATTCATTAGGATTTGGAAAAGCACGTATATGTTGTTCCAAATCCATATGACTGGATATTCTGCAACATTGTCTTGACATAAGAAATAAAATCATACAGGTTTGGAACGACATGAGTTGGAATAAATGATGACAGATTTGTCATTTTTAGTGAGCTATCCCTTTAAGAGGAAAAGTATCACTTTTTTGAGTAAATGATGTTCCTTGCTCTGCCTTAAGCTGAAAAGGTTTGCGCATATTTTCTTATTTTGTCACACAATCATTGTGGAAGAATGATGTCCTATGGGAGCTTTCAGGCAACCAAAAATTGCAATGCTTTGTTGTATCTGTTTTGTTTGAAGCACACTAGGAACTCTAAACAAGTCTTGCATTCGTCTGTTTCTTTGATAACCAGCCTCTATTACTTATTATGAGGCCTGACTGACTGTCTCCTTGCCAACACTCAGTGTGGCTCATAACAGACCAAGCAGATGCAGAAAATCCTTCATCCTGGAAGAGAGGAAGACACTGCTGCGAGCTACAGCACCAGCACTAGCATCTGGATGGTAGTACAAACTTCTGCAAAGCGTGGCTAACACATATTGGTTATTGAATAATTACTTTATGCAAATGTGAGTGGGTGCATTTGACACCTTATATGAATGACCCTGAAAAACTGAGGCAATTATTACCGTCTGACTGAACCTAGATGGCACCGAACATTTAGTACGGTTTAAATGTGTGGGTGCTGTTTGGTGTGTTATCATCAAGTCGGAGTGTACAGCATGCATTGTATGTGTGGGAGTGAGAACAGCAGAGTGTCGTGCCATAAAATGCTATATCAATAAAAGAGTCTTTAAGCATCTTTAAGCATGTTTTAAAAAAATTAAGCATATCCTAGTAGTATAGGTAGACACAAAAAGTGAAAAACACTGTCTATCAGATGCAATACTCTGCATTTAAACAACAAAGTAGCATGGGAACACTTTATATGCAACGTCTGCTATCAAATGTGATCTTCACATAAATCTTGGCACCCTTTATCTAACAGTGTGATAGTGCCCTAACGAGCCACTGCGGTGTAGAGCGGACTGAAGCACAGCACCACACTGCCCCCTTTGGCACTGTGAAGGAATTGCCTGTACAATCACGTGTCTGGAGAGCCATGCGGAGAATAACTTTATAACACAATGAAAATAATACATGAAATATGGATTTTTTTTTGTCTTTGTCATCTCATGCACTGACAAAATATAGATTTACATTTATATATAAAACAGTGATTTTGTGAAATTCTATCATTTCATTATCTTTATCTACACTGTAATTCTATGTAGGCTAAATAAAACTGATTGTTTGAAGATGAATAAAAAAATGATTTAATTTTTCTTCAAAAAGTCTTGTTTAATTCACTGTGTTACTTGCTGTTTATTTGTACATTTCTGAGTAACTTGTTTCTATGCAATTTTTTGGATTATTTTTACAGTAGGATACATGAAATGCTAGCTATGAAATTACCTGTAGCAAGAAAAAGGTGTCTGACCTTTTATTCCAAACATCTAGTTTCTACCTTAAAATGTTA
Source organism: Barbus barbus (assembly GCF_936440315.1). Lineage (NCBI taxonomy): Eukaryota > Metazoa > Chordata > Actinopteri > Cypriniformes > Cyprinidae > Barbus > Barbus barbus. The sequence goes on from NC_136732.1 coordinate 19,327,488, forward strand.
TTACACTCATAGAGTGATGGAAATGACACTTTGGTAGTGATGTTCATAACATTTTAGGGGGAAAATGGATGCATGTGTGTCCACTGCTGGACGTTGACAGTGAACTAATAAACTCATAAGAATGTAAAATTGTAATTCTCCCGCAGGGCAAAAAAAGTGTCCATCAAGAAATACTCAAATATAGTGTTATGCTCTAGTCTGATTTGTAGGAGTAGTGGTAGCGAGCTAGTCAGTTCTGATGCGTTTCTTCATTTCTTTGTATATTTATTAGCTCTCTTCTCTGATAAAGTTGCAGTCTATTAGTGTTTACTGATTGCTTGGCTTTTCCTTTTATCTGCTGGTCTCTTATGAATACATTCTGAAAAAGTGCACATTTAAATTCAACTTCAACTTCACTCCTGGGGACCCCTCTGAACTCATTTTCAGTAACGAAAAGTGAGCAAGCATTGGAGAAAAAAGGATCTTGTTGGTTTACTCAAGCTGTTGGCTTGTTTAGTGCTACTGCAGTGCCTTAAGCATAACTGGACCTCTTGTATATTGTGGATACTCGTTTGTACATATTATTTGTTGTCAACAGCTGTCCCTGTCTGTTGTGCTGCTGAGAGGTTTGCGTTTGTATAGCTCCGCTTTTTTTATTGAATCTTTACCTTACTTTCACTCTCTTTTGTTTAAAGTGATAATATATAACTTAATTCCCACCATATTTCTGGTATTATCTATTAAACTAATCTAACTAATTTGATCGTTCGCTTTTTAAAACCGCGAGTGCAGCGCATCAGTTTCTATTCGCGTCTATTGTTTTCTTTTTTCTCGCTCCGTTTTTCACGAGTTCATCAAACAACAGTGGTAAGTGGTAAGTTAAGTTGGTATCATTCATCGATCACGGAGAGTAATGGCTTCTTCTCCTGCTATTGCTGTTTGCACTTCATGTCACATGTATAGTTTATCTCTCTCTGTCGGCGATGAGGGATTCACATGTGATAAATGCAGGGAAATAGTTAGGCTGATAGAGAAGGTTTCAGAATTAGAGACACGCATCCAAACTTTAGTTGAGGATAGTAAGAATGTGATGGCTGTAGATACTGTAGACAATGCGACTAGCTCAGGGAGTCCTGGTTCCGGTTGAGCCCATGCAGCAGGGCAACTGGGTGACTGTATCAGAATATGACATATTCATATGATGATGTAACAGAAACTATGGACTCTCTCTTTTCTAGCACTTTAGATACAGTTGCTCCTTTACGCTTAAGGAAGATCAAAGAAAACAGTCCGACTCCGTGGTATAATGAGCACACTCGCACCTTAAAGAGAGCAGCCCGGAAAATGGAGCTCAGATGGAGGAAAACAAAACTAGAGGTATTTTGTATAGCCTGGCGGGAAAATACCCTATCCTATAGAAAAGCATTAAAAACTGCTAGATCTGATTACTTTTCATCTCTTCTAGAAGAAAACAAACATAACCCCCGGTATTTATTCAATACAGTCACTAAATTAACGAAAAATAAAGCATCAACAGGTGTTGGCATTTCCCAAAAGCACAGCAGTAATGACTTTATGAACTACTTTACTTCCAAGATCGATTCTATCAGAGATAAAATTGTAACCATGCAGCCGTCAGCTACAATATCGCATCAGATAGTGCACTATAGATCCCCTGAGGAACAATTTCACTCATTGTCTACTATAGGAGAGGAAGAATTGTATAAATTTGTTAAATTAAAATAATTAGACATGAACTGCTGCTTCAACAAAGACCATGAACCAATCACAGGGGGCAACAGGCTGGCAGCCCACTTCGAAGGCTCTTTGGAAGCATGTACGCGTTTGATGAGCGCGAGTCTGAGTGACCTGAATGTTGCCGCCGGGACACACAGAAGTCACCCTGATAGTTTCATTTACCTCTGATAAAATTTATCAGCTGCACATTTCAGTATGCTGTCCTGGGGTTTAGGAGTTATCAGGGAAGGCACTTGAAAATGTAATTAATTCAGCAAAGCATGCCCCCAAATAACATTTGACCTGAAATTGCAGCAGGAAATATGTGTCCCCTGCTGTCACTTCACTGTGCCGGTCTTTATTGTGTTATTGTGTACAAGTTCAGTCCTTCAAACATGAAATACATGAACAACTCTAACACCCTGTCCGGTTTCTTCCACCACTACTGTAAAACAGATGGCAGACTAGTTCAAATATGAAAATATGTTCTTTATGATCAAAATTCATGTGTAGTAATCACAGGTTAAACCAGTTTAATCCTAGGTTATTAGCAATATTTCAAACGTTTCTGTTTTTGTATTTCAAAAGCACTACTATTAGCCCTGGGTTACGAAATTGCTCCAAAATAGCGATGACCCTATACTGAGGGGCCAAAGATACACTAGGGCACCGCACTGGAATGTTACTGCTGGTTGTTTAGCATCAGACAATCAATCATGAACTAAAAAATGCTGGCTTCATTAAATATTCATACACTTTGTACAGGCACAGATATTTTCACAGGCTGTTTTTAGTTTCAGTGGCTTAGAGAAACAGTTAAAAATGTCAGAAGACATGGCAATTACGTTAACTTGAGTGATGAGGAATATTACTTTATAAGATAATCAGTGCAGATTTACATTCCACAGATGAACAGGTAAAAGACTATGCTTATGATGCATGCTGTTTCTGTCCAGGGAGATCTAGAAAAAGCTACCATTGTGAAAAAGAAGTACACAGCATATACTTTTAAAAAGAGTTGGCTACTTATTACGGAAATAATATATACTTAAGTCTGAAATGAATGTGATGTTTTCTTAATAAATGAATTGTTCACCCCAAAATAATTTTTTTCTGAAAATGTACTCAGGCAATCCAAGATGTAGATAAATTTGTTTCTTCATCATAGCAGATTAATTTAGAGCAATTTAGCATTACATCACTTGCTCACCAATGGATCCTCTGCAGTGAATGTCGTCAGAGTCAAAACCTCTGATAAAAAACATCACCGTAATCCACAAGTAATCCAAACGTCTCCAGTCCATCAATTAAAGTCTTGTGAAGCAAAAAGCTGCATGTTTGTAACAAATCAGTCATTAAGACATTTTTCACTTCAAACTGTTGTTCTGTGCATAATATTGCTTTCTTCGGTGAAAAAGAAGTCTCATGAATTATGAATCAGGAGGGAAATATGTTTATAAGTGAAAATAGTTCAAAACAGTTCTGAAGAAATATGTCGGTGGATTTTGGTGTGAGAGGACTTTTTCTCTGGAGGAAGCATTATTATGGGTTATGAGAGGTGATTTAAAGTTAAAACGCCATAATGATGAATTTGTTTCATACAGATATGCCTTTTAAAATGTAATTCATACTACATTATTATCAAGTACAGCTTTAAAAGTAAAAAAACGAAACATAAATATTTCACATTAACGTTAAACATTTTTAAAACATATATTTAACATCTGAATTACATTTACATACAAGTGCACATTCAATATAAGTAAGCACACTTCTTTTTCACAAGGGCATGCATTTGTATTGCCATTCATATAAATGGCAGGAATATATGCTATTTGAAATCTCTTTGAAAGCATTTTACTCATAGATACTCATTTCTGGATGGATAATTGTTATTTTTGATCCAATTACCTAGGCTGTAAATAACTTTATGGCTAGAAGCACATGATCACACACTCAAAGAATTAATAGAAGTAGTGTGCTATAATAAAGGTAAAGTTAACAGCCTTTTTTACCAGCAATTTGCACACATTACATTATTACAACCATTTCAGTATAGGCATGGGGCAAGATGGTTAGTATTTGGCAGTAATGATCTGGTCCTTTTTTTGTGACTGGGCTCTGTACCAAAAGTATCATCATGCTGGAGTCTATTTCAACACTGTTGTAGTCGTTCTCCACATTAATTAATTATCGCTGGAAATACAGGTCTTAAGGGGATGATCGTTTGCTCAGTATTGATCATTAGGAATCATGTGTGAATTCATATCATATAAATGTAAGAGGCAAAGACACCCAAGAAGCAGAAACCATTTTTAGGTCATCCTACCCATAATCAGAAATCAAATCAGTTTGCAAAATATTAAGTTGAAAAGACCATCAAAGTTATAAATTATTGAATAAACATTGCATAAATATTCCTGATGACAGATTATGTTCCTTGGCGTCTGAGAAACACAACAAGTATAAAATTAGATCATAACATATTCATTTTGATTCAAATTAAATATGTTTATATGGGGAAAACACGCTTGATTTCAATCCAAATTGGAAACCGATGCTCTGTTTGGCTGCACAAATAATTTCTCATGCCAGGAAAAATTTCCTTTGTGGGAGCTGCTTTCCCTGCTGAAATTATAGTACACACTTCAGTTGTGAGCACTAAAAAAAGTGATATGATAGACCATAAGTGCAGTCTTTCTGATGCACGGTGAAGATATCTTTTAAAATGAGTGAAATGAACGCAGAGAAGCCCTGTAGAGTTCAGCGCGTGTGGCTGATGGCCTTGTTACGGCGCAGATTCCTTTTCCTGGGGTGAAATTAAAGGTTGAGTCGGAGTGTCGTGGATCAGTGTGTATTGTGGCAACCACAGAATTTGTCGTAAAGTTGGAAGCATATCCTGCCTTCTTCACTGACAATTGTTTATTTGAAACATGCCACTTCATTCACAAGTGTTTGTTTTGCAGAGTGAAAAATATAGTTCACCGAAAATGTTGTCATCATATACTCACCCTTGTGTCATTACAAACCTCTTTGACTTACTTTCTTTCATGGAGAACAAGGTCTTTTCTATATAATGAAAGCATACAGTCACCAGGGCTTGTCCAAAGGGACCATAAAATGGACAATACTAAGTTTTCTGAGGTCAGACCCTGAATAAAATTTAATTCCCTATTCACTTAGAACTTTTGCCTTCATCCTAGCTCTCAAGCTTCTTCATATTCAGCACCAAGTTAAATACACACTTTTGGATTTTATATGCACAAATGAGATTTATGGTACTTCTATGGAATTATGGAGCATATGAAACATGGCCTATATAGACAGTTAATTTTGCAGTGCTTGATAAACTTGCATTAATACATAGCTTTGACTAATCATTTTAAGCCTTTGTATAGCACTATTATTAACTTGACGACTTGGAAACTCCTCGCTTCAGTTCATGAAAACAATATGCCCTCATCTGCTGCGGCTGAATGCAAATATTCCCTATTCATAGACGCTCTCATTGTTATACATTTCAGCATGAGAATAATAAACGTGAACTTCTGCTCTTGTCCAAGTTTTAGTGCAGTTGTAAAATTATCTGTTCCTTTTCACTAGGCGATAAAGTTCTTGACAATGCCATCTGATCTTGTTACAGGTATGGGTGTTTTATGGCATCCAAAGAGTGCTCAATTTTCACCGGCCTGCTTCTGAGCGATGAATTTCTTGACCCTTGTTGCACGGTGTAGTGGTTCCACCGCATTCATCAGCATGGGGTCTATTAAAGCAGAGCTCCTTCTTACTCAAGGGACATGCTTTGAGCTACATTTGATCACAGAAACACAACACTGAGCTTTGATAGCAGTCCAGTATGCTTCGGTTTAGTTTCTCTAATTTTTCTGCTTAGTTCTACATTTTATTACAATTAAATGGAAACCAATTGTATGCATAATATGTTAAATACTGCACATATATCATTTATATAATATACTGTATGCTATTATATATAATGACAAGATCATCACAAAGACACCTTAATTCACCTTAATCACCCCTTAATTGTTAGTAAAAGATGATCATTTCTGTATATTGTAATTATTATTAAAATTAGGAGTCAATCAACAAAGCCAAGCTTACTTTCTCCATGTAATACAATGAAAACAATTACAATTCTCTGTCACTACGCCAACTTGTAATGTGAAAATGGGGTTTTGATCAACCAATCAATCACAAGACAGCCAATCAGAACAGCTCCCTGTTTCGAACGCTCTTTCACGCTTGCAAGATATACTTTATCTGAATAATGTGAAATTCCAGGAAGAACACATACCTTATTTGCATGACCGCTGTTATTTTTTCTGTTTTATCCATGCAACGCGTTTAATTTTGCATTAAGCATTTCACCCATAAAAAATTGTAAAGGAAAATGCTTAACTTGGCTTAACTTTACTTCATTTCACTGCTGGTTATACTCTGTATAATTGTGGATGTGACGAATAAAAATCTTGAATCTTGAATCTTAATGCATTAAGACCAAACTCAGTAAACGCATAATTAATAAAGCATACTATGCTCAGACAAGTAGATGAGCCCAGAATACGAACGCAACATGTTTAATTACACGTTACGCATTTTACATAGAAAAACGTAATAAGGAAAAAGCTTTAATGTGGCTTAATGTGTTAAGACAGTATTTTGAAAGACCAAACTCAGTAAACACATTACTAATAAAACATACTATGTACAGACAAGAAGAGTTCATTTAATGCATCCAAGTTGGTGTTTTCCTAATAATGGTTTTCTATGGGAGGAAAAAGTTTAACATGTATTAAATGCATTGTGTTCATATTCTGGGCTCATCTGCTTGTCTGAACATAGTGTGATTTATTAATAACGTGTTTACAGAGTTTGGCCTTTTAAAAACACTGCCTTAACGCATTAAGTCACGTTAAACATTTTTCACGTTAAGCATTTTAGAATGTCCCCAAAAACAGAATATTCATATTCACTGGTGATTTATTTTTATCATTACAGAAAAGAACCTGTAAAATCAGAAATCCTGAGTATTTTTACACTGAAGTTCAAAAATGGTTCAAATGATGAAAAACTAGGTCTATTTAGGTATAGCATTCCATCATGTCCGCCATATGGAGCGTAAAATGCACAATGACAGTGTGTCACTTGGTTTAGAGCCTTTAGAGACTGTATGCATCTGTACCCTCATCTTAAATTGATGTATTAATATTAATTTCACTGATAATCAGCCATGTCTTTGATTCAAATAATAGTGGGCCGGCTTGTATGGATACAAATGAGCAGCTTAAACATGAGTGAATGCCTTCAAAAGCGAAGATGATGATTCATCTTTCCTCTGTTCTTCAGAATAACATCCTGCTTAGGTTTCATATCCCTTCGTTAGATAAATCAATTGTATTTAAGTAATGTGATAATAGAGAACAGGCTGCTTTTACCCACACACTGTGTGAGTAGATTATAACAATGAATGGGATGAGGACATGTCTGCCTTTTGTGAGACTAAAATCACATTAGAAGTGAAGGACATGACCTTCTCAAAGCTCTCTCAATCTGGTCTAGTGCACTAAATACCAGTAGATGAGGGCCCACTTTAAATAAAATGCACTCAAATTTATGATTATTCTTAATGAAATATATTTCTGCTAATAACCTCACATTTCTGAATTTTGTACATTGTTTGCATTTAACTGTGATGGTATTTTACAGTTTAAGTGGTCATTTAGTCATTAAAGGGTGCGTTCCTGGGTCTATAATCTATATGCTTTTTTATTTGATTGTTTTGTAATGCCAGCTAGCACTAAATGGATGTCTTTGACTATATATATATATATATATATATACATATATTGTACATATATAATTAAGAAATATTGTTATTATTTTAAGTATTATTTTAATTTGAAATAACTGTTTTCTAATCTAAATATATATATATATATATATATATATATATATATATATATAAAATTTAACTTATACCTGTGGTGGCAAAGCTGAATTTTCAGGATCATTACTTCAGTCTTCAGTGTCACGTGATCCTTCAAAAATTATTTTAATATGCTGATTTGATACTCAAAAATTATTTCTCATAATCCGTGCTGAAGACAGTTGTTGCTGCTTGGTATTTCTCTGAAAACCTTAAATTGATTAAAAAAGACAGTAAAGGCATTTATAATGTTGCAAAATATTTGTATTTCAAATAAATTCTGTTCTTTTGAACTTTATATTATCAAAACATTCTGAAAAAAAAAATCTATCAATGTGTCCTTGAAGAATAAATTATTTTCCTAATTACTGTATGTGAGTTATGTTGCCTTGACAAAACTTTGGTCGTCAGGCCATGGCTTCAATACAATAGCATTGTCATATCCACTACAACTTTACAGCAATGGTAGAAGCAAGTCTTCAATTACATATTTGCCAATGCCAATCTCTTCCTTCAGGTCACGTTTCTGTGAATCTTTCATGACTCTAACGAGCACACAGCTCATCCCTGCTTCTCACTCAAGCAATTTCATTTTTGCACAAGAAGGCGAACATAATGCTTTCCACTACCATCAATAACTAGACCATTTGTTACCATTTTCATCATTGTTGCTTTTGCTCAGCAGTTGTGCACGGAAATGGATTCTTGGTCAAACTGCTGTTATTAATGGACTTGAATGAGCAGCGCTGGCAGATGAAAATGAAAATGTCCCGACCGCTAGTCTTCATCTCTGAATTTAAACAGGGACAGGAAATACTAGCATCAGGGCACTCCACTAATGTTAGCGTTAATATAGTTCGCTGCCAGTAATGGAGGATGAAAGAATTAAAGATCCCAGTGTGTTCTGCAGTGTGTTCTGGTTAAACTATTTTTATTTATTTATTTTTTGCTATAAGGTTTGCATATGGTGGTGTGTTCTTAATGACAGCTTTCCTAAAAAATATATATCCTATTCCTAAAATAAGAAATATCCCAATATATCGCTTTGCTTACAGTATCGCAATGTATCACAATATATCGTATCGCAACCCCTGTAGCGTGATACATATCGTATCGCCACATTCTTGCCAATACACAGCCCTAGCATCAAGGCTGATGTTCATTGATTTACCCACTTCTAAGGAAATTGATGGACTCATTTAGAGCCTGGATCCATTAGGCTCTCAGTAATGGAGAATTTTTTTGACAACAATTTATTCTTTTTAAGTTACGATCAGAACAAATATGATTACCTTATAATAATCCCTTCATATTTGGAAAGCTGTAATGGTTTTGCCTCGTGAATGTGTTTTCAGCATTCACAAAAGACAGCCTTGTCGTTTAAGGAGAAATAAAAAAATATCACATTTTGTGATGCTTTAATGGCAGAGCTCTATTTTTAGCTATATGAAAATATTAACATTGACCCGCTGATACACGTTTCAACCACTTTTAACCATTCAGTGTGATTTTCCTTGAGCATTGCAAGGAATCTTTACTGTGACTATTTAAAAAAAATAGTTTAAAATATAATAATGATGCAGCTTTCACAAGAATATTTTAATTTAACGGTGCATAATTATAAGATTTCATGCAAATTTCAATGGCTACATTTTGTATCCATGAACAGTGTACATCAGTGGTTCTCAGCATTTTTGACTCCTTAAGGCCCCATTTTTTTCTCAACAAAAACCAAAAGCGTCATTACTTTTCAAGCTGTTTGTGATTTACTGGATAAGGCTAATGAATATTTAAAAAATAATTTCTACCCAGTATCTTTTAGAGCTTGGCATAACTATATAAAAATGTTTGTTCGTTACAAAAATGCCCTTGGAGATATAGCCTATAATTAATTTACATGACATTTCAAGGTCAAGAAATAGCACTTTTAAATTAGTCTTCCACAAATATCCAGGTTTTCTGTGAATGGTTCTTCAAAGACAAAATATGAATAAAAATAAGAAATATTTCATTTTCATTTCATTGTTTATTTACAAAGCACATTTAAAAACAACCCAAGGTTGACCAAAGTGCTGTACAGATCAGTAAGCTCAAATAAAATATAATAAAATAATTATTTAATGCCATCTTGGGGCCCGCTTGGAAGTTTGGTGAGTTTGTGAGAACCATGGTTAAATGAAAAGATAACTCGGTTGTTTAAAAAATGGCACTTCAATGCTAAGAATCACAGAGAGGTTTGTAAATGGTAATGGAAAATAAAATTATGATGCCAAAAAAACAAAAAACAAACAAAAACAAAAACTTTTAGTAAATAATTAAAATATGTGATATGATTTGCTTGTGATATGTCTGTGGTAAGCTGGTAGATCACTCAAAGCTGACGAGCTGAGTGCTAAAGACACTCATCTGCTTCTTTCACTCAGTGTTTTGTACAGTATTGTATTCAGTCTGTGTGGAACGCCCATGTCTTGTGAACATCTAAACTGAATAAAACATTTCATTTCACCTGACATAGAGCAGATTAATAGGTAACAGCAGAATACTAAGAATGTGCCGTCTTCGAAATATCCAGTCAGCAATGACAGCGGGAGAGTCAAGAAACTTGGAGAAGCCATTGCATTTTCAGTGAAACGCACTATGAATTAATATTAATTTAATGTACGTAGGCTATATATTGTAGCTAAACCTTTAATTTAGCAGTTGCTTTGTATTTTGCCACTAGATGGCACACTCTTTAAGTAATTAACTGACTTTATTTTTTTGGCAGGCTACCTTACGTGACTGTCTGTGAAGTGTCTTAAATGCGAGGTCTGAATAAAATCTTTCATTTAAAGTGTTGTCTTTATTGCAAAGTTTGTTGTACATAATCCTAATATAAATCATTTAGCCTACTATGCTTATTATATATGATTAGCAAAATCTACACAAATGTGCCAGGCTATTTTAAGCCTCGTCTCATTAGCATTTCCAAGCTATTATTAATTAATTTAGGTAAAATTTCTCCCTACATCATGACTCTAACATAACTCTATTTTTAGGAAGTTAAGAACCACAATATGTTTACACAACAGCTAAAGTAAAACGTTTCTCTTATATCATGCAAATACTGAGAAGTTAAATTTGAGTTAAATCAAGTTTATTTTTCTTCTTATTTCAGTCTAATGTTAAAAAAAAGAATGCAACAGTCCCTCTGGAAGCACGGTGTGACATTTGAGTAACTGTTGCCATAAACAAATGTTTTGGGGATGCATTTGCATGTTCAGAGTTCATGATGGAACTGTTTGTCAAGAGGCTGGAGAGAGGAACAATTCCCCTCTAAGCCAACAAATGAGCACATAAAAAAAAAAAAGAGACTTCACACAGTATGTTCCAAAATCTGTCCGACAGCTGTATCGCAATAATATTTTCAAGGTACTCCAACTTTGTTCATCATTCATGTCTGATCGTTTAAAAACATCTAGATGAGAGATCATTTTACACTTTATTAGTGATTTAAGATGAACCACGATATGAGGCTTTCAGAATCGTGTCAATGACTCATTAAGATAATTGTTAGAATAATTAAGATTCACATTTGCAACCTTTTGGATTTTAACGATAGACAAGCAAATTAGGCTATTCATCCAGTACAAAACAATAACACACCAATGAATGACTAGACGATGATGAAACATGAATATTGAATTAAAAATACCGAATTGCAAATTTAAAAAAAGGACAACTGATAAAAATTATTATGTTCAATAGATGGAAACAAATATGAGATGAGAAAATGACCAATAAAAACATAATTTTAACAAGTGGCCTCTGAAAACTCTTCTTAAATGGTTGCTTCATTTCAGCAGTATTACGCACATTGGGCAATCCTAAATTTTATATTTGACTCGCTTAATATATATATATATATATATATATATATATATATATATATATATATATATATATATATATATATATATATATATATATATATAAAGTGTATTGTTGTGGCACTTCGAACAAATAGAACTTTAACTGCAGCTGCAAGTTTATATAGTGATGAGCTCTCTTAGCTCCGCCCACTCGGCACAGCAGCGAGTGATATTAACTATGAGGCTGCAGGTGGAATGATCTCGTCTTGTGAGTTGTTGCGACAGAGTTTGAAACACTGGCGTCTTCAAGTAACTAGAATGGAACGGTCGAATTAGACTCCAGGAAGTGATCTTCAACAGGTAAACTACTTTACTGACTATTTAAAAGGGAAGACGATGCATGTAACTTACTGTTTAGTAAGTAAACACTTTAGAGCCATACTTCTCTACGAAACTCGGCGTCCGATGGACCGTGATACGTTGGAAACTAAACCTTATCAGGGTTGTTATTATATATATATATATATATATATATATATATATATATATATATATATATATATATAAGTTGTGTTGTTTTTGCACTTTGTGACAGTCTTACACTACTAGTCGTACACTACTTGACTTTTAATCAGTGTAGAAGTAGGTTAGTTCTTTCCAATGCGTACTTGCACGCATAAATGAAGTATGCGAGCAACAGATGAGTTATTGTGATTAGATTATCTTTTTGGCAGAAAGACAAAAACTATATTTTGACTGTCATTTTACTCATAAAATCCGTCGTTCTCTCCATTTATTAGTCACCCATCCTCCTTTACATCCTATTAGCTGGTTATTAGAACTGGAATGAGTTTAATCTTGCAGCTCCAACATGGGCTATAAACTGAATGTCTGATGCCACAGCAAAATGACTGATAGAAACTAACAATTGTGCGTGCTTTGTGCACTCATTTAGGATCTTGCACTACCACATTAATATGACACCATTAATCCAATGACGATTTGTGTTGTAGTGGATTTTTCAGGTTTTTAATTAGTGTCATTGTACTGTCAACCCTGATCTGTCTCGCTCCTCTGCATGCTCCAGCCATCAACTTGTGTTACTAAGATTCTGTTCATGAGATGTGGTGCACTGTTGCTTTCTGTCATCACTTTGATTGTGCATTATTTAACACAAAATCCTTCATTTCACAATCACGTATGCAATTAAATGTTGTCAGATGTACCCTTCCGTCCTGCTTGTGAGATGTGCATAGTGTGATGTCATGTGACCGTTAAATAGGATAGACAAGGTTCCACTATGTATGTTCAACAGCTCTTCTGACCTCCTATTTGCTTAACAAATTGAACCACATGTCATGGCATGCTTACTTTGATGATGACTAGGACTTAGGAGAGTCCTCATAAAACTTGTAAAGTTTCTCCTCTGAAGAGAGCTTGCTCTACAGGAATAATGGTTGTCGTAGGATTCCTCAATAGGCTGGGCATGTCCACCCTGCCTTGGGCCTTGCAAGTTTCATGATGTTCGGCATAAACATCCATGACAAGCTTCTCATCCACTCCTAGTTGATTAAGCAGTGACAAAAGAATAAACTCAGTTTGGAATTTGCATTGTTTCACATCAGCAAAACAGTAATGCCTTATTAATGCAATCATTAACATATCATTTGACACATTTATGAGTGAATGCATTTGTATAAATAATTTTTGAATGACAAAATTATGAGAGAGTGATTAATAATTCAGAGTGATTTATATTTCATGCCATATTTATTTCATAACATGTATTAATTATAGACATAATGTCCAATCATGAATGTGCATAATGATATGGTATACTCGGGTTGATTATTCACACAATTGAAAGTGCTATAATTGGTTTGGGACGAGAAAAATCTTAGAGAAAAAGATAGCATTTTATTGGTTACTACTAAGTATTTTAATTAATAGAAAATTGTTGGCAACACACCAGTAGTATTAGGTTACTCCGTAATATTATATATCATATAATTATAAATAAAATGCATTTGTCTGAAGATTGTCAAGTTTGAAACAAAACCAGACAATTTATTTTTAAAATAGAATGTAACATTGTTGGAATTTATAGTACTTGCAGAGAAAAAAAAATCACTGAAAGTGATAACATTCAAAATATGGGTGTAAAAAGGGCTATACAGGTACATCTAAAAAAAATTGAATATCGTGAAAAAGGTAAAATTTTTTTGTCACTCATTTCAGAAAGTAAAACCCATATATTACATAGATTCATTACACATAGAGTGAAATATTTTGATCCTTTATTTCTTGAAATTTTGATGATTATGGCTTACAGATAATGAAAACCCAAAATTAAGTGTCTCAGAAAATTAGAATATTACATAAGATTTTAAACCGAAATGTCAGGCTTCTGAAAAGTATGTTTATTTCTATGCACTCAATACTTGTTTGGGCCTCTTTTTGCATGAATTGACTGTTTGCAAAGAGCTTGATTGACAGGCGATCTGACCAATAAGAACGCAGAGATTATGCGCCACCGCTGCTATCCGCCATCTTGCCCGGCAGCTGCGGCCTGTCTCTATAGAAATACATGTTAAAACGGGTTAAAAAAGATAGACTGAATTGAAACTTTTTCAGTATAACTAAATATAAAAATGTGCATTAAGCTCTGCTGTTGTTGGCTGCCACGGTAACGGCAATGAGCTAAGGTATTTCTTTTAAGTGCTTGTTTTGGTACAAGAAAACCTGTAATGTCCAGCGCTGTATGCATTGCCTGCAGCGCTTAAGTTAAATAATAACATATGTTAAAACGTGTGCTCTTATCACTCTGTGGACACAATCCCGTGAACTTCGCCCCGATTGGGAGCTGTATACACACGTGCGCTCATCTGTTTTCAATGCAGGTTAACCTCGCGTAGCTTCATGTCATCTTTCCACTCATTAAACTATGACAGGTCCTTTACATAAAAAAGACCGTCACTGCGACACTCTGAAGTGATGAAACTATGGCGCTATGTACTTTTTTAAACCATTTTCATAGGTTTCACGTTATATTGTTGGCTCGGAAAATATGCATGTCCAGTAGCTGCAGCTGTATCCCTTCCAGCCCTAACCACAAATCAAACTGATTAACTTCAGTGGACATAAACTTGAAAAATGGTGTGTTCCGAAGTGAATATGAAAAGACGATCGGTTCACATGTTTGAACTGAGGCAATACAGTAATCTGTCACGACACATTAAAGAGCCACAAAACTGTATTTATTGTTTGAATTTCTTAAAATTACTCAATTTAAAAACTGAGGGTCCTGAGACCTTGTTTCATATCAGAAGTAACCTGCTTAGTCTTCTCTTACCCCTTTTCCACCAAAGCAGTTCCAGGTGCTAGTTCAGAGCCAGTGCTATAGCCGGTTCTTAGTTGGTTCGACTGGCGAGCCCTTTAAGAACCGGTTGCTTTTCCACAGGCTAGAGAGCCAATACAGAGCCAGGGCTTACGTCACTGAATATGTTTCGATTCGGTAACGCGGCACAACAGGCTTGTTCAAGGTGCATCAGCGCCACGCAGATCGATCGATCGGCACACAACACACTAAAGCACCGCGAGAGCGATCCAAAAGCATAAAGAGCAGTCTGCTTTCCAGTCGCTCCCACAGCACCCCGATATGCCTCGCACCGAACGGTCCGCGCAGCGCCGATCTATCCCGGACAAGCCTAAACAAACAATCAGCAATGGCGGACGTTGCGTTGCAATTGATGTTCATGGCTTTGCGAACCTACATCGGCATTCAAACATGGCGAATCAAATGTGTTAGCGTTTAGCTGTTATTTCAAATATGGCGGTCCAAGTTTCTGTTCGTCTTGTTGGTCACGGTAACCCCGCCCCCAGCCCCTGACGCAAGCGGTTCTTCCTTCTAGCCCAGCAATGTTTTGGTGCTACTTACGAACCGCTTTTTCTGGTTCGGAGCTGGTGCTTTGTGTGTCGAAAAACAAAGAACCGGTTTGAAACTAGGCTCTGGCTCCGAACCAGCACTGGAACTGCCTTGGTGGAAAAGGGGTATCTGTCAGAGTGTTGTCAGTTTCCTCTTTGCTCTGCAATGTATTTTTCACTGCGTGAGAACATGTGTGTAGTGTGAGAGCTGCATTGTTTGTCGGTCATGGCAACAGTAACTAAGGGTGGCCTGGTTTTTGCGAATGGTCAATTACTGCATCAATGCGGCGTGGCATGGAGGCAATCAGCCTGTGGCACCGCTCCGGTGTAATGGAAGCCCAGGTTGCTTTGATAGTGGTCTTCGAGTCATCTGCATTGTTGGGTCTGGTGTCTCTCATCTTCCTCTTGACAATACCCCATAGATTCTCTATGGAGTTCAGGTCAGGCGAGTTTGCTGGCCAATCAAGCATAGTAACACCATGGTCATTGAACCAGCTTTTGGTACCTTTGGCAGTGTGGGCAGGTGCCAAGTCCTGCTGGAAAAGGAAATCAGCATCTCCATAAAGCTTGTCAGCAGAAGGAAGCATGAAGTGCTCTAAAATTTCCTGGTAGATGGCTGCGTTGACTGTGGACTTCAGAAAACACCGTCGACCAACACCAGCAGATGACATGGCAGCCCAAATCATCACTGACTGTGGAAACTTTACACTGGACCTCAAGCAACATGGATTCTCTGCCTCTCCACTCTTCCTCCAGACTCTGGGACCTTGATTTCCAAATGAAATGCAAAATTTACTTTTATCTGAAAAGAAGACTTTGGACCACTGAGCAACAGTTCAGTTCTTTTTCTCCACAGCCCAGGTAAGACGCTTCTGACGTTATCTCTGGTTCAGAAGTGGCTTGGTAGCCCTTTTCCTGAAGACGTCTGAGCGTGGTGACTCTTGATGCAGTGACTCCAGCTTCAGTCCACTCCTTGAGACGCTTTCCCAAGTGTTTGAATCAGCTTTGCTTGACAGTATTCTCAAGCTTGCGGTCATCCCTGTTGCTTGTGCACCTTTTCCTACCCAAATTCTTCCTTCCAGTCAACTGCATTTAATATGCTTTGATACAGCACTCTGTAAACAGCCACACCTTTCAGTAATGACCCTCTGTGACTTACCCTCTTTGTGGAGGGTGTCAATGTTCGTCTTCTGGATCATTGCCAAGTCAGCAGTCTTCCCCATTATTGTGGTTTCAAAGAACAAGAGATACCCAGAATTTATACTGTAGGAATGGTCATTAATTGAATCTCAAATGTCAATATTCTAATATTTTGAGAAACTGATTTTTGACTTTCATGAGCTGTAAGCTCTAATCATCAAAATTAAAACAAAACAACTTTTGAAATGTTTTATTTTACATGTAATGAATCTAAAATATATGAAAGTTTGACTTTTTGAAATAAGTTACAAGAAATTTTTTTTAGATGTACCTGTATATCTCAAATATGTCAAATCACTATCTTAGAGGTTAGTGTTGTTGATTGTATAGCTAACATAAAGAAACGCTTATAAATTCAGGTTATGTCGGGTTGCTGAACTGCCGCGCTTTTCAACGCTCTCTGTTAATTATCATAATTGCCAAGCCCCGATAACCAAAATCTTTGTTTTCTTGTTTGATATTTGCTCTGCAAAACATTAAGCATGTCTTCGCGACCGCAAAGGAAAACAGAGAAAAAAAGATAATACGGATTTGGCTGTGGATGACCTAGGATCCATGACTGAAGCAGATACTGCACAAGTTGGCGCCTTTGCTAATTCCGAAGCTGAAACTCAACCCGATAACAGCGTAATTCTCTCGGCTATAAACAGTCTGAAGAGTGAATTTTTGTCTCAATATAAGGAGGTTCTGGCAGCAGTGAAAGAAGTTGGAGAGGATTTCTCTTCCTTTGCTGAAAGACTTACCGAAGCTGAGAACCGAGTCGGCCAGGCCGAAGACCTGGCCAATTCGGCCAGGCCGAAGACGACATTAGCGGCCTTCAAGGAAGGGTTTCCAAACTTGAAAAAAACGCATCTGACCTTGCCTCTGCTCTTGACTTGGCTGAATGTAGAAGCCGATGCTCTAATATTCGCATTCTGGGTCTTCCAAACGGAGTTGAGGGAAATAATCCTGTTTCGTTTTTGGAAAACTGGCTCACTCAGGTTCTGGGTGCGGACTCTTTCCCGGCGCTGGTGATCATTGAACGGGCACACAGGTTACCCAGTGGCATTCAAGCTGGCAACACATCGTCAATGCCAAAGACAATGATACTGAAATTTCTTAACTATGCCGATAAAGTCAGAGTGCTGAGAGCAGCTCGGGAAAGAGGTACAGTGATGTTCCAGAACAATTTCCGGATCTATCGCCTGAGATGTTGAAACAACGAAGGCGATTTGACGACGTGAAACGAGAACTCCGGAGGAGGAAGATTAAGTACGGGATGATTGTCCCCGCCAAACTTCTGGTCATCAACGGAGACCGCAGTCATTTCCTCAAATCCCCGAAGAGGCCAACAAATTAATCTCAGGCTTGCAAAAGGATGCTGTGGAAGCAGAGCTCCACGTCACGGAGTAGTCTGGGGACGCTAAAGTTATTAGTAGCTTTTAGGTTTTCAAAGTACTCTTTAAACTTACAACTATCATGTAAGCCGTTAAGGTTGGTAATTTTGGATTTCATAGTCCACGAAGGGCTGTTATCGTTTAGATAAAGAATGTTAAAATGGAGCTGTTAGACTTTTATGTAAACTTATTTTCATATGGTTAAACGGGCATAAAATTTCAGATATATGAGAGCATGTTCTTGTTTTGAAAGGATTTTTATGTTTTGGATACATTTTTTTTTTTTTTTTTTTTGTCTCGTAATTCAGCAACCTCATAGCGTTCCTTTTAAAGGAACGTTAGAGTACTTAACTAGGGTTCTAGTCATCGAAGGGATGTTCGCCATGCACTTTTTCAGTGTTAGTGCGTGTGCTTGGGGGCTTGCGTGTATTTTGTGTTATAATGGTTCTCATGTTGGTTTGTTTTTTATTTATTTTTCTCTTTCTTCCTCCTCCTCACCCTACCATATTACGTATACTTGCACATTTCAATTTATTGATACCTTTTTGCTCGACCCAAACTTGGTACAGGGTTTTCAGTGGATCAGGTCAATAATATTGTAACTAGTAAAATGTAGATTACTTAAATTTTGTTGTAAATGAGGAGTGGGGTTATCTTTTTGATATCCTTTTCCACATTGGTTTCGGTCCTTGTTTTAGAAAATGGATCAATTTTATATTCAAATCCCATGGCAGAAATATTGACTAATAATATAATCTCTAAATCATTTCAGCTTTCACAAGGCACGTGCCAAGGATGCCCCCTGTCACCGCTCCTTTTTACATTAGTTATTGAACCTTTGCAATTGCCTAATCTTAAATGGTACTACTGGGCAGCTCAACTAAGAGCAGCAATGTTTTGGTTCACGAATGAAAATTTTATTCCTTGGGTACGGATTGAGGCCTGTACATCCGGGCAATTGCCCTTGAATCTGTATTTGTACTCAGCACCCCTGCCCAAATTGAAAAAAGACACTTCCAATCCCTTTGTTAAAAATACTATTGTGGTATGGTATGAAGTCTTGAAACATCTTGGAGAGGTTCCACAGTTATCACAATTTACACCTATTTGGGGTAACGCTAACTTTACACCTGGGACACATGATGCTGGATTTAAAATTTGGGCATCAAAAGGTTTGAGTAAGGTGAGAGATTTATTTAATAATGAAACTATGCTCAGTTTTCAGGAAAAGTTTGATTTACCTTAAACATTTTTTAAAATATCTTCAAATTAGGAATTTTATTAAGACACAGCGTCATTCTCCTCTCTTGCCAGATCTGTCCCCTTTAGAAAAAATTACTTTAAACCACTTCAATGAGGGTAGGCAAATTTCTTTATTTTATAGACTAGTCTCTATTAATTGAAAGGAAAATACAGAAAATAAACGTTTGGCATGGTGTTGAGATATAAGTGAGAATATAACAGAAGATGAATGGCAGAGTGTCTGTCTAAAGACCCAAACCCAGACAATTAATACGAGGTTCAAACTTCTGCAATATAAATGGATTATGAGAGTATACATAACTCTGGAATTACTACATAAATTTAATCCCAACATTCCAGATCAATGTGTAAAATGCAATCAAGTGATAGGAACTTTATATCATTGTTTATGGAAGTGTCCCCAAGTTGAATGCTTTTGGGGAAAAGTTAAACTTTTTATCCATGGTATTGAAACAAAATATTCCCAAATGTCCTAAACTATGTATACTAAATATTTTTTCCTGTAACGTGCACTTTTACTAGCTCTGATAAGAAATTGTTGATATTCTGTTTATTACAAGTAAAACTTATAGTAGCTCGTCATTGGAAAAACACAGAAAGCCCTCATTTTAAACATTTTAAAGAATTATCTCATTGCTTGGCTTTGGAAAAACTCACATATATAGTTAAGGGAAAACCTGAAGTTTTTCAAAGTATGGAACCCCTTTATAGGATTCTTGAAGGAAGCTGATCCTAATCTATTTTCTGTGTAATTTGGCATATCATGCATCACCTGATATCAATGTACCATTGTTTTGACACCTTTATATTGTAAGTGTATGTGCATGTATTTATATTAATTTGTCATTTTTATTCCCCTCCCCCCTCCCCCTTTCTCCCTTTTTGTTGTTAATTTTTGTTTTTCTAATTATTTTTCTTACTACATGTTAAAGTTTCTAAAATCAATAAAGACAGTGTTGAAAAAAAAAAGAAAAAAGAAACTAATAAACTTGAAACAACAAATATTAGTGTTCTAGCAGTGCGTCTAAAGTATGTTTTATTTGCATTTTTACATGCATAATTTACAGCTACATTTATATGTGCGCAATTTGTTTTTTTTTAGGTAACAGCCATAATTGTTCATATTGAGATTTCACTTCAAATACTTTGAAGTATTTCCAGTGTGATCCACAGTATGTATTTTATATTGTTTGAAAGTAATATGCCCTCCATTCCAAAATGCATTTTTGGGGGCAAATATTGCCCAGTAATTAAAAAGTAAATTTCTGACACGGCAGTGTCTCACTGTAAAAAAATAACTTATTATTGAACATATACACACAATAACACTTTTATTAATTAATAAAACATTTTAATACTTATATTTATTCATTCCACTTCAATTTAGTCATTTAAAGTGTTGCTGTTTTCGTGTTCCGTGGGAGCTTTCTGAAGAACCTTCAGGCAATTTAAAAAAAAAATATTATTAATGGCAGTTCTTTAAGGAACTTTAAGGAACTCATCACAAGAACACCACAGTTTATCAATAACCTTATCATAAGAGACAGGCTTCAAATAAAAAAAACGTAAACAATAGGACATTTAAGGGACCTTCAAAAGTGTCTACTGTTTATACATACATAATCTACATAATCATGCCTTTTAATCACAAATCAGAATCAGAAAGTGCTTTTATTGCAAAGTATGCTTGCGCATACAAGGAATTTGTTTTAGTGTCATAAGCTTCCAGTTCACAGAGACAACAACGACACACAGACAGTAAAAATAAGATGAGAATAAGAAATACACATGTAAATATAAATAAACAAAAAAATTTAAAATAATAAAAAATAATTTGAAACAAATAATTGTATGTACAGTTGTGCTATAGATGATAGAATGGAATAGAATAGAAGGAGATGCAGGGATGTACTAGGATGGAGGTGGTAGCAAATAAACATAAGGTTATAGCACAATGTTATTGCATAACAGAAATACATCAATGCTTTACAATATAAAGTCTAATCTGACCCCAAAATCAATCTGTGGCATAATGATAACAATGCTTTTAATGTACCACTGATAAAAATGTAAAATGATACGCCATATGCAATATGATGAATGTGAGACTTTGAAAAAGTGCTGTTTTATGAAAAAATGGCAAGGCAAAATTTATAGACATCCATCTGAAGAATTTAGGAGATCTGTTTTTCCTGGTTAAACAAGAAGTGTTTCACTATAAAGGGATTCAAACTATTTACATATCTTAAAATATGGTGTCACACTTGAAGTCATTTCCTGGACGAAATATGTTTAAACTTTAACACAAATGTGCCCTGTATGGACTTTTATTAAAAAAATTTGTAATGTCATAAAACAAGCTTAAGCTTAATTTTTATTCAAGCGCAAACATAGATTAACATTCTGAACAATATGAGAATTTTGACATTTCGCTTAGAAATCTAGAGAGAACTGTGCAATCACAGATTTTTTTTTATAGTCCAGAAATACACATGAAAAGCATGCCATGTCAACCACACGCTACACCTCACTGGGGGAGAGTAGAAAGCTCCGGTTTCTGAATTGTGAATGTCATCAGATTGGTTCTTAGGTTCATGTGCAAGGTATCGTCCCTCACAAAGGTTGAATTGTTGGTGTTTGCTGGGTCTTGTATCCGATTCCAAGCAGATGTATTACAGCTGGAATGTGCAGACTCACTCTTCAACCCAAAACAACTTATGCTTCATTTGAAACAAATGCATATTTCATTTGATCTTGAAATATGATCATTGATCTTGGCAAGTAGCATTCTTCGGAAATCTTGGTTCCATCTGTACATTCTGTCATCAAGTTTAAATTGAAATGCAGTTTGTTATCTAAGGCTTCTATTCGGTTGGCTGTCAATGGCACACTGTCAACAAGATTTCAGGAAGCATGCTTTGATGACTTTTGTTATTCCTCATTCCTTTTTTTTTTTTTTTTTAAATTAAGTCAGTTTTGATATGAAAGGAGCTGGAATAGCACACTGTCTTATTTGTCTCCCTAATTGGAGATATTTAGGAAACTTGTTTTTATCCAAGTGTTTATCCATATATATTTATACATATGGATAAACACTACTGTTCAAAAGTTAGAAGTTGGTAAGGTTTTGTAATGTTTTTAAAAGAAGTCTTGTATCCTTTCCAAGGCTGCATTTATTTGAAGAAAAAACCTTACAGTTGCTGTTCATTTGTGTTGCTTATTTTTTAAAGGAAACCGTTATACATATCTTTGTCAGCATTCTTTCGTGTTTCTTTTCTTGTTTAACATTATAAATGCCTATACTTTTACTTTTTATTATTTGAATGCCGCCTTCTTGAATAAAACTATTAATTTCTTGAAACTTTATTTTTCAAATTTGAGTATAAAATTAATGTAGAATGCTGTTTTTATGATCATATGAGAAACAAATTGTTCAGACCTATGCTAGGTCTCCAGGTTTAAGATAGGCTAGTTAAACTAAAATTGCGAAAATTGTCATCTTTGTTCAATTCTCTGTTGAAATCAAAATGCCAGTGTTGTTTTAAATCTCTATAACTTTCCTTTGTGAAGCACCACACAAATGCCAAAACTTCAAAAATTAAAAATTCTGTCATTAATTACTCACCCTCATGTCATTCCAAACCTGTAAGTCCTCCGTTCGTGTGTGGAACACAAAATAAGATATTTTTGATGGAATCTGAGAGCTGTCTGACCCTCCCATAGACAGCAAGGATCCTTACACGGTCAAGGTCCAGAAATGTAGCAAGAACATCAGTAAAATAATCAATATATCAGGGGTTCAACCATAATTTTATGAAGCTACAAGAATACTTTTTGTGTGCAAAAGAAAAAAAAGAACGACTTTATTCAACAATTCGTCTCCTCCGCGTCACCCTCTAATGCCAATATGGAGAGTATCCACTGAACATAAACCGTGTATGCTGTTCTGTGTCAGCTGCGTCACGCGGATACGTTGTTTTCGTTCAGATCTGAACGAAAACAACGTCTACTTGGGTCAGAGAGCTCTCAGATTTCATCCAAAAATATCTTAATTTGTGTTCTGAAGACGAACGGTGGTCTTACGGATTTGGAACGACATGAGGGTGAGTAATTAATGACAGAATTTTCATTTTTGGGTGAACTATCCCTTTAAGAACTTCAAAAGAGAGGAACATTTCCCCTAATAAATTTTGGCCTGTTTCTCATAAAAAGCTATTTTTTGCCTTCAGAAGGCTTGGAATATTGCCCATGTGTTCCATAGACCACTTTCAAGGTGCATTCGTCCCTTTTCTCTAGGGGCATTTTGAAGTCCTTTGGTGTTCCAACAGAACCAAATTCATGCAGGTTTGGAGCAACATGAGAGTTTTTAAATGATTTTCATTTTTGCGTGAACTGTTCCTTTAAGGAAGTAGCTCTCTGTTATATTCATGCAACAAGACATGACGTATATATGTTTTTATCTTACTTAAGTGCTATATTTAGTTTTTTCATCAGCAAGAGTCTTAGTTAAATCAGAATACCCTTGACCCTAATATTTAGATAGTAAAATTTCAGTCAAGGCCCCACATTACAGAACTGCTGTAGCATGTTTCACTTTCACACAAAACAGCTTGGTGCAGTTCCCCCGAACTAGTAGCATGGAGGAGCAGGGTTGCAGCCCATTGGCTGATGAGGCGCTTTTGGTTTGTGTTTTTTCTAAAATCGGATGAAGCCACAGGAGCACGTGGTAAGGGCTTCCGCTAGCTCGGTTTTGCGCTATTTTTTAACATGACTGAAAATCAATCAAGCAAGGTCCCACAGGGATAGACGGCAGCATGGTGCAGAGCTAAACAACCTGTAGATGTAACATACAATTTCACTGTTCTTAGATGCTCAGTGAACTTTAATTTTTTTTACTATTCTTCTGTTAAACAAGCACAAAACTGTAGGTCCTTGACTTTCTTCAACCAGGCAGCAAATATCTGACTTTTTAGTATTTAGTATTTTTTTCTTTTGAAATAAATTCATTCTTTCTTTTGAAAGAAATTTGAAAGAAATTGAAATTTGTTCAGCAAGGATGCATTCAATTAATCAAAAGTTACAGTAAAGATATTTATAATGTTACAAAAGATTTGTATAAGATTTCTAACTGTTTTTTAACTTTAGATTCTTAAAATTCTGAAAAAGTATTAGTTTCCACAAAAATATTAAGCAGCACAGCTGTTATCAACATTAATAATAAAAATGTTTCTTGAGCAGCAAATCAGCATATTAGAATGATTTCTGAAGGATCATTTGACACTGGAAACTGTCACAGGAGTAAATAAAATTTCAAAAATACTTGCAAATTGATATACATTTCATCAAATAAATGCGGCTTTAGTGAGTATTAAAAAATCTATCCAAAACCATATGTGGTTTGAAATCCACGTCAAATCAGAATATTATTCAGTGCATCTCAGTGGTCAGATCACATTCCAGGTAGTTTTTCCATTGTTCCAGAATAAAATAATGTAACAAAATACAAAGCAAATGTAACAAAATACAAAATGCATTATATATATTTAGGAGCTGTATCCAAATTCATGCAATTTCAATCACTTCTCCTGGGATATACAGGGATAATTTATATAGTGAATAAATTGACTTTAGCCAAAAAACAAAAATAATTTCCATGTATCCATCTCTTTCCACGCCAACAGTGACTTTCAGATGTTCAGACACACCTAGACACCGATGTAGATGCACTATATGTATATTGACTTACTCTGGTAAGTGGAAGTTGATCTCCTGATAATTTGAATTTTAAATATACTTCAAAATGTGTATCACTTCTGCTGTGCAAATTTAAATGTGCTCCCAACATTTCTCCTTTTATGAGGCCGAGTTAAACACCTGCTAATGAAATGAGGAAGTGAAGAGCTCTCTCTTACTCACTAACTCCAAAATAAGTGAAGAGGAAATCTGGTCAAGGTATAAGACTGAGGTGGGGGTGGACTGCGTGTTTGTGTGTCTGTCAGGGTGAACCGCTGTATGTGATGCTTTAATTTTTGACTCGGCTGAGTCACGTCCTGACACGAACACAAAGCCAAAATGATATATGACAGTATATTGCTGTTAATCATTGTGCCAAAATGTGAGGGGAGAAACCCGTAGTTTCCCAAACAAGAGTGATGTTGATCTCGTAAAAGGGGGCGTTTTCGTCGTGGGAGAATGCTCTCGCCCTCAATTGCTTTCAAAACTCTCCCACGCGTTTCTGATTTCCAAAAATGAGAAGCTGTCTTTGCTTTTTTTTTTTTTTAAACAACAATGGATGGTGATGGCTAATATTAGATGTATGACTTCTGATGTGGTGTATGCGACATGTCTTCATGCCTCCCACATTAGATACTGCATGTAAAAATGTCAACGCTGGCTAAAAACTGCAGTTCTTCCTTCCTCCAATGAGGTCTGATCAAATGTCTCCTGTCTGGTAGCGATTGGGAAGTGAGGCCATTACAGTCGGTTTGCGCTTGCATAAGTAACTGTTCTAGAGCCTGGGGGGCAAAAGCGAAAGGGCAGATATAGGAATGAAGTTTGGGATGATAGATACACAGGAATATCCAAAAGCGTGTGTGGGCATATCAGTAATAATGGTTTGATGTTGTTTGCAAAGGAGAACAATGACTGGTATAATGCAGCTGAAGGGAGTCGACTGAACCTTCAATGTGTCTGTTAACCGCAAAAATGTATGCCGAGAAATCTGTCATGCAGAGCCTTGTTAATATGTTCCTGCACATTAATTTACATTTATGTCTCATAGAAAAGCAGGGAAAATATAAGACGTCATAAGCATGCTGGAACTTTTTTTTTTTTTTTTTTTTGTGATGAATAAATTGACTCAAAGGCCAGAAAAAGACACATTGCATTGTCTCTACAAAGTAGGTGAGACAGACATTGAAGTGTTCTCCCCAGAGAAAGTCTCATCATTTATCAGTTTCATTGCGATTTAGTTTCTTCCAAAGAATGGAACTGTGATATGGTGACTGTCAGGAATGCTTTTTCACCATTAGATAATGAACCGTGTAATAAGGATGAGGTGTAGGCTTGTTAAAACCTTAAAAGATTCAGTTTACAACCAAAGGTTCAGATTTTTCTTTTTAAATGAACTTTTATTCAGAAAAGATGCATTAAATTGATTTTCTTTTTTATAAATGCTTTAAATAAATGCTGTTCTTTTGAATGTTCGATTCATCAGATCCTGAAAAAATGTCTGTTTCCACAAATATTAAGCAACAAAACTGTTTTCAACATTGATGATAACAAGAAATGTTTGAGCATCAAATCTGCACATTAGAATGATTTCTGAAGCATCATTTGACATTAACATTTTTAAAATCTTAACCCTCTGGCCCTCTTCGTTTAGGAGTCACACTTGCCTTTAGATATATTGCCTTTTTGCATTTAGATATATATCTAGACATTCTAAAAGATTAGATGAGGTGAGGCACGAGCCGCACAGGGACCAGCTCTGCAGTCACCAACCCTAAATTGTCTTACCAGCTAATTTCTCTGTGTGTGTGTGTGCGCGCATGTGTGGGTGTCTATTTTGCACTCCTGATATTCCAGACAGTCACCCCTTGATTGCTGCACACTTTTTTTCTGACCAGTGACTGATTTGTAGTTTGTACCACCAAAAGATTCACTGACTTTTCAAATTTTTTCGTATTTCCCATTCATTTCCTATGTCTGTCATTTTTGACCACGAAGAAGTCGTGTGACTATTTTTTTTTTTTGACCCTTTAACATATCCGAGTCATGATTTTTGTGTGTGTTCATATTGCTAATGTGACAGAAGTCACCAAGTGTCATCTCATTCTGATGAAGCTACGATTTTTAAAATTTCAAAATAACATTTAAAGAAGAGGGCCAGAGGGTTTTAAAAAAAGAAAAAAAAAAGAACAGTTCAGTTCAATTGTAATTTTCAAAATACTAGTACTAATATAGATTCAACAACACTGAAATGGGGGAATTTCTTTATTTGCTACTGTATTTGGATGGTTGCTTTGCGCTTTCTATGTTGATTGTTTTTTTTGCAATCGAGTGTCAATCTGTCCAAGAGCTGATGACCCAGGTTACGTTCCTCTGTTGTTTTCTCTCTCTGTGTGTTTTTTATTGTTGGTCTATATAGTTCACACCAAAATGTAATTCAGTCAAAATTTATGCACCCTCATGTCATTACAAACTTGAATGACTTTCCTCTGTGGAACACAAAATAAGATATTTTGAATAACTTGCACCAAACAGTTTTGGTGGCCATTGACCTCCATTGTATGGAGGAAAAAAAACAAAACACACACAGACATAGTCATCTTTTTAAGATGCATACAGAGCAATGTTCTCAAAGATGTTAATTACATTAATAAACCCATGAACATATGAATCTAGTAAAAAAACTAGCAGTGACCATTCATAAGTGCTTGCACATTTAAGTGTTCACTTGATTTCAGGATATTTGTGCCTTCAAACTGTCTTATGTATAGCCTATATCAGCGTTTTATCTTCCATCTGCAGCTCTGCTCTCGCTATTCATAATATTCGACCATTAATCACTGTGCTGCCTGCAATCTGTGATCCAGGTGCACAGTTGATTCACATGCTTGTGTGCTCCAGGCATCAGATATTCAGAAGACTATCAGCTCAGTTCAGCACTAGTGGAGACGAACTGTCCTCTGCGCTTTTGCTTCAGTCATGTGCTGTGGCATCCTCACAGCCACTATCCACACGGTTCAAAAAAAGATATGGTTTATTTCGCCTCTCTGAAACTAGGCAGTGTGCGACTGCACACAGAAACATGATGCTTGCCACAGGAAACAAATGTGTCGTTATGGTGGCGCACAGCTGCAAGTCAATCTTGCATGAATTGTTTTATTGTTGACATTGTAGAGAAGATATTTAAAGATAATACATGCGTTGGTAAGTAATTCCACAATTGTGGAAACAATCATTGTAATTAAAAAAAAATATACATTTTTAAGTGTCAGTGGCAGTTTAATAACATGTTTTTTGTACATTGTATGAATCTGTTGTAGCAAGAAGTTCATTTTGCATTTAAATAAACTATAATCAACATTTGAGCAAACAAGTCAGCATGAAAACCGTAGAAAACATGTAGGGTGGTATGGCATAGAATTACACTTTAAATTAATTGTATTGTTCTTTAATATACCAGTTTAGTTGACAAAACATCTGACAAAAATGCCAAAAAAGCTATTTTGAAACTTGTAAGTTAAAGTTTTTATGATTGTCTTAATTTCTTCATTTTCAATGGTTAAACCATCAGACTTTAATTTTGCCGCAAGGAGCCACTAAAACTTCTCTTTATTGACAGCAGTTGGTTTACAAGCACTTCTCATTATAAGTTTGGTTGCATAGCTGCATTGCCAAATGCAACCGAGTCCCACTGAGACACAAAATAGATTTCATCACAGCCTTGATTTTATTTGTATCATCACAACATTTATTTTGATTAATCGTGCAGTCCTAATTATTTGACTTATAGTGTTCAGTGTTATATTTTATTTGTGTAAAAAAAAAAAAAATCACTCACTTTAGACCATAAACCTGCATGAAGGAAGTAAATCAGATCATGACGATCCATTTTCCATGGATGAATGGACACATTTATCTTTGAGCATGCGATAAGTTTTTTTTTTTTTTTTTTTTTATCTGATGTGCTGTCAATGCTATGGGTGTGAAAGGAATGTCGAAACCGCATCTAAAATGTTATTCTCTCGTATTCTCGTCTCATAGAGGCCTCTGCAGGAATGGAGAACGGAGGCTCAATGAACTTGCAAGACTACGGGGATGCGTTGTGGGAAAATGCCGAGAAGAACCGGTACATCTTGTGCCGTTTCGTCAACCCCAACAAGCTGACCTCATATCTGCGCCAATGCAAGGTCATCGACGAACAAGACGAAGATGAGGTGCTCAACTCTCGCCTGCTGGAGTCCAAAGTCAACCGAGCAGGTATTATTCAGTGTTTTCCTGTCCGCTTAAGCGTATACCGTAGCATTGTTTATGATATGATACGCATCCGCCCAAGGTTGGTTTTGCTCTCCAAATCGTATTGCTGGGACATCAACATTCATAGATGCCGGTGACAGAAAATACTAAACACCGTGGAATATGGAAATGCAAATTCAGTGCTGAAAACATTTACATGCAAATCACATCATCAATCAGTTACTCGGTCACCCCATCATTCACTGTGTTTTTCCAGTGGTGTAATGTGATGATGAATGGACGCTTTTAATCCTGTGAACTGCCACTGTAGTTTTTCTTTCCCAAAGACTCCTTCCTGAACCACTGTGTCATTTTTCAACTTCCGAATGGCCACAGGCAAAAAGGATTTCGCCCGAGCAGCTTGCTAAAGTCTGCACTGTTTGTTTGTCACAAAGCAGCAAATAAAAATGCTTGTTTACCACGGCTGGGATTTTCACAGCCCCCTAATGATTCTCTTTTCCCTCTGGGACTGGCAGTTTGGCACGTAATAAAGAAGATCTTTCAAGTACTTTTTTGTGCCACGGCTTTCGCTAGTGACTTAAAATACAATGCACTGCTTTCATCAAAGACAAATCTGGACATTCCTGCTAAAGCAGCACTACAGAGTTAAATCAAACGCAATGCGATGAGCAATTTGTCTGTCCACACCAGACACAACACTTCCATGAGATGCTACAAAATCAATCACAAATCACAGCCAATTGGAAGATCGTGTGGGCGGAGCTCTCTCTGCAAGCCTGCTGCAGTTTTACGCTTGCAGCAAAGTAGATAAATACATAAATAAATAAAAAATTATTAACATTATTCAAAGTACATACTCAGTGACTGGTACAGTGTTTGTCATGGAATACGCTTGTTTTCAGTTTAAATGTTCTTCTTTCCTTTGTTTTCAAGATCTGAGGATAATTTTCAATTGTTTCTTTCATGATGGATGTTAAATTCAAAGTGATCTTAAAATTATAATAATATTATACCTAACACAGTCAGTACTTGAGCTGTCAGCTATGTACAGGATGGTCGACCTGTGCAACTTCACCCCCTAAGCAATAAGACTGATTGAATAATATCATTTGGATAAGCATGTTTGCAGGACCCTGACAGTCTGAGAACCTTATTTTATCTAGCCTAGAAATGATTTGATATTACAGTTAATTTCATGAACAAAATTTCATAGTTTTATTTATTTCATCAACAATAATGGAAAAAATAATATAATATATTTTTTAGATTGCCTGTTCTTTTCATTTTATCCATTTATTTTTCATGCATGTTTAAAAAGATAGTTCACCCAAAAGTGAAAATGCTGTTAATGCTGTTAATTTGTCTTACCATCTAAGATGTAGGTGACTTATTTTCTTCAGCAGAACGGATGAATCGTTTACAATAAGATCACTATAACATGCATCAAGAAAATAAATTCCCAAAGTAAATTTCCATTTCATTCCAACTTTAATATTTCAAATATATTAAGAAATATATATGTGATCTTGGACCACAAAACCAGTCTTAAGTCGCTGGGGTATATTTGTAGCAATAGCCAAAAATACATTGTATGGGTCAAAATGATTGATTTTTCTTTTATGGAAAAAAAAATAATTTTGTAAATTTCCTACTGTAAATATATCAAAACTTAATTTTTGATTATTATTATGGATTGCTAAGAACTTAATTTGGACAACTTTAAAGGTGTTTTTCTCAATATTTAGATTTTATTGCACCCTCAGATTCCAGATATTCAAATAGTTGTATCTTGGGCAAATATTGTCCTATCCTAGCTTTCAGATGATGTATAAGCCTCAATTTCGAAAAATTGACCCTTGTGACTGGTTTTGTGGTCTACGATATGGGTGATTCTATAATTACAGGTACATTTGGTGTCCAAAGTCATTATTTGTTTCTGCTATTTTCATTTCAAATAGTTGGCAATACTGGCAATAACAGTATAATATTTTCTGTAAAAAGTGTCATATAGCTAAAAATCATGATTTCAAGAGTCATGATGCAGTGGTTATGTTTCAGGTCGGTTGTTGGATATCCTGCACACAAAGGGAGAGCGAGGTTATGTGGTTTTTCTAGAGAGTCTAGAGTTGTACTACCCTGGCCTCTACAAACTCGTCACGGGGAAGGAGCCTACACGCAGATGTTCCACTATAGTCGGTGAGCCAATTTAAATTAAAATGCTACCCATATAAATGACCTACGACCATGCCTTAAAAATATTTGTTGCCTTCCACCTGCTTCCCCTCTGGGATGAGCATCTGCCATAAATCCCCTTTCAGATTTGCGCAGTAGCCTTATAAACAATTACTGTGGTGCTACTATGGTACACTAATGGTATCAGGTGGTAATAAATAATTACTATAAATATATATCATGATATTTGCATGACACTTCGAGAATACCATGGTACTTTTTTGTGCAGTAGTGTGATAACTACATGCATAAATACAGTTTAATTGACTGTAGTTAGTTTTTTCCTGTAGTGGAAGAGGGCCAGGAAGGGCTAATCCAGTTTTTAATGAATGAAGTCATAAAGCTTCAGCAGCAGTCCAAGGCTAAAGACGTGCAGCGGGTGGACATCATCACCAAATGCCGCACATTAGAAGATGAGCACAAGAAGCTACGACTGGCCAACAAGGAGCTGCAGACTTTCCAGGAACGCTACAATAAGATGAAAGAAGAGCGTAATAACTATAATGATGAACTTATGAAGGTTAAGGATGACAACTATCAGCTGGCTATGCGATATGCCCAGCTCAGCGAGGAGAAGAATATGGCCGTGATGAGGAGCCGAGACCTTCAGCTAGAGGTCAGAGGGCTTCAGCAAGCATTGCAGGATGAATCGAGTTGATTTTTGTCTTTAGAAATCTTGGAGTGATTTGACTATGAATCAAAGAATGATTTGACTATGTTGGATACAAATGCTGACTGTTGTCTCTCCATGTCCTCTAGATTGACCAACTAAAGCACAAGTTGAACAAGGTGGAGGAAGAGTGCAAAATGGAAAGGAGGCAATCCCTGAAATTGAAGAATGACATTGAGAACCGACCTCGGAAAGAGCAGATATTTGAGTTGGAGCGAGAGAATGAGGTCTTGAAGATCAAACTCCAGGAGTTGCAGTCCATCATACAGGTGAAGACGCTTTTGGGATCACAGTAAATAGAAAACAGTTGGGAAAGGTTGCTCAAAGTCAGAGATTTCAAAGTTTTTGTATGCTTGTTTTGTTTCTTTGTATGCACAGCCCGGGCCTCTACCTGATTCAGACAAGGCCATCTTGGATATCCTGGAGCATGACCGACAGGAGGCTCTAGAGGATCGTCAGGAGCTAGTCAACAGACTCTATAACCTACACGAAGAGGTCCGACAGGCCGAGGAGTTCCGTGACAAGGTTAGGATCAGCCTTATACTGAAATAATCATTTCAGCTTCAAGCTCCTTTTCAAACAATGCATAGCACATACAAGTGTTGGGTAAATACACTATTCTTCATTATTAATGAAAACTCACAAAGAAAACTTGTAGAAATTGTCAAATATGTAAATGAAATACATCACCACTCATATGTTTGGGGGTCAGTAAGTCTTTTTTATTTGTTTGCTTGTTTTACTTTACAATACATACATTTTTAGATACTTGTATTCAGCAAGGACGTATTAAATTGATCAAAAGTGACAGTAAAATATTGTTTCAAATACACACTTTTCTTTTTAAACTGTATATTCATCAAAAGAAATGTATCACGGTTTCCACTAAACTACACACACCTGTTTTCAACATTGATATTAATAAGAAATGTATGTTGAGCAGCAAATCAGTATATTAGAATGGTTTCTGAAGGATCATATGACACTGAAGTAATGATGCTGAAAATTCAGCCTTTTCTTTCACAAGAATGAACTACATTTGACCATATATTCAAATAAAAACCAGTTATTTTAAATTGATTAATAATATTGTAAATAATATTGACTATTGCTATTTTTACTGTACTTTTAATTAAATGCATGCAGACTTGTTGAGCAATAGACAATTGTATCAACAATATATAAAAAAAAATCTTACTGACCCAAACTTTTGAACTGTAGTGTGTTTTATAGTGATGTATCTTTTTTTAACTATGCTTTCCTATTCTTGCTATGAAAATAGCCTTTGACATGGCGTTAAAAAAGAGGAACGACTTTGTATCTGTATTCAATGAAATAATATAAGTAGGCTTTATTCTTATGCGAGCTAGATGCATTGCAACCTTATCTGCAATCAATGCAATGGATTTTTGCTAAAAAATGAGTCATCTTATAAGGCAGCATAACTTTGCTGCTTGCTATTTGAAACACTGTAAGTCCACCGACTGTATAGTGCCTGAAATGGCTGTCTAGGTAGACAGCTCACTTTTGGCAGATGACCTTAAGCGTCAGGTCGTGTTGGTCAATTTGGTCTTATCCCGAATTATCAAATGCCCTCATAATGAACATGCCAAATGTGATATTACATTGGCCTCACGGGGGATTAAGCGTATTTAAAATGGTCTCAGCATGAGAGTTTTTAGTTGACGGCTAGAAATAATGAAGTGTAAGCAAAGGTTTTTTCTCTGGTCACACATGAACGAGAAGTGACAGAGGCTGATGAGGACTGGCTGCTCTAAGGGGCTCCTTCTGCAATGTGCTGCAGATCTAATTAGAAGCGCATCTGAAGTGATGTGTGAAAAGTGTCAGAATTCGGGCTAAGACAGGAAGGGAGGGGGAGGGTTGGTGGCAGTGACTTCTTATCGCACTCAGCCCTCTTTTGGAGCTTTTCAAATGTTCTTCTACTTGCATAAAATGTGCATTTTAGAGTGTTGGAGGCCTACTTCAGCCACAAAAGAAAAAAAGAACATTTGAGTTAGTCTTGTATAGCTTACCAGCGTCTCTCTTAACACTACAACCAAGTTTAATGTGTGCTGAGTGCTTGTTAAAGCCAGACATCCCACTTTCCCAAATATATGTTAGTGTTTGTTTATTTATTGACATGGAAAGTAATCCTTGTTTGAAAGTGTTGGTGGGCTATGGAAATTTCTGTCACAACAAAATGGAAATTTATGCTGTAGCAGAGCATTTTTCTCTGTAAATGATCAAGCTTTGTCTCTTCGACATGCAGTCAGCAATGTTTGAGTTGCATGAAACTGTTTAGTGTGCAATGATGGTCTGAGGGGTAAGTATTAATAATCTGCTAAAAAGAAATCCTACGAACTGTTGCTTTTGAATTTTCTAACATTAAGGTTTCCTCTCAGGGTCATGTGATTCAATTTTGAATGATGCCATTTTGCTCTTTATTCTATTGATGGGTTTATATGAGAAATGTTTAATATTTTTTAATTTTTTTTATTTTTATTATTATGTTTATTGGGTTTTTCAAGTTAAACACAACATACAAGATACAGAATAATCCAAATATATAATTCCCATATAGACTACCCTATAACATACCCCAGACCTCCATCCCATAGTGCCACAAATAAACCATAAATAAAATCAAACAAGAAAACAGAGATAATTAGATGGTATCTAGTCATTCTGTCCTGTTATGCCCAAATAAGAAAGGAAACTACCCCAGAATTTGACAAACAAATCTTGCCTTTTTTTCAAACGAAATGAAATTTTTTCCAAAGGTATATAAGATGATACTTCTTTGATCCACATAGAAGTAGAAGGTGGTTTGGAATCTTTCCATCTCAAAGTTATACATTTTATGGCCGCTAAGAGGGCAAGCCTAACAAATCTCAAATTAAGCCCTTGTTGATCGAGTAATGTGATGTCCCCTAAAAGAGTAAGTCTAGGCTCTCTAGGCACATTAGTGCCAACAACTGTGGCAATTATATCTAAGACCTCTTTCCAATATACTTCCAAGTCAGGACAAGACCACAGCATATGTAGGAGAGTCCCTCTATCTGCTTTACATCTAGGACAAAGCTCTGAATAGGAGCTTTTAAAGGAGTGCAGTCTAACTGGGGTATAATAAACTCTATGTATCACATTAAGTTGAATCAGTTTATGACGAGTATTGATAGAGTGTCTGAGCATCCTTACATATTGTTTCCCATTCATCATCAGTGAATGAGCACTCCAAGTCTTTTTCCCACTTAGATTTGACATCACAGATATTACCAGCCAACTGCAACAATTTGCCATAGAAAAATGAAATAAGACACTTAGGACCTTTTTTCTCAGACAAGATAGCCTCAAGAGGTGAAAAAGGGAGCTTGGATAAACGGCCACCTTGCTGGGTCTGAATGTAATGTCTAGAAATGTTTAATCTAATAATGCACAGTACCTGGAAGAGAAGGAGGACCTTGAATTGAAGTGCTCCACTTTGGTGAAGGACTGCGAAATGTACAAGAACCGCATGAATACGGTCATGGTGCAGCTGGAAGAGGTTGAACGTGAGCGGGACCAGGTTGAGTACTAATGTTCCTACTGATGGCTTTGGATTTGTTCATTTCCTGTTACTTAAAAGGGCTATCGATATAGTATAGTTTTCTCTGTCCCACAGGCTTTCAAGTCAAGAGATGATGCTCAACACCTCGTGTCTCAATCTCTGATTGACAAAGACAAGTACCGCAAGCAAATAAGGGAGTTGGAAGAGAGGAGCGATGAACTTCAAATTGAAATCGTACGCAAAGAAGCCAAGATAGTCAACCTAGAGTGCAAACTGAGACGGATGGCCAAAGAAAATGGTTTGGATCAGGTGAGAAATGATTTAGTGTTTTTTTTTTTTTTTCTTGAAACTAGAAGGACTTTGTTTATACTATTTTATCAGCATATCAGTTATTGGCTAATTGGCTGTTATTTTTTTCTTATTTTATCATGATATTTCCCCCTCAGAGTCTGCCACGAGACATTACTCCACTAATTATAGCTCGTCACTTTGGGCAACCTGATGGAAATACAGGAGGTCCTTCGGAGGACTCTGGAGAAGACACTGTTGATGATCAAGAGCCTAAGCTCCAACGCAGATGTAACCTTAAGGGCAGAGTGAGTACAAACTTGAAGCTATGTCTTTAAATCTCTCATTGTACATATTTGTTCAATAATATTTCTGCATCCTAATGCCTGTCATTCTCATTTATTAGATTAACAGACCAAAATCTCCAGCCACTGGCCCCAAAAGTCCTCAGTTCCAAGGTAAAATGTTTTTAAAGAGCTTTGACGGTGCTGCGTGTGAACTTGCAGGTAATATGTAGTTATCATATGGTATTGTTCACCGAATATTTTCAAAGGAATTTCCTGTAATCTTGGTTTCCTTTTACACTATATAGTCATGCCTTTCACAAATGGAGATCTGTCAGAACCTGCAGCCACTGACAACACAAGTCTTAACAGTACCAGTGCAGTGATTTCTCCTGCAGAGATCTGCTATAAAAATGTAGGCTTTAATGCATTTTCATCTAATATGTATATCTCTCCAAGTAGCTTTAATTTGAAGGCAAATGGTGTGTATGTGCTTGTCTCTTCAGCTGCGATGCCGTAATGACAGTATCTTGTCCACCGTGCCTGAGCCTCCAGACCAGAACTCCATTGTCAGGAGAAGCAAGGAGAACCCAAACTCTCAATACAAATGGTAATTAAAATCAGAGCTCTATGTAACATACACACTGATCAAAAGAAAAGAATAGACTTTCTATTATTAATGATATGTTTACCATATTCCGTAGTAACCCTTGTTTAACAGCAGTATTTAGAGTAAGACCATGTTAAAACATAAATTATTGCTAAACATTTAAAATATATTTATTTAGTTCTTGCCTTAAATAGTTTAAAACTATTGCTTTAAATAGTCTTAGATGCTGACTTGAATAAATCAATAAAAGAAACAATGTAAACTACATAAATATACGTAAATATAATAAATATATGTAAATTATTATTATTTTACCTTACATACTATACACATTCAATTAAAAATGTTCATACCTAATAATTTATATATTATTTTCAGTGTAAACCAACAGTACCTGTTAAGGATGAGTTTTTGTAAAACCATGGATAGTTCCTAATTATCATGGTTAGTTCAATGTGTCTGATTTGTATAACTCAAACTATGAAATTTGTTTTTAAAACTAGTTGTCTAACAGTATTTTGAACTGGTGTAGTTGTAACAAAAAGTGAAATGGATATTGTTAGTTATTTATGGATGCATTTCCAGAAAAATACCAGTTAGTAGCTTTAGTAAAGTGAATAGTGAATTGTTGCTGGCATTGTAGAGTGAAGTTCATATGCTGTATCTTTCTTTCAGTGTTCCCATTTCAGACACTGCAGATACTGACAGTGGAGACAATGCCGACATGGGTATGAGCATGCATAAATCATTTATTCCACCCACTCACCGCTGAATGATACTCTTAAGTGGCTCACCTTTGTAAAAATGTCTCTTTCTTTACTGTAGATGACCATGACTTAGACTTTTCCTCCTACGGGCCTTCATCCATCCATTCATCTTCATCTTCCCACCAGTCTGAGACAATGGACTCGTATGATCTGGAACAAGTCAATAACATCTTCAGGAAATTCTCTTTGGAGAGGTATTTTGATGTCTACTTATAATCATAGTGTTATTTATAATCATTCTAGGTGGTGAATCAACTTTCCATTTTGGCGACCTTGAGAAATAAATCTTGTCTCTGTCAACTCAATTTGTACATCTATATTATCACTCCGCTTTGATCTGTGCATGTGCGCTTTTTCTTTCTCCAGACCGTTTCGTCCTTCATTGACATCGGTCCCTCCGCAAAACACATTGCGGCCAGTGCAGAGCCTTTTTCTCTCTGGAGAAAACCTTCTATCGGACATCACTCTGATTGGTGGAAATGATAGCGGCATCTTTGTGTCCTCTGTCCAGTCTGGTTCTGAAACAGACCAGGCCGGAGTTAAAGTCGGACATCATCTTTTAATGGTGGGATTGAACTCCTGCATATTCCCCACAATCAAAATAAAAAAAATTGAAAAACTTTTGTAGTAGTAGTAATATTTTCCCATTTGGTTTAATTTATCCCCTAGTTGGAAGGCTATGTTCGTGGAGAAGCTCAGAGTGTGACTTTGGACACCTGCACCAAAGAGGAAGCTCACTGGACCCTGCAGAGATGCACCGGACAAGTGCATCTCCATTACAAGTCTAACTATGATGGTGAGCTCAGACCTCTCTTAAAAAGAGGATGCTTTTTTTTGAAGAGTTCAATGTGCACAGTGGAGGTTAAAAGGTCCAATAGGGAGGAACCTAATAACATATTCATACTCTAAACAAAAGACAAGATTTTGGTCTTTTAGCCCACAGCTGTGTCTGAATCAAATGTGCTCCTGTTTCCATCACACACCATCTTATTCAGTGTTGTGTTAAGTTGCATCCACATCAAACTGTTCTCAGGGTCACTTCTCAGCACCTCAGTTGCTCTTGTGCTCTTTATTGGGTCCCTGTTTTGACCCTGCTTTCTTGTTTCCAGGCTACAGGCGGCTGCTGAAGGACATTGAAGATGGCACAGTGGTATCCGGAGATTCTTTCTACATCCGTCTCAATCTGAACATCTCCAGCCAGTCAGACAACTGCTCACTAAATGTACGATGTGACGAGGTGCTCCATGTTCTGGACACCATGCACCAGGGCAAATGTGAGTGGCTGTGCGCCCACGTTGACCCTTTCACCAACAAAGACACAGAGAGAGGCACCATACCGAGCTACTCCAGGTGAGGACACTGAAAACTGAATGACCATAATAGGGTCTGTTTCATAACGAGTGTGAACATTGTCTATTGCCTGCTGCAGATTGTCTGTCAGTGCGTAGGTGAGTGTGTGGGCGTGCATTTTTATGTCTGTTGACTGACGAGATGCTGTAAAGTGAACTTAGCTGTCATCTCCTCCCCAGAGCCCAGCAGCTCCTCTTGGTGAAGATTCAGAAGCTGATGTGTCGAGGTCGAGAGGAAGTTGAAACTCTGCGAGGACTCCGGGTCAGTTCCTTCTGGATTATTGGAGAAATGTGCCCACTTTTTTCTTTTATGTTTGTTGATGAGTCAGAACCGACGAGACATAATTTGAATGCCAATTAATGTGACCGTATTCAACACTTTTTGTCACTTCAAAGGAATAGTTCAGCCAAATATGAAGATTTTCTCATCATTTACTCACCCTCATGTCGTTCCAAACCTGTATGACTGATTTTCTTCTGTGCATCATAACTGTTTTTGTCCATCTAATGAAAAGTCCATCTTTTATGTACTGGGCAGCTGTGGATCAGCTGTGTGCATTTAAAATGTCAGTCAACACCTATTGAAGCAAAACTTCTGCGCATTTAAGACTTATTAAAGGGGACCTATTCTGTCCCTTTTTACAAGATGTGTTATAAGTCTCAGGTGTCTCCAGAATGTGTCTGTGAAGTGTCAGTTCAAAGTACCCCACAGATAATTTATTATATCATTTTAAAAATGCCTATTTTGAGTGGAAGTAGAAACACGCTCTTTAAATGCAAATGACCTGCTGCTTCCTGCCCCCTTTTCCAGAATAGGGCTGTGCCTTTACAGCTGTATCTCAGATGTCTGCTAAAAACATCTGTTTGGTTTTGATTATCATGTCTATCACACTGAAATCATGCATTTTAAACCATATTAGTTTAAACTTCTGATAGATGTTTTTTTTTTTTTTGGAGCGCACACTAGGGGTGTGCAAGATATATTGTCTGCGATTAATATCGTAATTTTTGTTTTAACGATGTGTGATTTTCACATTATCGAGTATTTTGCGAAAAAAACATTCAAAACACCCCTACAGAGTTCTCATTATTTATGCATTTGTAATTGCAGGTTAAATGCATTCATGTCCTGCATTAAACAGTGTGTAAATACATCTAAATGCCACTTCAGATGCAGCTTCTGTGTTTCCTCTGCATTACAAAGATGAATTTAGTTGATACTGATTTAATTTGCTTGGTAACAGCCCAAATGTCTTTTTATTCTAATTCACTGATTAAATGTAATTATTTGACTCAAAAGATAATGCACACTTTTAGAAAAATGGCTTTATAAAGGTAAAAATGCCCATAAGAGGTAAAAATCAATTTAAACTTATTGGAAAAGATTAATTTCTATCAGTGTGATCTGACCACACCACACAAAATATACCAGCACAATAACACGCTCAGAAAAATATCGTCTAATTATCGTTATCGATAAAATCCAAGAAAATATTGAGAGAATTTTTTGTCAATATCGCACACCCCTTGCACATACAAGTTTTCTTTCATGTCTTATTGCGCTTAAACTGTCAAATACACACAAGTTTATGTTCAAAACACACAAGTTATAAAAACAGTCAGCTATGTCTGTGAAGGTAAACAGCTAGGAAAGAAATCACATGTTTATATTAGATCTGTGACAGCAGCGTAATATACAGTACTTATACTGCAGTCTATGCTGTTAATATAATCCAAACAATAAAATAAAAATAGAAAATCATTCACTGCTCTGGAAATAATAACTTCTATAGCTGTAATGAGACATTTCTTACCCGAATGCTTCTTTTAAATGCTCTAGCATGAAGATAAATATGATGGATTGTGTGTGCGGCTCACTCAGGGCAGGATCTCTGCTAATACGACAGTGTCCGTCAACAGTCGTGGCTTGTAAAATGTGACGTCACACTGTACAGATTCTGCGAACGACTTATTCTGAGACGCTGCTTATGACTTATGGGGATTAAAAAAAAAAAGGAGCGGGTGAATTTTTAATCATTATAGGGTGGTTGTGTACACACACTGCCAACACACATTTATGTTAAAACAACATGTAAAAGTTTGCATAATAGGTGCCCTTTAATGCAAATTACCTCTGTTTTGATTGGTTACTCTCCACATTAAAGTAGTTCACACTGTTGTTCATCAGGGTTGCTGAATACAGTGTAGGTGTCGTGTGTATAGTCATATGTAAGTTAATTCATAGTCATGATGTCATTCCCTTAATGATTTTTGAATAACACATTTCTCATAAATTGCCCAGGGCTGCGTTTCCCAAAAGCATTGTAAGCTTAAATTGATAATTTAGCTCTATTGGTTTCAATGGGTCTACGATGTAATTAAGCTTACAATGCTTTTGGGAAATGCAGCCCTGGTAGATATCACTTTCCATGAGTTCTTTTCTAATAAATTCTCTCACTTCCATTTGTGCTCACAGAACACTCTACAACCTGAGGAGCCCACACCATCTCAAGACCCCAAGTCTAGTCCACGTCTGTCCAGAGCCAGTGTCTTCATCTTTCAGTTAATACAGGTAACAGGTCCTCTTGAGTTTGCTCTCCCTGCCATAGTGCTGAAGTCTTACTGCAGATAGAAAAAGAGCAGAGTCTTGCTGAGATTAAAAGAGATCTCTGGTGTCAGTTTGTCAGCAGGGTGGATAACAAGTACAAGAGGATGAACAGCAGTGAGCGTGTCCGCATTGTCAATGGAGGAAATCCATCATCAGTTTCCAGACCAGGTTTTGAGACGCTGAGGCCTGAGGGTAAGACTGCCCACCCTCATCTTTACTTGTTTATTTTGAAGGAATCTTTGCAGCGGATGCCTTGTAGACAGGCTTTGTACTGTCATGAAAATGAAACCTGAAAATGTCAGGGAATTTGTAGTTTGTTTTCCAGAACCGAATAAATTAATACTTTATTAGCTCTTTTTAGTTATGCTCTAAATAGTTTTATCAGCCTCTTAGTGCACAATCCCCAGAAAACGATTGGTTAAAAGGAATGAGAAACCACTGCTTTCATATTCACAGTGCCGCTCGTGTCCATTTCTAGTGTTTATGCTGAATTATATTTGACATTTAGCAGAAAACTGCTTTCAGAACTGACCCGTGAACTGTTTCTGTTCTTTCAGACACATCTGACTCAGAGAGCGACTTAAACAAGAGCTTGAATCTGATCCCGTACAGTCTAGTGACTCCACATCAATGCCAGCGCAAAAGACCCGTCCTCTTCACCCCTAATGTCCTAGCCAAGACCATCGTCCAGAAGTTCCTTAATCTTGGAGGTGCTATGGAGTTCAATATATGCAAACCAGGTAAAAGTGGGTGGAGGAAGGTTGTAGCACACTGTGGTGATGATGATAGAGATATTGTTCTGAAAAAAAATCAGTAGCCACCATTATTAACTATAGGTCACATATATGATAAACTTATCTTGATAACAAGGTCTTTATTTTAATTTGTTCCATGACTTCAACTCTTACATCACTAGCAACAACCTACTCAGTCTATGTTTAGCTCAAGCTTTTGAATGCATGTAATAAACCTCAGATAAATCCAGTCATTATCAGTTATTAATGTCGAGTAGGTTAGGGATAGAGATTGATTGATTGATTGATTGATTTATGTGTTCTTTTACTTATATTTATCATTCTTTTTCTGTTTTTTATTTTTATTTTTTACACAATAACTGAATATTTTATCACTAACTTCTGA
Source organism: Barbus barbus (assembly GCF_936440315.1). Lineage (NCBI taxonomy): Eukaryota > Metazoa > Chordata > Actinopteri > Cypriniformes > Cyprinidae > Barbus > Barbus barbus. Next base: position 19,370,244 of record NC_136732.1, read on the forward strand.
AGTTGATCAGCCTGCTTTACAAGACTAAAATTGCATTAAATAATAAAAATCAAATAATTTATGCAAACAAGACATTAAAATAACAAGCTTCCTGTGAACAATGTAGTTTTCTGTAGAATGCAGTGGTGTAATGGAGTTTTATTTTAAAAACTCATCAGATGGCATAATTTAAACCCAACATTTAAGAACTGACAACTGATCAAGTAAAAAATTATGATTATTGGTTTAACCCATTATCGGGCTACCTATAACTGTCTTTAAAAAATAATCAAGTAACCAGGGTAATTTGATGACATTTGGTTTCAATAATGGTTCAAGAAGATCTGCACTTTTTTTTGCTATACTGCTGCTGATTCTGCAGAAGAAATGGTTTCAGCAAGGCACTATAGTTAGATTCATGAATGAAAGGATCCTTTTAGAAGATTCTTTAAATCATAAATCAGTCTGGATGAGTTAAAGTGCACTTAATTAGAATGTGAGACATAAGTGTAATGACTCGTTGTTCATATGCCACAGTGTGTATCTTTGACTACACACCCTTAGCAGAGTTTAATTTTTGCTTTAAATTGGGAGCTCTTTTTTCAGAATAATCATAAATGGAATCTTTAAGATACTGGAATTAATAATAGTAACTGAATCAGAACCACAATTTATAAAACCCTTACGATGCCCTCCCTAGATACAAGCAATGTTTTCCTTGACATGCCTACTTACAAGAATTATTAATTCATCTTTTTGCAGACATTGTGACAAAAGATGAATTCCTCATGAAACAGAAGATAGAGCCCATCATTTATTTCAAAGAAAAGCAGGCATGCACATATGAATGCATCACCCCAGAAAACATCGAAGCGGTTTCCTTCAAGGTACAGTAATAAATGTTATTTTCAGAAGAATTTAATAATAGCCAAATTATGTTTTTGCTTGTATGTGCTGTCATTTCCCTTTCCTAAAGACACCAATGGGATTGTCACACTACACCTTACACAGCCACGATACGCATTAACTGCTTTTCACCTGCCTAAAGGTCTCTCGCTGCTACTGGACACTCCAATTGATGCACATTTTAAAATTGACAATGCAGCCACCCTCTCCTTCTACACCTTTAAGCGTACCATTTGTCACTTTACCTTGAATATTTTTTCCTCTCTTTTATTCCATAATGGAGCGTGTGTCTTAAGCGTCGCACATGCCTTAACTTCACTCCGATTGATGCACGTGAGGAAACAGTGCAATTCTACATTTATTTACCTATTTCCCAACTTGCCTTATATTTTATTCCCCTATTTTAATCTGTAAAGGAGTGCACGTCCCATAGCACCTAAGCGTCGCCTCCCTCCAATCATTGTGCACTTTTTTTGCTATATTTTGCCCGTGAGACACATGCTCAGTTGAATGCTATTGAAGAGTACAATATAATAAAATTTACGGTACATTTTAGTATTTTGTTAACATACCCGCTCCGTCACTTTTACGCGTACGTGTTGGGAACAAGTGGCTTTGACTGAACATTGATACTGTTTTGTCTGTACCTTGATACAGTGGCCATTTATATGCATGCTTTTTTAGGGGAGTCACCCCTTAAAACGGATCATTTCAGATAGAGGGTCAGAATGTTCTTTTTTTCCTTCTTTTTTCCTTTTTTGTTTTTTAAGAAACTTCAGGGTTAATTGAACCTCAAGAGACATATTGCAATAAAAAAACATCTTTCTTGGGACCCTTTTAAAGTTGGATTAAGCAATGTTTCACACTTGTCATTTTGAAACCACCTGTCTTCTCCTCCTCAGAGTGGATCCTACTCTTTATTCAAAAAGACTTTTATACAAACAAAGTGCTCTGTAAGTCTGTTTAATGTGACTGAAAGGGGAATGAGCAGTGGTATGTAGGAGACAGACCTGATGCTCCTGATGGCTGCAGATGCAATCTGCTTGTTGGGGGTTTATCAGGTGGTTAGATGAGAGGCAGCATATTGTTTTTCACTTGCTAATGTGTCTGGAGATGAGTCTAATTTTCCACTGCAAATCTCACTTGTTCAAGAGGTGTGCCAAAAACAGGACAAAAATGAGAACCGACACCTCACTGGACGAGTTCTCAATTCTCTCTGCACTTCTCAATTCTCTTTTCTGCTTTATATTGTAATATTTACAATATTTTTTTAGATTCCTCAATAGCTGTTGCTTTTTGATAATATTAAATGCAAGAAAGTTTAAAAAGTGTATTTTTAGGAAAATAAATTATATTAAATTAGTCTTTTGTTTCTTAGAATAAGCACTGTCTCCTGGAAGCTGATCTGAGCTGTGTGAAAGACTTGTTGAGGAGAGAGATCTACCCCATCGTGATCTTCATCAAAATCTGTGAAAGGAACATCAAAAAATTAAGGCAAGAACTCTTCCAAGGTCTTAAATGAGTGTCATATTCATTGTTTAGTTTCAGTTTGAAGAGGTTTAATTTATTATTCAAGGTCAAATGATCCTCAGATCATTTAGTGATCGTTTCTGGTGTTTTCCTCGAGCAGGAAGCTCCCTCTGAAGGTGGACTCTGAGGAGGAGTTCTTGAAGATGTGTCGCTCCAAGGAGAAGGAGCTGGAGATGCTGCCGTGCTTGTATGCGGGTGTGGAGCCTGACTCTTGGGGTGGGGTGGAGGATCTCGTCAGGATCATCAAGGAAAAGATTTTTGAGGAGCAGAAGAAGACAGTCTGGGTGGAGCAGGACCTGCTGTGACCTGATCACATGAACGAATAACGACTTACGGCGCACCAAAACTCTGTTTTCAGCTCGCGTGGAATGTGTGCAAGCAGCACAGGCGTGTGAACAGGAAGTGACAAATGCGTCAAAGGTGAGGTGTGTTTCTCTCTGCTGTCACAAAAAAAAAAAAAAAAACCAAACACGTGGAGGTACCATGTGATGCTCCTGAGGTTCACATTGTAAGCAGTGGAAATGTTCTCTTCCCAGAGCTTCTTATCTATTAATTCTCCTGAAGCGGAGCTGTTGTCAATAAAGCATTATCCTTCCCAGCATCCACCTGTAATGCTCAATATAGGGCTGCCAATTTAATTTCACTTCAGCAGTATTCTGGCTGGTTTGTGTATAACTGTAATTTGGATCTGATGCCACCATTGTTGCAATATACAGTATGTACTTTTGTTTTTATTGGCACATTACATAAATTAATATTAGTGATCGTCTGTATATATTTTAATGCAAACCTACATTTGTAATGTGTTTCTAATCTCTGTGCCGATAACACACGTGGCTTATTTCTGTGCTCATTTCAGCTGCTACCTTAATACTTGCCAAGGTTTTACTGTATCGGTAGGTCATACTGTATTTCAATGGCATTATACTGTACATTACTGTACATGACATGTCAAGCTCATTACTGTAATTTGCAACTTTGTGGGGTTTTGTATTTTTATGTTGGCATTATTTTGGAGTCTGTTTAAGCTGTCATTGATTGACGTCCTAAAGTGGGCTCTTATCTTCGATGTTATCATAGTGAGAGCTATTTCTGATGTTTACTTAATGTTCCAAAACCGCTTGCCATTTTGAAATACCATGATTTATGGGTAACTAACAAGTTAGTTAGTTACCCATAATTTACAGAAGACGCCCACTAAAATGTCACTCAGAGTATCGGTAGTTGTATGCCAAAAGATCTTGTCGGGCGTGTTTAAAACAAGAATTGTTAGATGACATAATGGCATGAATGACTAATTCATTGTAATTATAAATCTTTACCATTCTCTGCCACTATCCTTCAAACCAAATTTGTCAAGAAACGGGTACAAATACCCATTTGATTAAATTGTAATAAAATTTAGCAAGATCAATTTTTCTTTTATACATTTTAATAAGTACAGGTCAGATTAAGTATGTTTTAATTTTACATAGATATAGCTTTTACGCTGAATGAATATGGAACATTATTTCTCCCATATTTTGACATTTTTTCAGAAAAGTTATTTAAAACAGTTGACACTTTTCTTGCATTTAATATGCTTTCTTTGTATATGAAATCACTTCTGTAAATTTAATTTGGTGCAGACACCAAAATGGGACGTCCTGTCTTTGACCCATACAGTTGGATTATTTGTTTTTTAAAGCTTTATAATTAAATGTATTTCATATATTTGATTATTTGTATTTATTACAGTACAAATATTCCAGTTAATCAGTCATATACTACAAAGTCATGAAAAGTGCAAATGTAATAATTATAAAAATTGTGAAACAATATTGAATGACTGATGTCAACTACACTTATGTTGACCCCTGTGATTTTAAACATACAGCATATTGGTATGTGTATATATTAATTGTTGGGATTGATGCAATTGAAGGGGAAATTGAATGTACCACCCTTAGCACTTGTTTAATAAAATTAAATAGAAATGTCTGTTGTCTAGAAGACAGGCTGGAGTTAATGTTTGTATAATATCTAATGCCATCTTATTCAGGGGTGTTGAGGCATCACATTTTGTAAAAAAAAAAAAAAAGTGGGTTAAGAAACTGTCTTTTTTGTGTAATATTCAACTCCCAAGCTTTGGTTTTTCTCTGTTTTTGTAAATATAATTTTTTTATAAACAGACACAGGAATGTACTGCTGACACAACGTTGGTGTGTTTTATGTAATAAATGGTTTTGAGAAGTAGAGTTTCTGTTTTCTGGGTTAAAACTCACTAGATCTGATGCAGATTTTCCCGTGCATTGTGCTTCAGAAAGAAACTGACATGTTTTTGCTGTTGAAATGAGAACTGAAATTGAGTAAAAGGGCTTAAAAAGAGGAGAAATCCTGGAGAGTGTGTGTCACGAGCAGCACAGTGGAAATTTCAGTTGGTCCCTGACAAGCAGACATCTTGTTGCTTCATGTGGTGTTGGTGGTGGTTCCTTTCAGAGTAGCGTCACTTGCAGACAACAACTCTGACGGTAAACCAACTTTCCACTGTGATTGTAAACACCATTGAAGAGGCTCTCGGATCTGTCGCCGCTCACTAAAACAAGGAGAAATCGGTTTCATGTAACAGAACGCGTCACATTAGCTTGTTTACAACCCTAAAAGACTAACTTTCTCTAGTTAAGCCCATTTTGTTTGTTTTTTTTTAGAGTGAAATGCCATGTTTGCTTGCTTTTAAATATGTCAGGTTATTGTTTATACCTGTTAATATTAATGCATAAAAGGCCAAGAGGAAGTAGAGATATGAAAATATAATTTGCACATCAATGCAAACACATTATGTTTTGAAAGTCCCAGACAAACAATGCTGGTTTCTGCGCATTGTAGTCCATGTACTTAGAGATCACGCACAAGCTAATTTGTATCCTTTATCATAATATATTCAAAACCCACAACATGAAAATCCGGTCTCTACAACCCTGATTGAGTTTTTCATTGCCGTACCTTCCAGCGGTTTTTCTTTGTGCCTTTCTCACACAGCTGATTGCTACAGGAAGTGTTGCGTACGTCGCGAGCGTGTCACTTCGCTATGGCAGATGGCTTGGCAATCTGTTAAATGCGGTGGTCCCTGCATCCATCAGTCAAACGTGTGAGGAGCGCCGGAGCTGAAATGTCATAATAGACTCTCCGTGAAGGAGTGTCTGTCACAGACATCAGAACTTTTGTGTCTAGGCCATCTGTATCTCCCTATTTCACCCACAGCTTCAGAAGCCATCAGATCCCACTCATCCTTTGTTCTGAGAAGCACAAGGCATTTAGCTCCCAAGTTATTCCCAGGGAAAGCAAGAGCTGATAAAATGTAAAAACTGTAACTTGAATGCAATGTAAGTCGCTTTGGATAAAAGCGTCTGCTAAATGCATAAATGTAAATGTAGCTCCTCTTCTAGCTGCTCACCAAAGCACAGATAAATGTTTTCTGCATGGTTAAATGCGCTTTCGAATGTGCAGAGAACTTTGTGCCTTTGATACAGTTGTTAATAAAAACACATTTTCAAGATCATTGGTTTGATTAGGAGAGGAAATTATTGGCTCATCATCTGCAACCTTGAAATGTTTAATCATCTCTTAAATCTTAAAATTGTCTCTTTAAAATATATTATTTCTTTTTTTTTATTATTATATTATTTTCTTATTTTCATTTTCTTTTTTTTTCTTCCCCCCTCCTCTTGCTAAACGTGGGCATGTTTTTTCCCAGCAAGCCTTCTTCAGGCTAATAACAGCCATTTTTCATTGTGGCCATCAAGTACAGACCTCCATTAATGACACATACACTTGTCCATGTATGAGAGTCATTATGCTGGAATCAAAGAGTGGCCTAAATGTAATTATTTGCTGTTTTATTTATTTAATTAGACATTTTCCTCTATGGTCCTCTGAGACAACATGCCCGGCCGCTGGGTTTGGTTTATTCTTATCTCACTTAATTAGGCTGGACAAAGCTTTAAATCTGTTTTACTTTTGGATTCCCCTGTTAAATACATTTGGCAAGCATTTGTACTGGAAAACATTATTTTATGGACTATTTGTTCTGTATGTTCTTAAGGAGTAGTTTTAAATAACCTTTTGAAAACAAGGTTAAAGGAATAGTTCACCCATCACTTAACATTCTGACATTGTTTATTTATTTATTTTTGAAAGATTCATTACGAAGCTCGTACCCTATAACAACAGTTAGTGGTGAACGGCTATTGAGCTAACAAAACAAAGCACAAATAACAAAACACAAATCACAAAACAAATGAAATAAAACATAGCACAAAACAAAACTAAATAAAACTAAATGAAAAAACAACAGAAAGAACTAATAAAAGTAGCACTTTTGCCTCACTATGAACATCCATGCTTGAGAAAAAAAGAGTTATATAAAGTCTCCTTCAAAAACAAGCAGGTGAATAAAAAAGTAAAAATAAAACTTGCTTATTAAAGGGATAGTTCACCCAAATTTCGTTTTTTGCTGACATATTGCACAGACTGTGCTCAGTATGTTTAATATGCAAAAGACTTTCCATAAGACAATACTGTTACACCAAAAAGGAGAAATGAAATTTACATTTGTTATTCAGAGTGACTTACCAAAAGTCTAATGCCATCTAATGTCTCATTTGAGTATTATTATTTAATGATTTTTAAATTAATTTAATAATTAATAATAACCATATATATATATATATATATATATATATGTGTGTGTGTGTATGTGTATGTATATATATATATATATATATATATATTAGTGCTGTCAAACGATTAATCACGATTAATCGCATCCAAAATAAAAGTTTTTGTTTACATAATATATATGTGTGTACTGTGTGTATTATGTATATATTTCAGAAAAATATGCTATGTTTATATATTAAATATATTTATATATAAATTAAAAGAATATAATATATACATGTAAAGACATGTATGTGCATGTATTTATATACATAATATACACAGTACACACACATATATTATGTAAACAAAAACTTTTATTTTGAATGCGATTAATCAAAACTAATAATTTGACAGCACTAATATATATATATATATATATATATATATGTGTGTGTGTGTGTTAGAAAAGCTAATGCATCTTACTAAATTAAATACAAATCATCATAACAAATGAACAGTCCTGATTTCCCAAACTTATAGCACTTGGTGCTGCATTGCTACCTTTGCTTCAAAGCATAGTGAGAAACATGGACGACAGTGCTGGTTATTTCAGCATTAGCTTGCTTCAACACTCTCCAAGAATGCTATCAAGAGCAATTTGCCCAATGAGAAAAATGGATACTTGTATGTTTTTGTGTTTCTTTCTGATTTGGGGGTCAAAATGTGTCATCATGACCGTGTTGCTCTTAACCTCCTGCTGGAAAATAAACTTGAAAGCTTTTCCATTAAACATTTTCCTTGTGCATACCAACTCAACAAATAGGTTTAAGAACTCTGAATCGCGACCAATCAGAGACTGTTTTCCTATGCTGTGAATGACATTGAATAATCTGCTTCATATTATACCTTTATTTATTTATATAACACTTTTAACAATGTAAATTGTGTCAAAGCAACTACACAATATCAAAAAAGGAAAATAGTGTGTCAATAATGTAAAATGAAAAGATAAAAAAAAAGATTTTCAGTTAAAGGCATTTCATTATTGAATTCAGTGATGATCATCCACCATTTGAAGGTTTTGGGGACATATCCTAATGACAGTGATGAATTAATGGATGATACGGTGCAGAAAACCATCATCAGGACGTTTCCCAACCAGAAGCCGTGGGTGGATAAAACCATCCGCGACGCCCTGAGATCCCACTCCGCTGCCTACAACACAGGGCTCATCACCGGGAACATGGATGATTACAAGGCTGCATCTTACAGCGTACGCAGATCGGTGAAGGAGGCGAAGCAGCGCTACGGGAGGAAACTAGAGTCGCAATTCCAACATGGCGGCTCTAGGAGCCTGTGGCAGGGACTTAGAACCATCACGGACTATAAAACACCACCATCCAGATCGGGGAATGCGGACGCTTCTCTGGCTGACGAGCTGAACACTTTTTATGCTCGTTTCGAGGCTGCAGCTAATCACGCTAGCGGCGCTAGCAGTGCTAACTGCATGCACGCTGAGGAAGCCGGTGAGGACAACGTGTTCACCATCACGGAGCATGACGTGAGGAGGGCATTCAGGAGAGTGAACATCAGGAAGGCAGCAGGACCAGATGGCATCACAGGTCGGGTTCTGAAGGCCTGCACTGACCAGCTAGCACCGGTGTTCACCGAGATCTTCAACCTCTCCCTGGAACAGTCCATAGTCCCCTCATGCTTTAAGCAGTCCACCATTGTTCCTGTCCCCAAGAAACCCCAGCCCACCTGCCTAAACGACTATCGCCCTGTTGCCCTCACATCAGTGGTGATGAATTGCTTTGAGAGACTGGTCAGAGACTTCATCATTGCATCACTACCAGACACACTGGATCCACTACAGTTTGCATACAGACATAACCGCTCCACGGAGGATGCCATCTCACACCTCCTCCACACCACAACAAGTCACCTGGACTGCAGAAAAGGGAATTATGTAAAAATGCTGTTTGTGGACTACAGTTCAGCGTTTAACACCATAATTCCCTCCACACTCACCTCCAAGTTGGAGGTCCTTGGTCTCAGCACATACTTGTGCCAATGGATATCCAGCTTCCTGAAGGACAGACAGCAAGCCGTACGGATGGGTAAACACACCTCATCCTCCATCACCCTAAGCACTGGAGCCCCTCAAGGTTGTGTTCTGAGCCCCCTGCTGTACTCACTGTACACTTATGACTGTGTGGCCACTTCCAACTCCACCACCATCATCAAGTTTGCTGATGACACTGTTGTGTTGGGCCTGATCTCAGACAACGACGAGACGGCCTACATACAGGAGATTAAGAACCTGGAGAGTTGGTGCCAGGTGAATAGTCTACACCTGAACATCAGCAAAACTAAGGAGCTGATAGTGGACTTCAGTACGAAGCAGGAGCGGTCATACCAGCCGATCACGATCAGCGGGACTCCAGTGGAGAGAGTGGACTGCTTCAGATACCTGGGTGTTCACATCACGCAGGACTTGACTTGATCCTGTCATACCAGCACCCTGGTGAAGAAGGCCAGGCAGCGTCTGTACCATCTGAGACGCTTAAGGGACTTTAGACTTCCCTCTCGGGTGCTTAAGACTTTTTACACCTGCACCATCGAGAGCGTCCTGATGGGCAGCATCACTTCCTGGTTCGGGAACTGCACTAGGACAGACGAGCCCTCCAGAGGGTGGTGCGTTCAGCGGAACGTACCATTCACACCGAGCTGCCTGACCTGCAGGAGATCTACAGCAAGCGGTGCCTGACCAGGGCCAGGAAGATAGTGAAGGACCTCAGCCATCCCAACAATGGACTCTTTTCTCTGCTGCGTTCAGGGAGGCGCTTCCGCTCCATGAAGGCGAACACAGAGAGAATGAGGAGGAGCTTCTTCCCGCAGGCCATTCGGAGTCTTAACCTCTCTCCACTCTAAGCACATCACCCCACACTTCCACTTTGCACATTTTCATTACATTTTTGTAAACTTGAGGTTTTTTCTTAATTTTGTTGGACAGTCGTACAATACATTTCACTACATGTCGTACTATGTATGTATATGTATGTGACAAATAAAATTTGAATTTGAATTTGAATTTTTAATAATAGCCAAAAGAGGATCTATGACATCTGGAAGCAGCTCTTTTAATAGTTTAGATGGAATAGGGTCTAACATGTTGTTGGTTTAGATGATTTAACAAATTTATACAATTCTTCCTCTCCTATAGTAGAGAATGAGTGAAATTGTTTCTCAGGGGATCTATAGTGCATTATCTGATGCGATATTGTAGCTGACGGCTGCATGGTTACAATTTTATCTCTGATAGAATCGATCTTGGAAGTAAAGTAGTTCATTTACATTTATTCATTTAGCTGACGCTTTTATCCAAAGCGACTTACAATTGCTATATATGTCAGAGGTTGCACGCCTCTGGAGCAACTAGGGGTTAAGTGTCTTGCTCAGGGACACATTGGTGTCTCACAGTGGATTCGAACCCGGGTCTCTCACACCAAAGGCATGTGTCTTATCCACTGCGCCATCACCACCCCTTCATAAAGTCATTACTGCTGTGCTTTTGGGAAATGCCAACACCTGTTGATGCTTTATTTTTCGTTAATTTAGTGACTGTATTGAATAAATACTGGGGGTTATGTTTGTTTTCTTCTAGAAGAGATGAAAAGTGATCAGATCTAGCAGTTTTTAATGCTTTTCTATAGGATAGGGTATTTTCCCGCCAGGCTATACGAAATACCTCTAGTTTTGTTTTCCTCCATCTGAGCTCCATTTTCCGGGCTGCTCTCTTTAAGGTGCGAGTGTGCTCATTATACCACGGAGTCGGACTGTTTTCTTTGATCTTCCTTAAGCGTAAAGGAGCAACTGTATCTAAAGTGCTAGAAAAGAGAGAGTCCATAGTTTCTGTTACATCATCAAGTTTTTCTGCGCTGTTGGATATGCTGAGGAATTGAGATAAATCAGGAAGATTACTTACAAAGCAGTCTTTTGTGGTAGAGGTGATGGTTCTACCATACTTGTAACAAGGTGTAGAATTTACAGTTACTGAGAATATTGCTATAAATTGTAGCAACACCTCCCCCTTTACCTTTCGGACGTGGCTCATTTTTATAGCAGTAATCTTGGGGGGTGGACTCATTTAAAGTAATGTATTCATCTGGTTTTAGCCATGTTTCTGTCAAACAGAGCAAATCTAGGTTATGATCATTGATCAAATCATTTACAAAAAGTGCTTTTGTAGAAAGGGACCTGATATTCAGTAAGCCAAGCTTTATCAATTGTTTCTCTGTATTGTAAACATTTTGTATTTGTTGAACATCAATTAAATTGTTACTCTTAATTTGGTTTGGATGTTTTCTGTATTTTCTAGTTTGGGAAACAGAAACAGTGAACAGTGATATCTAGGCGAAGGAGTCTCTATGTGCTGAGAATTAACTAACTTCTATAAATATTTATGAATAATTCATAAATATCATATTATATTGTTGATAGTTTGTGTAATAATGTATTAGCACACAAGGAGAGTGTCTCATTAGTGTAGAAAATGTCTTTGATGTTTGAAATGATGTTTTGATTAGGAATACACTCTTTATATGGTTTCTTTACCTGTGGGTTTTCATTTCTTTTCTTTTTTTCCTTTTTTTTGTTTTTGTTGGACACTTAGGTATCTAACAGAGCTCATTTTTGCAATAAACAAATGATGTATGTGGATGAGAAACTATGATTCAAATGAAATGTATGAATGTAAGAGCAGGTTAACACTGCCCTCTGCTGAATACAGTTGTTTTTTATTATTATGCAAGCAGGATGAAATAAAACCCTTGATGAAAGAAACCCTCACTGCTAATGCTGTAAATATACAGAGTAGTGTTTCAGGCTCATTCAAAGCAGGTCTTTTTAAACCATTCATTAAATAGATCAGCTCTTAGGATTCATTTGTTTCAAGAATCGGCTACATCTGCTGCGTCATTTGATTAGAGCCACTAAAATGAGCTGGCTCATAAGAGTTATTTGTGCATGAATCAGACTACACGGGTAGGGTTTTTTCCTTTTTTTTCTGTGCAGCCCACAAGAGTAATGCAACAAAAAGACAATTCTTTACATCATTCACAATAGACTCTTTTGAATCTATTGGGTCACATTCAGTACAGACTGTAAGCACAAGTTCACGGCTCAGATATGATTTATGTCACCTCAGCGCAAAATAAAGGAGGTGAGTGTCACAGAAGTAAAGCGGTGCAGAAAACACTGATACGCCAAACTTCTGACTTAGTATAATATGAATATATTAATTAAAATAATTAAGTATTTTCTAGTATTTTCACCAAAAAATATTTTGCTATAGTGTGTCAGTAGGAAATATCAGTTTACATTTCCAAACATTAATTTTGCCATTAATTGTAATAATCCAGTGAGATATATGTTTGCACAAGGAGTCTGACAACAGCCAGTGCTCCACACATCATCATCCAGTCTGTCTGAAATATCATGAAGAAACAGAACAAACTGAGACAGACTAAATCCAGAAGAACTGTGGCAACGTCTCCAAGATGCTTCAAGAGACCTACCTGCAAAACTATGCACAAGTGCACCGAGGGCAAAAGCTACTTTAAACGCAAAGGATGATCACACCAAATGTTGATTTGATTTAGTTAATAGAAGTTAATTGATAAATAAAAGCTATTTATGCTGTTTATAAAAGCTGCTGGCCTCTGTGAGCTACCAAACAAATTTTGTTGTATAACTACAATGACAATAAAGTCTCTTTACTCTTTACTTTACTCTTTATGACATTATTTTTGAAAGCATACTCACTTTACATTTTTACACAAGTGCTAAATCTTTTAACAGTACTGTAGCTTTTCAGATAGGTTTCTTGAAGTGTCTTGGAATTTTTTTTTTTAAATTGAGATATATAAAGCTGAAAAAAATAAACTTTCCATTGATGTAAGGTTTGTTAGGATAGGACAATATTTGCCCGACATACAACTATTTGAAAATCTGGAATCTGAGGGTGCAAAAAAATCTAAATATTGAGAAAATCACCTTTAAAGTTGTCCAAATGAAGTTTTTAGAAATGCATATTATTATTCAAAAAATTAAGTTTTGATATATTTACGGTAGGAAATTTTCAAAATTTTCATGGAACATGCATCTTTACTTAATATCCTAATGATTTTTGGCATAAAAGAAAAATTGATTTTGACCCATACAATGTATTGTTGGCTGTTGCTGGTCCAGGGTCACACACACACATATATATATATATATACGGTACATGAAGAGTTTATTTGCAAAAACAGATAACTCCGTTTTTGGGGGGGGTTTTTTCCAAATTTTTTTTGGTTTTTTTATGTTATCATGTTTGATTGTGTCAGTTAGCTGTATTTTTTTTTTGTTATTTCTTCTTAATCAAAATAACCCCACTGAGGTTTGATTGAGATTAATCGGAATGCACAGTGAAAAAACATTATTTTTGAAATAGTTAAAAATGGAGTTATCTGTTTTTGCAAACTAACTCTTCATATATAAATAAACCTGTATATAAATTAATGGCAAAAGTGATTTCCTTTTACCATCTCAGGCATCCTTATTTGTCACTGATCCAAGTGTTTCGTGCCAGTTGTTTGCATCATACCTTTTCCTCATGCCTTTTGCCAGATTTCATGTAAAGTTTTAACCCATTTAATCCCACCGGTCACAGTAGTGACCGTAAAAAAGGTTTTCATTTATAAAGCTCTAAAAACCTTACTGACTGATGTTTTAGTGCACTTCCTGCAAATATGGAAAAAATAAAGGGTCTCAATTAAATATGTGCAGTTTCACATGATTAGTGCAAATTGTCACATGACCAGAGCAGTTTATTTCCTGTTTGCACCTTGAGATGATGATGGCTGCATCAAAACTCCAAAACAAAAGCATAGTAAAGTATGTTAACATAAAGATATGACAAAGATTTTTGGTACACATGATCTTTATGGTGTCTAGTATTAATATATGAATTCACATATATTCAGTTTTGTTGAGTGTGGTCATAGAATGAGTAAACATGTTGATGGTCACAATAGTGACCGGTGGGATAACAGTGAACGACAATATAAATCCAATTGCAGTTGCTAGTGAAAATGACAATAAAATGACAAAATACTGCACTAAATTAAAAATTAAAATGTTACAAATGTACAATAATGATGTTGTAATACTCATAGCATTAATATAAAAAGAAGATGTTATATTTTACAAAAATTAACAATTTTGAAATGCGGTGATGGCTGAATTTTTTTTTTAATCTCAGTGTTCCTATCAGTGTTGCATAAGGTGTCACGTGTTGCAAAATGTCACACCTTTTTCCCAAAAAACTAAATAAATAAAAAATTATTGATTATTTCAAAGGGTTATTTATGACACATCATTTTGATATTTTCATGTCTGGTAAAAATTTGGGATTACTGCCACACAGACGGCAGTGCATGAAAGACAGCAAGACACCACTGTGAAACTATGACATTTCTGACACTGGCTGGAATCCCCCTCATGTCAATACAAACACCCATCTCACTCGGCCCCCTACCGGCCACGGGCCCAACAGCAGGAGGGGCGTCAGTCCAGCAAACAAACTTCCCAGAGAGCTGCGAGGAAACATCAGAAAGTCGCTCGCGCTCCTCCAGAATTAACTTTTGGAACTTACGTCGCAACCAGTTTATAAATGAATACGGTTTCCAGCTAAATAACATCTCCTGAGCACATTTAGCGCTTGGTGTGCTTTCATTACCACGAACAGCGGATTTACTTGCCTTTATTCATAGTTTAAACGGACAGCAGCGGTCGCTTTGGGACCTCTTCAGTGTGAACGCCTTTACAGATGTCTTTATAATGGAGGAAAATGTTTATTGTGTTTCAGCTTTTTCCTTTTAGTGTTTGTTTTAACCGCCTTGAATATTCACAGCAGATGTCTGCCGGCGCCAGCTGAGTCTATTCCATGTACATTTTGTATAAAACATAAAGTTCTTTGGCACTTTAATGCATACACCAGGTGGTAACTAACCGCGTTTAAGTTGCAAAGGATGGCCGGCGTGTTGCGCACCCTGAGCCGGTGTCTGCTGCCCGCTGAGGCCTCTCACGATGACCGGAGTAACGGGAAAGCACAAGACCGCGAGCGCGAGGCGAAGCGGCGCAGTCGCGAGATCGACTCCATGCTCGCGCGCGAGAGACGCTCTGTGCGGCGTCTGGTGAAGATCCTGCTGCTGGGCGCAGGAGAGAGCGGCAAATCCACCTTCCTCAAACAAATGAGGATCATCCACGGGAAAGAGTTTGACCAGAAAGCACTGCTCGACTTCAGGGATACCATCTTTGAGAATGTCATCAAGGTAACGGTCTCACGCGCGTGACAAGTTTGCTTGATGACAAGATTTGCTTTAAGTTTGCAGTGTTAAACAAGTTTTGTTGTTTCTGGCGTAATAATAGTCTGTTTTGTTTGTCAACAGTTTTGTGAATTTTCTGCGTTTCATAAAATTCAACTTGCATTTATGAATTATTAAAGCGATATAGGCTAGATAGGTAGGTAAATTGTTCTAAAATGCCACCCTTAGAAATTTGTATTTGGTTTATATATTTAAAAAATAAATTAAAAACAGACAGAATGACAGATTTGAAATTAAATCTATAAAAAAAAATCATCATATATTTCATTATATTTAAGAAATGAATTAAAAAGGCAGGCAGGCAAATGGATAGATAGATAGATAGATAGATAGATAGATAGATAGATAGATAGATAGATAGATAGATAGTTTTGAAATGCCACCTATAAATTTGTATGCAGTTTATATATTTCATCATAAGAAATTCAATTGAAAACATAGATGGGTAACTGTAAGTATGTACAGATAGAAAAGTAATTAATAATCTTAAAATAATTCTGTGTTGCATCAAAACATCTTAAAATGATGTTGTGTCAGGTTGTTTAGTTATTCTAAGGTCACCAAGGCCATGTTTCCTTGCCCAAACTTGCCTGTTTCCCGCTGTGACATGCACTTTTGTTGCAATAAGTAAAACAAACATTCTCTACAGAAATGAGAAACGCAAACAAATGCATTTTTTTGCATTCAGCATAATTAATACTTCCCCAAAGTCTGTGCTTCAGTCATCAGAAAGTGCTCATATGAACTCTCATCACATGTACGTGAACCAGCTGCTAATCATGCAGACTCACACGAGTTACTATCAATCCTTTCTTTAGCTACATATTAGATTGAGTGCAATATCCATGTTAGTTGATTATACAAAGGTTTTGGATACCCAATCCATGTGAAAATGTTCTTTTTTTGAGCATCTGATTAATTCATTTTGCTGATAGTCATGTGAAGGTTGCTTTAGGCATCTGCTCTACTGCAAATCAGAATCCCATGGGATTATTGTTGGGTCATTTCCCAAGCACGTCTATTTAAGATGTCTGCGTTTAATAGCAGTGGCTTGACTCACAGCTTGGAGTTAACGGGAAAGGAGTGAAAATGCATCCCAGAATGTGTGTGCGAGATGAGATATAAGGCCTGGGGCTGTTGGAGTTACAGAGGAACATGAGGAACAATGTTTGGCCTTTCTGGTAGAAGCAACTTTTTTTTATAAACCAGTAATCACGAATCAGCATCTTAACATTTGCAGGCTGGCAGATGTTCTCTCGTAATTACCACAAGACTAAGCTTAGCTGTCCTTACAGTTAGCAGTACATTGAGTCACTTTGTTTGGCTTAGGTTCATCCCTGGCTCTGTTATGAACGGAGAGATTGTGTCTGACTTATCATTGTGATCAGCTCATGTGCTTTCTGAGCTCACGTGTCTTTGGATGTCTTAATATCTCCTGATTTTTCCAGTATCTATGTACTTTCTGCACTTGTGTCTTCCTCTCTTTATCTCTTATTTGGTTTTACATTTGGTTTGGGAAGTTTACTGATGGCATCTGATGTGATCATAGTGAAGCCTTTGAGATTAGCTGCTGATGGCAGAAGACTATTACAGCCTGAATCTATGTTACAATGGGGATAGAGAAGATCTAACATTCTTTTCATGTTGTTCAATACGTCTATGTGCTTAACAAGCACTAGTTGACTGAGTCAGAGCTTTTTTTGTGGTGTTTATTTATAAAAGAGCTTTGTTCATCGTCTTGTCCTTGTCATCTTTATGGTACTTTGATTTTATGTTAGATGAGATGTAATTATATGGATCAATGATATAATGCTAATTTTGTCTTATTAAATAATTTATTAAAATATATATAAAATGAGTACAACAGGCAGAAACATGCAGAAAAAGACATAAAACTGAAAATTATATAACTGTGTATCAGGCAAATAATCTTTTAAAATATCAGATAATTTGACCTTGTTTGGCAAGACATATAAAATATGAATGATTTATGATATTTGTAAATAATAATAATAATAAATACAAAATAAATAAAACACTTTTTACTTAAAGTATTATTTCATTAAACCCAACTACATTAATCATTAAATAAATCTTAAAATGCTGTTGTGTTGTATCAAATCTTCTTAAAAATAGGTTGAGTCAAAAAGTGTCATTGCAAACTTGCCTGTTTTCTGCTGCCACATGCACTTTTGTCACAAGAAGTAAAATAAACATGCTCCATACACACACACACAAAACATAAGTAGGCCTAAATGCATTTTTGATGACAATCATTCAGATTTGTACACTTAAATGTATTGACATTTTTATCTTTCATTAAATTAAAACTTTTGGTAACACTTTAGATTAGGGAACATTATTCACTATTAACTAGTTGCTTATTAATATGCACTAGCATATTTGCTGTTTTTAGTACTTATAAAGCACATAATAATGCATGACCATATTCTAGACCCTACCCAATAACTACAACAACTTCCTTACTATTAATAAGCAGCAAATTAGAAGTTTATTGAGGGACAGCTCTTAGTTAATAGTGAATGTGTGTTCCATATTCTAAAGTGTTAAAAAAGTGTTATAGCATTTTTTTTTAAAATGCTATACAGTTTTGCAAACCCACTTGAATACAAAGATTATTCAAGTCAAGTCTGCTTTATTGTCAATTCTTCCACATGTACGTGCCGTACAATACATACAGAGAATTGAAATTGCGTTACTCTCAGACCCATGGTGCATACAGTTAACATTAAACACGTTCAAATACAGATAATACAGTTTAAACATATGTACATACAACTATACAGATATACAAATGAGGACATTGTAGAAAAATAAAGAAATAGATGAAGTGGCATAAGGCGCATGGCAGATAGATAGAGTGCAAACCAGTTAAATAAAACAAAACTGTGCAGATATATGTGTAGTGCAAGAAGAGCTTATCAGTAGGGAGAACAGTCCTTATATCAGACTATCCGAAGAGGTAGTTTGCAGTCAATGCTGGTTGAGGTAGTGATCAGTCCATCAGTCACTGACGTATGAAGCTGGTCCTCGCCTGGAGACTCCGCAGTCTCCTCCCTGATGGCAGCAGACTGAAGAAGCTGTGTGCCTGTTCTAGGAACCTGGTGCATGTGTTTTCAACTAGATTTTCGTCATTGTTCCATATATAATAAATGCTTTTTTTCTCTATTGGACATAAATATGTCTGTATTCTGGCAAACTATGATGTTCATTTATTCAGTGGGAAACTGAAATGATAAATATTCCTATCCTTGGTCTTGTTATCTTACTCACAGTTTGGTCAAAAGCAGTGCTGCCAGATCAGAGGTTTGGCTCAGTGGAAGAGTTTAGTTTTATATAGAAAAGGTTATGTTTCTCAGGATGTTAGCGCAGAGGTCCACATGTTCCATCTCCATGGTTCTTGTCCACCAAACATTTAGCCGAACTGCCAGACATCACATCATGGGTCTTTCCCACAGCCAGAGAAATGTGTAAGCTTTTGTCCATAATTTTCAGGATAAGAGTGACTCCAGGAGCCCATGTCGTAGAGAGACAAGACTGAGGCAGAGCTAAAAGATTCACTTTGTTTCGACTGGGACTGATTGCGATCAGATCCTCTTCTAACCCACCCGGGGAGCAAAGCAGCAGAACTGAGCTTTCTTTGTGTTGATGATGTCATCTCAGTTTATTTTCAATAAGACCCCTTCACCACAAAGTGACTATAGTGAGCTGAGGAAAACATTATAATGTAGTTCTGATCTCTTTCATTAGCTGCAGAGGCAAATGCTGAGGTCTTTGTTTTGGAGCATCTATGTGTACACGAGAACTTGAAGTCAGTTTTATGACTAACCGCACTAAACTCCCTAAATGTATGTGTTGGCGCTGATTACACTGTCCACTCGCTGCCTTGCCAGTCAAGTGAAGAGAGCAAATGGCCGTGAAGAATGTGCCTAAAGTTTTGTGTTTATGTGTGGTTTACCATGGCTTCTAGTCACAAGTCACCACACTTGGTTTTATTAACTCTAGTTGTTAAAAACATCTCAAGGTTATGAAAAGGTTATGAAACACCTTTATTTAGATTTGAGAAACTTTTTGGGGGTTTAGGGAGCAAAAAGTAACATAAATAAAGGCCAAATCACACAAAAATATAATTTATAGTACACTAAACTACTATAATTATATTAGCTCTTTAAATTCGAGGTGGAGTCTGATTGGCTGCCAAGGTTTTAAAAGTCTAAAAGTCATTCATACTCTGTGTTGTTAAAACTTTACACTTATAATTAATAAAAAGTGTTTCATGTGGTACAGTAACATCTAAATTAACTGCTTTATTCAAGTCAAAATATTATTTAACATGGCTAATCAACTTACATTAGGTTACAACAAGAAGTCAGGTCAGGATCAGGTCAGTTAGAAATAACTATCCAGATTTAACAACTGCAGAGTTTCAGTTTTTACAGTGCTTTTATTGAACTATAGCTTTAAATGCCCTTGTGGGACTTTTTTGTCCATTTAGCTAGAATGCACATTTTGATGACATTTAATTGCTTTGTGGCATTTTTACAAGCATATAGATGACAAATTTCAACTAAAAGCAACAAAGCTTTGTTTTATAATGTTGAGTCTGAAGTATGATACTTTTTTATGTAGGTTTTAATGCAGGTTTGCTAGCTTTCTTTTGTTTTTTATTTTTTAGGAAGTATAAAAGTTCCACATTGGTGTTAATAGTTTTGTAAAATTGTTTGTAATTCATGTAATTCAGTTCAGGTCTAAAACAGTTGCCTAAAACATTAGTGGGATTTTTTTTAGGACAGTGGCCAGTAAAAGGAAAGCATGTGATAATACTTTCACAGTATTCACAGTCAAGATGTGTGAAGTGGCTTGAGAACTGGACTGGAGACCTTGTTTGTCAGCAGTGAAGTCAAGGTCAGATTGGAATAGCTTCACAATGGTGGTCTCTGTGGGCTTGCAGTATCGCACAGTCTACAGAACCAGAGGAAATGCCTAGCCTCGGTGCACAGACAGCGAATGCTGCAAACAATGGCGATTCAGTCATGCCATCATCTCCCCTCTGGCCGTTTGTCATCACCCTGCTGTTCAGCCCATCCCTCTGAAGGCTCAAGGATGATGACAGTGTTGGTGATGTTTGTTTCACTGATACCAATTTGGAGCAACCCCAGTCCAGACTTTTCCTCAGGGTGGAAAAAAACTAGAACAAACAAACAGTCGCGTGAGTGAATCTCAGCCTACGTGCTGATCAAATTATTGGCTATTTTAAAGATAACGTTATCTTCATTTCAGCCACTCTACAGTGGCAAAGGTCCAGGAGATAGTCCTCTCAACTTCTTCCAGATCCTTCCAGTAATGCCTTTTTTGAATATTGCCCAGAGGTGGTCTGTTTGGAAAGGGTGTAAAATGTTTTTACAACCAATGTTTTTTTAAAGACAACCTTGTTAGATAAAATCTAAATTGAATTAAATTCTATTTCACTTGTTTGATGGTTTGATGATCCAATCAAAACCAGATGGATAAAATCAAGTCCCACCCAATGCCATTTGATATACTAAAAGGATGTATTAAAAAAGCTAAATGTGTTGTGTGTACAGTCTTCAATGTCCAAATAAATGATTTGATACACCACACAATCAGTCTTTCCTGCCTTGTTGTTGTAAACCCACATTGAGTAGGCTGAGTAATTTATGTCTGGGAATGTATTACTTCCTAGATCAGTAGCTAGCTATCTAGTCATTTCTGTTAACTCTTTAATGGTCCTATCTTTGATTGGAGAGTGATCTAAAGACTGACCTGATACTGACACTGCGTGTCGGGACACGATAAGATCTCACCTCCGCTTGGCCTCTGTTTTACCCCTCACTCAGCACTCTGACCCTTCAAGAGTCAGTTTCCCTATTGCAAAGCTCTTGATCTCTTGTGCAACAGGACACCACTGGCAGTGGATCATTTGTACGGAGGAGCAAGTTACCAAAAAGTTGTACCACACCGAAAGGTTTAAATGCATGCATCCTGCTCAAAAGATCCTTGCGGGGGAGGATACAGGAAGTGGATGAAGGGTGACACAGGGAGCAAGCATATATCAAGCCCATCTTCCTGTGTGATAAATCTGAGAGTTCCTCTGTGACCGGAGTCTTGGGAGGCTCCTTCACAGGCAGCTTGTTTATGGCTAAGGAGTTGTTGCTGATTTAGCTGTGGTTGTTCAGCGGTGGGGAAGCCGTGAGTGGCTGCCTGGTTCGTTCCCCACTTCTGCTTACGCTGCGAAATCACAGCTCTGCCATTACCACATTTGGAGTAATTACTGAGCTTGACACGCAGGGCCCGTCTAATGCATGTCAGATGAGGGGCAACAGATTGGATTCGTTGTCAGTTGCGTCTCTTAGCAGAAACCAAGATCACTGAATAATATCATTCTTGCTCTTTGTTGCCTGAACACTCAGGAAATCCCCCCTTTTTCAACAAACAACAAGGGAAATATCAAGAATTGTCTGTTGTAGACTTAAAAATGATATGGAAAACTCTGTGGTTTTTCCCGAGGACTTAAAAAACAAGTCTCTTTGGAAGATGCCATTTAAAACAAACACTTAAGGCTTGTTTTTCAGGAGGCTTTTCAGAAACGATAGGAGCCTTGCTCACGGCGAGTTGAGGTTTTGGAGATATTTTTGGGACATTGCCATGACTCAGAATGAGATTGGAAGCCTTGCAACTGACCTCTCCTCTGTGATGAAGCTGCCTAGCCGCACTCTCTTTTCTCTCGCCCTGACGGTGTCAGTGGATCCAGCCAAGGAGGACAGGAGGATACGTCTACGCTTCCCTGATAGTGTTGGCCAGAAGTGGGTGAAAGGTCAGAGATGGATGGGTGGGTTTTGGGGGCTGCCTCTCGGACACAATAGAAGTGTGACTGAGTTTGGCCCCTAGGAAAGTACCCTGACAACCCTGGACTAAGGCACACTATTAAGAGTATTAAGAAGAAACAGCAGGGAGGCCTTAAGCATGAACAACTGTTTACATTTGTGAACTGTTTGATGGCTCAGGGAATCTTGGGATTTGGGAGGTGGGGGAATCTCAGGATTTGATGGAGACAGCCAGGCTAACAGGACTGTACTACTTTCATTTCCTGTCGCTGCCCTGCTGTTTTATTGGGTTTGCAATGCAACCGTCTCGTGTTGATGTACAAATCCCTCACACATGCGGACAGACTAGGAGTTTTCATTGCCTTTACACTCAACCTATTGACCTGGTGTGCTGGAATGGCATTAAACGGACTCATCCGGGTCACTGGGTCAAATCCCACGAAGCACCTGTGCCTGTGGGACCCTTTATCTTCTTCAGAGACAAAGGCATGCTGGCTGCTCTAATTACTCTAGTATACTTTGCTCTTGGCATTTTTAAGTGCTAGTGTCGATGATTCATACTGAAGAGTAGAAGAAGAGGACCAGGACCCCCTTCTGGGACCCTAAATATCAGGATGTGTTTCCACTGCAACAAAAGGAAGGTGAAATGTGCTGCAAAGGAGGATTTTTACTATTACTCGGTTGATACTACTGCAGTTATTATCGAGAAAAGTCAATGGCCTTATGTTGTATTTACAAAGCGTCTCATGATATTTCTGCTCTTCCACAGAGCACAGCCCTCCTGGTAACTGCCAGAGGCTCAGTTCAGGGTTTTGTGTATTCGATGTTATGCTTGGAAGCGAGGAGGCTCATCGCGGAAGTTTCGTTTCAGTGCGATTGCTGTTCTCAACAGAGCTTTCTGGAGATGTTTTCATTTTTGGCTTCAGAGTTTTTCAGTTCTGGGATCAGATCTTCCTTCCGGGTATACATGTCATGACTGAGTGGCAGCAATCTGAGCTTCTTCTAAATGCAGTACAAGCACACTTTAGATTCGTCTTTAAGTTGTGTCAGCTGACAGTGGTATATTTAAAGCGACCATAGTTTTGACACATCTTATATCTTTTTAGATTTTTTTGTATGCAAATTTTACCCTGAGGTACAATTGTAACGCTAGGAAAGGGGTTTTTTTTGCACCAAAAGAGTAGTAGTTTTACAAAATTTTCTTCTTCATTCTGACATTTTTGTTTAGAATATAGACCTATTCACACCAACTCTAAAAATTTGATCAGACTTTTGCATTCATTTTTTCCCTTTCAGACCAATCCGTAAAAAACGGCTGAATAAAAATGCAAATTCATTCTCTGACAGTAGGTGGCGCTTAGATGCATTAACAGACATTCATTCAAATTAAAATGTTTATCACA